>NC_135740.1:10955949-11555949 GCF_041903045.1 Epinephelus lanceolatus
GCGGTCTGCAGGACATGTATTCCCCACAAATCCAACATGCTAACGCTATAAGCACAAGCCTATGATATTTACCATTGCATTAATTAGCCTAGCAGCTAGCAGACATTTCCTCTACTCATAACAAGACACTAGACTTCCAATGCAATTTTATGGGGACTTTATTGTCTTTACAGTTTATTGTTTCTTATCTGTGAAATAAAAGTAGATCAAACTTTTGTTTCCACTGAGGGACATAGTTTTCACTTTACAAAACAAGGTCTTTCTCACCACAGTTCTGTCTGCACCTTTTCATTTCAAAATGGGGACGCACCAACTCTGACGTCATCAGCCATTCTGACCAATGGTGTAACGTCATCGCTCGTTCATGGACAGACTTTAGCGTTTATAGAGCTGGTGCTACTGTTTTGGTCTTCACCCAAGTTCTGTTACTGTGTTCATACCTACACTTTATGGACACCACAGCTGTCTGCTGTTGTGCACATACAATCACTTGCACTAGATGTGCTCCCTTTATCCACTGCTCATTTTTTGCTCATTTTCATTCACTGGTGCTCATTATTATCCACTTCCTATTATTTTCATCATTATTATTATTATTGTTATTGTTATCACCGTCTCTTGTATTTTTGTACTTATTTGCATGCCTAGTTATTTAAGTTTTTTAAGTTTAATTTTGAAATCTTTAATCTGACTCTTTCTCCTTGACTGCTGTAACACTGGAATTTCTCAATTATGGGATCAATAAAGGTGTATCTTCAGTTCAAATAAACACAAGAAGTTTGTGCTCTAGAGAAAGGATCAACACTCAGTGAAAAACCTAAGCCCTATGATAAGCTAATATGGCAAGGCTTAACTATACAAACCAATGAGCAGTGACAACTAGCATGTCTTTGGGGTCATCGGGTGGGAACCTCCTTTCACCAGTGTTTCGTCTAGTTGGTCCCACGACACCTCCAGGAGGCTAGACAGTGATCTCTAGCGTCCCAGAGACACTCCCCTAATGCCAGGTCTCACTGCTCCCCTCCCTGCACCAACCCAATAACCTCCTTTACCTTACTTACACATGGCTTTCTCAGCCCAAACAGCACTGCCACCTTCAACCAAACCCAGGCTCCGTACATGCAAGCTCTAGGTAGAAGCAGGGCTGATACTACCTTTCCTAGCACATTCACCACACTCTATTTCACACGCTACATAGCATAACTAAAGCTAAAGTTAAAGGAGCTAAATAAACTTATCTTATCTTATCTTATCTTATCTTATCTTACCTGTTCCACCAAGAGGAAAAACAAACCGTAGTCCAATTGAGGCGGGCTAAAAAGCGCAACTAAACATAGTAGTAAATTATCTGTAAAGTCAACAATGAACTCTAAGAATGGATTACCCTATAATGCTTGTGTGTGTGTGTGTTTGTCTGTGTGTAGTGGACCATCAGTGAGCTGGCATGTTACACCTATTCTCTTGTGTCAGTGCCTCTGTACGACACACTGGGAACAGAAGCCATCAACTACATCATAGACCAAGGTAAACCACAGCATCATCAACATAATCTCATACATTCAGATGCTTCATATATGTCAATGTTGTTGTTGGTGAAGACCTTCATGTAACCTTATCTGTCTGTTGTTTCTGAAGCTTCCATCTCGACTATAGTGTGTGACGTGGTGGATAAAGCTAACCTCGTACTGAACTGTGTCGGGGACAGGGAACACACTGTGAAAACCATCGTGCTCATGGAGACCCCCAGTGACGAGCTGGTCAACAGGGGAAAAGAGGCTGGAATCCACATCCTCAGCCTGCAGGAGATGGAGGTCAGCTTCGGTTATTTTACTCTCACCTTCCATTTTCTCTTTTTTTTTGTTTCTCTTTAACTTAGTTCTTCTTCTGGGTCTTTGCATTGTTGTTTAGTTTTTGTTTTGTCATGCTTTTTTGTATTTTTGTGTTAATTTTCTTGCCAGCTTGTTTTGTTCTTACTTTCCTTTCATATATTGCTTTTGTTCAAATTCATTTAATTTGTGCTCTCTTCTTGCTAGTTTCCTTCTTGTGTTTTCTTCATTCCATTTATCTTGTTTTTTTTTTCTATTAGATTGTCTTTATTACTTGCTTTCTTGTCTTACTTTGTCTCTTTATTCCCTCTACAATGCCTTCATAAATGTGTTTTTCTTGTTGTGCAGGCCATCGGGAAGGCCAACCATCGCCAACCAGTGGTAAGTAAATACCGGCCAGTAAATGACGTAGTACTAGTCACCCCTTAAATGACGTGTTATGTGGCGATGTTTGACTGTTGACACCCCCATCCCCGCAGCCTCCACAACCTGACGACATGGCCATTATCTGCTTCACCAGCGGAACAACAGGTGACACACACACACACACACGCACACACACACACACACACACACACACACAGAATTAACTGCACCTAATGTAATTTCCATGAGTATTTGGAAATTCATACCCCATGTACATTCAGCCTCTAAAGATGCATGTGTGCTTTGTGTGTGTTTGCTTTCAGGAAACCCTAAGGGAGCTATGATCACACATAAGAACATTGTGTCCAACTGCTCGGCTTTCATCAAACTGACAAAGGTGAGGCACTGATGTGGCACTTGAGCAGTTGAAGTTACAGTGAAACAAAAGTTAGAGCATCTTTAGTTTTTGTGATATAAGGAGCCCCTAAAGTCCCGAAAGATGATATTTTTTTAATTTTGTGGGCACAAGTTAATGATCTTGTAGGAAAAAGTTAAAGAAATATCACCTTTCGAGACTTTAGGATCTCTGTAGTAATACAAGTTTTAGAGGGATTTAAATCAACCAGGAGGTAGATTTCCTTCTCTGTCTTCCTGGACATTTTTTTAAGATAAACATCAAACATGACATTAAACAAGAGATAACTAACTTGACTTCACACAGGGACACAGGATAAGAACTTGTAAAAAATATATTTATTACAGTGTCTGTAATTCTGCCATATTACAGGTATAACTAACATGCTGTTGTCACTGCTGTACTTCAACAGATTTACCACGAAAAAACCCAAAGGAGAAACCAAAGATTAAAATGTAATTGGACAGGAGTAACTCAGATTTGGTGTCAGATTAAATATATCTTGTGAAAGGTCATTGTGACCGAAACGATGACTTTGAAAATAAATCAATGCAGAGATGATGTGTGTATGTGTGGGAGCTGACTGTCTTCTTTGGAAATAAGTCAGATTGGCTGCCTGGAACATGGTGAGATGCAGTGACAGCACAGATAGACAGCAAAGTAAACAAAACAGAGTGGGAGGTTAAAGCAGCCTGACTGCGATGAAGCTTTTATGCCTCCATGCTGGTGATAGCTGTGGCCTTTGGCATTATGTTTTCAGGTGGTCTGTCTGTCACATTCTTGTGAACACATTATCTCAAGAATGCCTGAAGGAAATGTCTTTAAATTTGGGACAAATATTTGGTCAGGCTCAAGGATGAACTTATTAGATTTTGGTTGTCAAAGGTCAAGGTCACTGTGATCTAGCAATTGTCTCATTCTTGTGAACATTATGGGCTCTAGTTTCGCAGACCGGGCACAGCGGAGGCACAGCACACCTGCGCTTCGCCAACTGGGTGTGGCCAGGCGGATTTTGCAAGTTTGGCACACCGTGTGCGCTGGCGCAGCTACTCGTCTTTCCCATCTCTGTCCCTCCTACCTGTGCAAGTTGGAAAGAGGGAGGAGAGAAGGCATGGAGTGGATTTTACACAGCCCATTCACATCACACCAATCAAATGAGCCCCTCTCCTCACCCTTAAATGCGCCGCGCGAAGGCGTAATGAGAGTTTACTCAATTCGCCATGGCAGAAGAGAGCAGCAGCGTCAGACGGCCAAACTTCTCCCAGGAGGAAACTGATGTTTTGGTCCGGGAGGTCCAAGCTCGCAGTGTCCGAATATACGGAACTGCGAGCAGACCTCCACGGGCTGATGATGCAAAGGTAGCCTGGGAGGAGGTCACCACAATTGTAAATCAATGTTGAGTTTCTCTCGTGTGCGCGCTCTCTCTCTCTTTCTCTCTCACAGTCTCACTCTGTTTCTTTTCTTTTGACTTTTCTAAGATGACAGATGCTGAATATATACTCCCTATCTGATGCTGTGGCTGTTTGTGGTTGGCTGAGAGGGATGTAAACTCATTAGTTTGCAGCTGTGTTAATCAAATCAAGTTGGGTTTCCATTACGCGTGCCAAACGTGCCAAACGGTGCCAATCCCCTTTGATCTGCTGGCGAGCTTTTAGCGCATCTTCGGCGAAGCCTTTTGGCACAAAACTGTCACTGCGCCAAGCTGGATCTGTCGACACCTCCCCCTGCTGCGCCACCACACCCATCTCAGTGCACCTTGGTCTGCCAAACTACCAAACTGAGCGTGCCTCGGGTTGCACTGCTCGAAACTAGCTCTGCGTGGGGTTCGTCACCCTGTGCTGCGCCGGGAAACTAGAGCCCTATATCTCAAGAAGGCCTTGAAGGAATTTCCTTGAATTTGGCACAAATGTCCTTTGGGCCTCAACAATAAACTGATTGGAATTTGGTGGTCTAAGGTCAAGGTCACTCTGACCTTGCATTAGCCTCATTCTCATAAACACAATATCTTAAGAAGACCTTGAGGGCACAAACGTCCACTTGGATTTAAGAGTGAACTGATTAGACTCTAGTGGTTGAAGGTCAGTGTGACCTGACAAAACATCTTTTGGCCTTTATTTCAGAATTCACACACTAATTATGACAAAATTTCACACAAATGTCTAATAGGATAAAATGATGAACTGTACAGGTTCCACCAAACTTGGTTGCCCACCTTGAAACTTTGTTGATTGTATAGACCTTCTGTGCTGCCATGTTGTGATGTGTGTTAAGCATCCACGTTTATAATAAAATAATATTCATAGCCTATTTAAGGCATTGTCAACTGTCATGGCTTCTTATGAGTCTGAACAGACATGGATGTAACCTGTAACTGCAAATTGACTGGTTTGTAGAGGCATACAACTGCAGGGCGGTAATTCATGTTTTTTTTGTTTTTGTAAAAAGTGTCACCATAATTTCAAAGGTAAAAACGTCAGTGTTATTTTTGAAGAGCAAGAGCCTTTGGTAAACTCTTCCTTCTTCTCTCCAGTCTTATGTTCGGGCCAACACAAATGATGTCATGCTGTCTTTTCTACCTCTGGCCCACATGTTTGAGAGGGTGGTGGAGGTACAAACATTAACATTGATTACTTTCTCTTCCTGTGTGTGTGTGTCTGTCTGTCTGTCTGTCTGTCCCTCTGTCTGGGTCATGTCCATTGGCATGTGTTTGTACAACAATGTCCCCCCATGTGTGTGTGTTTGTATTTCTGTCTGTGTGTGCACGGGTTTTAGGTTTCCTGTCCAATATCTCCCAGTGACGTCCATATATCCTTCCTGCCCCTGGCTCACATGTTTGAGAGAGTAGTACAGGTATTGTATGTTCCCTTAGTTCCCATAGTCACCCTGTGTTAAAGATAGATTAATAATCCTTCAATCCCTGTGTGTTAACCTCTCTTAGTAATGGTTTCATAGTTATGGGGACCTTTTTGAACTTGAACCCTCTGTGTCTTTCTGGAATTGCTGACAGGCACTGATGATAGTGGAGGGAGCCAGAATCGGCTTCTTCCAGGGAGATATTCGTCTGCTGTCAGATGATCTGACCACACTAAAACCTACTGTGTTCCCTGTGGTACCCCGACTCCTAAATAGAATGTATGATAAGGTAGGTGGGCACGATGATGACAGGCTTACAAACAGGAGTGTTAGCTCAGATTTTAGACGAAGCACATGCTTCATAAACATTCAGGATAATGATGAAGCTGTTCTCAGTAGTTATGGCAAGCTTTTGTGTTTGTGTGTCCCTGTAGATTTTGGGGCAGGCCAACACCTCCTTGAAGCGCTGGCTGCTGGAATTTGCCTACAGGAGGAAGGAGGCAGAGATGAAGAAAGGCATCATGAGGAGAGACACTATCTGGGATCGACTCATCTTCCGGAAGGTCCAGGTATGTAGAGCCAGCACAGTTAAAGGGAACTATTATGTTCATTCTCAGATTCATACTTGTATTTTGCCTCTGATTTGGTTAGTACTCGTTTCCTTCATTAATTGGGTTGGTTAGGTTTAGGCATGAGAAGTCAGATTGGTTAGAGTTGGGGTAAGAATATAAGGGTGAGCTTATCGGAGGTGAGTGGGGCGAGTCATGCCTGTGCCATAGTAGGAAGAAAGATATTGACCGTAACTGAGTATAGTGTCACTTTCCACCGTGAAAAATCCCCAATGAAAATGTTAAAACCAAAATCTTCACAACCGGACATATTCCAGCAGGATTATCATCTGAAATCAGGAAATATAGGCAACCAAGATTACATGTTTCCCTGACGTTAGCATGTGGCTACATGTAGCAGTGTATATAATGAAAACACATGCCGTAGTGTGCTTAATCTCTATAAACAGACAAGATTATAGTATCCGTGTTCTGTGTGTTCTGGTTTCCATTTGTAGTTTGAGTAGTATTGACCAATCATATTTGAACGGCATGTGTATGCAGATGGCTGTTAATAAAGATTAGCTGAAATGACCGGAGCATGGAGGACGAAGTCTTAGATCAGATCTCCACTGGCTGCACTGAATCAGCACGAAATATTGGCCCTTGCCCCTCGAGGCTTATCATAGTCTGATGATAGCTGATGGGTTCCAAGATTGTAGCATGCCTGAAGGAGATGATCATATAAAGAAATCCACAAACAGCTGATGTCAGCTTGTCTCAGACATAGAAGAAAACAAGAAGTGTTTGTTTCCAGAGGTTTACTTCATTATTTGAAACTTTGGCCACCTTGTTTGATATGAACATGTGACATTGCTTAATGTTTAGACTGTGAACACTGAGTTATTACAGTGTGCCCAAAAATGCTACTTTTAGTCAAAAAGTGACTCATCAGACAACATCAGACTTTTGCCACAACTGCTCAATAAATTCACTCAATAAGCAGAAATATTTCCTAAATTAGTCCTGACCGTTTGTTTCTTAAAATCTTCCGCTCAAATCATGTTGACCTCTCACAACGTTTGGCCTATGTGTGGTAGTGATTTGTTATTGAGCTCATACATGTTGTGTGTAGTTTCAAAATCAACCAAGCGTCTGAATTTTAGAGTCTTTTAGTAACAGTTTTGGTATAAACATGAATTTTTTTTATTAATTTGTTGTGGATGCAACTGATGCGTGTCATCGTTTATTAATGTGGTATGCTGCCATCTACAGGCCAGCCTTGGAGGTCGTGTGCGTCTCATACTAACCGGAGCTGCTCCCATCTCTCCTGCTGTCCTCACCTTCCTCAGAGCTGCAATGGGCTGTCAGGTAAGAGTTTAGCCCTTGTTAACATGTTATCTTGTCTCTTATCATCACCTCTCCTGGAATCCTGCTATGCACCACAGTAGGTAATGTGTAGAAATACTGCTGTCTGATCTGATATCATTTCCTCTTCCACACTCCTCTGTTCCCACATTTTACATAGCATTACTTTATGCTTGTAGCAGCAGTGATAGTAATTACAATCATAGTTTTTTCTCTTTGTCTCAGTTCTATGAAGGCTACGGACAAACGGAGTGTACCGCTGGATGCACCATGACCATGCCTGGGGAATGGGCTGCAGGTAATGATAAAAAAGCTTCTTGACATACCTTTTATATTCTTAACTTACAGCATGTAGCTTTGTAAAAGATGACTGATAGTCTGCTTTGAAGTAAATAAACTTGACCTCATGTCTGCAGGTCACGTTGGAGCTCCTCTGCCATGTAACTCACTTAAAGTGGTAGATGTGCCTGAGATGAACTACCTGGCTGCAAACGGAGAGGGAGAGGTGAAGCACAAAGACAAACAGACATCGTGCCTCTTATATATGTTACAATGATGTACGTCATTCATAAGTGTGTGTGTTTCTAGGTGTGTGTGAAGGGTCCTAACGTGTTCCTGGGCTATCTGAAGGATCCCGAGAAGACTGCGGAGGCTATTGATGCAGATGGATGGCTTCACACTGGGGACATTGGAAAATGGCTTCCTGTAGGTTCATTTATTGGTTGAGTTCAAACTCACATATTTTTTGTATAAACCTCACTTTGTTCATCTCGACTTTACTCATATAGCTACAGTCATAAAATTCTGTATCTCTGACAGCTTAAAATGAAATTCTGTGTGTTTACAGAATGGCACGCTAAAGATCGTGGACAGGAAGAAGCACATCTTTAAGCTGGCACAGGGGGAGTACATTGCTCCTGAGAAGATAGAGAATGTCTACATTAGGAGTGATGCATTGGCACAGGTCTTTGTGCATGGAGACAGTCTGCAGGTAGGTGGAGGAAATTTGGTGTGTGTGTGTGTGTGTGTGTGTGTGTGTCCCTGTGTACAGCTGGAATTGCAGTGATCAGATCACAAGTCGATAGCTCTCAGTACAGATGTAAATGTACATGGCCACATTCTTTCAGCAGTGTGTACGCTAATGTGTCCTGGGCCACATTAAAGGGCCACCTACTCAGATAACTTAAACAATAATTAACAACAACACATTTGGTCCATGTTTATTTGCATATAGAGCGGGGGCATGAGATCAGATCACAAGTGGTCATGAGAGACACATGTGGAGACACTTTTCATTGCCAGGTGTGAGCTGACAGACTTTGAGCTGTCTGCTTGTGATTAGATCACCAGGACACATGATAAGACCAGGTGTAAACATGACTGAGCGCAGATGTGTGTCATATTGTTACCTCTTCAGCTGTCAATGAGGAAAATGCTCGGCCCACAGTTTTAGTCCTGACTCATTCTGATCTCTGTTCCCTTTGTTAAACCTTCAGTGTCTCTCAGTTAGGGCTGCTCAATTATTGCAAACAGCATAATCACAATTATTTTGGTCAGTGCTGACATCATGATTAACAGCATTACTCAGTGACTTTTGAAACATCATTCATCATCACGAACTTTTTTATTTAAATTTCTATTTACCATTGGATATTCTTGAACTTTATATATAATTCAACTGAAAAATAAAAAAGTAAAATAAAAACTGAGATAAATAAATGAAATAAATAATATATTATCTACAGTACAGGCCAAAAGTTTGGACACACCTTCTCATTCAATGCGTTTTCTTTATTTTCATGACTATTTACATTGTAGATTCTCACTGAAGGCATCAAAACTATGAATGAACACATGCGGAGTTATGTACTTAACAAAAAAAGGTGAAATAACTGAAAACATGTTTTATATTCTAGTTTCTTCAAAATAGCCACCCTTTGCTCTGATTACTGCTTTGCACACTCTTGGCATTCTCTCCATGAGCTTCAAGAGGTAGTCACCTGAAATGGTTTCCACTTCACAGGTGTGCCTTATCAGGGTTAATTAGTAGAATTTCTTGCTTTATCAATGGGATTGGGACCATCAGTTGTGTTGTGCAGAAGTCAGGTTAATACACAGCTGACAGCCCTATTGGACAACTGTTAAAATTCATATTATGGCAAGAACCAATCAGCTAACTAAAGAAAAACGAGTGGCCATCATTACTTTAAGAAATGAAGGTCAGTCAGTCCGGAAAATTGCAAAAACTTTAAATGTGTCCCCAAGTGGAGTCGCAAAAACCATCAAGCGCTACAACGAAACTGGCACACATGAGGACCGACCCAGGAAAGGAAGACCAAGAGTCACCTCTGCTTCTGAGGATAAGTTCATCCGAGTCACCAGCCTCAGAAATGGCAAGTTAACAGCAGCTCAGATCAGAGACCAGATGAATGCCACACAGAGTTCTAGCAGCAGACCCATCTCTAGAACAACTGTTAAGAGGAGACTGCGCGAATCAGGCCTTCATGGTCAAATAGCTGCTAGGAAACCACTGCTAAGGAGAGGCAACAAGCAGAAGAGATTTGTTTGGGCCAAGAAACACAAGGAATGGACATTAGACCAGTGGAAATCTGTGCTTTGGTCTGATGAGTCCAAATTTGAGATCTTTGGTTCCAACCGCCGTGTCTTTGTGAGACGCAGAAAAGGTGAACGGATGGATTCCACATGCCTGGTTCCCACTGTGAAACATGGAGGAGGAGGTGTGATGGTGTGGGGGTGTTTTGCTGGTGACACTGTTGGGGATTTATTCAAAATTGAAGGCACACTGAACCAGCATGGCTACCACAGCATCCTGCAGCGACATGCCATCCCATCCGGTTTGCGTTTAGTTGGACAATCATTTATTTTTCAACAGGACAATGAGCCCAAACACACCTCCAGGCTGTGTAAGGGCTATTTGACCAAGAAGGAGAGTGATGGAGTGCTGCGGCAGATGACCTGGCCTCCACAGTCACCGGACCTGAACCCAATCGAGATGGTTTGGGGTGAGCTGGACCGCAGAGTGAAGGCAAAGGGGCCAACAAGTGCTAAACACCTCTGGGAACTCCTTCAAGACTGTTGGAAAACCATTTCAGGTGACTACCTCTTGAAGCTCATGGAGAGAATGCCAAGAGTGTGCAAAGTAGTAATCAGAGCAAAGGGTGGCTATTTTGAAGAAACTAGAATATAAAATATGTTTTCAGTTATTTCACCTTTTTTTGTTAAGTACATAACTCCGCATGTGTTCATTCATAGTTTTGATGCCTTCAGTGAGAATCTACAATGTAAATAGTCATGAAAATAAAGAAAACGCATTGAATGAGAAGGTGTGTCCAAACTTTTGGCCTGTACTGTATATCGTAAACATACACACAGTGCAAGGGGAGAGGGAGAGACCCGGCGCTGTTGCCACAAGAGCCGTAGACTGCGATAACTTTTTCCTTGATGATGTGAATAAGTTGCTAAGTTTGTCACTAGTTGGTTGTTAGCAATAAAGTCACCAATAGGGTCTGAAAAGTCGCTAATTCTAGCAACACTGTGAGTTCGACTGTAAAGGAAAGGTGTGCACTGGATTTATAACGCAACACAAAACAAGAGCATCATTGCAAAACGGCATGTGTCGTTATTATCTTGTTTTCATCATCGTTTGAAGCCATGAAACATGCTGTATTTAACTTGTAAACATTGTGTTTATCTCCAGGCATGTCTGGTAGCAGTGGTGGTGCCTGATCCCGACTTCCTGTGTGGCTGGGCCAAGAGGACCATGGGGCTTGAGGGCAGCTACCAGGAACTATGTGGCAGAGCGGTAATACTTCACAGAGTTTGGTCACAGTATCCAGTGACATTCAGACTGCATACATGCTGTTTACACACACTGCCCACACTGTA
This sequence comes from Epinephelus lanceolatus, assembly GCF_041903045.1. Classification (NCBI taxonomy): domain Eukaryota; kingdom Metazoa; phylum Chordata; class Actinopteri; order Perciformes; family Serranidae; genus Epinephelus; species Epinephelus lanceolatus. The sequence goes on from NC_135740.1 coordinate 10,967,232, forward strand.
AATCCATTTCCCTTCAGATTAATAGAGTTAACCAACCAGTCTCTTCATAAAGAGCAGTGATACCAAGGATACATGTACACTAAAGGCCCGTTTCCACTGAAGAAGTTCCTGGTACTATTTGGGGGGCAGGAACTACTACAGGAACGTCCTCTCGTTCGGCCCTCTCAACCGCCGTGTCTCCACTGAGAGAGCGGAGTACGAGGAGGGTTCCTGTAAAGTTACGGGCTATGGATGTGACGTAATCGTTGCACGACCATTTACTTGGCGACGTAGGGACGCCATTAGCTGATAGCCCTTAGCGGTGTCTGTAATAACTCACTAAATGGCCCGTGAAAAAAATTTTTTTTCCAGTGGATGTCTTAGTTACAACATGATTGAGCTAACTGGAGTAGTTTCATGTCGCATCCGACAACGGGAGGCTTTTAACAGATGACGTCCTGATATTAGCCTGCTGTTAGCTGTCCCTGTCAGCGGCAGCCACTGATGCTTTCTAGACATCGTGATTTCCCATAACTGAATAAATACCACACATAGCAACACAAAACTGCTTTGCTAGCTCAATCATGTTGGAACTAAGATATCCGCTGGAAAGAATATTTTTTTCACGGGCCATTTAGTGAGTTTTTTTTACATGGCGGAGGAAGCTATATAAACGAGCTAATCCTCGTCTGCTGAGTTTTAAAAATGCGGGCTATTTTGTTGCTTTCTGTTGTCGTCACATCCCTCCTTGAGTATATCCAATCAGCACCAAGTAATCCCCAAGCCCCAGCCAGGAGTCTTTCGGGGCCGTTCTGAGTGCCTACCCCGAGGCAGGGACTTGTTTAGCCCCCGTAAAAGTTCTGGAACTCTGTCCTTCGGGGGTGGTTCCTGCGGTGGAGACACGCACCAATGGCCCCGGCCCCTTAAAATTACCCCTAAATTCCTGCGGTGGAAACGGGCTGTAAGAGGTACTTCTGCTGTTAAAATAATTAACTTGTGATCTTGAGAAAACAGCATTAAATAAAATAACAACTGTTCTTGGCTTGTGTACAAGACTGCAAAAATTGCCTGGAATGAGAAACTAGGAACTTGGCTTGAGGGTTGTGAGTTGGGCCAAAAACATATTTAATCTTGATTTTATTTTTAGAAAACCATAACCCATACACTGAGTGTTAATTGAAAGAACTTATGACATCATCATCATTCTGAGGTACCTCTCTCTATCTGTCTGCTCAGGATGTTAAGAGAGCCATCATGGAGGATATGGTGCGACTAGGCAAGGAAGGAGGCCTCAAGTCCTTCGAGCAGGTAAAACACTCGCTCATAATCCAACCGGGATTTGACATACATTTTCCTGAGTGTCTCTGTAGCCTTTGTAGTGTTTCTCTGTTTTATCATGGTCTCTAACAACCTGCCCACACGTGTGTGTTCTTTAGGTGAAGTCCATCTACGTCCACACCGAACTGTTCTCAATCGAGTCCGGCCTGCTCACTCCGACCCTGAAGGCCAAGAGGAACGATCTGCGGCAACGCTTCAGATCCCAGATAGACGAGCTGTATGCTGGGATCAAAATGTAGACGGAGAGGAGGAGAGCAAACTGTAATAACAGACACTAAAGCTCCACCAAAGGTGTTTTTAGATGAAGGGAAAAGGTAGAGCACATGTGGGGAAGCAAATGAAGAGATCCTGTCAGACCTTGAGGTTTATCATCTGTTGAGTCCTCATGCTCAGTAACATGAGAAACAACAGGAACAGTAGGCGACATAGCTTTTAACAGAATTTGATTCAGAGCGTTTAGAACATAATTAATGACCTATAGCATCTATGGCACAGAATACATGACCTCTGAAGGTGCGGAGTAGATTTATTAGAGATAATATGTTGATTTTTTAATCAGCTGTTTTGCTGATAATAGCTCCATTAAGGGTGTTTTAAAGGGAAATGTCAAAGTGCAGCTCAGACTTCTCAGGACTTCAGTGTCAAAAACCACACACAGTACCTCCTCCCCCCCCCCCCCCCACACACAGACACACACACAAGCCTTTTAACTTCAAGGATAAAGACGGTAGACTCAGGCCACTAAAACGGGTTCACTGAGGGTCAAATTTGGATTAGGAGCCAGGTTGATCACTGTAACCCAAACAGCTTTACACACCACAGTTTAAAGTTTTCAGATTTTGGATGAGATTTATTTGTCAGATGTTGTTGTATTTTACTATGTTTATTGACTTTCTTTGGTAGAGAAATGAAATCTCCTATGGATGACAAGATTGTTAGTGTCCTTAAATCTGTTAACGAATAAGATGAAGTTCAGTTAGGACCTGGGGAACCAGCAGAGTAAGCCATATTAAAGATAATCTAAACAAAGCTAACTGTAAACAGGGGATTCAGGTGCTTGAGAACGGCCAGGGAAACTGTCAATGTTTTAATTTATTTATGTTGCTAACACAAAGGGAAAAGATTTGTTGTAGGAACCAGTTTTCTTAAATTATTATAATATGCTGCCATAGGGTGAAATACACATATACATTAAAAAATGACATTGTTCACAACCCGAATGAAATCCTTTTGAATGTTTGTAGTTTTAATTTAATGGAAGTTCCTTTGACTATGGTCTTGCTGTAATTGTTTTGTTGTCACCTCATTTGTTTTGTAAAAAACTAATTAATTAAAAATCATCAAAAGAGCTGTGTGATCTCATGTCTTTGGCATCATCATGTACAGGAAAAACCATTCAGATGTATGGTTCAGTTGAAGTGAGTCCTTTTATATTTACTCCAAGAGATCTGTATGTATGATATTAATGACGTCAGGACGTATGTATGTATGTATTTTATTGTTCCTATGCAGTGGACTAGGGTAAACATATCAAAAAACATAATTTTCTCTTGTTCAGGTGCTGGAACTATAATCGTCTGTGTTTTGGGCCTTACTTTCTAATTGCGCTGCTCTTTATAAACTCAGGAATGTAGACTTTTCTGCTGTGCTTCGCTCCCTTGATATAAAGATCGGTCAGGACAAATATTGAACCCTTTCCCTTCCCGTAGGGCCGAAATTTAAGCGAATCCGCAGGGGGTGGATACCTTTTTAAACAATATCGGTGCAAATATTTACTTTAAATAAAATGTATTCATACTATTTCCTGGTAAAATTAAGGCTTACGCGTTGTAATTTTATCGAGACAAACTCTAATTTTGAGATTGAATTTTTCGTCGTAACAAATTGTACTACCGTCCACCCCTGTGTCTGGAATGGTACAGTCCGGAACTTGAAGCAATTCGCGGGAAGCGGTTTCAACCAAGCTACGGAGTGTTTACAAAACAAAGTCACTACTTAGCTGAGCCAAAGTGGGTCCAAATGAGGTGAGAAAGATTAATTATGAGCTATACGTTAGTATATATGATACACACCACTCTCGTTTGTTGGTAAAGTCACATTTCAAGCAGTATGACGTCTTCCTACTTACCTTAGTTACTGGGAAATTTACCTTTAACGTTTACACATTACGCATGATATTAGTAACGTTAACGTTATACACTTGCTTTACAAGCCGGTCACCTTTGGTGCTGCTAGTTTCGGCATGTACACTCATGTACACCAGCTAAGCTACAACTTCATGAATTAAGTCGTGTTGTCGCCACTCAGTAACGTAAATAACGTAAAGTAATTTGGAGGAAGACGTGCGCAGGAAAAGAACAACAAAGTGGTCAAACTAGCTGACAGAATAAACCCCCATTGCTGAAATAATTTCCTTAAAATAACCCCCGAAAATTCTATAAAAATTGCACTTACCTTGATAGAAATGGTTATATATATATATATATAATGTAATATTTTTAAGTGGTAACTTAGCTCTCAAACTTTTTGAGTCAGGCAAGTTAAAAACTAGAAAATCTGTGATTATTACAATCCCTGGGGTTGTAATTGAGTAAAAGTCAACACGTTTCTACTTTCAAAGGAAGAAAGGGGGTCCAATTTACTCAAGTTCAAATTCAATGAAGAGATGTCATAAGTAGATTTGCAACAGTAGATTTCACGGTACCATAACTGTCTCAAAAAACATTAGGGTTTCATGGTATGACGGCATTACAGAATTATTATTATTTTAAGTCAGAATGGCCCTTAAAGAAAACAGAAGAGTTTTTTTCTTGGTTGAACAAACATTTAATTCTAAAATTGAAACTTGACACCATTTTTAATGTAAGTATATGTAAAAAAAAAAAAAAAAAAATCTTTCTTTTGTAAATAACTAAAGGTGAGATTCTCCATCCAGTTTCATTTCCTTTCAATATCATAGATAAACAAATGTTCACTGTGTGATAACTGTCAACTTTCATATCACAGTATACCTTGAAACCAGTATACAGCTGCAACCTTAGTAATAAGATCAGGCTAGATATCACCTGAGGCAAAAAATCAGTGCAGACTCAGAATGACTGATATCAATTTGAATGTCTTCATTGTTCGCTTGTGTAACGTTAGTCATCCTCTGATGGTGTCTAATCTAAGATCTACTCTAGATCTAGTTTACATTACTAAAACATAAAATCAGCATCAAATATTAGTGTTGTCAGTAGTCTAACATGACACTGTAAGTATTGTAAACCAACATACTTTACATTTAAGAGGGGAAAAAAACACTATATTTTTATTACATTTTATTGCAACAAAAAAAAAACACCTGAAAGGTATTACATTAGAGGTAATGTTACGACAGTATCAGTCAGGACTTTGTATTACAGTATTGGTCAAGATATTACATTATTCGATTTTATTACATTTTCGATTAAATTTAGCTCAAATTTGATTGGATTTAGATTTTCAGGCTCTATTACACTTTCAAAAATCAAACACTAGCTTGGAGTTGGTGGGAACTGTGCTACTTTAGCAGGGATGATGCTCAGCGACTCGGGAACAAGAGTCGTTTGGTTGGAGGTGTCACCTGCTGGTGGTGGCAAATATTGAGACTCATAATGATGAAGAGCCCATGTCTTCTTTGTTCCCACAGTGCCAAAAAGCGCAAAGGAGCTAAAGTGCTCCCTGTGCCACAACAAAAGAGTCAGGTGAGTTGGTTAATGGTCATTGTCGCATTTGCTCCACTGATTTGATGAAAATTCCTATAATTTGTTTTTCAAAGGAATTAAAATGTGGAATTCCCTTGTCAACTGTATGTTTTTTTCTCTCAGTTAAAAACACAAGCAGGAAATTTTCTATGTCTGCAACTGTGTTATCACACCTTGCTGTAAAGCTGTCCTAATTGAGTGTAAATATTGGATACTTATTGTGCTATGTTGTGCTCACATCCAGAAAGGTTCATCTAATGATCATATGGATTCTCCCAACCTGTCTGCAATAGACATAGCTAGCTTCCTGGATGGACTACAGAAAGATTCTGGTAAATGTTTACACTGTACTGTATCCATCTCAGTGTCATTGTGTCTCCTCAAGTCCTGAAAAAGCAACAAACCATTTGAATTTAACACCTTTTTGAAAGGGACCAGTTGAAGCCAAACACACGGCTACAACATGGGTGTTAAACTGTGTGTTGTTAACGGAGGATGGATAAATGGATAAATAGTGCATTGTATTGTGTAATAGGTTTTCTACTTCTAACCTCATGCTATAGTTTCGACAAAGTATTATTTTAATGCAGCAGATTTCACAGTTACACTGGCAAACTCTTTTCTTTATCTTTGCCTCTGTTTCTTCATAAATCTTTTATGTAACCCTAGAGTCTAGCATAATGCCAAACCACCAATCCTGTGCTCACCAGAGAACTCGTGTTGTCTAGGTAACCCTCTGCACAGTACCGCCGTGGAGGAAGACTTAAATGTTGCACAGGAGGGAGAGATGAAAAGGGGAAAAGCTGGGAAAAAGGAAGTTCCTCAGACGTTGAAAAGTAATGTTAAACAGCGCGGAGCTGTCATGAAGAGGAAGGAGACAGAGAGAGATGGAGAGGATGAGGAGGACGGGGAGAAGAAAAAGAGGAGTAGGAAAAGTACTGGAGGAACGTCTGCAGTGAGGTGAGGTCACAAAGAGGTTACTTCATAGCTTTTTTCTTTTCTTTTAGAAAAAATGTGTAGAAAATTAAGTATCAGGTATAGAAAGAATGTATTACTATTATTGAGTAAAATAGATAAAATGATTTAAAAAGAAAGCTCATATTCTTTCATACTCTTGAATAGAGACCTATAAACCCATGTCAGTGTGTCAACAAATATACAGTTATACATATACACACAAACACACTCACATTTATAAACACATAACTTGCCCCCAAAAATACATCCATTATTCTTGGTCAAACACTAAGTGCAGTAAATCCAGTATAAGAATCCAAGGGACTGTCGGGGAGCAGGACAGGGATTAGAGAAAAGGCTGACAGAGACTTGAAGAAATTATGATGTGGCACATCATAGTCTGGCTGATGTGGGTGCACTGGCCATGCATTTTCTGTTTGTTAATATCCTGTCTTGCCATTAAACTATTTATCTGCCCCTGTGTCCCAACAAGGCCAGTGAAAAATCAGCAGGTGAAGAAAGGCAAGAAGAAGAAGAAGAGTGAATCAGGAAGTGGAAGTGCCAGTGACCCAGAGTCAAAGGTAAAGAAGTGAATCATGTCTTCAGTAACTCGGAATTGTGTTACTGGAGACATAATGAAAGCAACATTAAAGAAAAATGATTAAACAAACATCTTGTGTCAGTAGTTTAAGGTTCTGTTTGCAACTTTCAGAAGGGCCTTGTTATTATGACACTGGTGGCCACACTGCAGTCAGCAATCCGTTGCTCACGCTCGCACTCTGTTGGCTTGAGCAAGCACCTGGGCTGAGCCAAAACAAACAAAAAAAAAAAAAGCCCCAAAAAAGTTAATGACTTAGAAATTATGGCGAAAAGGTAGTTTCTTGCAACCCTAGAATTAAGATAAAAATATTCACAAACAAAAAAAGACTTCTGGTTGCTGATAAGTAGTGTTTGACTTTTGATTTAACACTAAAATTTAAAACCCTCTGTGCGCACTGCAGCGCAAGCAGACAGATGCGCAACTCAGAGCAGCATGTGTCACTGACACCAGACTCAGAGCGCAGCGGACCGGTGGAAAATGTGACCATCACCATATTATTTTACATCAGTAAAATCTATTTTATTATTATTTTGAGTCACATTGTTGAAAGAATTTAGTTGTCTGTGTTCAAGCAGGACAATAGGTCTCCATTCATTGCACGTCGGGCTTTCTATTTCCTTGTCGGAGATGGTGTTGCGTTCAAGGTCCCCCCAAAAAAACAGGAGAATTTTTCTTCACAATCGAATCCCGTGCCATCGAATGAAGCTTTGAAGCTTTGAATTTTTTGGGTCAGCCCTAGACCTTATCCATCCATAACAGTATTTTGCTACATTAGCTAGCATTTGGTCGGCATTAGCAAGCAAGCTAGCGTTAGCTAACATTAGCCAGCTAAAACCACAATATCACAATAATATTATATAATATTTATAATTTATTTATAATTTATTTATTTATTTATAATATTTCGCACGTCAATGTTTCCTGTGGGATTTTTCTTCTTACCAGGGGGCGGTGATTTACTTTTTGTCAGACAACACATGAAACAAGGATTAGTTAGCTATTGCACCCAGCAGTCCCTCTGCCTCACTCCCCGCCACTAGGATACTGCATCGCTGGAAGGAGAGCAGACCAGACAGACTGGCTAGCTCTGGTCTGCAAATTTGAGTTGCTGAAGGTCTGTCTCCAGGTTGTCGCTACAAAATGTATATAATGGGAACACAGCATGTGTGGATACTGCGTTGCGGTGGGTTGTTTGTTGTCGTTTGTAGGCTCGATTTCTTAGCTAATGTTAGCTAGTATTGTACACCGCTGGTGCTGTAGCAGAGCTAAAGGGAGGCAAGGCACTTGGGATCACACATAACGTCAACTCTTGGATTTTCTAAAAAAATTCCTCCCGAGTCTTTACAGTAATCAGTCCACAGGCTGTTATAGGCAACAAAGAGAGTTGGGTTTTTTAAGTAACGTTACAGTATGTTCACTTGTCGGCAATAAAAAACGATCACTACATGTTGAAAGTTACATACAGCACCTTTGAGTGGAGACTGTACTTAGAGTATACTGAGGCAGTGTTATGCTGTTTTTTCTTCCAGGAGGACTCTGACGCTGGCACTGCCCAGCAGAAACGTAAGAAAGTCCTGTCCTCCTGTGAGGAGGAAGAGGTAGATGAGGACAGGAGTTGGGTAAGGAGCAACTTCCACAGATTGTTGTAGCCAGGAACCTAGCATCAACAGGAGTGGGGCCAACATCCTGACTCTTAACTTTGTTTGTTTTTGTTTTTTGCTTTATGTTATTTATTCAGCGCCCAAGTCCAAATAAGGCCAGGGTGTATAGTCTTGGCACAACTAAAAAGTCTTCATCTGATAAGTCTAAATCTAGAAAGTCTTCATCAGGTAAGGGAAAAGAGCTCAAGAGGCTACGCTGCAAAGTCAGACATCACTGTTTACCATTCCTCATGAAACTTAAACAACCGAAACCTAATTCTTCCACATGAAGGCAGTGCGTCTGGAGAAATTGAGAAGGCCAACACTGATGAGGAGAGACAGAAGAGACGTCGTCATCAGGGAGGAACAGAGTTAGATGTGGTGCTGGATGCCTTCCTTGACTTCTGTGACCAGTACAGGTATATTTAGACATTTAAACAAGTAGCCTCTAATCTACCCTTCCATTTCATGTTACCATATAATAAATACTTCTATTCTCACTTCTGTTAACAATTTTAATATTTCTTTTGCAAATCTTGCAGTTAGAGATGGTTACATTGTTTTGATGTGCGTTTGTTTTTCAGGGAGTCCGTGGAGTCTGCAGCAGTCAAACACTCCATTGATTCTTTCTCCTCCACTGTGAAAGAGGAACTATTGACAAAGGTCAGACTCTCAAAATTCTATTTAATATTTGATAAAGAGGAGTTAAAGCAAAAGAGAAGCTGGACTCTGTGTCGTTTTCAAAATGTTTCTGGTTGGCATTTAGAGGTTTAGATTTACTGTTGTTCACCAGAGATAAATGAATATACTGAACATACACTTGACTCAGTCAGGGTGTAAAGAAGTATACCCCCAATTAGAGAATCTAGGACAGAATTCCAAACAAATTTCTGAACTCAAAAATAAGCCCCTAAGACACCAGCGTGATATTGAGTCAACAATAAATGTGATCATACTACGACACAGAGGTGAATGATGCTGATTAATATCAGAATTTAAATCAAACTCATGTATGTTCTCTGTTTTTTGTCTTCCAGATCTCTTCTTTCAAGGAGTTTAAGGTTTTAAAAAGAGAAAATGCCAAGGTAACTATGATGACTAAGTTTTTGCTAACACACCACTACGAAAGTGAACATGGTAAACAGTATGCACTTAACATTAGCATGGTAGCACTGCCATTATGCGCATGTTACTGTGCTGATGCATTTAGCACAAAATACCACTGTGTGCACATGTCTAGCCTCACAGAGCTGCTAGCATGGCTTTAGACTCAGACTGTGTCCAAAATTCCATACAAGCATGCCATTTAGTATGCTAAATACAGTATATTAGATTTATTTATATGTCAGAAACCTTAATTCGTAAACAATAGTACATGCATTGAGCACTATTTCTGGTAAATAAAGTATGCAAACAATGGACAATAAGTTGGCATAATTATCCCACAATAGACGCTATATGACAACGCTCAGAGCAGACAGTGTCCAAAACAAAAATTTAAGTGCAAGTATTAGGTTTTACTTTGCCTGGCGTAATATATTTTTTTATTCATGTTTAAATTGCTAGTAGTGGTGTGCAGCTCAGTGCATCCAAAAGATACATTCTAATGTTAATTTATCACAAAAGTGTGCTTAATGACAGTACTCATATTGTGTTTGTAGTGCAAAGTATATGATTTGGATGCAGCAAAAGTCTTGTTACAGATACCATGGTCTGTGTTTACTATGTCCTCTGTCCTGTGTGTCAGGTGGGTTCTTTGATCCGTACAAAGACACAGAAACTGTTGAATGCCAAACAAGAACTAATGAGGTGAGAGGGAATTCAGATTCACACACACACACACACACACCAATTTTATTTCCACAGACTGAGATTAATGTAAGGATTTTGTGTCTATAAACTAAATGTAAATCTTTCTAAAATAATTAGTCATTAAAGCATCCATGGTGTTACTAGTTATATGCATAATTAACACAAAAATGTCTTTTCATTGTAAAAAACAATCATTATTGACCTGCCTTTCCTCAAAAGTAAATATTCCTGTAAAGTTTGTTTCCATCCCAGTACTCACTATGACCTTTACACTGTGTGACTGGTCAGGGCCGAGAGGCAGGTGTGGCTGCTGCAAAAAGAGAAAGCTGAACTTAAAACCCGATTAGCTGATCTGAGACGAGGCCAAGCCTTCCTGAATGACATCAGAGAGCTCAACAGACAATACCTGGACTACCGACACAAACACCCCAAAGCAAAAGAGAAGGTAAACACACACATTACACACGCTCTGATGATGTGAATAATGACTTTAGAAATAATGGAAATCATGACTTGAATACTGCCTCGTTACTCATGTGTCTTGGCCACAGCTTTAGTAATACAATCTTTTTGTCTTAATGCACAGCTGATGCTTTTCAGGGATTTTAATAAATGTTTTCCCTCTTCTCCTCCTGTTCAGTATGGAGCGTCCAGCTTGCCGGCTCTGTTGTTGGAGACCAAGCATATTCAGGCAGCGAAGCATCAGCTGGGAGGAACCAATAACCGACTGACGAAGAATAAGACTCAGAAATAACTTGCTGTGTCATACAAACACGCAATCCACACAATAAAGACTTAAGATATTATGAGCAATACTAAGGCTGCTGGAACCTTTAAAGCCTTAAAGGAATACTTCTTTTTTTTTTTTTTTTTTTTTAAGTTGGGTCATATGAGTTACTTATCCATGGTCAATGTATTACCTACTGTAGATGGCAGTCAACACGCCTTCCGTTTGGAGAAGCAGGCAGGACTACCGACACAGAAACTCAGCAATGTACTGCTGTCACTGGAGTAGCAATAAAACATACTGTAGCCATCCAAAAAGGTCCCACCTAAAACAGTCAGTATCGGTTTAAGTGCATTTAGAGTATTTTCACTGCTTTACCTTTCCGCCAGACAGCAATTTCCAACGGGGAACTAAAGCAGTTACATTGCTTTGATTTAAAAAAAAAAAAAAAATAGTGATTTAACATCGCTGAACACAGGAACTGCTGGTCAGAGTTTGTTTTCTTGTTATTGTGTGACATTGGTGAATCTGAACTGACCCTATACACCAAAGTCACACAATAACACAAACTAACTAAAGGCCCAGGCACACCAAACCAACAGGGGGCGACGAGGGGTAATGGTGTGAGACACACAGCTGCGACAAAGTCGGCAGACGCTCACCAATGGCCCAACTTTGACCAACGGTTGACCATTGGCTTGGAGTGTCAGGGTCTTAACTGATCAACACAGTGGTAGACCACCAGCTCCTGTGTTCGGTGAACCAAAATTACTGCTTATGTCATTGGAGTTTGGGGCTAGATGTGGAGCTGTTGACAACTTCCCCGTTGGAATGGGTTGTCTGAAAGGTAAAACAGTTGTAATACTCTCAATATAGCTTACACCTAAACTGATATTTATTGTATAAGGTGGGATTTTTTGGAGGGTGGCTAAAATATGTTTTGCTGCTGATCCCATCCACAGTAGTGTATTGCTGAGCTTCTGTGTCAGCACTCAAGCCCTTTCCCCAAACTGTGGGTGTGTCAATAGACATTTCCTGTAAGTAATACACTGACTATGGCTAAATACCTGATACAACCCCTCTTTAAAAAAAAACTGAACTATCCCTTTAATACTCAGACCAGCTTGAATTTTTTTGGATCATAGGTTTGGATTTAGAGTCACTGCTAGATAAAATCAATACTGTAAGTATTATAAATACAAATGCAAATAATAATAGTAAAAATAATGATAATAGGAGGATTTTTTTTCCTGTGTTTTTCTTACAGAAGAATATAAAATTTAATTAGGGGGTGTAATTGAATATTTGTAGTCAAACTGGTTTCATTTGTATGAGTAATTTTCTCTGACAGATGCATTAAATGCTTATGTTCATTAAATACAGTTTTTTCGGTTTCTGGATTCCTTAACATGTATTGACACGTCCATGGATTGGTCGGAATGATACATGACAATCTTCAGGGCTCTGTGTGGTTTCTCCCGCCCACATAGGAAACGGCATTCCTGATTGGCTGAGAGTTTTAGGCCTGTACTTTGAACAGTTTGACGTTTCCTTGTATTCGTGATAAGGAGGGAGGCTTGCTAACAACTGTTTCCACCAACGTCTCACAAGAAAGGTACATTAATTTTGGTAAAAGTATATACATTTTTAATTATTATCCACACGTAGTGTTTGACGAAGCGCTACTTTGTCGTGTTTGCTGTAGTTAAACAGGAGTGGCCATATGAGTTTGCACTTCTGGTAACTTCGCCCACTGCAGGTAACGTTAATGAGTTAGCACCTGGAGTAAATGAGTTTAAAGAAGTGACGTTGAGCATGTAACTGGAGGCTGTAGTTGTGACTTCATTCGGTGTTTAAAACTTTACAGAGCTGACCGAAATGTCTCTTAGGGCAGATACTATAAGTTAATTGGATGTCACCTTACGTTATATTTGTTGGTCATTTGTAGCCCTGTGAATCTCGTGTCAGTTAACGTTAGCTAGCAGCGCTAATATGTGTCCGTTGTACTTTCTGTTGCTTCCTGAAGGAGAGAGGCTAAGGTCACAGTTCATATGTGAATGACCACACTGTTTTTGAATCGATAGAGGCATACAGACATGACGCTGTAAAGACAACAGAGGTTACATTAACCTTTGTACCAGTGCTCCCACTAACCTCTTTAACAGAGAAGAGTATCTGTGAACATTAACGCTGCACCCCGATGTGCAGCATGGAGCTCGATGAATGTGTCGTTAACTTCAGATGCATTTGACAGGTGGATTACGCAGTTTGACACAGTTAAAAACAGAGAGTCATGGTGATAAAGAACATGTAGCAGTTTCGGTTCTTAGTGATCAAACGTTGCACAATACAGGGCACTATTACAAGTCTTACTGGCATGTCAGAGGAGTTTCACTTTGAGTTACAGCATAACCTAACACTATTGCATGTTTCCCACTGTAACTTATTTATTGCAAGGTGTACATATTGTTTTATAAATAATACAGTTAAGGTTTTTGGTGAAGCGCAAGATACCATGGTGTAATGAAAGATTTATACATGATCAGGTACAGGTATTATCCCTCCATGATGTTCACCATACTAACCACAGTAAAAAAAGACTAACTGTGATCAGCTTCCAGGAAGAAGTAGTCTGGTTTGAATCAGCCATCGTGGTTTTGCCCTTTGTGGTATACTGGTTTTGAGTTTGAAGTCTGATTCTGTATGAAACTCAATGCAGAACATTTTAAATCAATTTAATAAATCTAATTAATAGAAATGATTAAAAGAAAAGCAGCAGGTCTTCATGCTTGCAAAGCTGGAACCATAATTGTTTTTGCATGGAAAAAGTCTTAAATGATTATCAGAATGTATTTAATTTATATTTAACTGACTAATCATTTCAGCTGCACTTGTATTTTTTTAACATTGGCTGTGCTCAAAAATCTTAATTTGTAAAGTAACTAGTAACCAAAGTTTTCAAATAACACATTACACTTAATAAGTTGATGCCATTTGTCAAGGAAAAATATTTTTCTTTTTATAATCTTTAAACGGACGTCATTTACTTCACCAAAATTGCAAAGTAAAAAAATACATTTCCCCAGATAGCCTAGCTGTCTTCTTGGGTCTCTTTGAAATTCTTGCTACCATCCTTGATGGTGGTAAATAAAATTTTGTTCAGCTGCCCAAAACACCGGACAGACAGACCTCACTGTCACAAGTTTTCACTGGAATTGCTTTCTACTTAAGAAATAGTCCTTGTGTGGGAGGAAACAAGATCTGTGCCAAAATATCACTTGTGGTGAGTAAGAAAAGTGTTTCTGTGATTTTTGTGAGCAAACTTGTTACAGACTAGCTAAAAACCAATAAATATAGCAGTGTTTTATAGAAGAGCGGAGATGGGCCACCTCACTTAAAACAAAGACTATCGAATTGTATATATTAATCAGTGTCAGTGGTTCTGAAGTTGCTTTTGCCGATAAGAGTTTTAAATTGCATTGAAAGTTCTGTAATTTCATAAACCTTGCACATGCTTTGACAGAGTGCAAGATACTTAATAGCAGGAAGTGGTTGAGAAAGATAGATGTGAATCTAGAAACAAGTTGGTCTCTTTATGTCGTTCCTTCTGATCACTGTCTGTATGCATTCATGCCTGCAGGAACATGGCTGAGCCTTGTGGCGATGGTGGTGTGCAGAGCGGTGGGGATACTGTGGACGCCTTAAAGCTGTTTAGAAAGAGGTAATTATTGTTCGGTGATGACTATCTGGTTGCACATATATTCTGTAGCTAAACCTGTATGTATTATCTGTTGAAAATAAAGTAATTAGTCCCATGCAGGTAGCATTTGATGACTCTGAGGGCCCTGCACACTTGCACAGATATTTTGACTTAGACCTCTGCTCAGGTTAAAGGTGTGCAGAGCCTTGCTGCACTCCGTGCATGATACGGATGATGTAGGTGTAGTTTGTCCTGCCCTGGCTGATGCAACAAAGCTAATGGGAGTGTGAGGAAGATGTAAATCAAACGCAGTCTGCACACTCCCACACAATCAAGTTGAAACAAGCTGTGTTCATGTACTACAGGTGTGCAGGCCCTTTTAAAATTGCTATGTGTAATATTTTTATTTAACCTCTCAAATTAGTCAGAATCAGTCACTTTCATACATAAACTGCTAGATGGAAGTTTCTGCCCTTGTTTTTCTTTTTGAAAGAGGTAAATGCCTGATAGATGAGAAAGGTGTGAAAATGCTAAATTTAAGATGAAAAAAAAAAAAAAAGATTATGTCACATTGACCCAGTTGTTGAAACATTTATAATACTGGTACTTTAACACATCACCCTGTATAATGAGATATTCCAAAAAACATTAGGACTTCCATGCATGTTGTGTGCAATCAGATGGTACAGACTGTGGTCGAATAAGTTTAGACACAAATGAGCTGCTGTCAAATTGTGTTAAAATGTTTGTGTAAATGTGACGTTGCTAAACAAGTTCCTCAGATTTCAGACTGTTGTTAAGGGTGTGTGTGTGTGTGTGTGTGTGTGTGTGTGTGTGTGTGTGTGTGTGTGTGTGTGTGTGTATTTTCAGGTCGGATAAAGAACCCGCAGGCAATGGTAAGACTCCTGAGGAAGTGGACTCTGCCCCCAGCGGTAAAACAGCAGGCTCTGACCCTTTCCGCTACAAGATGGACTACCCCTGCCTTGGGAAGTGTCTCATTATCAACAATAAGAACTTCGACAGGGACACAGGTAACTGCACCCGTTCAGCAAGTGTCACACACACACATGCACACACACATCTGTCTATTTCATTTCATGTTCACTTGAAAACTCTTCTGTGAATCTAATGATGTAGACAACAAACAATTCTCACATGTGTCTATATATCACCCAGATTTCCATACTTTCTAAAACCATTGTCTAGATATCCACGGGTGAAAAAACGGTCAGAATCTAGAGCAATGACCTGGCATGTTACTCCAGATTTACTCTCAGGAGCCAGATGCACAACCTTGTAAGAGAGTAGATCGATTTTAGATGGGAGATGGGATGACCGAAACCAAGATGGGAGGAATGTGACTGAAACCAAGTTGTGATTTCAAGCCTGTAACAGATAAAGTAGGTGTTTTTCCATGGAAGACGTTTTGACACGTCTCAGTAGGAAGAGCACAGGTGTGAATCATAACATGAATGAATGATGGCTCGATTCCATTTAGCTGCTTCAATTTCAGGGTCTTGGTAGTGTGCATGCTGGCTGACTGTCACACTGAGTACATTTACATGCACACTAATATTTTGCTATATTTTCGAAATGACAATGCAGTGAGTTTGATACTGGTCATGTACGTAAAGAGCATATGCTGTTTAGATATTCAGACTTTGGCCTAATTCTCAGTGTAGCATTTAAAGACATGTTGCATATGCCAATATTATTCGGGTTTCAACAGCAGTCCTTGGACACCTGTAGAGCGAATTTGGAATATCTGTCTCAGTTGGGGTTTTCACTGCAGTTTGTGACACATGGCCTCCTTACAGTTAGGTCTGTGGGTTGTCATGGATTGTGTACATGTACACAAACCAACAAGCCGATAGTTTGTAAGACTGTTGTGTAGAGATTCTGTCCAAAAGAAAAGCCCACATTTCTGACTGGAAAGAGAAACACACCTACTTTTAAATATGAGGAAGAACTTCATATAAACAGGTTTTGGATATGTGCAAATTTCATAATCGTGACCTTTTCAGGAAGGTGGTTAAAGGAATGAAAGTGGGAGGCTGTGCTGGAAAATAAATTCTGGCGCAAGCGACAGCTGTTTCATTATTCCATTTAGATGTGGTAACCAACATGTGAGATTACATTATTCGAAGTATGTGCGGCTGCATGTAAACAGGAATATTAGTGGAATATTCCTCAATCATTTGCCATGTCAACAGCTTAGTAGGAATATTGTCTTTTTCAGAATAAGGGCAAAAACCAGAATACTTTGTACATTTAAAGGTTGTCACTGTTGTGGCTTTTTGGGACCTTTGAATAGAACAGAGCCTTTAATAACACCTGTTCCTTTCCAACTTTGAAAGTCAAAAATGTCCGCTGTAAGGAAAAACAAAAACAAAAAACTTTTTTGATGGACCTACTTGTTCCACACATCTACTCCATATTTTTGAATTAAGTGTGCATAACTGGGTGCAAATAACAAACAAGAAAAAGCATTAGTTGTCATGACTGCATTTGAAAGCCTCAACTTAGCCATGCCACGTCTGCCTCCTCTGTTTTCACTTACTAAGTGAAGTCACAGTAATTAGGTGTGTTTGCCATTTCATTTACATAAACACACACACAATGAGTTAAGAGACAGCAACAGGAAAAGTCAGTCAGTCTAAACTCCCTGCTCTCTTTGGTCTACAATATAAAACAGTAGCTGTCCAAAGTGTCAGGTAGTGTGAGTTCAGAAGGTTCAGGTTGTGTTGCTTTAGTCTCAGACTCAGTGCTGGAGAGCTCACATCCCTGGTCAATGGACCATATTGTAGCTGCTGTCTACTGCATTTGTCCTCGTGTGTTTGTGTGTCTTTTCTTTAGGGATGAATGCCCGTAACGGGACGGATGTGGATGCTGCTGCTGCTATGCAGATCTTCTCTAAGCTGGGATATAAGTGCCAGGTGGCCAATGATCAGACCGTGGAACAGATGAAACAACTGTTGCGAGATGGTAATAGAAGTTACAGTTTTTCATTTACTTGAAGTTGCCACTGTATCAAAGGGGAAATACGCATTTTTGAAATTCATACATATTATTACACATTCATACATGTTGTCCAAAAATATTAGTAAACATGAAGAATGCTCTCCTAAATAAAAAAAGCAAAACAGGGTGCTAAAACACAAATAAGTGATATTATAGGGTATAAAGTCTAGACAAAAGTTTAGACAGCTAAAAAGGAACCTAGTAAGACAGCGCTTTCTCAAAGCTGTTTCTTTTTATGTGCGTGACAGAGCAGTTCTCTACCGAAAGTCTAAACAGCCAAATATTGTCTGTATGGGTACATTTTCTATTTCAAAGCTAAAAACATGAAAATAGAATGAAATCAGTCTCCTATTCATTGTTTATGGAGACGTTATACTTGATGACATCACAAGTTTGAGACTTACTTCTCTGGTTTCTGGTTTTAGAGAGAGTAGCTCATGTTCACAAATACTGATTGAACTTTCCTAGGCCACGGAGATAACATGTTGGAGCTCCCCTTTAAAGAAAGATGCTATCTATTCTCTTACACAGCAGAATCAATATGTAAACTGATTAGATTATCACTGACTGTTGACAGTCATGTTGTTTTTCATTGTTGGTGCTCACTTATCAGCTGATATTTGCTGCACTTGTATAGACTCAGGAGCATGCAGCCACCACTAGATGGCAGAGTCTGAGTGTAGCTCATCATCAGTTCCCAAACACACTCAGCAACTCTACAAATGTCTTTGGGAACTGTAGTATTCATCCGTGCCAGCCCTGTATGTTCTCTCAGTCTGCGCTAAAACTGCCAGATGCTAAAATATCAGAGCTGTCTTCAAGACAGCCCGACAAGGGAGTGAGGAAAGAGTATCTGGACTGGTGATGTGACTCTTGTTTTGTTTTCCATCTATTCTTGTGTCTCTAGTATCCATGGAGGACCACAGTAAAAGTGCATCATTTGCGTGTGTATTGCTAAGTCACGGAGATGAGGGGATAATATACGGCACTGACGGCTGTGAAAAGTTTGAAGAGCTGACGAAATACTTTAAAGGAAATCGCTGTATGGGTCTGGTGGGGAAGCCGAAGCTCTTCTTCATACAGGTTAGTCAAATATACCAGCGTTACCACACACTTACACTTGTAGGAGCTGACACATACCTGTGCATCTTAGGCCATCACTTGCATCATGTGTCTTGAAATGCTTGAAGAGGACACTGATTTCCAAAATCCCTGCTACCACTGTTTGTAGATGCTCGTCATGTAGTGTAAGAATTTATATACTTTGTCTAAGTTTGCAAAAGGGCTCTCAGTAGTAACATATGCTTCTTGTACAACTTGATTAGTGTAGCCTGTTCGGAATGGGCCAATACTTGGCCTGTGGTAGAGCTGTTTGCAGCTTTCATCACAGACATCACAGAGATGTGACTCCAATTAAACCTTTCGCTTAAGGTGCTTGAGTAAATGATAACAACCACCACTGGTTGTTATTGTACATTTTAAACAACAAGCCCCATCTACAGAGTCTCAGTGCCACCATAAAACACCAGTGCAGTTAATGTACGCATACCTGGATTCCCCTTTAGGCGTGCCGTGGGTCAGAACTGGACGATGGAAGCCTCATCGAAGCCGACAGTGTAGAGGAGCAAACATCAGCGAGGATTCCTGTGGAGGCAGATTTCCTGTATGCGTATTCCACTGCTCCAGGTACCTTTTTTTTAGTCCCGTTGATATTTCTGCCCTTTCAGAAAAACTACATTGTATACATTTAATCATACACACACACACACACACACACACACACACACGCTTATATCCGCATAAAGCTGGTATCCAGTATGTTTGTACAGCGTTGACACAGTATTGTGCTTCAGGCTACTACTCATGGAGAAACACATACAACGGCTCCTGGTTCATGCAGTCGCTGTGCGAGATGTTGCAGCGTTTCAGTGGAGAGCTCGAGCTGATGCAGATCATGACCCGGGTCAACCGCAAGGTGGCGCTATACTTCGAGTCCTCCTCCAACCTACCTGGATTTAGTGGCAAGAAGCAGATACCCTGTATCGTCTCAATGTTGACCAAAGACTTCTACTTTCCTTCATAAAGATGGATATTTTTTTTACCTATAGAATATACTTACCTGTGAGCTGAGTCCAAAGTGACGGGCTGATAGTACCGATTTCATATCCATCTATTCAAATCCTTCCATCCTTTAAAGGTGCCTGATTTCTACCCTCTTTGGCCAAACACTTCAGTCCTGCTGTGCATGGTTCATGTAAAACAGGATACAATTAATTTTATTGTGACTTCAAGGAGAACCCAAATGTTCTCTCTCATTGTTTTTCATGATATGTTTGTAATGAGGTCTTTAGTTGGGTCTTTTCGGAACCCTGAAGCATTTTTATTCTATCTTTGATCATCATGTGATGCAGAAAAGATACTAAAGGGTGTGGGGGTGTATTTTCAGTGATTAAGTACTTGTGGAAATGTGGACTTCGACTACACAAAGGCAATACTGTATAGTTATAGAATAAACAATGAGTTTACCACTTACAACTTATCTACGTTTTAACAGTTTTTGGATGCAATAAATGCACAAGCACAAATAGATCATCACAAAATATCAGGCCATAACACACACCAGAAAAAAAGTGGTTCCAAAGGTTACATATGGACTCCTATCACTGTCCTTGTAGCAATTTAATGTTTATGTAGCTGTGATGATGGCAAGTCCATCTTAACTGAGCTGAGCAACACAATGCTAATGCTAATACTAATAATAAATAATATGAATACTGTTGTAGAATATCTGGAATATTTATTTTCTTTCTCAGGTGACCATAGGTCTTGTTTTTATGTATTACTGCATTACCACTGTCATTACCTCTGGGGACGTCTATATACCTAAACAAGAATTAATAATAGATAAGGATTTATTTAGTAATAATATAGAACACATACATGCGTACATACAAGACTGTAGTCACTAGTCCTGACATACACTTACATTGTTTAGAATATAAACACAATAAAACTACAAATTTATTTTCATTATGGTTCTCGTTACAAAAGGAAAGGTAAAACCACAGATCTTAAATTCCATGGCATTATATCTGTGTTAATGCTGAGCCTGCAATGGAACTTTTTAACACAAAAAAATATTTCACATGTTGTGTTCATCTTATGTTCATCTTTTGTTACGTTCTTTTTTTTTTTTTTTCATTTTATGTATATAGTCAAGCATTTTCTCCAGAAACAACTCTAAAAAGCAACCAAGTAAAATAGAAACCATAGGATCATGTAAATCACAACCAACCAACAACCAACCAACCAACCGACAATTTATTTGTCTTAATTATTTAAAATCACATTTGTTTCCTATTTACCCTGGATTAGCCAGTTTTTACCTTTGCTTGACACATGCTACTTGAATTTTGGTTTCAATATTCATTTACTGAGGTGTGGCTGAACAAAAATTAGGAATTGTAACAATGGACCAGTTGGGATTTGTTTCTATGTAAGAATGTATTGTACTCTGTGGACAAATCAATAAAAAGGATGTGGAAAAAAAAGTAGGTAATTTCTGATTGGCTGTTTTGTGTCCAGTCCAATGGCCAGTAGTCACTAAGGGAGCACCAGAAGAATGGTATCTGGATCAAGTTAATATGGAGGTTAATACTGAGCACTTATTATTTGTGGATAGTTGCAAATATGAGAATGACTTTTCTCAAATTAAATTTCCAACAATTTCTCTGCAAAGCATGATTCATGTGCTTTAGAATGTCCCATTGCAAACCAGGGATTTTGACACAAATATGACTCCATGCAAGTCAGGTAAGAAAGGTTAAAAGAAAACATGCAAAACAAACCTATGATGTACTATTTCACAACCAAGAAACAAAGTTTCAAATTCCAGTCAGTCTGCTGTTGCTTCAGAGATCCTGGAAGCTTTGTGAAAATGTATTTTTGTCCCATAGCTCCTAAATCTTCATCCAGAATCTAAAAGACTAAACTCTAAAATAACAGTATAGTCAGATTCACTATGTCCTGATTTCAACCTTTGTTCAAAATCTTATGCGAGTTTATAAACTATACATTTTTGGAAAGCTTAGAGTGCGACAAACCCCAAAACCAATGTTTCTTTCTTTTTTCTTTTTTCTTTTTTTTTTAAGTCTGTGGTGGCCATCTTGGACTTTCAAAATGGCGACCATCAGTAACCTGTTTTTAGGTGGAGTTTAGGAGTTAACTGCAAATTTTTCAAGCCAAAGAAACAGTTGGGACCATTTCCAATACATTAAAAGTAGAATCTGATGCTGCACCTGCCTGTAATGTGTTTTTTTAAATCAGGTAATTAATTGCTGTATTTCTTCTTAATGTCTCTCTTATTACTACACTTGGCAAGTAGCTAGGTTGTGTTAGCAGCTGGCTTCAGAACAACAACAACAACAGCAAAGATTACCTGAGTAGCTAGTGTTAACCACTGGTTGACATACCTAGCTAATGTTAAACACAGTAAGTTATTTAGCAGTTACAGACTATTACTTTAACGAGAATTACGGTGTCGTGCCTGGATGCCTCCGCACACCAGTCAAGTTTCTCTGACAGTTTCCATCCATGTCTGTGAAAACATGGACGCTTCACACACAGAAGATCTATACAATCAGCACAGTTTCAAGATTAGAGTCAGCAATTCAGTATCTGAATGTTTACCCTTGTGTTCCTGAGAAATGATGCTGAATAATGGCCAGAAAAGTGCTTTTGCAGAGCATTATAGTGTCACAGTGATGCTGACCTTTGACCTTTTGGATATTAAGATGTCATCACTTCATCATTTTATCCTGTTAGACAATTGTGTGAAATGTTAGTAAATGAATTCTTGTGTTTCAGCTTAAAGATGTTTTATGACATCAAAGTGACCTTGACCTTTGACCTTAGACCACCAAATTTAATTAATTAATGTCCAAGTGATTGCTCTTTGTTTATGTGAATATCTGAATAAATAAAATGTATATAAAGCCATGAAAGTAAACACCTGCATAGCTTGGAACTTGACCTTTTTTTTCTTTCTTATTTTTTAAAGGTGTTTTGAATGTTCACCCTTTTTAAAATCCAAAATGGCCACCATAGTGAGTTTGAAAAAAAAAAAATGGAAACATTAGCTTTCATATTCCTCATGTTCTAACAATTCCAAAAATTAATAGTTTATAGACTCCTCAAGAATTTTGAACTAAAAATACATCAGGAACTGAACTATTTGTTAAATGTTGCTGTTGTCCCAGGCTTCATATGAGCAGAGGAAATCTATCTGAGCCTCTAGGCTAGTTTATACAATGCAAAATGCCATACGCTTGGGCTAAAACATTAGCATGTTGTATTTGTGAGGAAAATGTGTCCAGATAAAGACAAGTGTTTTGTCTGTGAATGCTGAGTTACATTTGAGCCGATTTGTGTACTTGTGTTTGAAACTGTTGCTATTAAGTCATGTTTAATGTGAGTGTTTGAAACAACTAAACTTTACAGCACTTCACAGAAACTCCACCACCAACTAGTGTTTAAGAGCTGTAGCTGCAGAGTGACACAGACCAGCACAAGTATAAATGCTCACAATGGCGTAGGCTCAACAAAATATGTATGTGGGGTCCAGAGGGTTAAAGTTGGATTTTGAGGAAGAAGGTGAACAAGGAACATCTCATTACTTCCTGCAGTACTCTAGGCTGGACAGGCATCGACTTAGCTGGTGTTTCAGTTCTAAAATATACTACTTGCATTTTAGTGCAGAGGAACTTAATGGTTTACTTTGCATGGACAGTTATCACAACCCAAGTGGCTGTGCAAGTCTTAGCGTAAAGTCACCTCAGTCTTTTCCCCACTGCTCAGGTAGCTTAACATTATATCGAAAACCCTTTTCAGTGTTTAATGATTTCTGGTCAGGATAGTTGTGCTGATTGACCCTTTTTTTTTCTTCTTCTTGCTTCTCAAAATGCCCGGCCCCGACCCATTGCTGTGCAGCACCTATAATCATTTCATTTCATTTTTAATTCTTAATGTTAAGTAAACATTCAGCAGTTTTACTTTCAAATCCTTTATTTTGAAATCTGGAACTACTGTCACCTGCAATCTACCAGTAACATAACAGTGAGAAGAGAACAGTTATTAAAAAAATCTGTCAGGATTAAGCCAATCTGATAACGGTCTCACCAACCGAGTGACTGAACCAGCTGACAGAGTGAACTGTAGAACTGCTGGTCGCAGCTAAAAACCATGAAGCAAAACACTTCTCTCAATTACTAACAAATTATGTATGAAAGGATTCAGCAACTATAAATCCCCCCATTATTTCTTTTAGTCATCTTTGTTGAGCCATGGCTACCTTTCAGTATTCTTCCAACAAAATATTTTCACATACCAGATCAAATTAAAATAACATGAAGATCTGAAGGATGATGGAATATCTTTGTTCAACATTAACAATACCAACTAACACTAACTGCCCACAACCAACATGTGGCCCCTGGTGATGTGAATCTAACTGCAGGCAGGACAAGAAAGATGGATGAAACTTCAGAAGAGCCTGGACAGCTTCACAAGAAGTCACAAATGTCGTTCACTGTCATGCACTTAGGGTGGATATGGTCTGGATTTCCTGCTATGCTCTCGTGTTCTCTTGGGAGACATCAAAAGCTCATGGTGATCACAAATCCTTCAGTGCCTCTAACTCCAGAAGAATCCAGCTCAAGCTATTCAAAGACCCTCATCCTCCACTAAGGTCTCTTTTTGACAGAAATGTTTTCAGATGTGTGCTGTACACCTTTTGTCACATCCCCTCCAAATTCATTTCTGCAAGGCTTGAAGGTCTGCCCATTGCACAGGATTTTTTTTTTCATATTTAAGTGTTACTGAAGGAGGACCATTACTGTCCAAAAATAACTTTGAGAATCAGATTCAATAGTTGTGAAACCTGTGCAGTCTCTGCCACAATGTGAATCCTACTGTCCAGGTAAACCTTTTTCTTACTTTTGTTAGTCATAGATTTTATCTGAGGTCAAAAGATTACGATTGGTGTTTGATGGAGGAGGAGCCAGTCAGGACATTACTGACAGTCCTCATTCTCTTATAGTTGGATGGAGGTCTGCAGCAGAGGAGGAGTGAGTGAGGCACACAGCAGATGTTTGACAGGAAGAGACGGCACAGTGGCCAATGGCACAGAAAAAACTGATCACAACATCACTCTTTGTAGATCTACAGAAACCATACTGTATATAGGCCCACTTTACAACACACACACACACACTCCCATTTTTTAATTTATTTTTATTGTGATGTCTTATTTTTATGCACTTTGTGAAGCACCTTGTAATCTTGTTCAGATAAGTGTGATACAAATAAAATTATTATAATTACTATTACTATTATTATTATTACTATTAATATTACTTGTACTATTATTATTGATATTATTATTATTATTATTAATATTATTATTATTATTATTATTATTATTATTAATATTACTGTATTAATACTATTGTTATTACTTGTACTATTATTATTACTATCATTATTATAATTATAATAATAATTATTATAATTACTATTATATTATTATTATTACTACTATTATTGTTGTTATTATTATTATTATAGCTATTTGTGTGTGCTTGTAGGTGCATGTGAGGAGTGCCATGAATCCACCAGTACAGAGGAAGCAGACTCTAACAGCGTCCTCTGAGCTGGTGGGGACAGGGCACTCCTCATTTCGTCTGGAGAGTGAAGAGGGTGGGTGGTGTCCTGGGTCGGGGTGGAGGGGCAGGGGCGTGCCGGACTCACTCAAGTGCTGAGAGTGGTTTAGTGGTCTGCTGTGGAGCTGGGTCTTCCTGAGATGATTGACATCCACTCTCAGCTGCCCCAGGAGCGCCAAAACCTCAGAGGAGTTCTGTCCTATAAAACAGAAACACAAGTAATGAAGACTTTTGAACTCAACTATACATGGAATGATATTATAAACAATGAATTATACTCAATAAGGCTCCTCTAATAAAACTGATTCACATATGTAAAGTTAACATTATCTCAGCACCACTTTATGTCACCATGGTACTTTTGTAGTCTAGTGAGGAGATTACTTACTGAGCCCACTGAATGAAACATGCCCATCCTTCTCATCTGGTCCTGGAGTCATCCATCCTTCTCATCTGGTCCTGGAGTCTTCCATCCTTCTCATCTGTTTCTGTCTTGGTCTTTCACGTCGTTGCATCTTGTGTGTGTGTGTGTGGGGGGGGGGGGGGGGGGGGGGATCTGGTCCACCTATATAAATACCTAAGTAAAAGAGACTTGGAGACTTTTCTTTCTGTTAGTAATAATTACTTTCCCTCTGTTTGATGTATCCACCTCCACCTGAAAACACAGGACAATTCAGCAGAGTGAGCAAAAAAGACAATGACATTATTATACTGGTCAGTGAGACTTGTGTTGATGTTGTCATGAAGTCCTGACTTATTGTTCTCGGGTATAGCCACCTCTAATTAAGCAATATCACACTCGAGCTCGTGATGTTGTACTGTGATATCGTCACGGCTGTGATTCGGTCGTAGGCACGAGGCCGCCTGGTTGCCATTTTTTTTCCTTCAGTAAAATTCATCACAGATTGTCACATGTCGATAATTTGATACTGATGGACTAAGAGTCTCATCCTACTCTCTAATGTGCTATGTGTGAGCTCAGTCCTGCGTGTTCTTTAATGAAGCAATAGGAGAAGATATTCGGTCTCAGTTAATGTAGTTTATTAAGCAGTAAAGGAATAAAATTACAGAGCTCTGGGTCTCAACTTCACGTCCCTGACAAACAACAAAGGTGTGTCAGTTCACAAAGTCTGACCTCCTGTCCTTCCCCTGACCCAGTATATTTGAGCGTAACAGAGTGTCATTGTGCACGCAAGGCGTTGTCCTCTTCTCATTGGCAGTTCCACTTCCTCCTTCACCACACCATGCCCCTGCCTCCTGTTAATCTGACTCCTTCCCGCTGGCGGTGGGGGCGTGGTTCCTGTTTTGAAAGACAAGAGAACAACACAACTCCCTACACGTGCTGTACCTTACTATCTGTACATCACTTTCTGTTCTTTTTACCATATATGAAACTAATTATCTAAGCATTGCGGTATGTGCTCCTCAGACTTCATGTCTCTTCCTCTCCTGTACTTCTCCACTTCTGCAAAGCAAACACATTCAGATCAGCTGAAATCATCTCAGTATTCTCATTGTTCACACATCTAAAACTTATATAGTGAAACACAACTTATAGTAAAACACATAACATCATTCTATTCCCAACAATACCCTCAAACAAAATTAGCTGTGATTTCAAATCACTAGGCTATATTAATTATTAACACATTCTGCACCTGTCCTGGTAGATTTAACGTTTACACATCCTGTCCATCAAATACATCAATTTACACGACAAATCGTGAATTAGTGTGATAACTAGAATGTGATCAGTAGAAATCTGGAGTTTTCCGACAGACCTAATAACATGCTGTAAACTGTCCAACTTTTAAACCCAAACATTTACACTCATTTCTACACTGATAACGCTTTGAGCAATTTCAGAGGTCGTGTCAACCAGTAAAATGCTAAAAATAAATCTAGAAGTTGTCTTACCTGGAGGGTTGACGTCCCTCACAGACAGGTGGTCCGCCGGGGGCCCGCTGGGGGCCATCTTCGGGTTTTCCACAAAGTTGAGTGGTCCGAAAGGTTGAAAAGTGTTTTTGAAAAAGCTGTGCTTTCTGCTTCAAATCTCACAGAGTAATCTTTCCACAG
Organism: Epinephelus lanceolatus; assembly: GCF_041903045.1. NCBI lineage: Eukaryota > Metazoa > Chordata > Actinopteri > Perciformes > Serranidae > Epinephelus > Epinephelus lanceolatus. Next base: position 10,994,526 of record NC_135740.1, read on the forward strand.
GTTGGTTCTGCTCCAAATCCAAGTGCAAAGTGAGAGATCACAATGATCTGAAGGCCTTATAAACGTGACCTCGGCCGGGTCACTGTTCTGTTTCTATGGCATTTGGTGTCATAGAAACAGAAAGCGTGTGCGAGTGACTAAGACAGAAAGACTGACATTTTTTAGTTATCTTTTCATATTTGTTCATATCTTCATTTTATTTTTAGGCTACTTGTTTCTTTTATTTTTCACTGATTTTCATTAGCATCTATCTCTGTGTAGCTGCTGCTTCTGTGTAATTACTGCTACATGAATAACTAAAAACATTTTAAATCAAACCATAGCCACCCATAGCATTATAATGCAGCAAGACTGTAGCCATGGAGTTATTATTGTGGGGGAACAAATCTGCCAGGTCCACCCAATGTTGACACAAATTAAATTAAAACTCATTTTCTATTAGTCTATTTTTTATAGGCCATTATTTATCAGAAGCAAGTAGCCTACAGCTAGCCTTTATGAATACAATAAATGACAGCTAATGTCTACAAAAACTACACATGCAGCACAACATTAATGACTGACACTGTAACACCCATATTCTAGTTTTTCATTTCATAGCACACTGAAAAGTAATGACAGCACAGTGTTTGACAGCTTCTGCTGAGGTATGGCAACACCACCTGGACAAACCACACGCAGATCTGCAGCACACTGTAATACCAGAACCAGCAGTAATAATAATGATAATTAGTCTAGTTTATATTTGATTATGATTACGTTTACTTCCGATTATTTTGGACAGCAGTAGGGTTGTCTGTTGTAGCATAGCAATATTGTTTTGTTATATATATTTTTTTTTTTATCAATATACTGGGGGTGGGGGAGGGGTCATATTTGAACATTGGGGATGTCTCCCTCAATATATATTATAACCAATGCCTTGTAATGCAGTGTTTTCATCTTTCCACCATTTGTGTGACTGTCTGAAAGTTATTAAGGTAGGCCATGACTTCTATGATCTACACATCAGTTTGGATCTATAATAATAATAAGAATGGGAATATAAAAGACAAGTCACAGGAGTAAAACCCATATACCTGTTTGTGTGCCACCAAACAAACAAACAAACAAAAAAACAAACAAACAAACAAACCTTAAGTAAGGTAAGCCTTAAGAATTATCTTATACCATAAAACCTTTATAAACACAAACGCTAAGCAAGTACAACTGAAGCATTAAATGTTAGATACAAAAAGCCGTTAAAAGTCATTACAAGACACATGAGAGTCATCCATGGAAGAAGTCCATCCTTTATTTAAGTAAAAGTAGCAATACCACACACTCCATTATAAGTAACAGTACTGTCTTCATCAGTTTTATTTGCTTAAATGTACTTTAAGTATCAAATATAGAATAACTCCTTGATCCCTGTAAGTGTTGTATTATTGTACAGACCTGTTATTTGATTATAATCTCAGTGCATGAGCAGCGTTTTAATGTTGCAGCAGGTTGAAGTGTAAGTACTTGATGTACTGTTGGATAAAGTAATACATTACAGTGCATCTTTTGTGATATGATTGCAGGAACCACAGGGCTCAGTTCTTGTCTCTGGTCTCAACCTGTGTCTTGGGCTCTCATCAGCTGGAGCTTGCCGACAGAGTCCCCGACAGGTCCAGATACTCAGCATGTTAGATATCTGGAGTACATCTGCATTGCATTGGCAACGTTTGGCCTCACATCTTTGAACAGTTAGCGTTCGAGTACCAATTTTACAAGTGCAAAGCCAACACTGATCTGCGTCTTATCTAGAACCTCTGTTAGGGAGCTCCAACAACTATTTACAAGTGGCAAATCAGGGCTTAAGTCGAGTAGTGTTAACAAAGAAGGCACAAGGTAACATGGTTCAAGATCTTTCTCAAAGCTGAGGATGACATCACTGAACTCCGCACACCAGTCAAGTTTCTCTGACTGTTTCCATCGATGTGTGTGAAAACATGGACGCTTCACACACAGAAGATCTATACAATCAGCACAGTTTCAAGATTAGAGTCAGCAATTCAGTATCTGACCAAATGTTTACCCTTGTGTTCCTGAGATATGACGCTGAATAATGGCCAGAAAAGTGCTTTTGCAGAGCATTATAGTGTCACAGTGATGTTGACCTTTGACCTTTTGGATATTAAGATGTCATCACTTCATCATTTTATCCTGTTAGACAACTGTATAAAATGTTAGCAAATGAATTCTTGCGTTACAGCTTAAAGATGTTTTATGAGGTCAAAGTGACCTTGACCTTTGACCTTTGACCACCAAATTGAATGAATTAATGTCCAAGTGATTGTTCTTAGTTAATGTGAATATCTGAATAAATAAATTGTATATAAAGCCATGAAAGTAAACACCTGCATAGCTTGAATTTAGGTTGTTGTTTTTTTTTTAATTAATTTTTAAGTTGAATTAAGCAACAAGGAACTGCACTCTTTTCAGATTTGTTAGTGAGACCTAATTTGCTTTGAGTAATTCGGCTTTCCACTGTAAAAAAGTTCCTGGAAACATGTCAGATCCAAGTGTGTACAGAGATGGAATTTAGATACAACATTCATAAGCTTATTTTGAGACATTTGTTTTTTTTTTGTTTTGTTTTTTGACCAGAAGGTGGCAGCATATTCAAGGTGGCACCAAACAAAATGACATCTTTAATGTACTGTCTTGCTGGGCTGCTTTCCTGGCCAAGAATTCAGCCTATTGACATTAAGGTGTGGAATCATAACACTCTCTGCTGGCTTACTATTAAAAAGTGAGACGTGTCCTACGTTTGAAACATTTTGTGTACCTTGTTCCAAATTATCAACACATTACCTGGAACTTCCTGTCCATGCATGAAGACTGATAAAGCTAATGAGCCTGTCATTGAGCCTGCTGTGTACTTTGATTTGGACTATTGTCAAAAACAGTTTAAATGAATGAATGATTGACAGTTTATCAGGCTTGTTTTCTAAGTTAGTGGCGACATGTGAACGTACAACCACTAGAGGAAGCCAGAGAAACATGGAGAGTAGCTCTGGGGGGCTTTAATGAATCAGCAGTGCTATTCCAGGAAATGAAATTCTGGCTGCATTTAACCCTTGGTGCACAGATAACATGCATCACATACAAAATAAATAAGGTTTTCTCCATGGTGTGTGTGTCTGCAGATGAGCAGGTGCCATATTTGACTCCAGCTGCCACTGTTGTCTCTGTGTATCTCAATAATTTAAACAAGGGTTTTTGGTTAAATCCCTCTTTATGTATAATACACACTAAATGTATGATGTGAGATATAACTGTGTTTCTACCTGGATATACTCCCTCCTGTCTATATTGCTGCTCTTGTTTTTGACCCATCAGTCTTGCTGTTAATGTGTAAACTTCCTCTATTAGTTTACCCAGTCTTGGCTGCAGTGTGTGTGTGTGTGTGTGTGTGTGTGTTAGAGATAACCCTGAATCTGCCAGTCCAGAGGGCTGTGTCCTGACAGTATGACTGCTCTTAACAGCCTCCTGATATCGTTAGCACGTATTTAGTTTGTAGGTAGTAAATAACAGTGTTTTTCAAACATCATATTTTCACTTCCTGTATTTTCAAAAGCTAGTTTCTCTTCGTTGTAAACAGAAAGGGCCATGCACAGGGCAAAGTGTGGCTGAAATGACAGGAATTTCATGATCATAACCTTATCTAAAAATGCATATGTATACTGTATGTCAAGCGTGGATAGCCGCTATTCATACATTATGTTTTTTATTTTAAAGTGCATAAAATTAAATAAATTATAACATTAGACAGGATATAAATGCCATTGTTAAACTTTTGCAGAACTGAAAAACTGTAATATAACTTTGGGGTTTAACTACATGTAAATACTATTACAAATTAATAATAAATTCACATTATTTGTATTGTATTAGCAATATCATGATTTACTATTTAGACACAGCTGCGTTTTCATGCACACATTTTCATCAGAAACTGCAACGGTGCAGTTTTAGTCTATAAGCAGACTTCCTTATTGAAACTCTTGTGCTCAGTTTAAAGTGCACTTTGGCCTTTTTCTTTAACCCATCTTTAACCATGGGACAAAGGACACAGGCAAATATAGTGAAAATGTGAATCTTCCAAATAACTGCAGGTGGGGCGTCTAATCACACACATGCACATGTACACTTGCTTAAAGTTTCTTGTTTCGTTTCCAGCTTCAGCCATGCAGAAATGGGGAGTGGAGAGGAGAGGAGGAGGGGAGGAGGAGAGGTTAGAGGAAGTGAAAATGAAATCCAGCTCAAAGATCGTCTATGCTTCAACAGAAAACGATGGGCCGGCAGTTTTCCCCATGTGCTCCTCTGCAGTTAGACTACATTACCAGTGGTGGTTCACACTGTTGGTTTACTCAACCTTACATCCTTTTAATAGAAGGCATTTAATAGTATTTGTCATGTTTGGTAATTTAGCTATGTACAGGTGGAATATCAACCGTATAACCAGTGGTATGGACAGTGTCTGAGGTGCATGGGGGAACATAAAAAGGCAAACCATAACCAAAAGATATAAAAGACACAGGGGCGTTGAAGTTGAGGAAAAGTGGGACAGATCCAGGCCCCCCATGGGAGGGGGCCTCAAAAAGCCTGGAATGATAAGGGTTGTTTTTGTTTGATTTTTTAATTTTATTTCTAAGTAATTAGTGCCATAACTAAATTAAAATTGGCTAAATAAATTGGTTGAGAGACTGATCGTTGTGTAAAAAAACAGCTGAAGCTCTGTAAGGCCCCTCCCACCCAGATGTCTCTAAATGCAGTTAAATACAAGCTAGTGACTGCTTATGTTGCATGGAACACCAATATACACTGCCAGTGCCAAAAAGGAAAATAACTAAAGGAAGACAGGAAGGAAGGAAAGGTATAGAGAGCAAATAGACTCTGTGAAAAAAGAAAATTAAAGGTGTATGAGTGAGACATGGATCGAGAGATAGACTATGTAGAGCTCAGAATTTGGTGCTATGCCCCCGACAAGAAATTAAATGACATAATAACTAAAATTTCTAACTAGGTACTTCACCAAAACTATACGATCATAAATGATACTGCTTGGTAATATGCTGAAGCACATTTGCCACACCAATACAAGACAATGCATTAGTGCATTTAAACTCTTATTTTGCACTACAGTTGTCTCATAGACTATTGGTATGGCAATGTGCTTAATCCAACACATACATGGTGTAATTTAATTTTTAATTCTATATACTGATTGGCTGATAATGCAACATGTTCCAGGGATGACAGATGAAAAAAGCCTTCTTGCAAACACTAGTGTATTTACATATATAATTATAAGAATGCAAGGTTGTAGCCATATAGTCATCACTGGGGTGGGGGTGTGACTAAATCTGCTAGGGGGACTGGGGTCCCTCCCCCATAGAAGGAAACTCAATTCCTACTGTGTAACAGTATATTATTTATCATAAGCAAGTACAGCCATACAGTATGAAATAAATGAAAGCTACTACTGCCTACAAAAATTGTACATGCAGTGCAACAAAAATTACTGACACTTTACTCAGACTGCATATAAGCTATCTGACAAATCTAACATAATGAAGACGTTAATGTTGGTTAAATACACCTGTAACAGTGATCTGCTATGGAACAGCAAAACCACCTGAACATGCATAACTGCAATAATACTAGAACCAATAGTAATAATAATGGCAATTTGTTGACTTTATTTATGATTTATAATTATGAATATTTGCATGGCTGCCTGTCATAGAATAGGATTTTTTAAATAATTTATTAATACTTTTTATCAGTGACATTTGGAGCATATTTGATTTTTTGGGGATGTGTCCCTCCACTATATATTATTATTGCTGGCTTGTAATTATGTGCTAAATGAATAAATAAATAAACAAAGCATGAGATCTGGCTTGTGTTGGCTGTTGTGGTATCAGGAAATAAGAGCAGAGTGAGCCCTCTTCATTCGCTTTATTTTCAAGGGAGCGCGCACGCGGCCAACAGACTTCCGCGACGCCGCTCGCTCGCGAGCCAAAGCGAGAGCACGAGAGGCAGGAGGGGGATTTCCAGCTCGAGCCCCCACTTCCCGAACCAGCCGTTGTTTTGCTTTCGGTCTGGACACAGAAACAGAAAAAAAACGACGGCCTCGCTTTCCTTTTTCACTTAAAACCCTCAAATAACTTCACGCGTGCAACTTGTGCTGCGCGTGTCAGTGTGACAGCAGGACTGTGAGGCTCCAGGCCGTCCAAACTGAACAGGTAACATTTTATTTCCGCATATTAACGCTGTTGACTTGCGCTCTCACACAGCACACAGGCTTCCCTGTGGACGACATGACGGCTCCCTAGCTCGCTCTGTAAGTGAAAGTAGTACTGTAGTTTTTCTCCGCGTTTGTTGACGAGGTACTCTATTTATTTTCACTTTTGGCTTGGTTGTTTTTGGGTCAACACGGCTGGCAGACAGCAGACAAACAGACCGCGGTTAACTCTTGGCTGGCTGAGCCCCCTTTGCTAAATCGAACTTTAATCCTCAAATAAACCTGTTAGTGACATTTACCAGAAATCAGAGGTGATATGGCTGTAACGTGGCATATGTTAATGTAATGTTAGTATCACAGGGTCTAGTTTTGTTAGTTTGTCGTATTTTAAAGTATTGTAGTTGTATTTTATGTGAGCAAAAATTTGACTTGTGGACAGTATTCATGTTGTATTCAAGGCTTCGTGCATGTGTTAGTAAATCAGAGTATTGCAAGAAGTTTCTTATTTCAGCTGCATTATAGGTAACATATCCTGTTCTGCAAGTTAAAGATGTGTGTTGTTGACATTTGAGAAAGAATTATATGCACTTGGGTGGTTGACAGTAAGCAGGGCAAGCCATGACCTCAAAACCTTACTTAAACTTACAAATGGTGTCATTTGTAATGCAGAAATTTACCATTAGACATTTGTGACTTACTATTAAATAAATATAGGGTGTAGATTTTGAAGGTGAAATTGTAAATATTATTTAATATAATTCATACAGCCTGTCTACTGGTGCAATTTATGTAGCTTTTTTTTTTTTTTTTTTAAACAAAGGGTAGTAAATGTGACTCATTGTGCAATCAGGGGAAAAGAAACATTGCCACATAGTATAATGATCTGAGTGAGTGAGTTAATGACTTTCCCACATGATTTTCTTACTTTTTTTTTGCATCTTAACCCTGAAATTTATGACTAATATTTCTCACAAACACAGCCATACAATCTACCAACTCAACATACTACCACCCTTTTAAGCTGTGGTTGGCCATAGCAATATAGAGCTGATGTCACTGTACTGCAGTCAACCTGTGTGTCCTGTAAGCTGGATGCAGCTGGAAGTTTCAACCCCATGGCTCATTAAAAAAGGCTTAATATTTTGTACTTGATGCTGTGCCATGTCACCGTGTCTGACCTGTTGCGGAGCTCGCTCACACATCAAGAGGCAGTGTGTTGGCTCACTGTGCCGTGCATGGGGAGTGTCTAATCAGGCCCACCGGACTTTGGTCACATCAGACCGCAGTGATCATAACCCTGCTCTTAATCAAACGTGGTGGGGTGGGGTGGGTCAAGTTCCCTCTTGGTGTTTTAAAATAAACATGCTGTATTCATTATCTTTCTTAGTTCTTTCTGTCGTCCTCCCTCTGTTCTTGTCTTCTAAAATATTATATTTGAAATGTAATTTAATCAGATCAAGATTGTCAATATGTGGTTATGGGCAGGAGTGAGCTACACGGCTGCAGTTACAGTTGTGATAGTGCAAGTTCACTGTCTTATCTTTACAACCACAGATAAAATGGATTCAGCTCTCAGCTTTGTTGTGATCAGAATGATTATTCATGAGAAATAACTTAAAGTGGTTGCTTCCTCTCACATGGGTTGGCAGAGGGGGCCACATACCATTATGTTTTGATATTTGTACTGTTGCCTGTACTAACTACAACCCTTTTTGCTGTTAAAATCAAATTTTCATTCTATACTATAGTATAGAAAATTCTTTGAATAGTTAAAGTTAAATGTTATCAGTCATCATACTCAGATGTTGCAACGTATAATATACGTACATGCTTATGCGTTTGTGTCTGAATTTGTGTGCATGTGCTTACAGACACAATGCCAGTAGAAAGAATGAGGATGCGGCCATGGCTGGAGGAACAGATCAACTCCTGCCAGATACCAGGACTTAAATGGGTCAACGAAGTAAGTGTACAATGATACACATACACACACACGCACAATAATATTATAGTTCAAGGCCTGATAAAATGTAAATGTCTCCAGGAAAAAAGAATCTTCCAGATCCCATGGATGCATGCAGCGCGTCATGGCTGGGACCTGGAGAAAGATGCTCCGCTCTTCATGAGATGGGCCGTACACACTGGTAATACACAGATCTACCCACACACACACTCACAGTGGTTCTCCTTTTCAGTGAGTTTCATTTTCATGCCCGCAAAACACCACACCAGTTCTCTTTCTAAAATCAAAGAAGCTTTCGAATTGCGTAATATTTTTAGGAAGAAATCAAAATGATTGAGTTTCAGGAGCGTCCCATACCGTCAGGCCACGGAAAGCTTCCTGACAGGTACCTTTGTCAGGAAGCACACAGTGATTCTGTAAGAGTAGAAAGTCCCACAACTTTTTCCTGCATCAGTTAAGAGGAAAATGTATCAAAAAGCAGCTAGATTCTTGCCAGGGGTGTGTCCTCAGGTTCAGAAAAATATTCCACAAATGAAATAGCCAGAAATGCAGACATTGTCAGTGGGAAACATGACTGTATTTTCAGTTCTACACTTCAGGAAAGCAGCTGAAATCAACCTGCTTTTGGCAGTCAGCTGGAGTGTACAGATGTAGCTTTTTGGCGATATTAACACTAGTAATACTTAATTTGATTACCAATATAAGCTGAAAAAAATCCTCAGATTTCTCAGAGCCAGCAGGTTCACCGAGCTAAACCCACATAAAGTATGTTATTTATTGAGATAACTATTTTTAGGACAGAACCATAATGTTTCCTGGGTTGTCCTTCTGTCCCGTTCTCGTGAAAACAGTGTCTCAAGAACATCTTTCTTTGCATTTGGCACAAACGTCCACTTGGACTCAAGAATGAATGATTCGATTTTCATATTCAAAGATCACTGCAACCTCACAAAACACATTTTTGACCAAAACTCAAGAATCCATACACTAATCATGACTACATTTCCCACCCATGTCTAATAAGATAAAATGATAAAGTGGTGACATTTTATATCCAAGTGTTCAAAGGTTAATATCACTGTGACATCATAATGTTCTGCCAAAACACTTTTCTGGCCATTTTTCAACACCATAACTCAGGAACAGAAGGGGAGACATTAGTCAGTTACTGAATTTATGACACTGCTCTTGGGTGTCATACCAAACAAAGAAGCATTTTTGGACATACAGACAAATGCTGTCTGGGTAATGTATGAAGAAATCATAATTAAATAATGATTTACCTGGAAAATGATGGTCACTTTTGTGATGTATGCCATCTACAGTAATAATTAACCACTTCGTCAAACTTCTGTGATTGTCTGTTTCTGTGTAGGTAAATACCAGCCAGGCATAGACCGTCCAGATCCAAAGACATGGAAGGCTAATTTCCGCTGTGCAATGAACAGTTTGCCAGACATCGAGGAGGTGAAGGATAAAAGCATCAAAAAGGGAACTAACGCCTTCAGAATGTATAGGATGCTCTCCTCCTCAGAGAGAACCTTGAAGAAAGGTGAGTGCTGCTGCTGATCCTCGGCTCAACACTTCTCTACAGTTGATCCATTTCTCTTGAAAGGACTTATTTATAACTCCATATTCACTGTATTAAGACACTTGGCAGACATCATATTGTGGCTTTTAAATCAGTGTCTGAAAGGTGTGTGTCTCTGTCTGTATGTCTGTTCAGGAAAGAAGAAGACAGACAAGGAGGGAAGAGCCAAAGGAAATAAAGAGGTAGATAAACAAATCGAAGCCCTTTTACACATGAAACCAGGGTAGATCTTGGTGTTCAGAGGTCACTGTAACCTTAGAAAACAGGTTTTGGCCATAACTCAAGAATTCATACACAAATTATGACAAAATTCCACACAAACATCTAATAGGATAAAACGATGAAGTGACACTAATCTTGAAAGTGTGCTGTTTAGATCTTCTGTGCTGCTGGTTTGAAGATGTGTGTGAAGAATCTTTGTTTTAGAAAATGTAGCGTCTTTGCAGCAACATCTGTATTTGAAGCATTGTCGGTTGTCATGGCTACATATGAGTCTGGACAGACATGGACGTACACTGTAACTTGACTGGCTGGTGGAGACATACAACCGCAAGGCGTTCTATGTCTCTATATTCTAGTTCCATAAGTGGCAGCACTGCTAAAGAATAGCAGCATAATTGGGAAATAATAACACCTGAAAATAAGTGATTGTCCTCTTGGTTGGTTTTGTGACATCACAGAAATATTTTAGTTTACAGAGAAATGCAGCTGCCAAAGCAGAGCAAAACATATTCAGTCCTGAGCTGCAAATCACCAGAATATCTGACGTGAACAATCATCTCTGGCTCTGGTTCCCACATGACAGACATTTGCCAGAGAATGGAGTAGTAACCAAGCCTTCCTCCCTCATTTGGTCCTGACTCTCCAAGCAGTGTACCAGTAAAACCAGTAGCTGCTGCCTTCAATTGTAAATTGATAATGAAATGGATTCATTTTAGATATAGTCCAAAATACACTTAAGTAAACCCAGATAAGTTTTATACTGTATTTCCTCTGGAAACATTAATTTCAACTAAGCATTTTAAAAGTACTTAATTTAATAAGTTACAAAGAATTAAATCAGTAGAGATGTTATAAATCCCAGCTACACCCTCTGAGACTGTTCAGTCTGATAAACAACTTGTTATTAAGTGTTAAGGAGTGTGTGTTTGATATTTGGCTGGTTAGTTTAGTACATTTTGGTCACAGTAACTTCAGTGTTTACATGCCTGGAGCTCCAGACATCAGTTAGTATTCTGGTTTGGTCTTAGCTGTTTATAAACATCACTTCCAAGTGTATTTTTAAAGCTTAATACCTCAACCATCAGCATAAAGCTGACTAATGTGTGTGCACTGGGTCACTGCACCCCTCCTGTCTTAACACAGCTGCTCATCATCACAGTGTAAATGTTATGAAGTCATTACACTGAGGGTTTCACGTTTCAATGGGGGTGTGAGTACTGATGTTCATATAACTGGTGTGAATGAAATTAAATGTTTTTCTGTCATTATTCTTTTTGGACACAAATGCACAATTGAATATATCAGTCCTCCATCATTCTGAGTCTTCTCCCACTCTGCCCTTCTCACCATCAGGTAGCTTCTCCGTCTCGAAACAGGACTCTTCCTGACGCTCATGCTGGACCTATCGACTACACCAAACAGGAATCGATCAAACACGATTGGGTCAAGCAGGAGCCACTAGAGCTCACAGTGACGGACAGTGCCTCAGGTACAACACCAGTGGCTGCTTTATTCTTATTTTATGGTTATGTTGGGTCATACTTGGGCCTATTTTTAGAAAATATTTCTGTTTGGATGTGTTGACATTGCGAAAGAGTTAAATCTAAGCACACACAGTATGAAATAATGATAATAATAATAATGATAATAGTAATAACAGCACTTTTTGTACAAGAGATGTAGCTCAAAGTGCTTCACAAAAAAATGAAACACATTAACAAACAAGCAAAAAGGACAACAAAATGAGCCAGTAAAAAGACATTAGATAATAAATATCATAATTGATCCATGTGCTTTTTTTTTTTTTTTTAAATAGAAAAAATTAGTAGAGATCACACGTGGCTGCTTTCTGGCAACTCACTGAGAGAAGACCTCGGTGCTCAGGTTGTTTTTAACTCAGTGAATTCGTAAATATTGACTCGCTACTCTTGGATTTTGAAGTGTACAAATAGCTGATGCAGATGACTCTTTATCTTGTAACAACAGCGGGTAGATGTGTAACTAAATCCTTCCACACACTGGAGATATTTTTATCAATAATTCATTTACAGCAGTAGAGTGAATATATGTCTTCAGCCTGTCATAACATTTATGCCCATCCATCCACAGCCATTCACAGCTCCGTAGATGGCCATGTGATCACCAGCGAGCAGCTGCCATTCGTTTGTCAGACAATCGAAGTGACCACTGAGAACGAAGAGCAGACCGTCAGCTCCTCTCACTCGTACCCGCTCCAAATCTCTCCTGTGTCTTCATGCTGCGGTGAGACAACACACGTTTACACATCACACTGTACCACATATTGTTATATGAAGGAGCTTAAATAGGTTAGTGAACAGGCTTGTAGAAGCAGTCGCTGTACACGTTGTTCTGAACCACAGTTTTCACCACACTCACACAGTGGTTACTATACATGCAGAGGAGACACTTTCTAGGGCACAGTTCATGGCACGTGTGTGTGTGTGTGTGTAATGAAACACAGCCTAATGTGGCTGTTAAACCCAAATCGATTTCTGCTGTTCAGTTTGGATTAATTGTGTCGATTTTGAATAGCCAGCTAAAAAACACAAATGTGTTTCAGACGGTGACCCCATGAACTGTTAATAACTTCCATTACATCATCCCCTATTACATCATACACATTAAGTGTCTGTGTCTCCTGTATCACAGTCCTCAGATCTTATCTTCAGTGCAGAACAGTGTGGGCAAATCAGCTGCTGGAAATAACCAACGATAGAAAAGATGATCATGAATGTGAACAGTCTTTTAGTTAGACTTGTTAGGGCTGTTTTTTTAACTTTTAGTTGGAATAACAGAAATGCTTTTGCTGTAGTTAAATACAGGCAAGTGTCAAGTATAATGTGAAATGATTGCTTTCTCTGTTAAAGAGATCCATAACCATACAAGCTCACTGGAAACTAAACATGGGGATTACCTTATTATTTTGTGATGCTCACAGGTCATTACATAATGCACCATTTTTCAGCTTACAGTAATTGTTTCATTGCCACCCTGTGATGTGTTTATCTCACATCTCTTCCCCAACCGGTCATTCAGGCAGAGTTGACTCTGTCAGTTTACAGATGTAATCATTCCACCTCTCGTTCTTTGTCTCTGTGTCTCTCCTTTTTTATCTTTCCCCATCGCTGCCAGGACTTGAAGCGTCAGGGTTTAAAATCAGTCATGTATCCCTTCTTTTCTTTGTTTCTTTTTTTGTATTTTGCTTTGCTTGCTTTAAGAAATGCTTACATTTAATTGTGTTATTGTGTGCAGGTGTTTGTTTAAACTATTTTAATTTGAATACTAGTGGAGAATGCACTGTTGGACGTGAGCCCAGCCATATGATTTACTGGTTTAACTGAACTTGTCCTTGTTTTACCACTCCTTATGTCTTTGTCTACCTGTTTCTCATCCTCCCTGATGTGAGCAGAAGATGACTTGTTGCAAAATGTACCTGAATACTAATGTATAAACAGTTTATCTATGTCTTTTTATTTCTTTTTTTCTACAGGAAGCGACACAGACAGTGACACAGAGGACACCAAAGAGGTGAGTCTTCCAGTATACACAATTATACAAAGAGGAGAAAGTGATGAATGAATAATTAACTGCTCCCATCTGCAGATAAACAGGTTTCTACCTGTTTCAACTTTACAGCTGAAACCGGGCGTGTTTGTGTGTGAAAGTGTATGTGTGTGAGAGTGTATGTGTGTGTGTGTGTGTGTGTGTGTGTGTGTGTGTTCCTTCCTGTAATGTTGCGAGAGACTAAGAAAGGGGAGGGCCTTGTCAGGAACTGAGGCTGTCAAACATTAACTGTTTGATCTGAGGTTGTCCTTTGTAGCTAACACACGCTTGTACGTGCACACACATACACACACACACACATGCACACACACTGTACTTCTCATCAGTGGTAACAGTACAGTGTTCTTTACTATGTTGTCATATGGGAACTTTTCTTGAAAAGTTTTTGCTGTAAATAAGAGTAGTCAATAAGAAATGCAGCAACATTGACACTTTTTAATGGTCGCCAGAGCAACAGCATGTGAAGCATATATTGTACAAATATTGTGACTGCATCACAGACATGCTGATTCAGCTCTGGTCATTTTTGTGGTAGTGTTTTACCACAACATACGTCAGATATTAGCCACAGCTTTTGTGTCTCTGTATGTGACTTATGCACTTATGGACCTCTTCTCCTTTTTTCATCGTCTTAACTGACAGGGTGTCAGTGCAGTGTGGAGGCGGGGCTACAAACCATCAGTTCTCAGGGTTCCCACATGTTCTCTTCCCGGCATGGCCACCTTCGTCAGTACAAGCAAGACCAACTTCAGGGTCACCAGCACGCGAGACCCATCCCCGCTCATCAGCTACCACACTGACGGCTGGACGCCGGCCTACAGCCAGAACTCTCTCGCGTCGGCCGCAACCGGCCACACCCATGAGATGCGTGCAAGTGTCATTATGAAAACCTCGGATGTGACTTCCTCCTGACCTCTTACCCTAGATGAGGGAGTATCATCACTGCTTCCAGGGCATAGGAATGACAGAGATAGTTTGTTTCCTCCATCAGGGCTGTGTGGAGCCAAAAGAGATCGAGCTTCAAAACCTTTGATTTTTTTGTAGCTTCCTGTCCGGGCGATGAGTTCAAACTGCTGCTGACTGGTGTTAACTAAGTTCTCCATGGCTTGACAGGCCCACTAATTGGTCAGCACATGTGCCCAATTTATTATTGCTGCATTTGTATGGATGTGAGGGTCTGTGTGATGTAAATGTCATCATCTTCCCATGTCTGCGAGGGTTTGCGGACCATCTGTGTGCAGCTTAGAATTTATGGATACGTGGACAGCACACACCAACAAACATGTATGCAGACATGTAGAATAGGCAGAACCTCCTGCGTGTCGTCCTTGTCCCTTTTGGGTGACACCTGGTCTTTTAGACACCATAATCATCCACGTGTCACTTGTAGATTGTGCTAACACTTTAGCATACATTATGCCTAATGAAAAAATTGCTTTTAGTTGTGAAAATTTCTGAATGTTTTTTAAATTGCACAACCTGTAGATAAATACATGTTTTAATGAATTATCTTTGAGTTAGTATTGCCTCACTGCTGGTTTGAAACTACATCCACATATTCATCCACTTTGTTGTGATCTTTAGCTAAACAATCAACTAATAGTCCCTAATAGTTGATCACAGGAAGATTTTTTTTTTCTTTGAAGGAATACTTCACTCACAAAATGCCCATTTTTATATCAGATACTCACCCCATGTTACCTTGAATCCCTGAAGAAAACTTCCTTTTTCTGGCACGCCTCCACGTCAGACTAAGAATCCAAAAACAGAGAAAAGTCCTGATGAACTGGAGTTAAATGGGCCGGCTTTAAACAGCAAAACTATATCAAAACTATCTCAACTCGTGCAGTATAATCCAAGTCTCATTTATCCATCATTTGCTCAGTACGTCCCAAACACAGGCATTTTGGCTAAAACATCTTGAGTAGCTGAGCAGCTTGCTTGGACTCCTGTGTGTGCTTATTTGGATTCTCTGTTCAACGCGAAGGCATGCCAGAAAAACAAAGTTATCTTCCACAATCAAGGTAACACGGGGTGAGTAATTGATATACAAATGCTCCTTTTGCGTGTTAAGTATTCTGTTAAGACTCCTCACCATTAAGTATTAGGACAGTGCCTGCTATCTTAAAATAGTCTAAGCTCAAGTGTAAGCGTGAAACATGGCACGAAATGTTTTACTGGCACACATGATGGAACAAAGGTGTTCATAACAGAACAATGAATGCAGCATTTCATGGGGAATTACATCTCTGTTGGCGAACCAGCTTTACCGGCAGCAAGTTGCAAAAAGAATCAAAGGCATGTCGATATCTAGATTAAGACTGACAATCATCATGAAGCCCTGATTGGCCACGCAGTGGCAAGCAGACGTGTGTGTATCTGTCTGTCTGGAGACCTCAGGACAATCTACCTGCCAACGTAAAGACAGATGAACAGACAGAACTGACTGGCTGACAGACAGACTGACAGACTGTGAACAATATATTCATGTCTTCTGTTCTCTTCTGCCTCCTCCTGGTGTTAATAATGTACATAGCTCATATGTATGCAAGCTGCTTCAGCACCTTACGGACAGCACTAGTGTGTATGTGTGTGTGTGTGTGTGTGTGTGTGTGTGTGTGTGTGTGTTTGTGTGAGAGAAAAAGCCTTATTGAAGATGTGTGCCTTTTGATAGCGTGTGGCTGGATTCAAACTATCTGTGCTTTAGTCTGCTAGTGACTCATGCAGGTAGCTTTCAGTTCAGTTAATTTTGCACATTTAAAGTGAATGTCTTGCTATGATAAGAAGTAATAGGGAAGTCTGGGCTTGAGATACATCCCAGAAGGCTGTGTCATCAGCAGAGGCTGAGCTCTGTTGTTTATAAGTCACACTTGTTTTTACAGTCTGGTCTCTTAGCTCCAAACTTCCTGTTTCCTAGGTGACTTTAGTACACAGAAGTCTTCCCTCTGTCTTCTCGTTGTGTCCACCTCTGCATTCTCCCTGTCTTAGAGCACAGTAGCCACCAGCCTTAATCCTGATGTATTTGCTGAAACTGTCACTCCATCCACACAGTAGTACATGAGACAGTCTTTAAAGAAAATCATGTTCCTCCTCTTCCTCATAGTGCTTCTAATGGCATTTGCAAGAATCCACTGCTGCTGAACGAAAACAACCAATCGGAACTGAAGAGTCTCTTCAGCTGTGAAATAAGAAGTTTGCTGCTTCAGTTTGGCTCGACTGTTTCTAACTTGGTGGCTCAGTCAGAGACGTTCTCATTTCATAGCTAAACAGTACACTAAAATATGTTTCTGAAAACATTTGAGGGAGAAATAGACAATGTGGTAGCAGAATCTTGATTCATGTTTGATCAGTGCTGCCTAGATTGACAGTTGAACTGGGGTTTATGAGCAGCGGTTGACATCTGCGCTACATACTCCTCCTGTTTTGTTTCCATTTGCTGTTTTCACTCACGTACGGTGGATTCTTGCAAGTGCCTCTGGTGGTACTATGAGGAGGAGGAAATGATCTGTCTCAGGCACTATTGTGCGGATGCAGTGACAGTTTCAGCAAATATGACAAAGTTTATAGAAGTTACCAACTATAGCTTGAAATGGAAATATATGCACTTGATGAACTTTGGGAGCAAATGGAAGATATTTTGTGTATGTCCTTTTGACAAGGCATTATTAGAGCAAGGTCAGTGACTTCAAAATTATTTAGCCACATGTAATTTATCCAAAAAAAGTCACCAGAATATGAAATATTCATATTAGGTCCCCTGAGAGTCCTCAGTTATGAAATATGGTGAGTTTATCCGAAAGCTACTTGTGTTAGCAACTAGCAGGCTAAAGCACAGTCCTCATTCCCAGCCTGCCTTACGCAGAACTCCAGTGGGAACAGCTCGACAAGTTCCTGAAGGAAAGCAAAAAGGACAGACAGGAATCTGCCATGATTTTTTTGAACCAAACCACTAGAGAGACTTACACTGGATGCACATTACCATCATGGTGAATTTATTTAAGAAACTCACTGAATCAAGGGGGTTTGGTCTTACTTGATAGCAGACGTGGAATACGCATTGCTTTACCAAATGTTTCTTTTCATGTGCCTTTTTATTGTTAACTTGCATCACATACGTAAAGGTTGCTTCTGTTTCTGTGTGGTTCTACTTCATAATTGATGGTAAGGCTACAACACACAGATCATACTCAATGCAATGCTAATCACTTTGTCTACAGCTTTCACAAACACCTGCCTTTTTTAAAACCATGAATTTGTCCTTGTGGGCTTTTTTATCCTGAGCAATTTTATCTTAGTGGTCACATCCTCTCTCTCAGCTGGGAGTTGCACAACCCTGTAATTGACCAAATCAGATGCTGTTAATTGTTTGTGAGACTTAAATGTGCCTAATTACCATGAGTGTTGCTTGACATATAAACAGCATGATCCGTATTAGGCCTTTACATCTGATCAAAGGGATGTCGCTGCAGCCAAGACTCAGCAGTGAAAGTTGATGTCGATGAGTTGTGTAATGTTGTTGAAAAGTCATCTATAATGATCCAACCTGCTTTTGCTTTACGTGATACAGAGCCACTGAATCACCCTTCAGTTAAAACCAAGGTGTGTCTCAGCACATACCATAAAGGACATTATTACCTTTCAGCTCAAAGAAAAACAAAGGTAATTGCTCAACTACTCGCAGTGCAGCAAAGATGTTCTCACCGCAACATGTCTCCACTGTTTATTCTCTGTACATTATGAAAACTACATGTGAATCAACATGTAAATCTAAATAAAGACTGTTTTTGTATTTATTCTGAGGTGTTCAACATGCTTTATGACAAAGGATTGCTGACAGTTTATCTTGTGCACTCATAAAGATCAGAGTCCAGTTTTATGGCTTCTGAGAGACTGAGAACTTTTATATATTGCTGTTAAGCAAAATAACTTTCTCTACTATGTAAAGGACATGCTGCCTGTCCTTAGTGGGAAAAAATGGGGTTAGAGCTCAGGTTTGAGATGAGAAATAAAGCTTTGGTGCTGAGGTATGCGAGTTTGTACATGTAATGACTGCACAAGACTACTGAGGGGTTTGTGTTCCGAGTGGAAAATACTTTTATTCGTGTGTGTGGTTTAGCTTTGTGTCAGAGCAGATGTCTCCATGTTTCACACATTTACACACAGCTCACTCAGTTTAACCAGAGCAGTAACTGCTGTTTCAGTTTCAGTTGCTGTTCTCAGTTCTCACTCCACTTCCTGTTTGCCTCTGAGGCCTCGGTGGATGGCTGGCCAGTTGCCCCAACGACTGCTAACCTCATGCCATGATTAGTCAGAGTAAACAGCCTGTTTTTTGTATAGTACATCTACTATATTTTACTCTCTTTCACCAACTCCTATGTATCCACATGTCTTCTTTTCCTCCCTCCTGTCCCCCGCTTTTATCCTCTGGACCACAAACAGTAAGAGTCATCGCAAAAAGTCCCTTCTCGACTTTCTATTCCCTCTAACAGCAGTTCTTCAAATGCTGGAAGAAGCAAAGTAGCAACTTTAAAAATATCCTCATGTATTTTTAGTGGACTGTGGAAGTGAATCCAATGCTGTCATTTTTTGGGGAAAAAAAACAAAACCCCCAAAACACAACTTTCACACCATATTTACAAAAAAATTATAGAGCACCCCTTAGCCTTTGTTATAATGTAGTGATGGTCATAATCATAGTTCATTTTGCCACATTTTCTTTAAATCAGTTGTCTCTCACATAAGATGTACAGGTTTATATCTAGCCAAGAAGGGAAGTTGAACTGTTGTGCGAACAGCAGACAGTTAGTTCTGCAGTGCTCCTGCCATCTAGTGTCCAAAAGTAAAATTTCAACTTTATTCTCTGATAGACGTGGGGCAGACAGGCTGTACTGCTAAAAATCAACATAATGCTTATCATTGTATTCAAATGTTAGAACAAGTACCTGTGTGAGTATATTAAAAATATGATAGTAATGCAAGAAGGAAAAACATGCCTCTAGATGTAATATAAAGTGTAATAATCACATGGAATCATTTACTGAGCTCAACAGCTACAAGTCAAGTCAAACCTTTGTTATCCCTCCTGGGGAAATTTGGTTGCAAACAGATAAAAAAATACATCCATCATACTAAAAAAACAAAAACAATACCATAATGCAACAATCCAGATCAACAACAAGGACAAACTGTACAAATGTGAGATCACCCCAAACAAAGACAGTGCAAGAAACTGCCAAATGCTGAATACATAAAGTACTTAGGTGCCCAGATCATGTGCAACTTCAGGCTACTAATTGCTAAGTGCAAGCAAAACAGCCTTTATGTCTCATTTGTCCTCTGAGCAGTAACCCCGTATCTACAGCCTGAAGGTAGAAGGTCAAACTGCCTCTGCAGGGGGTGTTCAGGACTCTTCAGTATGGCCTGGGCCTTCCTTAGGACCTGCCTACAGTAGAGGTCAGAGAGCTGCAGCTGACGCACTACAGTAACTTTGCCGGCCACTTTGACAAGCCGGCGACAGCTTTTCTTATTGGCCAGATTCAGATTTGCAAACTATGCTTCAGTTTAGAGGGACAGAAAAGACTCAATGAAACTTTTTGAAAACAGTCATCATTGGTGCGCACACAGTAAAAAAGTTCATTTTTCTAAGGAAATACAGACACTGTTGGACCTTTTTTGAAATTTCATTTGAATTTGGTTGGAAGCTCAACTCGTCAAATATACTTGTGATTTTCCACCAGGTCAGTTTCATTTCCCTCAGTATCTGTCAGTGTTTGGTAGGGTGCTGACTTCCATAATTCAGTGATCATATCCTTGGTTTTAGACAAAATAAACTCAAAAAAAGACTCTCTGTACCAAGACCAAAAGTCGTCAACACTGAGAGTTGCAACACCTGCTGTTGGGCAACCTCCAGGGCTGAAAAATGAAGCCAACAAAGTGCCAAAAACTCCAGTTCCTTAACCACTTGAGGCTGGCTCCAGAAGCCAATCAATCCCCATAGACTCCCATGTTATCATGTCCCAGTTACAGCAGAAATACACATGTTCACAGCCTGGTACAAAAAACAGTTTAGACTCTATAGCTACCTTCCCCCTTCATGACAACTTCATAGGTGGTGAATGTCTATATAACTCACCCATTTACATTTTAGCCATTTTGAGTGACAGGCTGTCTGCCCATAGTGTCCTTGGCTTCTTAGTCTGATCCACCCCTCGCTCCTCCAAAGCTCCACCCTCTCCTCCTGATAGGGTCACTTCTGGCTCCAAAAATACCAAGATAGCGATGAAATGCCGAACTCAAGGCTAAAACATAAGTCAACAAATCAATGGGTGAAGTCAAGGTAGCTATATCCATTATTTTTTACAGTCTATGGTTGCCACTTGCGCAATGCCACATTTTCCTTGTGGGAATATTATATATGAATATTGTTGAATTTACTGTTTTGTATCAACTGTTTTGTTGTATTTCATATCATGGTTTGAAATAAAATCCTTAGTTTGGTTAAGATATTCCATCATCCAAGATCAGTTCTGCTGGCTGATGGGAAGTATGAGGTACCTCACCTCTGCTGCAGGGTGATGGAGAGGCTACATGTTCAGGCTCTGAACATGAACATGATGGTCAAACTGTGCTTTCCCCTACATGCTTCAATTGCCAGTAGTGATATCAACAATGAGGCTGCATGAAGACAGCTGAGGAAAGGCACAGTAATCTTCTCCTACTCAGTAATACCAGATGTGTTTGTATTTTGTGATGTTGCAGGGCCTCTCCAGGACAGTCCCTCCCCATCAAGTCAAGTCAAGTAAGTTTTATTTACATACCACCACAAAAGTTATCTCAGGACACTTAACATAGTGAGTAGGTCTAGACCATACTCTTTAATTTACAGAGACCCAACAATTCCCCTAGCCTGGAAATCCAGACCCAAATCTAGAAAGATTTAGGGTCTGGCTATAAGTAATGAAAATGGCCCAACTCGAGGGGCGGCACCCAGCATGCATTTGAAAATATCACTGCATGCAGTTGGATAACACTACGACCAATCAGAACAATACTTAGCGCTTAGCTACCTGTGGAGCTAACTGGTAGATTAGACTCTTACCGTATCCGGTTGGCAAGACAGCAAAAACATCCTTCTTGCAAAGGAAAGATTTGAGCGCCATCTTCTGTTCCTCTTTTAGAAAAAAAGCCAAGTCTAACTCGTTCATTGTAGCGGCCAAAGCCGTTTCATCTGTAGCCATCTCCGTCATCATCTGTTTAGCTCGCCTCTGGCCCGCCTATATCAGATACACCGATGTGATTGGTGCAGCTCGGCTACAAGGGCATGGGTAATGAGCATCATTACTGATTGCCAGAGTGACTCGCTGAGCAAATTCAAATTGTGCTCTCGCGAGAACTCTGGATTTCCAGGGTACAATTCCCCCAATGAGCAAGCACTTTGGTGACGGTGGCGTGGAAATGCTTATTTTTAACAGGCAGAAATCTGGAACAGAGCCAGGCTCTATGGGAGTCCATCTGCCTTGACCAATTGGCTTGAAAGAGTGAGATAGTACTGCCTTTGTAATCTCCTGTCACAGAGCAAATATAAACACACGTCCCTACATTATCTTTGGTGTGTCTTGGTGCTTAATTGATGTGTCTCTTCTACTCAAAGAGCTCAGACCTCAGCTGACTGATTCTTTAGCTCATCTTTAGCTCTAATGGCCTGTCCCACAGTCTGCACCATCAGAGCTGACGTGTGCTCAGTCTCATTCTCCAGTCTTTGTCACAGTTGGGTCACAACAGATTTTTCCAGAGAGGATTTGCTGTCTTTAGTCTCATGGGTTAGATGAATACTTTTCAGCTTTCTTCTGTTGGGACTGAGCTGCTGTAACATCAATCTGCAGACGCGAGCTCTTGTTTTCGTTCTTCAGTGAGGTCTGCGGCCATCTGCTTTGTGTTTGTCTTTGGTGAGAGCAGCTGATGGTCTTTAGCTCTGACCTCTTAAAGTTTCTGTACCTGGAACTGGGAAGCTTTTGTGTTTAAGTGTCTCTTTTAAAGCTGAATGACTTGGTCCTGAACCTTCTGGATTTCCTTGTCTTTCTCCTAAGCTAGCCTGTCATTTGCATCTACTTGTCACAGCTTTTGAGTTCAGATATCGGTCTCCGCCTTCAGCTGGACTTTTGCAGAGTCATACTAATTTCCTTCAAGTGTAGCCTGAAGGTCAGAAATAATGTCCTCTTTTCCTCTTTTGCAGAGACTTCTGGAGAGCTGCTTTGTCTGCTTTTTTTCTTAAGCAGTGCCTTCTCAAGAGCAACAGTTGCTGATTTTTCCTAAGCCAGGACTTTGTCATGAGTAGCTGTTGATAATTTCTCATTATCAAAAGCTTTCTCAAGAGCCATTCTAGCCATTTTTCGCTTTTATAAGCCCATTTTCACTGGATAAATGGATATAATGGATAACATCTACACAATCTGCTCATACATTGTAAAATACAAGTAAAACAAACAAATCTAAGTGCAGTGACTGTGGAAATGTGCGGTGCCTCACGCCAACTTCATGGCTGGCGTATGCGTGTTTCTACAGCTGTTGATCCTTTGGCGACACTTAGAGGTGATGCTGGGAAACTGTTATAATAAATAAATGTGAAAACAATTAGTCCTCAGAGTGATGTGCACATCAGAGACACATGAACAATTAACACTGATGAACAATTAACACACCCACGTGTCTGCAATTAGATGAGTGGATATAAAAGCATGCGTAAAGTGGTGCAGAAAATACAACAATGGCTGCTTTAGCAGTATTAGAAGACATTGTAATACGAAGAGAGCGTGGGTTCAGAGACAGAGAGGATTTACTAACACATGATGACAAGTGACTCATCAGCTACTTTAGGTTCCCAAGGGCAATCCTCCTGAAACTGCGTGCAGAGCTGCGGCCGGCTTTGGAGCGTGGCACAGCGAGGAGCAGTCTGCCTGTATCCATACAGGTGTTGACCGCACTGGGGTTCCTAGCAACAGGGGCATTCCAGAGGGAGCTGGCCGACCGATCGGGACTGTGCCAGTCGACCCTGAGCCGAGCCATGCCAGCTGTGTGGGACAGAATCATCCGCATGTCAGCCAGGTATATGAAATTCCCATACAATGCGCAATTTGCAGCGACAGCCGGTTTCCCTAATGTAATCGGAGCTATTGATTGCACACACATTATAAAAGCGCCATCGCGGGATGAATTTGTTTATGTCAACAGGAAGCATTTTCATTCGATCAATGTACAGACCATATGCTATTAACCAACATTGTGGTGAGGTGTCCTGGTTCAACGCACGATTCATACATTCTGAGTAACAGCATGGTTGGGAACAGACTACTGGCTGGCACTGTGTGCGATGGGTGGCTTCTTGGTGAGTAAATAATTTATCGTACATGAACGCGCAGCCGGACCGGCTTGTAAACAATGGGCTGGAGATCAACACAGAGAGAGGGTGTGTGAGGTCATGCTATACTCCAGATGAAAATACACCTAGTTCTTCACATAGCAATTTTTTAATTCCTTCATTCTAGAAATGATGAATTTCTGCTTATTGCCCCTTGCCCTGCCGTTTTTTGCTGGTTAAACTACAGCTTCAGGGCTTTCTAACAAGCCCCTTGATTGTCTCTGTGTGTAAAGTACTCATGTCAATAAACCCGTGCGTAAAGTGTGACATTTCTTAATCAGCCACACCTTTTCCCCGGTGCACTTCTGCATTAATTTACAACAGTGTGTGATCCATGTAAGTGGTGTATAAAATTAACAAATGGAAACTGTAAATCCATTTAACATAATTGTCTGCTTTCAATTGACCCCAGGCGCCGTGGCTACCCACTTAAGACCTAGCTGGTGACCCCTCTCACCAACCCTCAGACTGACCAAGAGCGGAGGTACAATGATCTCCATTCCCGCACTCGGTCAGTCGTTGAGAGGACAATCGGCCTGCTGAAGGGATGGTGGCGCTGCCTGGACAGGACTGGGGCTATGCTGCTGTACAGAGAAGGTGTGCCGCATTGTGATGGTGTGCAGCGTCCCTCTCAATGTGGCACACCGGCATGCCATACCACTGCCAGAGCAGCATATCCCCCACCAGACGAACCAGAAGCTGGACTCATGATTGTAAATCCTACCCGGGAGGCCATTCGGTCCCGGCAACATTTGATTTCAACCATATAAAAGAGGCAAGGACACAGAATTCACTTATTCACCAATGCATTTATTGATTCACTGATATTTGTGAGGATGTCTATCAATTGATCTAGGTTAAGGTGATCATTTATGCCGCCGATTGCTCTCACTATTTCTTGTGACTCCAGCACAGCATGGGTGAGGACATGGCCAGATGGGCGGACAGCAGCAGCAGCTGGTGGTTGCGGCGCACTGACGCCGGGGATGATGGAGGAGACTCCGGGGATGGTGGAGGAATCCCCCGACTCTGTGGCACGTGGCTGGACCGTGTGTCCTCCGTCTCACTGTCCGTTTTAAAATAATTGGGCAATTAAACATGAGTCAAAGTCTTTGATATCCTCTTTGATATACTGGCATGTTTAAATTTAAATTCAAAAGATTTATTTTAAACCAAATAATACCATATATACAACATTTACGCATGAACATCTAGGCCTATAGGGCTGTGAGCAGGCTATTGTCTGACCCGTATAAACACATTGCTACACAAATGTATAGGTATTTACTTTGGGGTAATCCGAGTCACCCACATGTGCTCCCACCACCCCTGAGAGAGCAGTGTCATCCACAATTGTGGCGACTCTCTGTTCAAACAGGGTGAGCTCCTCCTCTCCTGTCCCCCCGCCTGTTTTGGCCACACTTTGGCGATGGGCAGCCGTCTATGGGGTGCCGTTTGTAAAGTGTTTCACGCTGAAAATAACATCAACATTTTGCCACATTTAGCTTCAAACAATGTTTAAAAAAGTATTGTGAATTTTTTAACGTCATCTTTTACCACATTTACAGCAATATTTGTTAACTTAGAAATATATTAAATAGTTAAATCTAAATATTAAATGTGGCACCTAAATGTTAAATCTAAATACTAAATCTAAATGTTAAATCTAAATATTAAATCTAAATCTAAATCTAAATATTAAATCTAAATGTTAAATCCAAATATTAAATCTAAATCTAAATCTAAATATTAAATCTAAATCTAAATACTAAATCTCAATCTAAATCTAAATGTTAAATCTAAATGATAAATATAAATGTGAAATCTAAATATTAAATCTAAATGTTAAATCTAAATGCTAAATATAAATCTAAATGTTAAATCTAAATGTTCTGGGTGAAACTAAATATTTAGCTAATATGCAAATTCACACTGCCGGTCACCGGAAGTACCAAAATAAAAGCTTGAGATGGTCAGACTGTGTTTATAGAATCACATAACGAATTAAAACCAACTTATCGGGGGAAATGAACACTTGAACATACATTAGCGTGATAATAACTACCTAAAATAACAAGAAACATGTTTGGAGAAATTTTATTTAACAACCTAAGCTAAGCTAACAAGCGTTAGCTCTTAGCCCCGTTAGCAGTGTCTGTAATGATTCATTAACTCTTAAACGGTCCGTGGAAAAAAATATTTTTTTCCAGCGGATGTCTTAGTTACAACATGACTGAGCTAGCAAAGCAGTTTTGTGTTGCAATGTGTGGTATTTATTCAGTTTTGGGAAATCATGATGTCTAGAAAGCATCAGTGGCTGCAGCAGCAGCAAAGCTAACATCAGGACCTCATCTGTTAAAAGCCTCCCGTTGTCGGATACGACATGAAACTACTCCAGTTAGATCAATCATGTTGTAACTAAGACATCTGCTGGAAAAAAATATTTTTTTTCACGGACCGTTTAGAGTTAATGAGTCATTACAGACACCGCTAACGGGGCTAACAGCTAACGGTTAGCCCCACTAATCTACGATAACCATGTTATTAATTTCAGAACGTGATAGTAATGTTTGTTCAATCATTGTGTTTATAGACTTTACAAACACCAGATTAGTCTAAATGGTGATATAGTGACGTGAAAAACGTGAGATATGCATATATATATATATATATATATATATATATATATATATATATATATATATATATATATAAACTCCGCTGGTTTTTTACCCGGAAGTATTTGTAAACAACAAGGTGATTCCCTCCAAAGGGACACTAACAACTCAAAGTACACATCAAATAAAATTTCTCCAAATATGTTTTTTGTTATTTTAGGTAGTTATTATCACGCTAATGTATGTTCAAGTGTCCATTTCCCCTGATAAGTTGGTTTTAATTTGTTATTTGATTCTATAAACACAGTCTGACCATCTCGAGCTTTTATTTTGGTACTTCGGTGACCGGCAGTGTGAATTTGCATATTAGCTAAATAGTTTCACCCAGAACATTTAGATTTATATTTAGCATTTAGATTTAACATTTAGATTTAGATTTAATATTTAGATTTAACATTTATATTTATATTTAACATTTAGATTTAACATTGAGATTTAAATTTAGATTTAATATTTAGATTTAACATTTAGATTTAGATTTAGATTTAACATTTATATTTAATATTTAGATTTAACTATTTAATATATTTCTAAGTTAACAAATATTGCTGTAAATGTGGTAAAAGGTGACGTTGAAAAATTCACAACACTTTTTTAAACATTGTTTGAAGCTAAATGTGGCAAAATGTTGTTATTTTCAGCATGAGCCACTTTACAAACGGCACCCCATAGCCGTCATCCGCTTCACGTCCACCTTAATGTCGGACCACTTCTTTTTTTTTAATTCTGCATGTGTCCGCTTTTCTGACCCCACATCATTGACAGCCTCACACACACTCTCCCACTCACTCCTCTTGCGTTTAGTATTGATGTCGGAGGACAGCATGCCAAAAAGTACATTTTGCATTTTTTTTTTTTTTTTACATTTGTCTCTTTTTTTACTCCCTTGTAGATCTGCCCAGGTGTGCTGCATTAGTTAATGAGGTGCAGCACACCTGGCATGGAGGAGGTGCTTAAGAGCTCCTGTGCAAGCAGCAGAGGGGAGAGGCTCTGGTGTGGGGACTGCTGCCCCTGCTGCCCCTGCTGCCTCTCATGGGGTTTTTGTTGTTTTGTTGTTTTAATTCTAATAAATCCCATGGATCTGAGTATTTGGTGTTTATGTGGTTATTATTGGGTCAGTGTTTGGAGTTTTGTTCGCCCCATAGGGCCACCTAAGGGTGGGGCGTAACAAATCCATGTGGTGATGTAAATGTGAGTTGTGTGTATCTCGTGGTCTTTTTTGTGTAGAGGTAATCTCTTTTGTTAAATCATTTGTGGTTGTTGCTCTATGTTTAGTTGAAACTTTAATTTTGAGCACCCTGACCAGGTAGTCACCGGGCAGGTAAGATCTTGCCGCTTTGTTGTTTTGCCTTTTTTATTTTTGGTGGTAATCCTGAGTGGGGGCACGCTTCAGTATATTACAGTTGGCTGTTCCTGTGGTCTTCTGCGATACACTGAGTTCAGCGTTTAAAGCCGCCTCGAGCTCGGCAGGCCACTGAAGACTAGCTAGGTTAGTTAGTTGACTTGGTAGGCAGGTCAGGGTAGGGATGTCTCAACAACTTGTTTCCTAGTTTTTGGCACTTTGCAGAGCAACTTGATTTTGTTTTGCTTGAGATGACTAGTTTCTGTTTGGTCGTGGTTTTGTGTAGCTGTGATAAATACTTGTGTGCAGTAGCTTGTGGTTTGTGACCATTAGGGTTGTGGTAACTGCACTCCACATTTGTTGGGTCACTTGTGGGTTGCTGCTTAGGTGTAAGTTGGCAACGTGTGCAGTGGATGACTACATTGTGACCATTTTGTTCTGTGGTTGTTGCAGTCCACTTTTTGGTGTGGTCACTTGTGTGGTACTGTTATTGGGTATTTGTTGTAGCAAAATTCATTGATCTTGTTTTGTGGTTTGGGATGTTGTCACCCCACAGATCATTGGATCTTAGAGTGGTGGGTGTGGCTTCCCAATTCATCAGGTCCATTTGTGTTGCTGGTTTCCTGCATCCATCACGTGTGTGTGTGTGTGTGTGTGTGTGTGTGTGTGTACACCATATGGTGTCCGTTTTGTGTTGCGGTAGTGGCAGTTCACTTTTGTTGGATCTTTATGTTGCTGTTGGTATGGCAGCAACTTTGTAGCTGGTCTACATGTGATGATCCTTTTGGTATATGGCTGTTGCACTCCACTGTTGTGTTGGTTGCCTGTGTTACTGTTTTTGGTGTTGGTAATGCAGTAACTTTGTTTTTCTTTTCACCTCATGGTTGTAGCCATTTTGCACCAGGTGGGAGTGGCACCCACTGATTTGGCTACCTGTGCAGCTGCTGCTAATTTTAAACTCAGTGGCAGCAGCTTTGTTGGCCCTGTATGATTTAGATCTTGTTTGATCCAAATTTGACCCAAGGTGACACCTTATCAGTGCTATTAATCTGTTTAGTTGTTTATCTTAACATACAGCCTTGGTAAGTTCCACTCATTTCCTCTTACATTTCAATGAATAAATAGCATTTGTCAATTAACTATGGGTGTTGTAACAGTAATGTTGACCTTAACTGCCTCATTACTTGTGATTGACAGTGTGACAAACTATTTGTTTTAAGGGTGGGGGTGTTACAGCTGTGTGTGTTCTGTGCTGCTGTCTCTTTTTACTCCCTTGTAGATCAGCCCAGGTGTGCTGCATTAGTTAACGAGGTGCAGCACACCTGGCATGGAGGAGGTACAAGAGCTCCTGTGCCAGCAGCAGAGAAGAGAGGCTCTGGTGTGGGGACTGCTGGTCCTGCTGCCTCTCACTGTGGGATTTTTGTTGCTTGTTTTTAATTCTAATAAAGGTTTTTTTTTTTTTTTTTTTTAAAAGGTGTTTATGTGGTTATTATTGGGTCAGTGTTTGCCTAAGGGTGGGGCGTAACACTGGGGGCGCCTCGACTTCAGTGAGAAGTGCCTCCATTTGCATTCTGTGAAGTTTCTTTTTTCCCCATCTTACTCATTCTTTTGTTAGTTTTCTGATCATGCAGAGAGGGGAATCTCAGGTGTGGGGCTCATTTAAACATGATTTGTGTATTTAAATGGGGTCATGGCCGGGGAGGGGTTGGGTACTCCCAACATGTGCGCTCAATCCCATGTTGATTGGGATGTACTTGGATGTGCTTGGATTCATGCTTACGCACAGATTCATACATTTGGATGTTTTTGTGCGTACAACGTTTTCTGGATTTAAGCGTACGCCATGTTTCAGTAGGAAATCCACAAAAGTCTTTGTACATGAGGCCCCAGGTCTGTTTATATTGAAGAGAGGGCACTTCTTCGGATAATTTGGCTACTGGTAAAAGCCTCCTGAACATCTGGATCTTAAGTTATCAAAGAAAAACAGTGAGCACACATTAACAAGTGCTGGGTTAATGGCCTGTCTGCCATGTGCCAAACAGCATACAAGAAACACTGATTTGTATGTTGAAACTGCTTTATTTAGTGTTTTTACTGGTTTTAACCACCTCATCCATTTGTTTGAGAGGAGGAGGAGGAGACCTTTTTGGACAATTCGGCTGTCAGTAAAAACCTCCTGAACCATGAACACTGAAAGAATTCTAGCTGGGAGAAGTGTCAGCTGGTTGCAATCTGCAGTCCTCACCACTAGAAGCCATTAACCCTCTCTAAATCTTACACACTGCTCCTTTAAATCAAAACTGAAGTCTCTAAGCTTGCAGGAATTGCATGATCTCGTAATATATGTTTTATTTGTTATTGAGAAAGCAGGAACGCAGAGATGAAGACAGAATAGCTGAAGCCTTGAGGGAGGTTTGATCCCGGGCCTGCAGGGGAATGCAAGGTTTCAGAGGATGGAGTTGCAGCAACAACACGCAAGAGACAAGGAAATCATACTGTATTTGGATGTTGCCGCGCCTTTCTCTCCTTCTACATTTCTTTTATTACTCTCAGAGGAGTAAGTTGAGGTGATGTTCCAGTAGGTCATGTGTTACTGTTAGGTGGAGGGTATGTGCATATGTCAAGCAAACATTGAACATGTTTTCACTTTGCTTAGAACAGTGGCTTTGAGCTTCTTGTTTGTTTGTTTGTAGCGCTACGCCTGGGTAAATGTGTGTCTGTGTGTGTTTTAAAGTGTCAGTAACCTCCCCATCCTCTAACTCTTTCTTCTGACTTCAGAGAAAGCAGAAGAGGAGGTGAGGAAAGAGGGGAAGGAGGAGATGAGAAGTTTAGGAGGGGATACAGCTGGAGAGGTGACTTGAGGTCGGGGAGCTGACAGTCAAGATGAGCGAAGTTGAGGACAGGAATGTAATCATTGCTTCAATCTACCTCACGCTCTGAGATATGGTATGGCTCAGCCACAGATAGGCGTGCAGCACGAGGAGTCTCCTTTGTCTAATAAATATGCTGGGATAACATGAGGATCATATTTTCATGTCACCGTATTTCAAATACACTTTTTAAACAGTGTTTCCAGGAGACCAGTCCACACAGTGTGGGCTGATTTTCATTTTTGCTCCACGGTGTGATAAATCCAGAGGTATAGATGTAAATGGACTTACAAGAGGGGGTTGTACCATGCGTTCCAGATTCAAGGAATCACTTTAATCTGTTTCATAAGTGCCTGAATGTGTCCACAGGGCTGTACGATTCTCCAGCGGGAAACAAATAACACCATGTTCCTCTCTGAATTACAGGTACATTGTGTTCAGTGGCGCTCTGATGTGAGGATGTATAATGGAGAAAACCTCTTACGGATTTGGAATTCTGGCAGAAAAATACTTTTGTAGAGATTTCAGAAGTACGTGGTGCAAAACCTTCCAGTTTTATGTCCAACAGAGACCTTGCTACTTTTATAGTGTGTGCCTATTTTCTAAAGAAACAGAACATTCACTGTGCCAACTGCTGACAGCTGAAAACATTCCGACCTTATCACGATGTTGTGTGCTTTCTTTCCAGGCTCGTAGCAGCAGGCCAAGTACTTTGCAGAAGTAATTGAACGCTGCAGATCAAAACGAATGTTTTCGGATGAAGATAGGAGGACATCCTGGCTTTATCTCATGAAAGCTGGGTAATTATGATTGCATTGTGCGACATATAGGCTGCACTTGATTCATGTACCAACACATACCAACATTCTATTTATACTTGGTATGATGCTGTTACACTGCATAGTATGTGGGTTTTGTGTACACGAGAAATGCTCGGATGTACGCTACATTAACAAGAGTATGAGAAGTGAGCTTAATGGACATACAACTACCCCACAATACAACGACTGGCAACAGCAGAGAGTTGAAGCCAGGCTAACAGCTTTTAATATGGCCATTTCTAAAGTATTCATATGTTTTCAGGCTTAATTAGTATTAAGAGTCTCAAGATGTGGTCAGTTTATCCAAATAGCTCTTGTTTGGAAAATTGCTGTGAGATGTGAGAGTCCTGTCATACAATCATGTTATATCTAAGTATACTTGAGTGTGAACCCTCTGTTGGTAATGGCATACATAATTGTTCATTTAGTAGGCAGTATGTAGCACACACAGATTGAATATGTGGTAGGCAGTGCATTAGTATGTGATTCTGAACACAGCCTGCTCATGCAGACTGAGAGTGAGAGGCCTTTTAAAGGTTTATCAGATGCCACTAATGGGTCAGGACCATGGACTGTACATAAAGATGGACAGTGCGTCTCCACTTCCTCCCACTGTACCAAAGTGAAGCCAAAATATCCTGATACAGCTGCTGCCATCTTGCGTTTCTGACGCCATTTGGAGCCTGAGTCTGTGCAGAAGTGATCTCTGTGGTATTGAGTTCTCACCCAGTCACCTGTCTGACCAACTGACCTATGGCTAAGTCCCGCCCTCAAACGCGATGAGCCAATCACAGTGCGTATAGCCCTTCCCATACACTCGGACATTCTCTGCCTGGACGTTCATTGAAATGCATTACAGAAAGTCTGTTTTGTTTGGTTTTATGAGCTTTTTCTGAGATTTGAAGTTTAAAAATGGTTAAACGGTGTGCATGGGGTACATGCAACTCCGACACAAGGTATCCTGAGAGGCTGGGCGACGAGGTGTATTTTTTACCTTTTCTTAAACCACATCTCAACCGAGAAAAGTGTCTCCTTTGGATAAAGTTGTGTGGTAACGTTAGACCACAACATCAACTCAACGTGAATAAGATTAACAATGATGTCTACATCTGTTCTAAGGTAAGTCAACATTGTGTTTGAGGCAACATATTGTCACTTTCCTGGAGAGAAATATAAAGTTATCTTTAAGATCTCTAGCTAACGTTAGCTAAAGTTAGCCTAACGTTAGCTCCTAGCTGTGCTGTTCATCATGCCACCTTGTTTGCTGGGAGTTCATTAGCCTGTTTTGTTCTAGTTTTGTACTTTGGTGATCATACATCATTGTTAGCTGTTGTCCAAAGGGCTCTAGTTAAGCTAATGTTAACTTCTGGAGCTTAGCTTCATTAACTTATCTGTAATCGCAGAGATAACAAAGGTTGGCAAACCTTATGCTGAATGATTTAGTGTAAATACTGTAGCACCAAACTAACGGAGAGACACTCTTGGTAAAGATGGTAAAAAGGCCGTTATCCTTTTCTCATATTCTGAGCCAAAAACCTAAACTTCAGTGGCACTTTAACTTGTTGTCTTTGATGGTGACGGCAACAAGATGTGGTTCACAAGCATACACTGTGACCTGTAAATTTTGGCTTGTAATTGAAGCTTTTCATCGACCTTCTCAACAATAAAATGATGAATATATCCCTCCAATGTGTAGTTTAGGCCCTTTTGGTTACTTCTCAATGACATCTGATCATTATGTCTCCAAAAATCATCAACTGCCTCCTGCGAAATGCTGTGTACTGTGACACCTGGCATAGCGCCGGTCACTGAATGTTGATAGTTTGTCCGAGTGAGTGGGGGGGCGTGGCTTAGCCATAGGTCAATTGCAAGCAGCGCCATTGATCTCGAGCATACCGACTGGCACAGTTTGCTGCTAGTGAATCATTACATCAAGACCCTCTTTTTATAGCATTCATTACCTGTAACTCCTTATTCTATTCAGGGTTGCGGGGGGGGGGGGGGGGGGGGGGGGCTGGAGCCTATCCCAGCTGACTCTAGGCAGGGCTTGACGCTTTTTCCCCCAAGGAGCGCATGTGCTCCTAAGTTGAAAAAGTAAGGAGCGCCCAAAGAACTTCAGGAGCACAATGTAAATTGAACAAATAATGTGTTTTCCGTAATAAACGTGATGCAAATAGACATTTACAAGCAAAATTATTTAATGAATTTGTATACAAAATGTACAGAAAGGTAAAATCATCAAGTTTTGAAAAAGTATTGCAATTTAATTTTGTCTTTAATGTTATTGTCTTATATATATTATCTTTGCAATATGATTATCTTATATAATATTATTACTATCCTAAAACATTCTCCAGGTCCTCTGAAATTCTGCAGGACTTATTTCCACCCTGCTCAGCAGCGGTACCGTGGCGAACGGTCCCTAACTGCATCAATAAGTGATTAACATAGGGGGGATCAAAATAAAATAGATAAATAAAATAAAAATCAACCAGCCACCCTCCTCCCCTGACAAGTAAAGAACAGTCCCTTCATAAGTAAAGAACAGTCCCTAAAGTGCGGTGAGGTTTGTGGACCGTTACCTGGCTGCCACAAAGAGAAAAGTGAACGGCTTGTTTCCCCCTGACACGCCACATACCTGTGTGCCGCCAAGGCTCGGTTGTCCAGGTACTACTGGGCAGTCATGACACCAACGAAAGAGGAAATTACTGGACCTGGAGTCGGACTTCTTTGTCGCCGGCAAGCCGTTATCTTGCGTGCTATGATCCTCCGCCGTATTCCTGTCTGTGACCCCCGTTCAACCCACAACCGCCGTGATAATAGGGGCGCCCCAGCGCCCACTCCACTAACTTGACATGGAAATGAACGGTAGTCTAGAAAACTGGCGAGTTTTTTTTTTTGTTTGGAGAGCGCTCGTGCGCCCTCACATAGATTGCGCCCTGGGCGGTCGCCCACATTGCCCATAGCAAAAGCCATCCCTGCCTCCTCCACACTTTGACTTATTTCCACGCTGCCGACAGTGGGACTTATACTCATTGTGCCGACAGTGGCTTGGAAAACCGCCCATAACCGTGTCACACGGGGAAGAGGGAAGAGGGAAGGCAGCTGGAGTTCCTCCAATATTTGCGGTTAGATTATCATATTTTTTTATTGACAAAAATATAGGCTGCTTCGGCTGATTATTTTATGCACACATGTGCCCCTAAATGTTTTTTACAGTTCGCACACACCTATTTTCAGTCGCAAATAAGAGTGAAACACTCACACTGTCAAGCCCTGCTAGGTGAGAGGCAGGGTACACCCTGGAAAGGTCGCTTGACTATCACAGGGCTGACACATAGAGACAGACAACCATTCATGCTCACATTTACACCTGTGGCCAATTTAGAGTCACCAATGAACGTTACGCACGTCTTTGGACTGTGGGAGGAAGCTGAGAAATCCAGAGAAAACCCACGCTGACACAGGAAGAACATGCAAACTCCACACAGAAGGGCCCCAGCTAGCTGGAAAACGCTTTTGCCAGGGATGCTCTTGATGTGAGGCTACACTGCACCACCACGCTGCCCATTTTCATAGCATCAAATAACTAATTAAAACCAAACTTGCAAACAAACATTTGAACATACATCAGAGTGATATGAACTACCTAAAATGATAGAACCCATTTTGGGGAAAATTTTATCTTTCTTTGGCCTATGTCCCATCCACTAACATGAAGTGGGTGGGGTTTATGACCTACCCTGCAGCCAGCAACCAGGAAGTGATCAAGATATCTTGGCTTCACTTTTGTGACGCTGTCATGTTGTCCATCTTTATATACAGTCTATGGTCAAGACTCAGGAGCAGCTGATTGTTGTTTGGACTTCCTGAAACAACCACAGTAGGCAGGTATACAGGCACAGGACAAGATCATCATCATCATCATCATCATCAACATCATGTCTGGCATG
Organism: Epinephelus lanceolatus; assembly: GCF_041903045.1. Taxonomy (NCBI): domain Eukaryota; kingdom Metazoa; phylum Chordata; class Actinopteri; order Perciformes; family Serranidae; genus Epinephelus; species Epinephelus lanceolatus. The sequence continues at coordinate 11,030,245 of NC_135740.1, forward strand.
AATGGAATGCCGCAGTTACACGGCCTGGGAGTGTTTTTTAAATCAAGTTTTGGAATTACACTTGGTATGTACAGGCTGGCGTGTGAAAAGCTGTACTGTATGAAAATCCTGTCTCATGTAGCACACTTATTTTACTGTTCACCTCTCTTCATATAGTACATACAAATGATATTAATGATATTGTCCTCATATAAATCACTTCTACAGTAAGTTCCACCTACTGTACAGCAGATGGCACTGTAACACCATTTATCACCCAAGTCCCTCAGCTCTTCTCTCCTTTGCGGTCTCCTCTTCCTCACCACCAGAGAAACTTCTGTAGTATTCCATAGAAACATGCCTCCACAGTCTTATTGTCCAGGCAAAGCCTCAAGCTGATGCACTTTACAATAACTTAAATGGGATATTATAACTTCTCAAGTGTTTGCTCATTTGCAAATGGATGTCTTTAATGTAAAACAACAGATTTTTGACCCATGATTCGTCCAAAAAACCCTCAGTTTTAGTAAGAATTCATTGATGGGTTATGTATAGACCATTATTAATACTATTATATGTTAGACACACATATAAATTAGACTTCCACACTTTGCTTTACACTGCTTTTCTGTCCTTCATTTTCCCATCTCATCCATAAATGCAATATCAAAACACGAAGAGAAAAAATTCCAACTTCTTTTGGCAGAGAAGTGCAGGAGCTCAGCAGGAATGCAGTCTGGTGCATAAAATATGTGAATCACAGATTCCACGTATTGTGCCGTGTGGAGGCTCATTCATTTCTAATGAGAGGATCCTCTCCCACTGCATGTTTCTAACACCAGTGTGTTGCAGCAGGGAAGGTGTTGCACCAGATTAATTATGCACAAAGTAAAATAAATGAATAGATGTCAGTGATTGGCCCTCGCTGTGACTCCACTGCAGCTGTGTTGCAATGAGGCAGCAAGATGTGGCTCAGCATACACAAATTCACACACACACACACACACACACACACACACACACACACACACACACACACACACCACCACGCTCAAATTGGGAAGTAACCAGGTATTGTGAGTCATCAGCAAAGCTCTGTATAAAAACCTGACTGAGAGGGAGAGAGACAGATGGGTGAGAGAAAAGTGAAGCACGAGAGGAGGGGGAGGAGAGGAGAGGAGGGGGAGACAGAGGGGGGGAAGAGGAGTGAGGAGAAAGTGGGAGAGACGGGGAGCGCAGAAGAAAACAGACGGAGAGATAGAAAGTGTCACCGAGGGGCGAGTTAAATGACATTAATGATGCATTGGTGTGAAGTGGCTGTGAATCTCAACACTCTCCCTCTCTTTCTACTTGTTACCATGGTTGCTGCTGCTGACATCCTGATCGCAGAGCGCAGATAATGAAGTCAGGTGTGTGTGTGTGTGTGTGTGTGTGTGGAGAAGAGGAGTGAGAGCACGCTGTGTGTGTGTGTGTGTGTGTGTGTGTGTGTGTGTGTGGAGAAGAGGAGTGAGAGCAGACGAGGGGACTACACTCTGCATGTATGTGTGTGTGTGCGCTGTACCGTTTCACTCTACATATTATGTGCATTGTGCAGCAAAGTGGTATGGCTTCAAGTGTGTGTGTGTGTGTGTGTGTGTGTGTTTGCATGCCTACACTAAAGGGAAAACCTCAACTCCAGATATAAAATGAAGCCATACACAAATACAGGTGGACAAAGGTTACACACACACACACACACACACACACACACACACACACATACACACATAAAGGCTTGCAGAGGTACAGTAAATAGTAATAAGTAGAGCACTGAATTGATGGCCATATGAATTAATGTCAGTTACCTTGGCAACCACAGCGTGTGAAATAATACAAAGAAAGCACAAGCTGAGAGAAGAGAGAAGGAGGGAGAGATCGAGGAGAAACAACACACTAAGGGAAAAGCAAAAAAGTCCAGAAATTCAGAACATTAGAATAAAGATGAACAGCATGTTTCGCTTCTGTGGTCCGACCCATCAGGCTGTATGTGAGTGCTTCAGTTTGGGAAAAGCAACGCATAGATCAGATATGCTTTTCCCATCTTTGGTGCTTTGCGCTGCTCGTTGTATTGTTTTCGTGCTTCCCACAAATCATCTGTCACTCAAGTGTTGGGTCTGCAGTGTCTTGGAGGAGTTTTTGCAGGTGCTGCTCTTCTCTGTCCATGTCCACACCGACTGGCTCCTGTAAAACACATCTTTTTCTCCCCTTCTTGGCCTTCAGTCATCACTATGTCAGTATTCTTCCAGGTTTACAGAGTGGATGAATCCCAAAATGTCAACCTGTTTAAATGTGGACGGGGAGAGGAGTTTTGCAAATCGATGATGTATGCCTGCTCAAACTTGCTTGGTGCTGTGTGGCAGTGACGTTAAAGGTTCACAATGATACAACAGTGATTTGATCGATGTTGGCTTGTGGCAGCAGTGGGGTGGCTGTGGCTCAGCAGGTAGAGCAATCCGTCTATTGCTTGCATGTCAAGTGGTTCAAACCCAGGCTCCTCCTACCTCTGTCGGCACTGAACCCCAGTTGCTCTCAAAGATTGGCAATGCAAGGCACAAAGCTTATTGTCATCAGTGTGTGAGTGTGTGAGAAGCACTTTGGATAAAGATGCAATATAAATGCTTTCAGTCAGTTTAACGATCTTTGCCATGCCTTTACAGGTTATAAGCCACAGTCACATCACTATTTTGTATTCGCCCAGTTGTCAGACAACAGAAACAGGTTAATATTTAAGTGAAGAAACCATGAGCTGCAGTGTCCGACTGTCAGAATATCTGCCATTAGGAAAATATGAATAAAACTTTGTTTGTTTGGTCATGATGGAGAGCAGGAAGGTCTGTTAATGTCCTTTTTGCCAGTCACATTCCTGTTTAAGGGATGAACCAAACTACTTATGGCTGTTTTTAGAGATGGTAACAGACTTTTTACCCACCTTATTTCAGAAGGAGCTGCTGTAGAAATAATTATAGGTGCAATGTACAGTAAGATAGCGAAAGTAGTAGCCTAGTAAACTAGTTACTCGCATTGACTATCTATGGTTAGTCCCAATGGCTAATCTATGTGGCTGCCAACTGTGGTCCTTTTTAAAAGTAATGCGCCTTTAATTTAGCAAATATTGCTTTGTTTTTTAACAAATATGGAACTAACCTTAAATCAGCATGTTCTGAAATGTCCTCAAGGTGGTCTGGCTCTTGTTGCGCTGTCCGTCCAGGTCTGTAACAACCTAACTAAGCTAAATGTGTTGCTTCAACAACAGTGTTTGAACATGCACCCAGAACAAAAAGGAATTGTTTCTGTAACCATACAGTTTCCATTGCCTGCCTATAGAGAGGAATAGGTTGCTACCCCAACTGCATAATGTAAATATCGGATCGTCCTGTACTGAAAAATGAAATATGCTGATCGCATCGTCGTGACGCACCACAGCACTTCTCCCTATTGTCCTATTTTCCAGCGTCGCCGCCCTTGAAAAAGTGCTTCTTTTTCAGAGAAAAGCCTATTTTGTACTTCCCAGCTCCCGTAGTAGCAGCTCTGTTGAAGAGCAGAGAAGAAGAACTTTGGCGCTATCTATCGTAAGCAACTCACATGGGTACCGTCGTTGACGGGTTGTCGTGGTCGTCCCGCGTTGTGTGTTTTCTTTCTCTTCCTGCATCTTCTTCCTCGTCTTTTGTTCTAATTGGACGCCCCGCAACGCGATGCTTGTGTGTGTTGGGGGTGGCACTTGACTCCTGTCAATGACACCGCCGTCATGTGACGCCGCCAGTATGTTTTGGGCTTTACTGAGTCAAGTCAGGTTCGGTGGTTTGGTGCCGCATCTGCAGTGATGCAGGCGCTGTGTCGAACTGTCATGGTAAAAAGAGAGCTGAGCCAGAAGGCAAAGATTTCAATTTACTGGTGGATGCAAGCGGCCGAAATGAGCTTTCTCTGAAGGGTGGCTGGGCTCAGCTTAGAGATAGGGTGAGGAGCTTGGACTTCTGGAGAGAGCTCGGAGTAGAGCCGCTGCTCCTTCACGTTGAAAGGGGTCAGTTGAGGTGGTTCGGGCATCTGATCAGGATGCCTCCTGGGCGCCTCCCGTTAGAGGTGTTCCAGGCACGTCCCACTGGTTGGAGGCCCCAGGGCAGACCCAGAACATGCTTGAGGGATTAGATATCCCGTCTGGCCTGGGAATGCCTCAGAATCCAGGGTCATCCCTATGCTTCCAGGGTTCTATTTTTCCTGGGTTCTATGTTCCCCACTTAACCCTGCAAAAAGGGATCTATGTTTCCCGCTTGGTTGAGCGGGCAACATAGAACCCGGGAAACATAGAACCTTTTTTGTGTAAGCGGGGAACATAGAACCTTTTTTGCAGGGTTAAGTGGGGAACATAGAACCCGGGAAACATAGAACCCTGGAAACATAGATACACTCCCCAAAATCCCCCAGGAGGAGCTGGAAAGCATTGCTGGGTAGGGGGGCATCTGGAATACTCTGCTCAGCCTGCTGCCCCGTGACCAACCTTTGAATAAGCGGTTGAAAATGGATAGATGGATTTATTTCTATTAGTGTGAAAATGAATCAGATTGTTTGAGATTTCCTGCTAAAAATGTGAAACAATAAAACAATGTCTGTATATGCATTTGTTGTGTGTATGTGTATGTGTATTCTCTATGGAAGTGTGTAGCATACTCCATTATGCTTATGGTGTATCTGGAGGGTGTCTGTGTGAACTTGTGCATCTACCTTTGTGAGAACTAATGTGAATTTTAGATGTTGAAAGGGGGGACATTTTTATGACCTTCAAATGTCTGTTTGAAGGTCAAGACTCAGGTTAGAATAACAGGATAGTTAGACAGGATAGAGGCTGGGGTTAGGCATTGTGTCACTGAGGGTCCTCACAAGTACAGAAGTACAGGGTTTTGTGTGTGTGTGTGTGTGTGTGTGTGTGTGGTAATGTCAGGTCAGAAGGACAGGGCCCACAGCTGCATCATGTCATTATGACCCAGACTGTTGTTTACTTTCCATCTATCAATCTATCCTCTCGCTCTGTCCCCATCTTCCCCTGTATACATCTGTTCTATTCACTCATCTTTTTTTTTTTTTTTTAGTATTTTTTTCTTACGTAATTTCTTTTTCTTGTTATTTGATAGTACAGGTGAACATGAAGAGGAACGAGAGAGAGGGGACAACATGCAGCAAAGGGCTATACAGGTTGATACTGATGCTGCTTGGGACTCAGCCCACATAGGGTGCACGCTCTACCAGGTGAGCTTCCAGGGTAAAGAATATTTATGCCCACTCCCTTCTTCCTCCCCTCTACTTTTTTTTTTTTAGATGGCCATGGCCGCAGCCATTATGTTTTGTGGTTGCCTGTCCATCCGTACATATGTCAGTCTGTCCAATTCTCGTGAACCCAATATCTCAAGAATGCCTTGAGGGATTTATTTCAAATTTGGCACAAATGACCACTTGGACTTAATGATGAATTGTTCAGATTTTGGTGGTCAGAGGTCAAAGTCATTGTAACCTCACAAATCATGTTTTAGGCCATAACTCCGAAATTTGTATGCTAATAATGACAAAATTTCACACAAAATCTAACTGGATAAAATGGTTAAGTCATGACATTTTATATTGAAAAGGTCAAAGGTTACCTTCACTGTGACGTCATAATGATCTGGAAAAACACTCTTCTGGCCGTAATTCAACGTCATATCTCAGGAACAGAGAGGAGACATTTATTCAGATATTGAAGTGAAGACACTAATCTTTGGTGTCCATCTTGAAACTGTGCTGATTGTACAGATCTTCTGAGCTGCAGGGTTGAAGATGTGTGTGGAGCATCCATGTTTTCACACACATGGATCTGTAACTGCGAATGGTTTGCATACAATTGTGAGGTGGTAATTCTAGTTTCTCTTGTATTTTTTCTTTTCTCTCCATTCTCTACTTGTAGTTTCCCCTTCTATAGCTCCTGAATTCATCACTCCTTATATTCCTCTTCTCCTTTAAGATATTTCAAACTCTTCTTACTCTTTGTCTTCTTTTTTACACTTTTCATCCCTCATTCCCCTCTTATCCCTACTCCTACAGTCTCCAGCCTTGTCTTTTATATCCTCTATTCTGGCCCAATCGTAGTGCTCCTCCACTTTACACTGACATTTTAGATGCTCTGGCTTGTATGCAGCAGTTTAAAAAAAGACATCTTTCCTCTGATATTAAAGCTCCTCCCGCTGTGTGAATCTCTAACAGGATAAATCAGGCACACCTAAAGTAGCTGAAATGCTCTGAATTATACAAGCATGCACAAAAAATTGGAATCAGAAAATGTCAAGCTTCTTCAATGAGCTTCTTTTTCTCTTGTAGGTCAGTTTGACCGTGGTGCTACAGTATAACTGAAATGAAGTACATGTTCACAGTGCTCTGGTTATTTGGGGGGTAAGCTTTTTAAAGCAACATTTCAGCCAAAATACTGAGTTTTAATAGCTTTATTTACATTGGTTCAGTAGTAATCAGTGTATGGATGAAAATAAGAACTAGTTTTCCCAGAATTCCTTGCACATCAAAGCAGTAAAATATTTGAATCATTTTTGATTCTCAAAGTTTTGAAAGCTGATAATCAGTTTACAGAGTTTTAATTTACATTTGCTGTGGCTCATTAATTTTTTTGACTAATCTCAAATTAAGAGCCCAGTTAGCTCAGTAATTACTATCAAACTGTGAAATGTCGTGACAAATACTGACTTTGAAATTTGGTAAACAGAAGGGACCCAAATGATGTGTCTCAGTGACATTTTTTTCTAGTGCAAAAAATAGCTCATAATTTCCACTTATCCATTGCTTCAGTTTCAAATGACCAAATTCCCATCACCCTCTGCTGCTGTACTTTGTAGAATACTAACATAGCAACTGTTTAAATGCACAGTGTTAAACATTAGCTAACAAGCTAACCTGTTGACATTTCTTCAGAGTACAGCTGAGCTTATACACATGTAACTGACAAAATAAAGCTCAGACTTATGTAATTGTCTTCGGCACTCGGCCTGCGGCCTCGTGCCCATGACTGCATCACAGCCGTGATGATATACATTACAACATCACGACCTCAAGTGTGATATTGCTTAAATATAGTCACTCTAGTGTTTACTTTTTTTTCCATTTTCCTTGCTTCTGTTTTTCCTCTTCTTCTTCTTCTGTTTTGAATCTCATTCTCGCTCGACTTCCTGACGGGTCCTAGCGCCTCGTGGGGCAGGTACAGCTGACCATTCAGCCAATCGTGCTCATTGTTCAGAGACAAACGTCACCCGTATCTCATGTTAAGCAAAGTGTGATTGGCTGGAAACATGTCACATGGGAACAGATGCTTTCAGGCCTCACAAAAAAAACCTCCGGCATACTGATTACAACCACACATTCATGAAATGGTCAAATTATCGTACATTTGGCCTTTTTTGGGATTATTGATTGTACATCGTACAGAGGGCCATATTATTGTACAAATACGATAATTATCGTACAACTGGCAACGCTGCTCCCACGTCACTGGTTACGTCACACACTGAGCTACATGTTTTGTTACTTGCTCACGCCCCCCATTGCCCCGAAAAAGGCGCATTTTGTATAAACAAAAGTAGGTAGGCGGCATTTTGCCACACTCCCCGATTTTGTTTTTATACTACCAATGCTGAAAAAAGACTGATTGGGCTTTCATGCAAATTTGCACAATTCCTGTTTAAAAAGGGCTATAGATATACTTTTTATGACACCACCATCAAGCCCTTTAGTCTAACTAGTGGTAAGATCAGCAACTGTCCCTTTAAAAATCAATTCACTTATCATTTTTCTTTTCTGGTGTGTAATGAACATTACAACCTCATTGCAAATTGATCTTAGCAGAGGTTAAAGATGCATTTCAGATTGATAAACCATAACAACAGGAAATGACCTGCAAATCAAGGATTTTCTGGCTCTGGCACATGAAGGTGGTGTCCACATTGTTAATATTGCCGATGAAATTCTGATTTGCTAGGATGTTTTCCTTGAAGAAACAGCTGTCAGTGAGCGCAGTTAGACCTTTTTTTAATAGCTTAGAAAAAATGACGTGAAAATTACTAATCATTTTGCTAATTTAAATTGGCTGTTAGTAACATGCTGTTTATCACGTCTGACAATGCCGCTGTCAGACACCAGTTAGGGGAGCTCCGCTGATAAAAGCTACTGATTGGGTCACTCACCAGAACACTTTGTACAGAACAAATGTTTAAACACATTAAAGATCTGAGACTTTTTATGCACACAATAGATATATTTCCCTCAGATTTTGGTCATACATTTATTAAATCAGTGTCAGTGAGAACTTCTCCTTTTCTAAGATATTCCATCCACCAAGCAGGTGTGACACATCAAGATGCTGATTAACCACCACTCATTACTACACAAGTGTGCCTTGTTATGGTCACAGTTTAAAGACACTCTAAAATGTGAAAAGAACAAAATGCCACAGATATTCAAAGTTTTAAGTGAGCATGCCATTGGGATGCTGAGTGTAGGATTGTCCACCAGAGCTGTTGCCCGTGAACTCAGTGTGTTCATTTCACTACCATAAGTCGTCTCCAATGTTGTTTCAGTGAATTTTGCAGTTCATCCAACCAGCATCAAACCACGGACAGTAACCACACCAGCTCAGGACCTCCACATCCAGCCTCTGCGCTTGCAAGATCGTCTGAGGCTAGCCACCTGAACAACTGATGCAATAATTTGTTTGCCCAACTATAGAATTTCTGCACAAACTGTTAGGAAGGGAAGCTGATCTGCATGCTCGTCATCCTCACCAGAATCATGATATTGATATTGACCTTGTGTGGAGTGAGGTCGGTTGGATGTACTGCCAAATGCAACATTGGAGACGGCTAATGGTAGTGAAATGAACACTCAGTTCATCTGAGATCTTTGGTCTAAACATGTGAAAAATCAGAGCAAAAACAAAAGTGTTGTGTTTAAATTTGGTAAAATGTTTGTACATGTCGTGGGCATCGATTTATAACTCTGGCAGGCAGTTTCTGTTTTGATATCCAGCACTTCAACAGTCACCATGCTGTGTTGAGCATCTCCCATTTCTTTCACTTTAATTCACATTGAATGGGCATTCAACTCACAATACATGAGATTAGATTTTCAGATTTAAGGACTTCCATATCCAGCTATCCTATAGCATTATTTCAATAAACTGTACACAGGCCCTTCGTCTTTAACAATCTCTCTGTGATTTCACTCTTTAGTATTGATTCATGCACAATGAATTCCAGAGACTGCAGTGCACTCAGACCTGCTGGGCCATCAGAAAACCCTGTGTTCAAATATAGTTTTGGACAGGATGGGTGCCATCAATTACACTAATGCCACTGAGCTAAAGTTGGTTCCATTCCTATTCAGCCCACTGTGTGTTCAGCCAATAGCATCTGGCACATTACACACCCAGCTGTGTGTGTGTGTGTGTGTGTGTGTGTGTGTGTGTGTGTGTGTGTGTGTGTATGAGAGAGAGAGAGAGAGAGAGAGAGAGAGAGAGAGAGAGAGAGAGTTTGTTCAGATGCTGTATGCTTAGGCAGTAAACCTAGTTGCCTCATTAACTCACATACCGTCTTATTGGCACAGGATGTAATGACTCAGGTGTGTGTGGATGTGAATACAGATCATGACTGGCTTTGTAGGGTCATAAAATGTTTGTTATGACTTTTACACTCAAATGAATTTCATTTCATTGTCCTGTCCTGCAACATAAAGCAGCTTCATCACACCAGAAGGGTATTTTCATATGTCCACAACACTGGTCTCTGCTCAGCTCCACTACATACTTACAGTGGTGCAGTCCTGGATCTGCTTTTGTCAGTTTAAAAAAAAAAAACCTCAATCTTTCAAATGTTGCCCATGGTGAGATGTGTAGAACTGGAGCATAACTTAATGTGCATCAGTGCCTTTTGACAAATATAGCTGATGTACTGATGCAATTTCTTCGCCATACGTGTCACTGACATGAATTTCTATTGTTAGATGATTGAACAATTGTTAAAAGTGGTTTGAAATGCTACAGATTACCTAGCAACTTCCTGGCATAATAGACCTCTCAGATAATCAGAAAGATGTAGTATGTCTCGCCCTCACTCTATCAACAAAAGTGAGAGAACAGTGATAGAAAAGTCAATAAGGCTCGGTTTGGACCCTCCCACACAGGCCTAAGAGGATGTCTAACCAGGCAAAACCAGTAAAAACACCAGTGTGGGTGGACCAAGATGAATAACCTGGGCTTCATCCAAAATCACTCTCTATCTACTTTATGGTGCACTGTATTAACTGTCATGGCATTGTTTTAAGAAAAATGCTCTAAAAACATACTTTATACAACCTGCTCAGCACCAAACAGTGGACTGACACAGTTAGCGACTAGCTGGTGAACATACTGTAGTGGAGCATTTAGCAGCTAATGAGACAGACATGTCTCCCTGGAGTTGATAGAGACCAAAAACTGAGCTAAAAGGAGAGCGAGTATTGGACTTACATTCAGGTGGACACAAACATGACTCCCATGACTCTGGTGTTGCTCTGGCTCTCTCTCCAATTGGACACCATCTGGCGTCGGCATGCCTTGACCTTTGTATGGTTTTGCCTTTACTTCAGAACACCTTACACTTCACTATGTTCACTCACTCACATCTACATCACTGACTTACTGATTGGCCACACTCCATATGTAGTTATGTTTCAGTTGTTTCCTTTGTTACAATAAATAACCCTTAATTTAACATCATCCACCGTTTCCTTTCCAGTGTTTGTCATGGCCTAGGAGGGGGTTATGACAAACTGGGGGCTCGTCCGTCTTTTTCCTATTTGTACCAGGAATTCTAGGTAAGGTTTGCAATTTTGTATGCTTTGGGCATTTGTTTCCTAGTTGTGTGGTTTAGAATTTGTTTGTTTCAAACATTTGGGTCACTCAAACGGTAAAAACTTTTTAAACAAATGTGTAAGATTTGGGGTGCCCATGCGTAATTTGTTTGCAGCGCTCACAGGTTATGACAATATGATACGCTATGAAAATGCACACACAACACTTCTTATGATATCCTACGAAGTAGCGCCCCAAGAATGTCTTTACATACTAATCGTAAAGTTACGTGATTAACATAAATTTACGGAGGTTAGGCTTAGGCAAGTAAAATTACAAAGGGTTAGGTTTAGCAAAAAGAAACATGATGAGGACGTACTTTAAAATGACTCAGAGTTTACACAGTTCTGAACACTGTTCTCCTGGGGAAAGTCCTGTTTTGTGAATAATCCACTGCCCTAACCTGCCTCCTACTTGGGCCACTCAGGACCACTTCCTTCTTTACTCCCCTCAGCCCATTGGTTATGTGATCGCAGCCTTCTAAAATACATGGGTTATGCACAAATTACTGGCTCGGTATTACATGGGATACGTATGAATCTGGGTACATTACTTTTTATAGGAAAAAGTACAAACAGTGCACAGTCTACAGTGTTGTGTTTATTCTACCCACAAGTGGCCAAAAAATCAGTTATTGTAGGTTTTAAAAGAGCTGTATGTAACATTCAGAGCATTAATATAGCAGCAAACATCTATTTACTATGAAAAGATATATGGAGTAATGGGGTCCTGACCAGAGAATGAGGTCATGCTGCCTGTGTGTGTGCTGTAGTCCGAGCTTCTCTGTGGTTTGTTGGGGTAGTTGATCTATGTGCATGCTTGTGTATGTGAGTCCCTGTGGGTGTGTCCTACTGGCTAGCTAATCCCTGCTTCTCTGCACTGTGGCGGTCACTAATGATTACATCGTCCATACCCACTATGGTGGAACAGCGTCATCACAGAAGCACAGTGCCCATCATCAGGTTCCTCTTCATGTTAACAACGCTTGCTCTGTCAACACCTTGTTAATAAAGTACTCAAAGTGCAAATTACTTTCCTTGCAGGCCAGCGCTAAATAATGACAAAACAGCACTTGTTTTTATGAGCATGTTGGCTCATCAAACAAATAAGGATTGCCTATAAACTAATAAATGAATAATCTCCCACCCTTTCTCCAAATTTTTCTCTCTACGTCTTACTTATCATAACATCAAATGTTAACGTTATTCATGAAAAATTAACATAGCTAATGTTAACTAGCTAACTACATTTTGTTAGCTAGTTAACATTAGCTATGTTAGTGATGGCCAAATGAAGCCTCATGAAGCATTTTCTTTCTTTTCTGAGCTCACTAGATTGTGCTTTTTGTTCCACAAACGGTTGAAAGCACACTGCATTGCTATTCTTTGAGCCTCTCTCTTTAAACTTGTAACACATTACTACCCACCCCTGGCTCCTATAACTAAAGACCGTGCCTCATGGTTCAGAGGTTACAACAGAAAATATAGTGGTACTATTTTACCACTCAGGTTAGCTCAGGGTCAGGGCCCAACTTAGCACAAAATGTTGCTAAAATCTATTGAACATCATAATCGAACAAACATACGGGCTGAAGACATAACCTCCTTGCCAGATGTAAAAACAATACAGAGTAAATTGACCATTGGAGGGTTGCACTATGTGCTACTCTACTATTAAAAGACGTAGACCATTAGGTTAGTAAAAACAATTTAATGGTATCATCATTCACACGTATAGTAGGTGAGAATCTTAATCTCTCCCTGATGAGTAAAGAATAACTGTAGCCGTTTTCAATCAGTTTACACACTCTAACTGTAAAAAGTAATTGTGACAAATAAGCAGGTTGATTACATTAGCTGACTACTGCTTTTACTTTGATTGATAACAGGTTGCACCCGTATTGTGAAACCAGGCAGAGTTTATGAATAGATTTTTCCATAGAGTGTGAAAATAAACAATATATTGTGAATGATGAGTTCCTTAGCAGCAGCACAGCCATACGATCATTTGCATAACCATTCACACTATCTGCCTTTTACCCCCAGCACTGCTCTCTGGTGTTTGGAGCCACTAATGTTTCTTGATCGCTCATGTTTATTCATTATAATTCATTAATCATCGCAATAGTTTGTTTGTGTTTTGTAAGACAGGCCTCAGTTGTTGTGGGAAATAAGTAAACTTAAACCTTTCATGAAACTGAAGACTTACCACCAGGTTTGGAAGCCCACGTAGATGTGAGTCATAGCATCTCACAGGAGAGTCACTGACTCACTCACTCATTAATGGTCCTGCTCTCTCACTTTATTCTCTTGTCACTGTTTCAGGAGGAAATTCAGACAGGAAGTCCCCAAAACAGTCCAAAAGTCCACTTCCCAGCAGACACTGATTAGGCGTCCTTTGTCAGGTTGGATTGGTGAGTGAACAGCTCAGTGAGTCGTGTGTGTTCCTCCCCCAGTCTGTGAGTAATGGAAGCGATCGCTGATGTTGTCACCCTGACAACATGGGCACTCCGCAACACACAAATACACAGGCATTCAGAAAAACAACCATTTGAACATGGAGAAAATGTCTTCTTAGTGATTCCTATTTTCCTCAATCTTTCTTCTTTGCTTCTGTCTCCTCCCCTACCCAGCATGCTTTGCCCTGTGTGCTCTTACATTAATAAGCCCTTATCACTAATATGGATAACAATATTTGACGGTGAGCTTCTTAGCCAAGACACTTGGCAGATTTGCTTCACAGAACTCATTCAGGTGATAATCACAACAAGGAAAAATTCATCAACTTCCTCGTTCTCAGCCAGGTTTCTGCGACATCACATTATGTTCCCTGCAAATATAAATATGCTTGAATTCAATTTAATCCATTTTTATCGCACTTTATCTAACGTCTTTCATGAAATAGGGCAGCAACAAAGAAAAGTGTCACTATTCCCACTATTATCCTGCACCTGGCCTAAATAAATGAAGTGTTGTCAAAGAGGTTGGGTTCAAACAGCTTGGGTTAAGAGAACATCAAACAACAGGAAATATGAATAAATGTCTGAATAGGTACTGATATCAGAGGTGTGTGATTGATGAAATGAAAAATACACTAGCAGAGACTTGAAACATGGTTTTATTGAGCCATCACACTTATTATATTTATCAAGCCTGAAAACTCAAGTGGGATAAAAAAAGATGACAGTCGCAACCTGTGAGGTGAAGTGCCTGGTTGATCGACAAATTTAATTATCCACGAATCATTTTTCAGGCATTTCAGGCAGGATTTTAAATAGTTAACAGTTAATGTTTTCATGTACTATCAGCTACAATGGATAGATCTCCATCTGATCTGACACAAAGTTAAAGTAAGGCGAGTAAGGCTGCCATGATATCAGATGTTCACTAAATGATAAGTGTGGCCACAAGAGTTTATGACAACCATTATTATTGCAATATCTAAAGAAAATGTGAGAGAAATAAAAATGACCACCTCACAGTCTCTGCAAACCCATCAAGTTGCACTTGATAATACAATCAGCACAATTTCAAGATGGACACCCAAGGTCAGCATCACATTAGTATCTGACCAGATGTCTCCCCTTCTGTTCCTGAGTTATGACATTGAGAAAAGTGTGCTTTTATTGTGTAAAGCACTTTGTCTTGCATTCTGTTTGTATGAAAAGTGCTATAAATAAAGTTGGATTGATTGATTGATTGATTGATAGAGCTATGTCCCACCCCCCTCACCATCTGATTTGTTGGCCACTATGTATCCAGCCAATCAACACCGCACTGCTGAATGTTTGTGTGACCTCATCGAAGCAAGGAGTTGCAGCGTGTTCAGTGTTTGCAGTGAGTTTCAGCGGTGCATGCCTGCATGTTATTTTGTTTGTTTGTTTTCTTCAAAAAATGGGCTGCTCCCTGCACTTCTTATCTTCATCTGCTGTTCATTGTTGTACTCATTTACTATTCAGTGTTTTACTTATTACAGTACTTTAAACCTCAGGGAGTACTTTTATATTTTTCCATTCATTTGTTTACTTGCATAAATATATGCTTAATTGCATTTGAATGTAGTGCTTTGTCAGTGTTTATTTTTTTAATTCTGTGTCAACTATGATTTTTACAGCAGATATTTATTGGTTGTAAATATCAGCTATCGGTATCTCTGTTTCATAATAATCAGTATCAGCATCGGCTCTGAAAAAACCATACCGGTCGATCCCTATTCTGGAGTCCAAGTGAATGTTTGTGCCAAATTTGAGGAAACTCCCTTAAGGCCTTCTTGATATATTGCGTTCACAAGAATGGGATGGACACAAGGTCACAGTGACCTTGACATTTGACCACCAAAATGTAATCGGTTCATCATTTAGTCCAAGTGGACGTTTGTGCTCCAGTGTTTCCCACAGAATTAGAATCTTTGTGTGGTGGTAGCTGACAACAGGGGGTGGGAGGTGTCGCTAACTTTTCCGTTCTGTTCTGTTCTGATTTTTTTTTTTTCTTGCCTGTGTGTCCTTGTGTATCAGTCATTGTCCCCTCTCTAAATTCAGATGTTTTTGCAGGTCTGTGAATGCAGCAGAGGCATAAGTCTTAGTGAGTTCACTTTTTTACTCAGTGGCAGTTTATGGAGTTTGACTCATAGGGTGGATAATTGATCACTCAATTAGAGCTGATCAGATCAGATCGATGGCTAAGAGGAGCAGCTGTTTATGAGTTACAGCAAACTTTTAGACCGAGCACAATCAACGGTTAAGTTTCACTTTCACTGCATCTGCACCTCTTTGCCCAGAGTATGGTCTGCACTGTGAGCGTGGAGGAATGAATAACCTAACGGTGTATATATATTCCAACAGTGCTCCTAATGACCAGTCCAGCTCCAAAAATAGAGTCACAATGTGGTGGCAGGTGTTTTAATCATGATGGGTGGTCGCAAATAAATGAATTTTTGGGAAACCCTGTGATTAATTAAAAGACATCCCCTCAAGGTGTTTTTAGGATATCGCATTCATGAGAATGGGTGGATGGACAGCCTAAAGACATAATGCCTCCAGCCCATCAATCATCTTGAATTTTGTTTATTGTGTATTTTTCTTGTGTTTTGGCACATAAATTACACTCAAAATATGAGTGTAGGGAGGTGGTTTTCTACCATAACTGTACAACAATGTACAAAAATAGCAATTACACCTAATGGGTTATGAAGCTAGATGGTGTTGGGGTAGTGAGACAAAGCGAGAATGGAAAGAAATGGAAATAATTTAAGAGGTGCTGGATTATTTGCATGATATTATCATTTATGGATTATTAACATTACAGTAATATTTCCTTTTTACATATCACAGTTACCATCAATACTAGAATATTGCAAAAAACCTACTTTGTTACTTGAGTTGTGGGGCAGGCCCCGCATATGGACAACTGAAACAACTATGGATAATTGTCTTTGGTGTTAAGAGCCCAGTTTATCATATTTCTCAAATTAATGTAAATGTAATGCAAGTTGCATTGTTTTGTTACTCATAAACAAACTAAAGTTGCAGTTAACTGAATTCACTTGTGTTTATGGTTATTGCACTCAAAAACTGGCTCCTTCCAAACCGAGAGTGAGGTGTACTTACACAGGAGTGGGTTACATATGCTTCAGGGTACATGCTTTTTTCCTAGATCCAATATGACTACCATTAAGGCCTTTCTGATAAGCTATAAACCACACACACACACACACACACACACACACACACACACAGCCAGACACTTGGCATGCTCCTGCGCCACTGGCTGCTCCCTCAGTGATACAAGTCACTGCCGCTCCAAAAAGCATTTTGGCTCCACATTTGTAAACCATCTAATTCTTTTCTCATTGTTGACAGAAAAATCTCTTTTGTTGAAACACCAAACAGGGATTTCAAGCATGTCAAATATTGACAAAGACAGTGAAAGAAGAGAAGGAGAGCATTATACATCTGACACAAGGCACAGGATTACAGAGAGGAAGGCCATCTGTGTGTGTGTGTGTAGAGGGGGGGACTCTTTCCCTTTATCTGAATTGAGATATTTTCCTTAAAAGACACTTTAGCACACAGAATGATAAATAATCCCGGGCACACAGCTTTATCTCACAAGTGAGACAGCTTGCAGCAGCTTTAAGGCTGATGGTTAGTAATTGTAATGACTCATATCTGAACCCGTCAGTGTTGTTAAGCAGTTTGGTAAAAGAGAAAACGGGATTCACTTTAAATAGCACAAGATCTCTCTTCCTGTGAGACTATGGAAACAACTTTAGACTGCACAGGATGGATGGGCTGACTTAAAGAAGTATTTCACTGCTGGAAGGATGATCTTTTCATAAAACTGGGCTGCCTATGCAGTAGAAAGACTCAAATACTTTAGAAATTGCCGCTGCATGACCAGAGAAAACTGATGAAAAGGGCTGTGGCATTTGCTTTTGCTCAAGAGGTAGAGAACTCAGAATACACAGCACTGCACCAGACCAATATATGCTCCCACTGGTTGGTGATGTAATGTGCAGTTTACCTCCTTTTGTTCCGAACAGGTGCTGAATGGTGCATCTCACCCCAAAGCTGTGCAGCCAAGTAATCATGTGTGACTCCCGACTTTGACCGTGGGGCCTGCGCGAAGTGCAATACCAACTATGGGAGGCGGCCCCAGGGCGTCTTCACCAAACGGTTCAGAGAGAAGTTTATTAACAAATGCTGTGGAATTACCTGCCCCCATTCCTTGTTGTAGTCTAAATATGCACCAACTGAATTTCCTGCTGTGATTTTTAAGTAATTCAATCTTCCCTTTTTAATTGTTCATTCATGGCCAGCAGGGGTTTGTATTGTTTCACCAATGTAGACACTTGTTTTTCCATATCATTCGCAGCAGCTTCCAAGTCTTCCACTTTTGAACGACACGATTTAATAGTCACTTAAAGCTTTTCGAGTTCCTCATGGATGGGCTTGAGTTTGTTGTCGAGCGCAGATGAGATCTCCTCTCAGATGATTTCTCTGATCATTTTGCCAAGAGACTCAGGATCCATTACGCTGCTGCCAGTGCTGTGAAATTTGGACGGCATAAGTGTTTAAAATGTCCAGAAGATATTCCACCAAAGAGAATTTTCGGCTGAAAGGATATCTTAATTTCAAATTAATTCGTTTGAGGGGAATGGCATAGGCAGAGGTTGGCATCCTCCTTACATGCTAACGGAAGTCGTCTAGACAGGTATAGACCAGAGATGGCTGGTATAAAGAATATAAAGAATCAGCTTCCAATCATTGTTGTCACATCGTGAGTGACAGGTGTCTTGACAAGCCCCCTTGATTTACTGTCCAGTTGGGCTGAATTAATTCAGCCCAGGCCACTGACTTTTGGCCAATGACAGTGCGTGGAAGTACAGTGTGTGGGCCTGCCCGCTGTTACTGTAGTGGGAGAGTGAGCGTTGAGTCTTGTGTATTGCGTTAGCATCATGCTGAACTAAGAGGATTATTTTAAATGCTGTCTATCGAGCGGGACCTCATCTTAAATGACGTGGTGATTAGCCTGTTTTTTCCAGCGGATGTCTTAGTTACAACATGATTGAGCTAGCAAAGCAGTTTTGTGTTGCTATGTGTGGTATTTATTCAGTTTTGGGAAATCACGATGTCTAGAAAGCAGCAGTGGCTGCAGCTGACAGGGACAGTTAGCAAAGCTAACATCAGGACGTCATCTGTTAAAAGCCTCCTGTAATCGGATACGACATGAAACTACTCCAGTTAGCTCAATCATGTTGTAACTCAGATATTTGCTGGAAAAAATATTTTTTTTCACATTGACGAGATGGCGTTTTGGGTGGAGCGGTTGCTATGGATGCGGCCACCTCCATCACTACGTGATACGTGGAATAAATACCACTCACTACGTGATGGAGGTGGCCTGGCCAACCGCACCAAACCCAGAACCGTGGGAGAAGGGGGCCTGGGAGCCGCCGGCCCTCCGTCTTCCCTCTAACGTTTATACATACAATATAACGTTTTATACACAATAATAGATGGATTAGCAACCGTTTTACTTCTGACTATAAATAGTTTCCATCCTAGACTTGTATGGCTTTTTAAATTGTTTTATTTAGGGTGTAACAAAAGAGAGAAGACGATACCCTACCGTCACCGCATCCCCCCAAAATAATACCATTGATATTGCTGATATTGATTTTAGGCCATACAGCCCAGCCCTAGGCCCAAGCCCTAACCTCTTATTAAAGGAGCATTACTCCTTTTCTTTCTTTACCTTTCCTGTCTGTGTGTACAACGGAAAATAGTCAGTGTGTGTGTGTGTGTGCGCGCGCACGTGCGGGCACGCCAGCGAGAGAGAGAGAGGGAGAGAGAGATTTTGGCATCGGAACATTTTTGTAGTTAGCCTAATTCTCTAGTTTTGTTGTAGTGCATTGTTGCTGTAACGTGGTACTGTATCTCGGTGTGATGTTACTGTTACTGCAGCTGAACTATTGATCAGTATAGGCCATAGGCCTAATGCGTTAGCCCTCCCACCCAATTCCACCACAATCCGCTACTGGTATATAGACATAATGTTAACACGTTGGTCTGACACAAATATAGCTTGCTGGTAACAAACAACCTTGTATTACAATTGAACAGTAAGCTAAAACATGTTTCTGAAAACATTTGAGGTAAGAAATAAATACTTTTAGATTGAGGGAAGTTTACCACAGATCATCGTACTATATAATGACAAAAACTCTGTCTGTGGGTGTGTCTGTTCCATGTTTTTCTCCTCACTGACTTGGTCAATCCATGTGAAATCTGGCACAGTGGTAGAGGGTCATGGGAGGATGCAAATGAAGCAGGATTATATCAATTGGCCAAAGGGGGACGCTATAGCAACCGATTGAAATTGCAAACTTTGAATGGGCATATCTCATGCCCCGTATGTCGTAGAGACATGAAACTTTGCACAGAGATGCCGCTCCTCATGAGGAACAAATTTGCCTCAAGAACCCATAACTTCCGGTTATAGAGATTTTCCGCCATTTTGATTTTTTTTGAAAAACACTTCAAATCGATCTCTTCCTAGGAAGTTTGACCGATCTGCATGAAACTCGGTGAACATAATCTAGGGACCAATATCTAAAGTTCCCTCTTGGCAAAAGTTGGAAAACTTACTAAAACTGAGCTTCTATAAGGCAATGAATATTGCGGAGGGCGTGGCTCATCACATAAAGGTGTATAACATCTCAAGGGTTTCACCGATCACCATGCAACTTTGTAGGCATATGACCACACATAATCTGAGGGGACCCCTCCATTATTGACCCCATCAAACAAAATGGGGGCGCTAGAGAGCTCATTTCTTATCTAGGCCTAACTGCCATATTGATTTTTACTAAACTTGGTAGATACGTAGAACAGGACGCCTCAAGGTGACTGGAGAAATTTAACTCTAATTGGCAACTGGGTGGCGCTATAACAACAGAAAAATGCTTAAAAATGGCTAAAATGTGACCGATCACCGTGGCTCCCCCTGTGGACCAATGTTGTTGTTTTTTTTTCTAATTTTTGGTATGACTAAGTCATGGTATGGTATGCTGTACATAATCACAGAAACTGTCAGTAGCCATGTTTAGATGCACATCTAGAAGTATCGCATTGGAAAATTATGATGGAATATAATTCAAATTAAAATCCCCTGATTCGCACAAATTAAAGTACGCTCGCTTTAGCTGGGTTTTGGTTGATTCGAAAAAATGTTGATTCACAAAACGGGGGATGGAAACAGTTATGTTCGAATTAAGTCTGACGTAGCGCATCTCTCTCCATGGTGATATCCACACTCCGGGTCGGGAAGGTGGTAATGCATTTACAAGCTGGTTGCCAACCACCAGAAAACGTAGAAGAAGGAGAATGCAAGACTTGTTTTGTTTCCGGTTCTGCGGAAAACTTGCGCGAGTTTGTAGTTTTCACCAAAGTCCTTCCATTTAATGGAAACACACAGGATTCATATTTATTTTAATGCGCATTTCCCAATGATTCGAATCACTTTTGGATGGAAACATAGCTAGTGTGTCATTCTGTCTGTCCCATGTTTTTCTACTCACTGACGTGGTCAATCTATGGGAAACTGCACATAGGCATTGAGGATTGGCATAGGTAGAAGGTGACAAAGCTACCAATGGGTATGGACTAGTTTACACATACTATTCAGATTGTTATGATACAAAGCTGGTTGGAAATTGGCAAAGTATTCCTTTAACACATAGAGGTAGAAGTTGGTGACGGCCTTCAGCAAATGCTACATCTTCATACTTTGGATAATGCTATTTGAATTTAATACCAAGCTATATGGTGCTTACATAATGCCAGTAAAAGGTAAAATTAGCTTCAGCATGATTTTGGGGTCCTCAAGTCTAAGAGAGATTTCAATGGGGAAACCAATGGATAGTCAGTCTGCTGGATTTGTTGGAAACTATTTGTTAGCATGTTCAAAATTTCAACTTCATAGGTCTGTGGGTGTTATTCCGATCAGCACTTTAAACAGACTGTTTGAGTCTAATCACGTTTTAGTCATTTCTGTGCTGTGGTCTCTATACCTTAGAATGGGGGAAACATACATTAGGCTATATATTTTAAGTAGAGTTCAGATCCACAAGATGCTCCACTACAGGGAAATGAATGACACCCACACAGCGCCAAAATAAACCAAAGTAGAGGTCTGCTTTGCTGAGTGCAAAACAAGGCGAAATTGGAAATAGAGTTTGTGCTGGAGGCAGTAATATCTCCATTAGATTTAAAGGGCTGATTTATTGGCAGTGGAACACTCTGCTCCTATTGCTATTGCAAATCAACTCAGTAGAGGAGCATCATGAATCCTTAGTCTTCTGTCCCAAAGCCACTTTGGCTTGTGAACAGTAAGTGTGTGTGTGTGTGTGTGTGTGTGGGTGTGTGTGTGTGTGTGTGTATGGGGAAGAGGATGTAAACTGGCCAAAGCACTGCTGTCCCAGTAGAGTCACTGAAGACTTTCGACTCGAGTCATTGATGCTAATTATAATTTCATCTGGGGGCTGTAGACTTAGAAGGAAGAGGCTACTCACACACATACAGCACTCCCACACACACATACACACTCACACACAATTGATTTGTAGTCCAATGGCTCTACTGCTTTGATGCTGGGCATCTGTTCTGAGCATTTGGTTAATTCCACTGTCAAATAGGAACACACATACAAAAGTGAACAAATGAACACACGTTCAGTTACAGATACATATGGAACACCAACAGTCAACAAAAACAACTCAGGATTCAAGTCTTCAAAGTCATGGTCAGGTGATAACTTATTTACTTCAGGTACTGGCAGAGCTGGTGTTACACTGGACTAAAGTAAATGATGTCTTGACCTCTCCTGGTATGAGCTGCTTTTAGTGCTTTGAGGAAAAACGTAGTGACATCCAGTATGCAGCCTGTCAATGGTTCCAAGAAACACACATAATGGTAAGGCAAGGTCAGAGGTCAGAAAGGTTACACTCAATGAGGTTGTGGTGTCAAAAGGGTCAAGGGTCAAAATTAGGACTACTGGGAAGTCGGCTAAGGCTATATCCTAGCTACTGCCAGCTACTGATCTGGTCAGTGATAAACTGAGAGGCTGGTGGTGGAAAATTAGCATCCCACCAAGGTGGTAACTCATGTCTAACCTAGCAAACCACTGGATTTGCTAGGGCTTGGCTGGTCATGAGCTTCCAAGGCTCGGTACTAGCATGCTGGTCACCTTCTTCTTTCAATA
Organism: Epinephelus lanceolatus; assembly: GCF_041903045.1. Lineage (NCBI taxonomy): Eukaryota > Metazoa > Chordata > Actinopteri > Perciformes > Serranidae > Epinephelus > Epinephelus lanceolatus. The sequence continues at coordinate 11,052,934 of NC_135740.1, forward strand.
TTTTTTGTTGGCAAAACAGTTTGGAAACAGTTTGCAACCCTGCATTAGTTTGTTAGTTTACTCTGGTTCTGCCTCTCTCACAATCACACTACAATTTTCTCTTATTTGCTTCCTTTGCTTCTCATCATACATAAACAAAAAGCAGTTTCAAACAGCTGAACAGTGCCATAAAGTATTATGCTGTGGTTATCCAGCTCGCTCGCCAGAGTTAAATAATATCAAATCACGCCCACACAAGCTCACACCCACACACACTAGCTATCACTAAAGAGACATGGCTGAGCACCAAGACCCAAGCCAAGGAAAAAGCCACCTCTGGGGGCCGTCCACACTGAGAGGGCCCACGGTCCATGGCCACAGGGAGCGCCACCGTAGAGACCACCCCAACCCGGGCAGACAGGAGACTCCACACCGAGGTGCAGTGCCCTTCAGCCACTCAGGTCAGAGCTGTCCACGAGACGGCATCCCCATCGGTAGACTAGGAACAACTCTCAGTGTGGTAGGCCCCCATGAGGAAACACTGGAGCTAAAAACTGACTAAAACAGTAGGATAGGATAAAAGGTATAAAATGAACCAAATAAACAAAAGCTATTTAGCTCATAAAATTAAGTTAATAGGTAGGTAAGAATGATCTAAAACAGAGACATAAAATGCATCAAAACTAAAACCTATAACTAAAATAAAAAAAGATAAAGATTAAATGAGATAAGAACGTAAAAAGAGGAAGGGTAAGAGCATTTTTTAAAAACAAACAAACAAATAGATAAAGAGATCAGTTAAAAGCCTGATTAAAAAGATGAATCTTGAGCCTCTTTTTAAAAACATCAACAGTCTCTGCAGCCCTGAGGTTCTCCGGCAGGCTGTTCCACAATCGGGGGCCATAATAACTAAATGCCACCTCCCCGTGTGTTTTAGTCCTAACTTGTGGTATGCAGGGCTGTTTCAAGACATTCTGGGGGCCCCAGGCAAGAGGCACCTTGGAGGCGGAGGTTATTGGACGGTGCATGGACACTCACCCTCTTGCGATTGCTCTTTGAACTTATCCCACAGTAGTGGTACCGTGAGGTACCGTAGTACTACAGTACTCCAACAATGCTAGCGTGGCTGGCAACCAGTCATGCAGGACATGGTCTCAATTAGCATGACGCTGTGAAAAGAGACAGAAATGCTGTGCAGTCCGTCTGGTCACCCTACTTAGCCACTTGCAAGCAGCAGCTAGTAGGGGGCCCCATTAGGGGGGATTCCAAAGTGTTGTCGTTGTTGCAGTGTCTATAGGGGTTCCATCATATTGTCATTGATATGGACCAATGTCAGCTGTCTCTGGGGGCCCCCTTCCAGCTCAGGGCCCTAGGCAATTGCCTAGTTTGCCTGTCCGGTTGCGGCGGCCCTGGTGGTATGGTTAAAAGGCCTGTGCCGGAGGACCTCAGGGTCTGCGAGGGTTGATATGGTAAAAGCAGGTCAAATAAATAAGAAGGCCCAAGACCGTTACATCTAAAATCTAAAAACATCTAAGAACTAATAAAAGAATCTTAAAATCGATCCTGAAGCGCATGGGGAGCCAATGCAGCGATTTTGAACAATAGGGGTGTAAATCAACAGTTTCATCGGGATATAATATATTGATTCTTTGGACAACCATACGATATTTGCCGATATTACAAAGTCTGCCACGATGCGATTTCAATACAATGAGATTTGAGGACCTGCGAAAGATATGAAATGATATTATCTGCCCATTTAACACTGTCTGTTACAGAAGACGCTGCCCCCCCCACCCCTCTTTTTTTACTTTTGGCCATAAAAGATAAAAACAACACATAAATAATATTAGTAATTGTAACAGCTTAAGTGCAGTGAAGTTTACTATAAACTGACTCCACTAATACACATTTTAACCCACTTAACAGTTTTCATTTTAATCCAAACCATCATCTCTTTCCTAAAACTTCGGGACTATCTGGCTTATAGCGCTGAAGGCAAACTTCTCCCAACAGACATAAAACACGGACTACCATCAACATCATTCAACAAAAGTATTAAATTCAGCTCAGTAATGACTGTCAACGTTCATAGACAAAAAAATAGTTTTTTGCTAGTGACCCACTGTTAGCTTAAGCATGTTTACATTGCATAAATTAGCATAGCGGCTAGTGACCTTTTTTCCCTCTACTCATAGCTTATCAGATGACATGCAACGTTATTATTTTCATTACTTACGGCATCTCCTGACAGAACAGTACGGTTGAATTTCAGCCTGCAGGCAAAATTTTGAAACATTGTTGAAACAGAGAAGCTAATGTTGCTTTAGCAAGAAGTTAGCAAGTGAGATGCATCCAGGCAGGCATCTGTCTTATCTCGTAATTGTTTACATGCGCCATTAACACTGTCTGTTGACCTGTATTTTCTCTGAAATCTAAAACATTTCCACACTGCTGAATTTTCCTGAGTAAATTACATTATCCTCTTCATCTTTCTCTTGGCTGCCTGCTATCTGCCTATTGCTGTTTGATGGCAACACAGACTTTCAAAATCAAAGCATATCCTAAAGATAATGATATAGATCGATGTTTTTATTTTCCATCGATGACACTGGCTCGTTGATCATTCAATCGATATATCGATCCAGATCGATGGATCATTACACCCCTATTAAATAGTGGGTTTAGGGGCGCAGAGTGGGAATGACAGAGGCACCTATCTTCCAATTACAAGTCAGTGTACCTTGGTACATGGAATTAATTACACTACAAAATAAATGTAATTGTAATCGGGTAGCGTTACATAGAAAAATATGTAATTAAATTACCTACTAATAAAGTAACTAATAGAAATAGAATGAACAGAAATGAGTTACATCTGAATCTGTTCTTGGTAAAAATTGTATATGTGGACTAAAACATTAATTCTGTTGCTTTGCATCTTTTTGCTGTGCAGGAATACCTTTTGTTTGGAGAGCCTATTTCCTGGCATTTTTTCAGCTGAGATTATTATGTGTGTAGAATACGTACAGTGTTAGTATTTTGTGAGTAAGTTTTGACCTTGTCACTCCCCCAAAGTAAGCACCAAGGTCAACCAAACAGTGAGAGGGCAGTGATGATAGGAATTGGAAAGCAGAAATGTTACCATATGTATTTCTTTAATGATTTGGCCTACTTACTGATTTCAGTGTGCAAACTTGTTATTTTAATGTATGAATATGATCATGAATTTAAATAGACTTTTCTGAAAGAACTACTTGATTCATGTTTGATGAATAGGAGGCATGTTTACCTTCATATACCCCACCCAAACATACAGTATTTACAGCTCGACATCCTCCCCTGCAGTCTTTCATTAGTTGGAGCACCCAGTAGATGTGTAAAGCTTGCCTGTTAGTGTATCTGAATGTGTACATGTGCATTAGTGTGTGTGTGTGTGTGTGTGTGTGTGCGTGTGTGTGTGTGTGTGTGTGTGCCCTATGTGTGCAGTGTTTGAAGAGCTCCAGGTAATTACTGCCTCCCTCTGCTCTCGCCATAGGAAGCATACTTCATTAGAAACAGGGCCTCCAACTTTGACTGTGTGTGTGTGTGTGTGTGTGTGTGTGTGTGTGTGTGAAAGAGAGAGAACATGGCTGTCTGGGGAAAACACCAGTAGTCTCCTAACTAGCCAAGGTGGAGTTTAGTGTGTGTTGAGCAGTAAGGAGAGAGAGCTGGCTGAGGGAGGGCCTACTGGTGTGTGATGTAGCACTTAGCATTGATAAGGCAGAGCTAAAGCTTTGAGATTTGTGGCTTGAGGCACCACAAGCCAAAGTGTTCAACTGTCACCGACTTTGGCTTTGTTTAAAAAACAGCATGCCCTTTTGTTTCAGGCTGGGCTGTGGCTGGGAAGCTGCATCCCCACAATACCACACAGATGGAAAAAAATGGGACAAGGTTCTTTTTCAAGACAAAGCCATGTGCCCTGTGTGATATTTTTAAAATTCAATTGAAAGTCAGTGGTGGTTAATGCTTTCTTTTGTCACAATTCCTTTAGCCACAAATGTCTGCATGCTCGATAAGGCCGTGTTCATTATTTTTGGTTTGCACAGGAAATATTGCAGTTGACAGAAAAACAAAAAGTAAAAGAAATACTTTGCTGAAAATCTAGCTTTTAGTTGGCTTGAATCACAGCTCTGAAAAGTCTGTCTCCTGCTTCCATGTGGAGGACAGCGGCTGTCGGCCTGGATTCACAACAGTTACAATGGATTCCATTGGGTGCCCTCTATTCATGCATTATTATCATCATTATTCTCTCTGCTGTACACCACAGCAAGCATTAAACTCAGCAGTTCTAATGTTGCTCCACATGAGTCCACTTCCACTTTGCATTTACATGACTGCCTCAGTGGCCTCAGAAATTAGTGTGCAGAGGTGAGAAAGTATAAATTGGACATACGTGAGGTGCAGAATTATCTGATATGACCTGCAATTTTATAGACACACTGGGCTACCTGTTCTCAGCTCACAGCATGAGAGAATATGTATTGCTTCCTGCTTTACAAGGTGTGAATTGGTGTCACTGTCATAAGTGTCGTCTCATAGAACAAGCTACATAGTCTACACATCTGTTCAGTACCATAATCAGTTTTATAATATGAACTCCAAACAATAGTGGTAGGTGATATGGCCGAAAACATTAATTAAAAACAAAAAACTAGGGGCGTCGGTAGCGTAGTGGATAGTGCCAGCACCCTATATACAAAGGCGATTCATTGTCGCCACAGCGGTCACAGGTTCAACTCCGGCTTGCGACCCTTTCTGCATGTCATCCCCCCACTCTCTCTCTCCCCCCATTTCAACCTGTCTCTGTCCATTAAAGGCAAAAAGCCCTGAAAAAATAATCTAAACCCCCCCAAAAAAACCCTATTATTCTTTCAAAATGGAAGCCATAGGGTTCCTAACTATTCGAAGCATCAAGGTTTCTGTATTTACAGCGTCACTCTCTTCCATGTCTGCCCCAATGACATCACCTTGCAAGGCAACTGGATTTATGAGATCACATCAGAAAATTACGTTAAAAAGATGTTGGACTGGTTTGTTGAATTTTGGTTGTTAGAATTCCACGTTGTGTGGATCTTTACAGTATGGTGTTTTGCAGACATTGGGTTTCGTTCTCCATACCTTAAAACAATTTTTTTGTATTCTACATCAAGATGACATTGGCATAGGACGTTTGGAAGGTGGATTTTGGTTATTTAACAACACAACTTAAAATGATAAAACCTCAACTTCATCTGTCGTCAGTATTCTACATCTAATGATGTTGCAATTAGACATTGTCCTGACATTAAACTTTTGGTTATCCAATGTCACAACCTAAATTCAACCAAATAACATGAAAAGTTGTTGATGGCCAGCTGGGATATAACGTAGCCTTCTCTGAATAGCTTACAGACATAAGTTCCCAAATCTCGTTGTCTCCACAGTTAAACATTTTTGTCGATGTTGTGTAAATGATTCTTCTTTACCCTCGAATTCTTGTGTTCTTCTGGTTTTGCAACAGTTGCATTATAGAAACATCATCAACATGCCCACTCACTCACTGTGAATTCTCCTAACTACGACCTGCTCTATTCACTCAATTGGACATTACCCAGGCCCCTTTCACACATGTACTGCAAATCTAAAACTATCTAGACATTAACCAGGGGAGCTGTTTGTGAGAACTCAAAAGTCCCAATCAGTTGGATCGGACATTAAATGGCTTGAATCCTGACACCATTTAGGACAAAGGTAACTGTCTGGAGGCTTGTGATAATAAACACACACACACACACACACACACACACCCCAAAACAAACATCCAAGGGTAAAGACGATGAGTGATTTACACGAAGACGGCAAGAAAAATGTCTTACTGGACAGATGGTGAAATTTGGGAACGTCTGTTGATAAAGCTGAAGCCAAAATCGTCAGATAAATTAATGTAATGGCAAGAGACTCTGTTGTTTATGACCAAATTACAAACCGGCTACATCACTGCGCTGTAATCCATATCATGTCCCACCTCCTGCAAGCCCTACCCAGGGGCCAACCCCAGCCTAAACCAAACAGAGTAGGTGAGAATGCTTCTGACACAGACAATGTCCTATTGTGTACTGCATGTATGAAAGAGAAACTGGATTATTTGGACACTAACTGCAGTTCAGGAGTCTATAGACTTTGTACCTGGGAGCTGGCAGCATGGGAACTGCCCATTGGTTCGACAGCCCATTGGTTCGACATCCCATTGCCCCGACCATATTAAACTCATTGTTACGAAGTCCGTTCCGAAATCATCATGATGCCCTGTGGTTAAGGTCTGGTTAGGTTTAGGCACAAAAACCACTTGGTTAGGGTCAGGAAAAGATCATGGTGTGGGTTAAAATGAAAAAGAAAGTGACAAACACATAACCATGAGCCTGCTCCGCCTCAAGCCGGTCGCGGCGCACCATACGCCCGCCGCAAGCCGTTCAGCACCGTGGACAGTCGGACTAATGGGATGTCGAACCAATGGGCTGTCGAACCAATGACATGGACCTGGCAGCGTAAAGTCATTTTGATGTCCGGTCCAACAGATTCAGACATTTGCGCATGTGTGAAAAGGGCTGTGGACTGTGTGTATAACAGCTCCCCAAAAGTGAAGCCGAAACATATCAATCACCCCCTGGTGGCTGGCTACAGTACTGATCATAAACCCTGACTCCCAGTAGGCGATGTGTACATTTTTAACAGGGGGGGCATACCATAATCTAACAACCCCCCCTTGAACCGTGTATGATTTCATGTGATGAATAAATGGATTTATGTGACTTCCTGTGGGCTCAGTTCGGATTTGAATTGATATGTTTTCTCAAAAGATGCTCTCTGCTTTGTCTCACAGTGGCACTTCACATTGCCACTTTCAGTAATCACCATGGTCTCAGAGCATATGATGAGACATAATGGTGTTGAACAGCCCGCTGGGAGAATAAACATGTATGAGTAGCATCATGTGAGATGATTCACCACACGAATGTGCAATGGAGTGGTGCAAGAATGAGTCCTAAAACATGTAAATGAGTTAGCATTTTAGCACTTCCTGTTCTCTTGTCTTGAAGTCAATGCATTTTTTGAATGGGTTTTCTGTTAGATGCCTGAAATAAGCTCTGTGGTTAACACAAGCTTAAGAGACTTTCACGTTTTGTTCTACGACACATGATACGTCAGTAAATACTCAGCTTGTGAATTATAGGCTTTTGCACGTCTTGAAAAAGGCAGAACAAGTGGCTAAATGAGGCCACAGAATGTCATCACACTGAACACGGCTTTACAGCCTTGTTGTGGCAACGTTAGTCATGCAACTGTGGTGTTTAGTTTGTTTATAGCCTAACTTTAGCTTTTTACTTCTGTTGATTGCATTTACACTTCAAAAATCATGAAAGTGGTGTTCAATTTGGAAGATTATTTTGCGGAACAAATGCATAGTATCATTAACTTTTGTTTGTTACAGAGTTTATTTTCTGCAATAATCCAAAATCCAATTGAAAAATCAAACTGGCTTTTTGATGAGGGAACCAGGGCGATGTTAACCTCTGTGTCGGCCTACAAAATCATCATCCCTGCAGCACTCCATTGAGTCAGTGAGAGGACGTTGAGACATGTCAATCGTCTTTGTATACAGTGGATGTTCAGCATCCACAATACCAGCTGTGATAGTTAAGTAGCGAGGCATTCAGCAAACAGCAGAGTTCTGTGATGAGAACAGACACGTTGTCAAATCTCAACTTTCCAGATTGCTGTAAAAACTTTCCCTCCTTCTCTTTCCTCTTCATCGCATCTGTGCTTACATTAGGTTTGATCCATCTGAAAGTTAAAGTACAATCAGCGGTTCATCCATGTGTGGGGAAGCACTGAAGCACAGTGCAGAGCTGTGGGAGGCTACATAACTTTGGGGGATTAAAACCACAGAACAATCAGAGACTCATTTCCACTGTGGCTCACTACTACAAGACAGGACAAGGCAAAACCACTGAACAATATGTCAGAGACGTACCAAAACACAGGACACTGCAGCACCCAATTTATCACTCCAATTTGCAGCATCCAGCTCTGTGCTTTCATTCTCTATTCACTGTGTTTCCTGTTGGTATCACAATCATAAACAAGATTACCTAAGTATCATAAAAATATGATATTCTCACAGCCTGCAGATTATGTAATCATATTATTCTGAGACTGCTTATCTGGTCTAAAAAATGATTGTTACATTGCATTTTTCCTTCAGTCATTATGCAACATCTTTCAACGTGTTGAGCAGCAGATGTATTTTTCCTTAAAAAACCTTTGGACTATTATGACTTTCATTACTTCTCAAATCTTCCAAAAGTTTCAGACAGCAGAATGTTTCTACTCTTTCTCAACTGACCCTTCCCTCAGTTGATACTCTGTATTTAAAGAGTTTTGAGGGTGGTCTTTTTTTAACCTTTCTAAATCCAAAAACACAAGAGCAAAAGTTTAAGGAATGGATTAAACAATGTGATGCTTAGTTACTGACTACAGCAGTAACCACTTCCATATTCAAAGAGCACATCACTAGCTACATTAATTTGTAGAGAAATAAAATGCCTTGTTAATGACTAGCACATTCACTGTGTAGTATTTTCCTCAACATGTGGAAGCTTTGACACAACACCAGTCCTGGATTACTACCAGACTTAAGACTAATGTTGGGTGTCTGTCCCGGTCTGTAGTGGATTTGGAAAAGTTTACACTCCATCTACTGTAGCTCTAATGTTCCCAAAGATAGCTTTACATTTGCCAGATACATCAGTTAGTGCTCATCCTCTCCTAAAAATCTTTACTTTAGAAAAATGAAAAGAAAAACATGGGCCAATATGGTTTAAGCTAAACTGGATGTGGCGACTGGTAAAGCCACCAGTCTTTTAAAGAAAACATTAAGAGTTTATGTCTATTATGAGTTGATGTTTTGTGATGAATTAAATTACCCACAATGACAGCAGGAAAAGCTTCGTGGTTGTGGTCAAATACTCTGATCATGCACTGATTTGCATGAACATGGACAACTGATGACAGAACAAATCACAGCAGAGCACACAGCAGAACATCCCCCCTATGACCCACCAGACCATCTATTCTAGCACCTTCTCCTCTTCAGCCAAAATTAACACATATTTGCAGGTTATTTAAACATGCAAAAACCTGCTAAAAATAGGCAATAGACTCCTTTCCCAATGCTAGTAGACTAGAGCCGTGTACATGACTCTGCAGCAGTCTTTCAGCAGCATGCCTTGCCGATTTTTGCCTCAACTGTCTAAAAAGTGGGGCATTTTCAAAATGTAGGGGGCACTTTAAAAAATAGTGTATAAAGTTGCTGTTTTAAATATGAAATGAGCCCAGATATAAATGCATAAAGGGATCACCACCTTGTGCTGATGCGATTAAATAAAAAATATTAATGATAATATTGCTCTTTCATAGAGAAGTGTGCAATCATCTGTATGTGTGAAGAGTACCACCTGTATGTGTGCGAGAAAGCAGGGGACAGTTCTAACTACTTAAGCTTTTATTTAGCCTCCATCTAATGCATTAAAAACTCTATCATAGTCTTTCATTTGAACTCATTGATGGCCTTTTTTTTACTTTAAGTCAATAGTTAAATTAAAGGCAGTGCTTCAAATTAGCACATTTGTGAAATAAAATTGTTGACTCGACTATGTAGCATTTCATCATTCGTAAGTAGATGGAAAAAATATGTTCTAGATTTGAGACAAGCTTACTTCACTTTGGTGCATTGCGCTCAGTGATGTTAGTCAGTGGCACCCCAAAGATTATTCCATCCACCCACCAGTTGGCAAATGCCACATGTCAGCTGTAACCTTAACGTTAGCTAGCTAACTTTTGCTGCCAACTTGCTGACACTGATAGCTAACGCACTAAACCAAAGATATTTTAAAGTCTCTGCAGCATTAGCATTAATGTTACTTAGCATTATGCAACTGGGTATTTGGTGATGATTTGCAGAATACCTCAAATACAATACAAACAATACAACAATACAAAGTTGTGATTAGATTTTAGCTGTCTCAGGCTGTTTGGGTGGGTGAGCCCTGCATGCTTTACAGAAGAGAAGAGTAACAGTACAAGTCTATTTTTGATTTTTCAGTTGTAGGAACGGCAACTTTCTTTGCCGTCTTATTTGCTGTGGGTGGCATTGGTGACAACCCAGGATTTGGGTTGCTTTCTTTGATAACAGCTGGAATTTTTTTAACGAGGTATGTAGCGGCAGCCAACTTCACTGCAGATTACCTGGCCTCTGCCAGGTATCACAACAGCAGCGTCCGCCTGCAGCACTGTAAGTGTTAGTGTGTGTTACAGGAAGAAATTAAATTAAATGAAGTTAATGGAAATGAAATGATGGTTTAATGCAGGATTAGCATATTGGCCTAATTTTTTTATTTTATTTATTTTTTTAAATCTTGGAGGCAATATTTGCCCCTTGATCACAGTTTTCAGGGACATTCTGGGATTTTTTTGGGCGTATTTCCCTTTGCTTCTGCTAATTTCCGACAATGTCAAGGACCCATTGTTTCACAAATATCCAGTAGTTATGTGCCACTGTTATCATAGTAAACTGCATTATTACCTAGCAAGCAAGAACTGAGAGCTTGACAGGCCTAGCAACAGTAAAGGGGATGGAGATTAGTGAACAGTGAATTAAGAGCATTTCCGTGATTATTTTGCTGCTGCTCTGAGCCTAAACATTTTGGATCCTCCTTTTCACTCTCCAAAGCTGGGGAAGAAAATCCAACACGAACTCCTACTCTCAGCTCAGAGGAAGCTGTGAGTGCCTTTTTATATTCCTCCATTTCGTTCTCTTCTCATGGAGGTGAGGGTGAGGACAGAGAAAGAGGATTCTCATTAGTCCAAGTGTCTACATTGTTCCCCTTCTCCCTCTGAGCTCTCAGCAGGAAAAGTGAGCTTCCCTCTCATTCTTTTTAATCTGTCTCTTCCAATTCTCACCCTTTTGTTCCAATAGGACAGATTTGTGGACAGATGACCCATCTGAACCCTTAAAATGGTTCATCATTTCACAAATCCTCTTTTTCTTCCACTTCACTCCATCCTGACGGTTCCTTTATTTTGGATTGTTTCCTTCTCCTTACTCTTCAACAATATTTTCTCTGTATCTGTTGCTCTCTGCACCAGTCAAGGCATTTTCCTTTCCATTCCCCCTTTGGCCTCCAGTTTGAGGGCAATGAATTGGTGCAGTTGGTTAATCACAACCGCTAAATACCATAAACTTACTAAGTACTGCAGAAAAAGCGTACAAGTTACTATATGTAATTTGAAGTTAACATCACGCCATGTTGAAGTTTGGGACGGGGCACCATCTTGTGATGAACACACTCTGTTACCTGTGCCAGCTACAATGGTTACCTGCTTACCTGTTGTTTGTTTGGCTAAAAACATACAGTTCTGTCAATTATATGGAGAAGGGAAGAGATGGAGAAAGGAGAAGAGACAGACAAAGAGACCACACTGGGAGAAAACAAATTGCATTGCCAAGCAACGGTATTTGTTCAAACTAATCTCGATAAACAACACAGATCCATATAGCTTGGCATCCCAAGGCTGGATTACAGACCCCGATGCACTACCTCCACTCGCACACATTGTAAACTATCTTGTTTTTGGATGGAGTGCATACACTTTACATAAGTTTCAAAGTTACAAATCCCTTGAAGCTTATAGACAGTTTTGCAGTGGCTCGGTTGCTAATTCACAAGCTGGCAAACTGCGGGAGCATGTCATACTCATGAAGGTAGGTAGCGCTCCTCTTATTGGCCCAATTAAACCAATCAAAATACAAAAGGTGAGCAGGGCTGTAGCAAGCACAGGTTACAGAGCGCATTCCTCACAAATGGCGCCCCCATCCCACATGTAGTGATGTACCTTCACATTCCCTATAACTATGTGATATAAAAAAGATAAAAGTATAATTATGTCAGTAAACTCAGTACCATGACATATTCCATAAGGCACCTTTAATTCTGTGGGTATCAGGTGATTGACAGCGGAGAGTAATGTAATGCAGAAGTGATATGAAAACACTCAACTCTAACAGTCAGATAATGACAACGCAGTAATGCTGATAAAACCAAATGGGTGCTCACTGTGATGGATGATCGAGCTGGGGCAATTTTCAGACCTGTCTGTATTTGTTCTTTCTGTACAAGAGTGAAAGGTGGTAATCACATTTTTCTGAAAGTCAAAGACTCAGACCTAAAAAACCCAACCATATCATATCCCAACCACTGCTGGCTGGGGATCATTTACCTGGGTGTGGCTGCCGGGTTCCCTCTCGCTGGATGTGCAGCAATAGGCCCACTTTCAAATTTCCTTAAAACGAGAACTTTAACTTGAACTACACCAAGTTAACCCTTGTCAAGAGTTGAATGATAGATGTGGTTTTTAGGAGTAAGGACCACACCCGTGTCTAAATCTTACATGTTGCTTAATGTGCTCCTTGCAACCCGATGTGAATAGAATGCCAAGCCGTTGTTCTGATGGCCCGTTAGTCTGAAATATGGACCAAAACCCATTTCTGTGATAGCACGTTATGCCAAAAACAAATGCCCAGAGTCCCATTTCACCAAAAATACACACTGCCTGCAGTTAGTCTCCTGTCCCTGCTTTCAAGCAACTTTTGTGCCACCAAACGCCAGTGTTCTTTTCCATAACCAAGTGATTTTTGGACTAAACCAGACCACACATTCACCACAGTGTCGTTGACTAATGTAACATATCCATGGTTTACAGAAACGCAATGTGAACATTTTTTTCCTGGCGATTTTGTTGTCCAACTGCAGGGAGTGTGTATTTTTAGAGAAATGGGAGTGTGGCAAGCACGGCTGGGTCTCTGCTCTCCTTTGCTCTGTTTGTGAGCAGTCAGTCGGTTTGGGGCAGGCGGGAGGATGCTGCTCGCTGCTGGAGAGGGAGCTCAGTTGTCGTGAGTTTCTGTGGTTATATGTTGATGCTCTCGCTCCGAATCTTTCCCTAGATTGGAACTTTTGAATGTGTGAGAAAGTGGTGTTAACAGGTTTAAGCAGCCACACTGCCTGCATGAGCAGTGCTGCTCAGGCACAGCTCAGCTGCTACCCAGCTGCAGAACACTGAGAGAATGTGAGTCTCACCTAGTTTTTCTGCATGCTGCGTGCTGCATGCTGCGTGCTGCGTGTGCTTTCAGCAAAAACTGCCAAGGAAAATGATTTGTTAATAATGATATTGGCATTATACCACATTTAACTACGGTTTCAATTTCAATATCTGTCAGAGACATGAAAATGTGTGTTTACATTTTAAAATAAAAGCCCTCTGACAAAGTTTCTGTGAACAAGATCTCTTCATTTGACACAAAGCTTTTTATTGTGAAATAAAATACAGTAGTTATAGCAGTTAATTGATGTTTGATAAAAAAAAATGTATTTGAAATTGATTTACTAGTCCTTGAAAAAGAAAAAATGCTTGAAAAAGTACTTATAAGTCCTTCAGTTTTATTTATAATGTCTGTATGAACCTTGTATCAAGGTTATCATCTGACTCAACAAAAAGCTTAGATGTACTCTGTTTTTCTTTTGGCTCTTTGTCAGAGAGGTGACTTATACTTTAGTTAGTGGTTGTATTTTATTGGACTGTCTTATATTAAAAGATGTTGTTAAAGTTTTGTCTACTCCTCTTCAGGGCATCACCCGTGCAACCTCTATTGGTTGTAACTCCTTTGGTGTATTTTTACAAATAAACACAGAGGTCCAACCAGGATAGGCTGGGATATCTAACACATAACAAGACTGCTATTAATCAGATATTGCTGCTATTGAAAGATACCTTTTCTCCTTGCCAATATGTTGCGGAACACCTCTCTGCCAAGGCCTTATTTTAAAGTCAGTTACCGTACACACATACACCCGTGAGAACAGTGCTGACACAGCAGAGACTCAGGTCAGAGGAAATGTCCTTTGTACCCCTGCGACAATATCAAACCCTATTCATTATTTAGCATATCCTACATGTGTTTGTGTGTGTGTGTGTGTGTGTGTGTGTGCATGGGTGTGTGTGTGTGTGTGTGTGTGTGTGTGTGTGTGTGTGTGTGTGCGTGCTCTTTTGTAAATTCAATCTTTGCAGCTTTAGCAGGGCGGAAGAGGAGAGAGAGAGTTGTGTTACAGCTCCTAGTATAACAAAACTCAGCTGACTGTAGTAATCCTGTTAGCATAACACATTTCCCCATTAAGGTAAATGCTAAATCCTGTGAGTGTATAAGCTTTTTCTTATTAATGTAATGTGGTGTAACAAAGGTTGCCTCTCAGCAGCCAGCGGAGCAGCACCGGGCTGTTTGGCCCAAAGAATTGGAATTGAGAGTGGAGAGCTGCATTTTCTAATTGACAGGAAGGAAAAAAAATCTAAAGTTCAGGTGTGCAGGTTTTTCTTGGGTTGTTCTGTTTCACACACGTCTCGGCCTTTAAGTTTGAGGTCTCCACTGCCTGGTGCAATGTGGACAAGCTGCCACACCACAGACCTGAAAACTAAAAACAAGCAACCTTGGTTCCCTTGTCAAAAAGCCAATTCATTCACACCACTTTTTATGATCTTTGAAGCGTAAATGCAGTCACCATAAGTGAAAAGCTAATGTTAGGCTATAAAAAAAACTAGCACACAGTTTTGTGACTTTGGTGTTGCCACCGCAACAAGGCTGTAAAGTCATGTTTAGCGTGCTGATGCTCTGTAGTCTCATTTTAACCACTTGTTAGCAACCCAACATTATTCCTTAGTCTCTGTGACATATTAGGAGGATTTTATGACTATTTGCTTTAGATTTCTTACATATAGCTCCTTTAACTAATGTATTTTATGTTGTAGAATAAAACACGAAAATCACTTAAGCTTGTATTAACTTTGACTTTGAAACAAGGGAACTGGAAGATCTAAAATGCTAACTCATTTTGGGGTTTTTAGACTCATTCTTGCACCACTGGTGTCTTGGACAAGACTTTTTGTCCTCTCACTTTTTGTGCACACAAGAAGACACCACAGATTCAAACCAAGAGGCACAGTCAGCTCACAGTCACACTGCAAAGTGCATTGGGAATGTGCCAAACACCCCTTTGGTAATTCTGTTATCAGGCTGTCTTGATGCACCTGTTGCACACTTGGACATGGGATGGGATCAGAAAGAATGCATTATTATAGGCATGTATGTTACAAGCTGTGACAACCATGGTTTATTGCATTCACTGCTTTCACCGTGTTTAATCACAGGACTCTTCCCCTCAACCCCGCATGGAGTTTTCCAAAGAGGAAACTTTTTTTTAAAGATATTTTTTTGGGGCATTTTGAGCCTTTAATGGATAGGACAGACAAGTGTGAAAGGGGGAGAGAGAGAGAGAGAGGGAGTGAAATGCAGTAAAGGGCCACAGGCTGGAGTCGAGCCCAGGCTGCTGCTGCAACAGCCTTGTACATGGGGCGTCTGCTCCACCACTAAGCCACTGACACCCCCCAAAGAGGAAACTAATTGTTGTCTGTGACATGAGACAGAAATTATTCTTAAACTTTAGTTTGAATCCCAAGTATTCTCTACCACATCATGTTACTCACACCACACCACCACACATTTACCTGTGGAGCTCCAGGCAACATTTTGGCCAGCATTGTATAAGAAAGACATTGGGAAGCTGTTACCCTGCTTAACCAGTGTTTAGGATGGATTCACTGGGTGAAAGACTGACAGGAACAGTCAGTCCTGACAGAGTTACAAGCGCAGAGAGAAGTTTTAAAAGATTCCCAATTTTCCGTGGAGCTGTGTGAACTTTTAAATATGTCCCATCTCCAACACGCTCGTTGATGTGCATAAAAAAAACTGGGTCGAATAATTCATAAAAACATATTTCATATGCTCACATGAGCACAGGGGGTCTGTGGTTATTTTACAAAAGTCTGATGCTGGTTGCACAAAATGTAAGCAGGGGATCTGCTGTGTGTAATTGTGGCTCGACAGTGTGCAACATCATTCCAGTTAAAGAGTGCAGATGGAACAGATACCTGCTGCCTTCAGCTGGCCGTAACATAACAGAAACTGTGCATTGCACACTGGGACTGTAGTTTGAAAGATGTGGCCATGTATCTGGCAGGGGGAGGTCTCATGCTGTGCCCCATTTACCTCAAAAATCTGAGCTGGGAATGACGTCACACTTGAGTCGACTGCATTCCAGTACAGACGGAAAACCCCAATGCTGTTATCAGTATGGGTTCTAGCCAGATTAACTGTTGTTAGAAATACTGGTTGATGACAATGCATTATGCTGTGTTTTGCACATTCAGTCACCGTAGCACCATGTGCAAAAATAGAAGTAGAACAGTACTGTGATTGAGTGTTTTAATGAGACACAGATAACACAAATGCGTTAATAAACAGTATATTACTGCAGCTTTTAACAACTGCTGATGCGCTGAGCAAGGCTCATGCACTGTTCATATATTTTCCTTCAAAAAGTAATGTACCAATGTTCGTACATATACCTCCTTATGATGAGCCTGTAATTCCTGTATACATCACGTATTCTGGAAGGCTGCGATCATGTGACCAAGGTGTTGGTGGGAGTAAAGAAGGAAGCGGTCCTGAGTGGTCCAGTTAGGAGGCAGGTTTGGACGGTGGATCAGGCACAAAACACAGGATTTTCCCTAGTCCGTACTATGTTTCCTTTCCTAAACCCAACCACAGTAACTTCACTTACCTAAACCCAACCTCTGTAGTTTTAAGTTAGGGATGTGATGTCATTTGTGGGCCATTAATTCGTAGGATATCATACGAACTGTTGTATGAGGAGATGTTGGCAGAGCAGCCATATTGGATTTTGAGGTTGGGACTGGTGCAGTTCCTTCAACTTTCCGAATCTTTAGGGTGCGTTTCAGTTGAAATTTCCAGCTAGAACTCAGAAATCCCTACTTTCCAGTGCAAATGGAACACACTACAACATTGCTATGCTATGCTATGCTATGCTATGCTATGCTATAGAGTGGCATCATGGGAAGTGTAGGATCCAGCATTTTTGGAGTTTGATATAGGGGACCAACAGTCAGGATATCACAGCCTTTGCTGCTGCATTTTGAACATTCTGTTTTTTATGTGTGTCAAACTCTTTATTTCTACAATATCTGCACACGATTGCAAGGTTAGGGAAAAGATCATGTTGACGGTTTAAAAAATAAATAAATACAGCAAACACTGTCAGTCTGTAGCGGGACACAAATGTTTGAATATTATCAGTCAGATGTACTGCGTGTGCTACTTTTCACCACCCTAATTTCCACACCCTTACGTTCTCCTTCACTGCATGCAATGTAACATTAATGCTTCCTGCCCTGGTTTGTGGGCTGAAATTGTGAGGGGCAGAATTGTTCAGAAAACAATTCCTAGGGACACTGGGCTGACACAAGCGTAACAATATGGGCTAATGGTAACAGTGAAGAGGGTCTAACACAACATCAGAGTGTAGCTGCAAGCATGACTAACCCGTGATTGGTCTCACAAGTGTCAAAGCAAAGTAAAACACTTGTGTGTCCCAGCAGGGAGCACAAACCTAGACATGGTAGATGATAAAATGATGAATGGGCATGACTTTGCACTGTTGCGCTAATTTCTTTCATTCGCTGCTGATGCTAATACCCCTCTCATACAGTAGCATAAGCCTGTGTGGCCAGTGGAAGTGTATCTGCCTGCCAACACATACACTTATGAAATACCTTCACTGAACAGGGAGTGAGCCTCTGTTTTGATTTGGTTTGTCCCCATGGCACACAATAAACTACTGTGCATGCTGTTTGCTCAGTAGAGCATGCCAACACACACACAACGGGCACTGACCATGCAATGTCTCCTCTCTGCCCGGAGTGTTTGGATGCATCCAGCTGAATCATCCTGGACCGAAAAGAAGCATTGTTGTTCACAGGACTAAATGATTGGATTGTCTGAGTGTAGTTGCGCCCAAATCCCATTTTACCACAACCAGCTGGAGTAGACGGGTGCACAGTTTCCTCAAACTTTGACGTCATCGCCAGGAGCAGCAATTGAAGACAGATCTGTTTAATAGACTCTCTTGGCTTGGAGAAGCATAGGCAGTTCTCACCAGGGGGATACAGATGCATTACCAGTCAATTCATTTATAGCCCCTGCAGATATGGTTTCAAGAGAGGGTGGACAAAAATGGTAAAAGGAGATTGCTCTTACTTTCATATTACATGGAAGATGTGTTTCTTCCGTAAGAGGCACTGATGGAAGAGAACAATGCACAATCTGATTACAAAACCCACTTATAAACACTTTATTATGAACATGACATGGAAGATTGTTTGTATGTGCTCCGACCAGGTGCTTCTTCTACAGCACATTCTTCAGACTCGGACATAGACTGCATAAAATACTCAATATAGCCACCCTCTGGTTTGTGGACCAGAGGGTGGAGCTAAGGAGTGAGGAGTGAAAGAGTGATAGATGTGGTGACGCCTCGCACACAGCCAGTCAATCAAAGTGGTCACGCTCGTAGTTTGCATAACTTTAAGCCTTAAAATTGAATGGGGAGATAAATAAAAATTTGTGACTATAAATAAAGTGACAAAGTCTGCTTAAGGCAGGAGGGAGTGGAGGTGAAACGGTCATACAAAAATAGGACTTTCATCTTGGAGACCGCTGTTCGTGTCCTGGGTGAAACGAAAGTCAGCATTGCGTTATTTTAACAACCTTACTTAGTATGTTGATGTATATCATGTGGCGTATGTTACGTGAATGATGTTGTGAGATACATCAGAAAGTGTTACTGTAGAAGAAATATACTAATTATAAGCCAAACCATGTTTTTTCCTAAACGTAATCAAATAGTTTTGGTGCAGCTGTGACCCTTTTATAATGTTAAATACTCCGTTACAGGCCATATACGAGCATCCTGTCGTCCACTAGTAGGGGCACTATTTTAGGAATCGCTCCTGTGGGTTGTGTTCCTGGGTTGGAACATACAATCCATTTGGTGGTATAGGCTGGAGTAGTTGTTGTTAAATCCACCCCCTGTACAGTTGTCATGAATAGTGAAATTAGCTGTGGAGACCAAAACAGTTTTCTGTACCAGGTTGTAAACATGTTTATTTCTGCTGCCTTTTAACATGTGGGTCGATGAGGACTGGCTCGCCTCAAGTGGCCATTAGAGGAACTGCAGCTCCGGCACCTCCACATTGGCTTGATTTTTCTGTACCATAGGTTACTGTTTGGCTGCAATATCAGGAAGAAGAGCTGATGGGTGGAAGATGAGGAGAGATAAGTGACTTGTATTCATTGGTTTTGGCGTACTGTCACAAGAACTGTGAGGGAGAGGGTGAAATAAAAAGGAAGGAGGTCAGTTTTAAAGGTTTATCAATAGACTCAAAGATAATGCAAGGCAATCTATCTATCTATCTATCTATCTATACTCCAGTATTTGAAAACAAAATGTATGCGATTACATGTTGGTTAAAAAAAAATCTTAAAAATTCAGTTACAACCTCTCAGGAATGGACAGAAAACATATCAATGAAAAACACTGTGAGCCAAGAGCTAAAGAAGAGATCCTCATATCTTTGCCTGAAAGTATGAAGGATAACAGGTGCGCCGTCTCAGAGCTCCATAAGGGATATACATATAATTACTGTATACTAATTTATAAGCATTTATAAGCACTATATAAACATTTAATTTATGATTTATAACACACTAGAATGTAAGCAGAGATAAGGCCATAAAATATAAAGTGTTTTTCATATATCGTATTTGTCAACGATTCTAACTTCTTATGTGGGGGCATGTTTTATATTAATACAGCTGTTTATACACAAGTCTCCATTTATAGCTGACCAAAGGATAAGTTATAGTTTGGCTTATGTAGTTATACATTAGTATTCTTGTTACCTGACAGGGATGTATTCATGTTGCAGGATGTTTTTGCTGAGACGTAGAAAGAAGGATGGAAATAACAAATGAAGGGAAATGATGAGAATACTGTACTATTATGCAAAGATATTTACTCACCACCGCTCACAGTCAACATTTAAATATTTTGTGCTTTAACTGCATCACATTTAGTCCGGTTCATGACTCACTGTTTTTCTTTGCTGTGTGCATGTGAGTGAGAGACAGAAAGAGATTGCTTGGGATAGATTAACATTTGAAGCCATTATCTGCATCCTAATAATAACCACTTGATTTCCAATAAGATGCCACCATGCAGAAAATCACTAATCATACTCGCTTTCTTTCTCCTCGCTATGGAACCGAAAGAAAAAAAAAAACATTTTCAAGCTCAGAGAGAGAGAACAAAACAGAGAGAGACAGGGAAACAGAAATAGCAAGACGAAAGAGGATAGACAGCAGGATGAGGGCACGGAGGGGAAAGAAACTATGAAACAGATGTTTTTGTAGAAAATTTCAGGTTGTTGTCATGCATTGGTCGTACATTTTTCTACGAAAAGTAATGTACCAGAATTTGGTACATAATCCGCGGAATGATGATTTTGGAAAGCTGTGATTACATGACCAATGCACTGATGGGAGTAAAGAAGGAAGCTATCCCAAGCGGTCCAGTAAGGTCCCCATTACACAGAAAGCATTTTGCAGGTTGCAAAACATGAGGTGCACTGCGCTGCCTTTTTTTTTTTTTAAATTGAATGTCACTAGTAAAAAAAAAACAAAAAAACAAACCACTTGCTGCACCTTTTAAATGTTGTCAGACAACCACCCCATCACCTCCACACCCTAAACTTCCCATGTAATCAATCTACTGTTTATTTATATCATATTTACACAGGGAAACAGAGATCTGTGTGGGTACATGAGACCCTAAAAAAAGAGGGTGGATCACAGAGAGTACCACCAGTTGGTCCAGGAGCTTCCCCTCGATGATCTCCGTTTCCAGGCATATTTCAGGTTGACTCGGGGCCAATTTGACAACCTGCTGACTATCACTGGGCCTAGCACAAAAAAAAATGAATACTAACTACAGGGAATGAGCACCACTAGTTTCTCCTCCATTGTTTACCAACTGTAAACTTGTTGTCATGACCACTACAGAAAGCTTGTCTGTCAAATAATCCGATTGGACAATAGGAACAAGTTGAAGTTTTTCCAACTTGCAGAGTCCAGAGCCATGCGCGTAGACTTCAGAAAGGCGAGGCACATTGCAACGCAAAAACAGTGAGTAAAAAGCTTCATTCTCATTCAAAACAATTACAAAAAGCCGTCTCTGGCTGCTGAAACACTTTCCATGTGATCGAGGCCTAAGGAGACAGGTTGAATAGATGGATGGGTCACGAAAAACAGGACTTTCTCCAGGAGACTGTTTGGAACCGTGTAAACTTTGAGTAAACTTTGAGTCATTTTCAGGTCCTCACCATGTTTC
Organism: Epinephelus lanceolatus; assembly: GCF_041903045.1. Classification (NCBI taxonomy): domain Eukaryota; kingdom Metazoa; phylum Chordata; class Actinopteri; order Perciformes; family Serranidae; genus Epinephelus; species Epinephelus lanceolatus. Next base: position 11,074,401 of record NC_135740.1, read on the forward strand.
TTTTCCCTAAAACTAACCACTTTACTTACTTACTGCAAATTTATGTTTATTATATAACTTTACATTAAGGACGAAATGTAATTCGTAGGATATCATACAAACTATTGTTTGTGCATTTTTGTGGGATATCATAACATGCATGAAGATACGTTAAAATATGAGGAAGTTGTTGAGACAGTTCTTATGCTGTTTAGTAAAGTGATGTATGCAATGTCCATAATGATAGATGGTATAAATAACTCACAATGACGTGCAATATTTTCTCTCTTTTTTTAGAAACATTATGCAGAAATCTTTCTTCAGCTAATCAGTTACCCTAAACACCACACTAACATGACCTTTACCAGCAGTCTCTTTAAATTCTACCCTTTGCTCTTGTCTTGCAAAAACAGTCAAATAATTGTGCCTTTAATAAAGTGTGGTGTTTGCTCTTTGACTTGGCTGGGAAGAAAAAAAAATCAATGAGCACCTCAGTGATGGTGCCAAACCAAACCAACTGACATATCAATTAGTGAAGCAAAAGGCAAAAAAAACCTTGGCTTCGGGGTATCAAGTCTCCACATGGATGCTTAAGCAAGCCATTTGATAATTGGAGCACAGATGGTGTGTAACAGAGCTACAAGTCCATCAACCAACCAGGGAGGACAGCTTTCTTCACTGAGAGACAGTCTGCAGCCAGGTCTACTGGAGTTTAACATGGCAACTGGCAGGGAAAATCTCAAACTTGTTTCCAGCAAACAAAACTAAGATTCAAGCTCAACAAATCACATTCTGTGCCAAAAACATACTTTTTCTGACACAGAATGTGTCATTCGATGCATGTCAAATCAGCCGTCCCTATTATTTTCAATGTAAACCCACATGCTGGTGGAGAAGCACTGCTGTCCTATTTTCCAGCTTTGATGGCGGCCACCACTCCAGGAAAGCAGGGCTTTTTTCAGAGTTGTTCCCTGGATTGGCACATCCCAGCTACTGTACCTTATTTCTTCTCTCGTCAGGTGATACCATGTTGTCTTCTGTTGGCTTGTAGCTGTCACAGTGGGTGAGGAGAAACTTATTGTTGAGATAGAGAAACATCCAGACCTATACGGGCTGCAGGGATGTCTCCATAAAGATAGTATACAGGCAGACATTTCCTGCTGAGTCATGGTTGGAGATTCCTTTGTGAGGAAAGTGAAATAATCCACAAATAACTCATGAATTCAGGGCAGCTCTCCAAATTAACTTTACAAATATACTCAATTAAGGCCCCACTACACCCAAAGTACATCAACAGAGGTGTTAGATGTTCCCTCATTAGACCTCTTTGCAGGACTTTGTCAGCATGTGTGAACAAACTCCCCGACTCTCCTGTTAATTCTGCTTCACCTATTATGGCAGAAAAATGTGTTAACATTCCTTTGTAGAGTTTGGTGATGTTACATAATACCCAACCAAGTTGAGCCGAAATCTAATTAACAATAAATAATAGATTGTGATGAGCTTGGGTTTCTGAGTTGCTGGAAATTCTGAACCAGCTCCTGCCCTTTATCTAACCTCAGTACAGCTTTATGTTAGTCCCCTGATACACATATAGGCAGGAGGTCACTAACTGTGTATACAACTTCACTCATGATGCAAAATGTCTTTTACCACAACATTAGCTGTAACCCATTAGAGCCACTATGAAATACATAAACATTAATCACTGCGTAATGGGTAATGTGAATGATTTACAACACATTTAAACTCAGTTTTCTTTGGCTTATGGCCTTAAACACATTGTCTCACAGCATGCTGGGAACTTCACCCATTCAGCCCCAACACAACACAATATGTTAAGTGCACAATAATAGTGTTGTTTATTGGGCTTAAAATAATTCGGCTTTATAAATTTTAGTCAAATTAACTCAAAAATTGTTGACTTAACATAAAAAAATTATGTCAAGCTCACAAGGGATGAGTGTTTGTGTCAAGTGAACTTAAGGCTTCTATGTCATTGTGACAATCATTTGTGTAGACTTCACATTAAAAGTTTGTGTCATGAATGGATTGGGGTTCACAGTGTGCGATGGTTAATGTTACGACCATCGCACACTGCGATGGTTACAAAGTAACGCGTTAGAGTACTTTGATTACTTTTTGCAGTAACGAGTAACCTAACAAGTTAGTTTGCTGTTTGAGTAATCAAATACTTAAGTACATTTTCAAACAAGACATCAGTTACTTCCGTTACTTTTAGAACGCTGGTCCTTCAGCTCTGAAACAGCAACGGCTGTCGTTTGGTTCTAATAACGGAGATAACGTTAAACCTATCAGTCTGAAAGAAGCCACGGAGCTTGTGGCTCGCTACGTGGTCGGAGAAATGCTGCCGCTACGGTGGAGTCTAAATAGGTGGAGTAGGACTCGCTGACAGACATATTTCAGACTCAGGACTTGCATTATACCTGGTACACGCTACATCCTGGTACTCACCAATTATGCCCGGTCGTCTTTCACGGCGTGTGTGTTGTCATCAGGTTATTCTTGTCCTATTTTTATTACTTTCACTATTATTTGAGTCAGAACTGTGTCTGTTCATGTGCCAGCCGACATGTTGTTGTAGTCACCTAAAAGTGTCAGCAGATGGCAGGAGCTACATTTGAAGCGCCATATGTAAACTGTCAAGCTACTGTATCTTCCACAGGAAGTTCTGACAAATGTTTCAGAATAATAGCCTATTTAGAAAGTGGAGGAATTCTCTCAGCCGAGGTTATAAGGGGCTTTTAATTTGTGTTGAGTTTGAAATGACGGTGCGATATGTTAACTTTACAAAGACAACGGAGCGGATAAAAAGTAAATATATAAACACACAGAGGGATTAATAAATAACGGACCGTCTATAATGTAGTTTGTTTCAAATGAAGCCGGGAGCCTCTGCAGTTGTGGTGAGTAAAAGCCCCGCCGCTATTTGTTAATGTTATTACTTTATGTCCAACCGTGAGGATGTACCATTGTTTGCTAGCTTGATGCTAATGACAGTAACGTTAACTCAGCGGGTTGACAAAGTGCCTCTGCTGTTTCACACCATCATTTCCCCCTTTTACTCTGTGTGGTAACATCCCCAGAGGAAATATTAAAAATGCTGGGATGTTGTTGTCATACAGTTGTCTACGGCAGCAGATCGTTCTGTGTTTCTACTGGTCAAAGTGATGGCTGTGATGGGAGAATTGGATCTCAGTGAAGGGCAAGTGGTCCATAACTTTAATTTTGGAGACAAAAAAATGTAGGCTTAGCGCCCTGTGGTCCATTGCCCAATAGGAAATGTAGAATACTCAAAAGTACTTTAAAAGTGCTTGAGTTACTTTTCTCAGGGAGTAACGTTGGAAGTACTTTTAAAGTAACTGAGTTACTTTACTCAGGGAGTAACGCAGTAAAGTAACTGGTTACTTTTTTAAAAAGTAACGCAGTAACGTACTTTGATTACTTTTAAAGTAACCCTTACCCAACACTGGTTACGACCTCATAGGTGGCATAAGGAGAGACAAAGTCCACGTAAACAGTAGGGGTCAGGTTAGTGGATGGGCCAGACAAACACAGGACTTTTACCCACGGGACCACTCTTTGTTGTCCTGTGTGAAACCACAAGTCAACACTGACTTCTTTTCACTTAAGTTCTTGTGTCCTGTACATAGTTTTGTCACGTAATTTTACATACTTGTGTCACTTTACAAGGTACACCTCCTGTATGTAGTTAGTTATTTTAACCAAAAATATGATGTTTTTCTAAACTTAACCAAGTAGTTTTGGTGCTTAAACCCAACCGTGCTGCCACCTAGTAATTTAACACATTAAATGCCAGACTGCAACCATTCTTGCTAACGCTAATGCTAACATCAGCATGCTAACATGCTTAAAATGACAAAATCAGGTATAGCATGCTAATATTTGTTGATTGAGACTTAACACAAAGAAAAACTGAGGCTGATGGGAATGCATCACTTTTCAAGTATTTGTCATAAACCAAAGATTTGGACAAATTGAAATTTTGGTCTTATGATGGAGATAAAGGAAAAGTAGGGGGATAACCAAAATTAATACAACTCAATCTGTGGGGAACATTAATGTACAGAATGTTGTGTCAGTCCATCCAGTAGATGTTGAGATATAACACAGGATAAGTAAAAACTTAGACCTGCTGCTTGGTGCTCAATGAAAAGTTAGGGCATCCACAAAGTCAGTGGGATTCATCCTCAGGGGAATATGATTGTCTTTATCTAATTTAATGGCAATCACTGAGCCAAAAAGGAGGTAAAGGAGAGCTTTACCATCTGTGACTGAGGCCAAACATCAGCCTATTCTCCTGTCATGAGCTCCATATAAACACCTGAACTATTAAGTACTACTTTGTGTTTTAGTACATCACTGACTTTCTTTCTTCCCACATGCCTCTGTGCTCTTTGCTCACAGGATCACAAAGACACAGTTTCCACTGATCTCTTCTCAGAAATGTTGTGTTTACAGGGGGGGTCAGAGGTCAGCTACAGAACTCTGTGCCTGTATTCAGAGATTCAGTGTTTTGCTCAAGGACACGTCAGCAGGGAGAAAGTGCACTGAACCCAGCTCCCTTGTATTTGTTCCATATCTTTGAATAATTATCCTTCCTTTGATTTGCTGTGTGTCTCTTGTTGTCTGCTGAGCAGATTGTCACACACCTGTTTATTAAAAGCACTATAAATACATTCACCTTAACTTGACTTGAAAGATGGACTGTGGAGCTGATGATCAATCGTACCTGCGGCCACTGGTTGCTATGGAGACTCTACCCTTGTTATAAAAGATTGGCAAAAATTACAGTAGAAAACATTCGAGAACTGGGGGACGAGTGGAGCAAGGCTTCAAGGAAAGTGTGTGTGCAAAAGGTACAGTATAGATAGTGCAAAATAATATCCAAACTAAAGGAAACAGCATACACTAATTCCATGATAAACTATTTGATTGGCTAAACCCATCATAACAGCTTCTAATACAGTTTGATATTAGTTCTATGTGTTTAGAGCTCTGAAATGTCACCGTCTGCTTAGATGAAGCACTTCTTTGAAAATCCTGCGAGTCCACAAATTGGTGGATAGCTGGGGACTAAGGTCATGATTCATCTTTGTTTTCATGCTCATTAAACCATTCAGTCGCCACATGTGCCAAGTGGATGGGAGCAAGGTCACTGTGCAGGTTTCTGCTGTAGGACAAAAATGCTTAATTGATGCAGGAAAGTGATGGTTTTGTGGGTAATGCCTTATTTCCACTGCATGTTTCAGCTCGACTCCACTCCACTGTGGTACCAGTTCCTTTTCACTGCATTGTTTTCTAATGCACATAGTACTCACTCAGTGTAGACTGGATGCTCAGCTGATCGCCATAGCAACACCGTGTTAAACTGCCATAACATCATCCTCAACGTGACACTAACTGAATCTTTTTATTGGCAACCAGAGGAACATCTGCACTTTGTCGATTCTATATGACGTCGTTTTGCAGGCTGCCATTAAAAATCTGGGTCGAGTGAATAAGAAAAATTGCAGCTGCTATTGACAGTAGCTCGGCTATTTAATCATTGCAGGTTTGTGCAGGATGTGAGAGTTCTCATGAGAGCACAATTTGAATTTGCTCAGCGAGTCACTCTGGCAATCAGTAATGATGCTCATTACCCATGCCGTTGGAGCCGAGCTGCATCAATCACATCGGTGTATCTGATATAGGCGGGCCAGAGGCGAGCTAAACAGATGACGACAGCGCTGCGGCGACGAAGTCCGGAATCAGTCAGTAAACATTGCAAGATGGCTACGGATGAACACCAGTTGTTTGAAACGGCTTTGGCTGCTACAATGAACAAGTTAGACTTGGCTTTTTCTCTTAAAGAGGAACAGAAGATGGCGCTCGAGTCTTTCCTTTGCAAGAAGGACGTTTTTACTGTTTTGCCGACCGGATACGGCAAGAGTCTAATCTACCAGTTAGCTCCACTGGTAGCTAAGCGCTAAGTATTGCTCTGATTGTCGTAGTGTTATCCAATTGCGTGCAGTGATATTTTCAAATGCATGCTTGGTGCCGCCCCTCGAGTTGGGCCATTTGCAGTACTCATAGCCAGACCCTAAATCTTTCTAGATTTGGGTCTGGATTTCCAGGCTACCGTGACGTGACGATCAAGTGATGATTCAGTAGAAAGTTCTCTCTTACCACTTAGTGGCCTGCAGTTTTTTTTAAAGGAACGCTTCACTCCCCCCTATATAACAACAGCAAGTATAATCCAAATCACATTTATCCAGTTGTATGCTCAGTATTTATGGAGCATTTACTGAGCATAAACAGATGTTTTTAAGCAGTTTTGTTGTTGGACTGCTAAGACTTGACTCACTGAGAGTTTTCTCTGTTGTTGGATTCTTCGTTCACTGTGGAGGTAGGGAAGATAAATTTGTCTTCAGAGATTCAACGTAATAAGATATGAATAATTAATATACAGATCAGAGCATGTGAGCGGAGCGGACCGGGTGAAAATTTACGCTCCTCGCAGCAGCTTGTGCTGCTCGTCCGCTCCGCTTGGTTCTGTGCATTCTTCGCTCCACTCCACTCCATCAGAAATTTTATCCCTTTCCACTTGCTCACCACTCCGTTCAAAAAAACTGCATTGTACTACCCTAACCTGTAATCTTCTATTCACAAATAAAACATGAGCAGATTCTCAGGTAGATTCTCCGGGGAAGCCCTCTCCCCTCTCCCCGCAGTTAGGGACCGTTTTCCATGGTACCGCTGTCGGCAGGGTGGAAATAAGTCAGAGTGTGGAGGAGACGGACCGGGTTAAGCGGCCGACCTCCGGGGAAGCCCTCTCGCATCTCCCCGCAGTTAGGGACCGTTCTCCAAGGTACCACTGCTTCCCTTCTCAGTTTTTTTTCTGAAGTACACAGTAAACTCCATAGTTTTGAAAGAAAATAGTGTGGGTGTGCGCAGGTGCAAAGATGCATTCTGGGTGGGGCATGAGCGACCGGAGCAAAATTGAAGAGAGAGATAAGGCTCCGCTCCACCTTTTAAAAAAAATAGCCACTCCTCGCTCAACACAAAATCCTTCCGCTCCCCGCTCACATGCTCTGATACAGATGGTCATTTTGGGTTTCAGTATTCCTTTTGATTTTAACCTTTTAGTATCGAATCAGCTTGCATGGGCAATCGACTGAGGTGGTTCCAAAAAAGGTGCCAGGTACTATCCACCAACCCTGTCTCCTAGAATTTATGTTTGTATGTGTTATGTTGTTTGTTCTTTCTCAGTTACATTGTTGGGGCAACATAATTGCTGTCAGGATTATGTTCAGAGACAATGTTTCTTTCATGTAATTAAACACTACATTCATGTACTGCGTAGGCTTACGGCGGAGGTGGTTGGGGAGGATGGCAAGCATAACAAGTGCAGGACCTTGACACCAGAACATTGGGTTTGTATCCACATTCTTGTCTGTACCGTGTCACAAGATCGCATATTTTGGTGGAAAAAAACCAACACAATACATTGCCTCTGAACATTTTGCTGCTTGGTTTAGTATGAACATTTTTGCAACTTGCTAGATACATTAATCAGCAACCTTTCCTCATTATGTTAATAGAAAACATAATTTGACAAGCATTACATCTTCCTCAACACATATTTGCTGTTTCAGATTAGTTGTATGTAAACTTAATTTCAGGAGACATGCCAGTATCCACAACTTTAACTAATGGAAAACCAACAAAGAGTGAGTTGAGTAGAGTGGAAATGCAACTTAAGGGTGAGGACTACTTTCTAAAAGGCATCATTGGTCTTCATTAATCTTTGTACAGGCATTCATAGTTTCCAGAGGATTACTCCTACCAATTTACAAGTGCTGCATGTACTTGACTACAATGTGGAGATATACCTGGTGCAGTTTTCTCTCTGTAGCAAGCGGTTGTTATTTTGAAGGAAGTATTTTCATCTCAGATCAGATCCAGAGATTATTTCATTCTTAAATGAATTACATCACCAAAATCTTCCTGAAAAAGCCCAGTAACAGTGTGTTCCAACAGTGAGCAACATGACCAGCAAGTCCTTTCATCTCCTGCAGAGGTGGTGCGGTGACCAGAACTGTCTTTACACAGCTCCACTCTGACATGAAGCCAAACCCGTTCTGGCTAAAATTCTGCACAAATATAATTTTCTGTGTAAAGCACTGAGCCACAATTCTACCAAGCAAAACAACCCTGAGCACAACCACATGTATTCAAGCAGAATGAATGCAGGTACAAATGGCACTCACAAAAACATTCCTTCATATTTCCACAAGAGTTACCTGGCAATCACTGAGGCAGCTGATGCTGAAATCATTTACGGATTCCTTTAAAGTGCAGTGTGCGAAAATGACTGGTGCGTCTGGTATTCTTAACTGTTCTAAGCAGAGCAAAGATGACGAAACCTAGCAAATGTGTTCGGAGTCAACAAACTTGTTTCTATTGGCGATGAACAGCAGCTTTCTGAGCTTCCTTTTTTTAATTAACAGTGTGATATTGTCTCATTGTGTTATTTGTTGTACAGCAAAGTGCAAAAAAGGAAGGACGATAAGACAAGAAATGCAAAAACAAATTTATTATACTTCAGAAATAAGCTTTGGCATCAGCTTTCTCCTCCTGTTTATTTTCATCTAATGCTTCCTAATTTGTGTCTGCCAGATAGCAGCTTTAACAGCTGAAAAGACATAACTATGAGCAGTAAAATACACAAGTTGTCTGTTTGACAGCGTCTGCCTGTATAACAATACATAGAAATAATTGGAATCAGCCGCGCTGCTCACAGTCCAGTTTGGCCCTTTGACACTAAACCAAACCATAAATATAATCCAACTAAGAAGCACATTGTCTCAACTCATATAAGTTTGACAAGTGCTGCATCTGTCATAAAACTGCATTCAAAGTATGAGAGGACACACACAAAAATAACAGACGCACATAAGAACAGCTGCATATGACCAATCATATTCACTGTCATCTCTGAGTTGCACAACAGGGACAGTCTCAGTTGATTTCCTTAACATCATCAAGCACTTTATGCAATGAGTTCATTACACCAGGCACTCAGGCAAACATTGTCTAAGTTGTGTGAATTGTGCGCGCAGGCTTGTGAGCCAGCAAAATGTCTGCGAGTGTCTGAGTTGGGCATACAGAGGTGTTTTTGTATGCATGTGTTTGCTTATTTGACATGCTGCAATCAGACAGAATTAAACACAAGGAGACAGATAATGGGACATTTAATTTACAAAATGATGTGACAGTGAGTGTGTACGTTCGCTTGTGTGTGTGCATGAATCCTCCTGTGATTGTTGTAAATGGGTAGCAGGGGGGTCGTTATACTGTGGAAAACATCTGCGTTGCTGCTCTTTTATTTTTTTTATACTTAATGTCCAATTATAATAATCACTGTAGACACACGCAGACACATGCACACACACACACATACACACACTCATACAACAGAATGCACATTAGTTGCAGCTCTAATTAAAGTTACTGAGAGATGGCAGCTATGAAGGAACTTCTTAATGTGGTCTTGGCACTTCCCATTCATTTTCCTCAGCCAAATCAGGATCTAAATATATCTATGATATTTGCTGTGAGGATTTAAAAGGCATTTAATAGGGGACAAAGAGCGCACTGAAATCAATTGTGTCCACTTAATAATTTGTCATGCCCTGGCATCTACAATCAAATGATCCCTTCTCAGTCCCCTGTTTTTATTTGCTGCATCACCTGCACTTTCATGGAACAGGGCACTAATTTTATGAGCCAAGGTGTGGAACACAAAGTGTAGTCAAGTGCAACGCATTCAGAGCGGTGCACTTAGGCTATTATGTGACTAGATATACATGGCACACATGGAAACAGAGATTTAATGTTGATAGTTGTGCATCAGCTCTATACTCTGGTCTGCGCAGTTGAAAGCATTTAGGGACCACACACATGCTGCATTTTGTGCCCTCAAATTCATTGTTTCTAATGTAGATGAGCGACAGTGTCACGGCATGCATGCGTTCCCAAGTGCCTGTTTTTCAGGGCGCGACGGCTGTGCCCTGAAATAAACTGAGTTCAACTTTTGGAACGCAGCAGCGCGCACTGCTAACCACTCACAGCAGACAGATATGTTTTTCTTCATCCGTAAATATCAGTCTGTGACAAAGATGGAGAAGAAGTTGATCAGTGTAGTGCAGAGTTGCCAGAGCTTTACATCTGTCCAGACAGTAGGCCTACATATAACAGTGCCTAGAAGAAGATCAGCTCTGCACTTTCAGGTAATTAGGCAATGATATGCTGACTGATATGATGACGCAACTTGCTGCCATGCTCTTGAAAGCTTTTACAGAATAGGCACAAGGGTAGCACCCAGCGCCTGACCCAGTTACAGATGCTGCATGTGTACGACCCCTAATACTTGTGCATTGGTGTTTCTTTGTCGCTCTGCGGTCACACCTCTGAAGTGCTGTACGGATTGACTGATTCAAAACGCATCTAAAACACATTAAACATGGCTTAGAAGTAACATTATCAAACACAAGTACACAAATTGGTTTTATATAACTCACAAGTTTCACAGACTTTTGATTGAACACATTTTCCCTACAAATACAAACATTATCAGCATGAGCCTATTACATTTTACATTTCACAAATTAGCCCAGTGGCTAGTGGATAAACAACAGCAACATTTACCAAAGGTAACCTTGCAAAGTTCGGCTCCTATACCTCACTAGGGTCACAGACAAAACAATGGTCTTATACTAGACACATTTTCCTCACATATACAACATGCTGATATTATTAGCATAAGCCTATGACAAATTAGAATGCACAGATTAGCCCAGTGGCTAGCGGACTTCTACTCATATGTTACCATTACCATAAATAACACACAAGATCTTAAAATGCTATTTTGTGGGGGCTTTGTTGTCTTTAAAATGTATTTTTTCTTATCTGCGAAATAAAAGTAAATAAAAGCTTCATTTCCACTGAAGGAAATGGTTTTCATCTTACAAAAATAAATCAGGCCTATGTCACTGCGACATGTAGGTACATTTCTGGGGAGGTGCATGTCAGGCTACAGCATAGGCTATGGCATAGGGTACACATCTACGCAGAGCCTACGTCATTAGTAAGATGTTGATTTGATGCACAAGTATAAATCCCACTTACAACAATGATGGGAATCAGTATAGGTCATTTGTTACAAATCCTGTGAAGTTTTAATCTTGATTGGCAACATGTGGTTTTCATCACGGGCGTAGGTTTTATTTCAACACTGGGGAAAACACGTGACACAGAGGGTTTGAGGGTCCTCTGCCAGAAAATTTTAAGTGTCAAAACATTTAATTTCCTGCATTCTGGTAATTTTTTATTCACTAAATTGTGCTTTTTCTGCATTCATTTATGGTGTAAAAATAATCTGCTACTTTTATGTTTTTTATAAGGGGGGACAAATGCACATGTTCTAAATATTGAGGGGGGTGTGTCCCCTGCATCCCCCCTAAATTCTACATCTATGGTGACCGTGGTAAAAGCAAGTCCAGTTTAATACTATATCCAACACTCACTGAGCAGCTACTTTGTAAGAAATACATCAGAAGAGCAACTTGTATATCTGTGCGCAATGGAACCAGGAAAAGTTTATTAATAAAGAAGTCAGTCAAAAATAACTGCAAACACAATCTGATTTCATGCTGCACACGGTGTGAATAGTTTTCAGTGGCAAGAGCAGTAGGCGAAACAAGTCAGCATCAAAGGAGGGTGCTGGCAAGGACCTGAGCGTGGGCGACTTAATTAAAGAAATCGTCCCGAAAGTTATAGATGCGCTGACTCCGTTAATATGTTCCATAGTGATGGTGGCTGTAAATGAATCTACTAAACTCTTGCTCCAAGAGTGGGGAAAACACATGGACATGATCAGAAGAGGACAAGAGTCAGCTGTGAAAGCAACAACCAAAGCTGCGATGGAGATAAGTAAATTGAAGTTTGAGTGTGACAAAGTTGAGCAAACTACTCACAAGACAAACATTATCATTAGAGGAATCCCATTAACAAACGGTGAGAACACAAAGAAAGTAGTAGTTGATCTGGCAGCCGAGATGGGAGTGGAGATGAAAGAGCAGGACATCAGTGTAAGCTACCGTCTGCCAGGGAAACGTGGAAGAGTGCACGAGGCTGAAAGATCAACACCGCAGCAGAAACATTTTTGTCAAGTTTGTCAGGTATGAAACCAAACTTCAAATTATGAGAAACAAAGAACGTCTAAGGAGTATTGATGGGAAAAACAGAGTCTTTATTGAGGAAGACCTTACGCCTTTGAGAGGAAAGATCCTGAGACAAGTGAGGATTGATCCAGAGATTAAAAGAGCCTGGACAATGGACGGTAACATCTGTTGCATCATTAAGGACAACGATCAAGAGGTGAAGAAAACCATCTACTCCGGTGATGAGCTAATGTCCAAACTGGGATGGTCTGCAGAAAAAGCCCAAAGTGTCGGGATTTATGTAGACTTCCCCTAGGCTAGCGCTGACCCCTCACTACATGCAACTTGTATCAAGGATGTAACTTGTAAAAATTCTTCCGCTCGATTTAAGACTAAACAGGAGACAGATATCAAATTCCTTGGACTAAATGTGTGTGGATTACGTGCTAAATTTCAACTTGGGATTCTTACAGAATACATTAAAGACTATGACTTTATTTGTTTAACAGAAACCAAAACAGATAATATCTGTAAATCAGACTGTGATGGATTTACTCCTAGTGCTAGAAAAGAAGAAATCAAGTTATAAACATGGTGGTATCCATGGGGTATGTCTATTAGTTAAAAATTAGTTTGTGGGGCGTCGGTGGCTTAGTGGTAGAGCAGGCGCCCCATGTACAAGGCATTTGCTGCGGCGGCCCAGGTTCGACTCCGGCCTGTGGCCCTTTGCTGCATGTCCTTCCCTCTCTCTCTCCCCCTTCACACTTAAGCTGTCCTATCAATTAAAGGCTAAAATGCCCAAAAAAAAAATCTTTAAAAAAAATGAGTTTGCAAATTATGTTCAGGAGATAAAAGACACTACTTCTGACGCCATCCTGTGGACTAAAGTAGCCAAAGCAGCTTTTGGGTTTGAATTCATCTTGGGAACAGTCTATGTGCCACATGAAGGATCTATTTTTTTCAACAAGGACTATTTTGGAAATGTTTCCCAAGATATTTCATTTATGAACAGTAAATACAGTTTACCATTAGTGATGTTGGGTGATTTCAATTCAAGAACTGGTACTCTGAGTGACTCTTTAAATTTAGGTGACGTAGGAACGAATATTAGAAATGGGCTGTCTTTTGATGGTGAAATGCTTTTAAACAGTGACATAAATGATTTTTCTTTGATGGATCTACAGAGGGTCAATGAAGATTTAATGACTAACAATAACGGTCACAGCCTAATTGACTTATGTCAAAGTTCAGAGTTGAAGATTGTAAATGGAAGATTTGGGTCTGATAAAGGCATTGGGCGTTACACCTGTTTTAACTATAATGGTAACAGCGTTATTGACTATGCCATAGTGTCAGCTTGTTTGTTAGCACAGATTATCTATTTTTGTGTTGATCCCTTGGACAAATGTTTGTCAGATGTCCACTGCCCTATTAGTTTAACTATAAGAGCTAATAACTTGGGTACTCAGAAGTGTGAAACTCTTACAGATACTGCTTATTATGATTCCGAAAAAGAGAACAGACACATGGCCCATTTAATGTTTAAACACCGATGGAAATCTGAGCTAAAAGCCACATACCAAGAATCCTTTAATTTAGAAGTTATAAAAATGTATGATTGAATGATTGATGCGATTAATATTTCCAATACAAGTCTGGTTGAAATAAATAACATTAGTAAAGGTATATGTGACATTATGGCAGATCCTGCTAAAAGTTTGGGTTTATGTAAGGCATATGGTCAGGATCTGTACAAATTTGGTAGAACGTCAAAAAAACTACAAAAGAGAAAACCCTGGTTTAATGCTGAATGTGTTGAGGCCCATAGAAAATATTTTAAATCCATGAATATATTTAAATTTATCCGCTCTGCTCAATGTAAAGTTGAAATAAAATGTATAGCTAGAAAGTATAAATCCATCGTAAGGAAATGTTCAAGGCAGTTCTATGATTCTTTACATAGGAAACTTTGTACACTTAAGAAATCTAATAGTAATGAATATTGGTCTATTCTAAATGCAGGTAAACCATCTGGAAGATTAGGAAATGTATCTATAGAAACCTTTGCTGAATATTTTAAGAAACTCAGCCAAAAATCGAGTGATAATTGTACACCAGAAGACCAGCAATTTGACCTCAGACAAGTCACCTCTCCTACAAATGAATGCATAAATGATTTGTTTACTTTGGAAGAAATACTGCGAATGGTAAAAAAAATTAAAAAATAAAAAAGCAAATGGTATCGATGAAGTTATAAATGAATATATAAAGAACTCCCCTTTGGAAATGCTGAACATTTTAGTAAAATTCTTTAATATGGTACTGATAACAGGTATAGTCCCCACTGACTGGTGTTTAGGAGTGATAAAACCATTATACAAAAACAAGGGACCAGTAGATGATCCTGAAAATTACAGAGGTATTACTTTACTTAGTTGTATTGGTAAGCTTTTTACGGCTGTAATAAATTACAGACTAACTGCTTATATAGAGTCTGAAAGAATTCTTGGAGAAGAGCAGGCAGGGTTTAGGAAAGGCTTTTCAACCCTTGACCATATTTTTGTTCTTCACTCACTGGTTGAATGGTACTTGTATAAGAAAAAAAGACTGTATTGTGCTTTTGTTGATTATAAAAAAGCGTTTGATTTGGTAGATAGGTCATCACTATGGTTTAAATTAGTTGCACTTGGTATAAATGGAAGAGTATTAAATGTGATACATAATATTTATGAGAATGCCAAATCTTGTGTTAGAGCTGGTTATGATTTATCTGAACAGTTTGTATGTAATGTAGGAGTGCGTCAGGGGGATAATTTATCACCGCTATTGTTTGCACTATATTTAAATGACTTTGAAAAATATATGAGTCAATGGTACAACGGACTTCAACTTTTTTCAACTGAATGCCGCAATGTGATGAATGGTGAAATAGGGATATATTTGAAATTATATGTCCTGCTTTACGCGGATGATACGATTGTACTGGTAGAGACTCCTTCAGAATTACAGGCTGCATTAAATGCAGTTGCTTCTTATTGTAAAAACTGGTATTTAACTGTCAACACAGACAAAACAAAGGTTGTTATTATCTCTAGGGGGATATTACGGATACTCCCAGAATTTAAGTTTGGTTCAGATAAATTAGAAGTTACTTTTGAGTATGACTATCTTGGAACGTTATTTAATTTTAATGGACGATTTGATAAAGCAACAGCTAAGCAAGTTAAACTAGCTAAAAGAGCTTTATTCTCCTTGGAAAACAGAGTTACTAGATTACAGTTACCCGTTGATATACAATGTGAGTTATTTGACCAGCTTATAGTGTCTATTCTTTTATATGGAAGTGAAGTCTGGGGATTTCATAAATTTGACCAAATTGAAATGCTTCACAGATCTTTCTTGAAACGTTTACTTAATGTTAATAAACGCACAGCAAATTGTATTATTTATGGAGAGTTTGGTCGAAATAGATTAGATTTAAAGGTAAACATGAGAATGATTAACTTTTGGTTACATTTAATTAGTCATAATACAGCAAAAATCTCTTTGACTGTGTTTATTGTTTTCAAGACTTTGTATGATGACAGTATTTTTCAGTGTAAATGGATTTCCAAAGTTAAAAATATTCTTGATGATTGTGGTTTATCGTACTTATGGCATGACGCTGGACGGATGAACCCTAAATATTTAAAATTAATGATTGAACGTAGATTATCTGATATGGAACTACAGAGATGGCATGAGAAATTACAAAGTAACCCTTTATGTGATAGTTATAAATTGTTTAAAACTGATTTCACTTTTGAACCTTATCTGATTATGTTAAGACCTGCGGAAAGAGTTTGTTTGTTTCGGTGCTATCTCTGAGCGCAGGTATGATCGTTAAAATGTCCCCCGGAAATGTACTCTTTGTGTGACTGGAAATTGAGGAGACGAATATCATTATGTACTTGTGTGTTCTTTTTTGATAAAGAGAGAAGAGAGTTGGTCGGACAGTTCTATAGAGCAAATCCAAATATTTATGTTAAGTTTCAAAAGTTAATGTCATCTCGAAAAGTAAAGGTCTTGTCAAATTTGTTGAAACTTTTAAAGAAAATCTTGAATAGGTTCTCTTGATTTGCTTTGACTTGTATGTATGTACACAAATTCTGTTTTATTTATTTTGCTGTGCATTGGCTGCCACCTGTTCTGATTTGTTAATGTTATTTTTTGTTGTCTGCCCCTTATACCTTGGGGAGGGGTCAAAAGGAATAAATGAAATTAAATGAAATGAGGTCACAGTGAAGTTGATTAACTTGCTGAGGAGTTGAAGGTGTGAGATTGATATCACAGAATAACTTTCAATAGGCCATGTTTTTATTTTCCTGACAGGTGATCTTGTCAGGTCATGTGGATATTGACTGTCCTTATAAAGCAGCACAAGTGGAGTGTGATGTTGTTTGTGACTTTTAACCATGGTTTGGGTTCCCTCTCCTTCCCCCAACAGTAAATCCTCTCTTTTAACCATAAAAATGATTTTCCCCAATGATAACCAAAGGATGAAGATTGCATGATATAAACAAAAGCTCCAAATCAGTTTCTAAACATATCTGGTGGTAAGATCCTTTCCTCAACTGCTGTTTCCAAGGTCAGAAACAAACTTTGAACTACAACTATTTAGCAAACATAGACAAAAAGTGATTGAAATGCTCTGAAAAAATGAATATTTTTACATATACAATTCCATGATAACTGGTCAATCCCCTGTGCTGCTAAAGATGTCATGTGTCATGTGTCATGTGCATACAGCGTACAAAGTAGTTTTCGTTGCCTAATACCACATCAGCATTCCACAAATAACCAATCCAGACAAAGGTTCCCATATGGCCTAGAGGTCAGGATTCTTGATTTTCACCCAGGCTGCCTGAGTTCTCACCTCAGTTGGGAAACAGTATACTAAGATTTCCTTAGTAAGAGTCAATCCAAGTTGGTCTTACTCTCAAGGCATTACATACTGACGCTGTGACTGGTTTCCTGGTATATGATACCAACACATAATGCACCTTTAATGTCTGCATGAGCAACACCAGGCTTTTAACTGGATGAGTCAAAAAGCACAGGACTGTTACCCAGGAGCCCGCTGTATGTGTCCCATATGAAACTAAAAGTCAATGACAACTTATTTTAACATAACATTACATAAGTGACATAGCCCATATATGTCACGTACATACGTCACTTTACTTCTTCACATAAGTGATGTCTCACCCTACAACCCGGTCTCTTTCCGAAGTTGTCAAATACCAGTGCTTGCTGGACTTCCGGCGTCAGACACAGATGAAAAAAGCAGTCCTTTCACATGGGAATGATATGCGTTATTGTGTAACGGTACCCGACGGCGTCAGGGGGAAATACGGTGGGACAAAAGCATAAGTTAAGGGGGTGAAAGTCGTAGTAGGGTGGGTGGAAGGGGTGATGGATTGGTCCAAATTCCACTGACCTTCACCCGGGAGGTTGGTGTTCGCCTCCCCTATGATTGTAAAGCCAAACCCTGGTATTTTTTTCTAAACTCAACCATGTGCTTTTGTTGCCTAAACCCATCCATGTGCATGTGTTGGCTAAACAAACGGTACATTTCCTGTGCAAACAGAAGTGTATTTTGAAAAGACACAATGCATGTAACAGGCTGAAGTTGACATGGTGTCCCAGAACACCAACAACCAATGCACCCAGGGTACCTTGTATGTCATATGTCAACATGGAAAGTCCACAACCAAGTGTCGATATGTGACAAGGTTGGAGGGAAAATGTGTTGAACCCTAACCTTGAAACAAGGTGTTGATTTAGGTCAAACCATGATCTTTTTCTAAACCTAACCGAGTTATTTTGTTGCCTTTACCTAACTACATGCTATGTGTTTCAAGAGACCACTGTGCGCCTCAAAGAGACCTGAAAGGGTGCTTTGTAGCCTGGAAATCCAGACTCAAATCTAGAAAGATTTTGAGTCAGGCCCTCACTGATACACCCTTCCTACCCAAGGGGCGGCACTAACTGAGGCATTTCAAATGCCGCCGCATGCAACTGGATAGCACGATGGCCAATCAGAGCAAAAAACAAGGTGACGTATTCATTGCACTAAGCCCCATTTGTTTGCCGAACAGTGGGGCTAACTGATATATTATGCCTTTGCTGTATCCCGTCGGCAAAACAGCAAAAATGTCCTTCCTGGAAACAAAGGCTTCTAGGGCAGTCTTCTGTTCCTCTCTCAAGGGAAAAGATAAGTGTTGTTGGCTTAGTGTTTCTTCCAAAGCTAAATTGAATGGACGCGGTCCTTTCGGCAGCTGCCATTGGCCATTTACTTTTTGATTCCTACGGCGCAGTGCTGTCCTCATCATGTTACGCCTGCCCAGAGCCCGCCTCTGTCAGATAGACTGATCTGATTGGTCTGAAAGGCAATTCAGTGGGCTCTGCTCGTTGGGGCCAGATCCCCGTGCAGTGCAAATTAGAATTTGCTAGGGGCGGGGCATCTGGATTTCCAGGTTAGGTGCCTTGTGCTTCCATATCAGATGCTGAGTGGGCGAAACAAAGTGTTGGTATTTGACAACCTGGTCATGAGAATGGGTTAGTCAGTCAATTACTTATCTTGTCATTTTTAAATGCAGCAGCTGGTAGTTTATGTAGTTTTCCCATTGCAACTGTAAAAGTTTCATCCTATCTTGAAGTGAGAGAAGAAATGAGGGAAATCAACAACTCTCGCTAGGTTAATTACAATTTTTTCCAAACTGGAATACATACAGTGCTCCACATCCACAATGTTCAGTGTGAACTGGATAGTAATATTCTCTGGACTATATCCTTTTATCACCTGCTAGCTAAGTTGACCAATGGGACAAGAAAAACTGCTGCAGTTCTCCAAAGGTTAGCAAAGAAACCTCCAATACGTGATTGGAACATTGCCAGTTCATATTCCCAGACCTGCTATAGGAAAACCAGGACAGGGAACATGAATGATTAATTCCCTCAGTTATCGCCAGCTAAGGTCAGGCAGCTCTTGGTAGCTGCTGGTCTCAAAAACTCTATTTTAATAGAAAAGCAAAATATAAAGTCCTGTATTGCTTGTTCCGGAAGAGACACATTTTATGTTCTGCATTTGACAACACAGAATAACACAAACTCCGTGAAAGGTAACAGAATAAAGAAATATGGCAGGTTGATTAACAAGCTTTACATTTTTTTCATTGCTGTAGAGCTCAATTTTTCAAGCTAGCAGCTACTCAGAACTCAGCTGCCTTTGCTGGTGACACTTGCCTTGCGGCCCATTGAGAGTCTCCCTAACTGGACGGCCTTTTAGCAGTCAAATGGCATTCTGGGAAATGTTGGAAATCACAGTGTCAATGGCAAGTGGCTACACCGTTAAAGTTTGAGTACCGTGCTGCCGATGATTTATAGGGATATGAGGAAGATGATGTCAAAAGAGACAAGGGAAAAGAGATCTCCCTTCTGATCTAACTTCTCTACACACTCTTCTTTTTCCTCTCTGCTTATCCTAGCTGAGAAAGGAATAGCAAGGACTCGTGAGTCATCCATCCATCCATCCATGCACCCCCTCCGTCTCTTTCCTCCCTCCTTGTACATTTACTTTGTCTCCTTGTCTCTCCGTCCATCTCCCTCTCTCCTTCACCCCTCTGTGAGCCTCTCTCCGCTTTCTCCCAAAATCCAATTAGTCAGAGCTGACTCCTTCCTCTGCAGGACTACTGAGAAGAGAGAGACAGAGAGAGGGATGGGAAACACTGCCAGCAGAAATCCTTAACCAGAATTTTCTCAACCTTAGCCCGTCCCCTGTGGTTTGACCACAGAGAACAGAGGAAGGGAAACAAGGAGATGAAAAAATGGAAGAAAGGAGGAGAGGTTACTGGCAGAATCCATCAGCAGAAATCCCCTGCCTACAAATTTTCTGCTTTCTTTTATTCTGAAGGTATCACACTGGAGATGGGTCATACAACATTAATGTTGTGAAACAGTGTTGAATTTGGGATTTGGACATACTGGAGGTATTTTTAATGTTGAGATTATTGGTAAGCGATCGATGGCATCTGTTGATTAGTGGAACAAATAGCAGAAGTCCAGGAGTTATTGGTGCTGAGACATTCTGCAGACATTATATTCATAGTGCACCTAAACTAGAAACAGCAAACCTTCATTCCCTTCATGATGATACTAAACTCAGTTGATCCCCACTGAATGACAGTAAACATTTTAGATTCTGAAAGACCTGTTTAATTCTTTGAGTAATTCAATTTCATGTTAGACAGAGGTAATATAACCAAATTTAAATCTGATTAAAAAGAATCTTGGTAACCAATGTTTGTAAATCATTACTGCATTGTTAGGCTTTTTCTTTGCTAATGATGATTTTCTAAAAAATTATCTTGTATTGCTGTATTATGACAGTGATAATTTGTACCAACACAATAGCATTTTATTAGATTAATTATTTGATGCCAACCAAATTACATGTCAGAGTTCTTGGCCTGTGAAGTGGTTAGTCACTTATCATCACACAGTAAAACTTTTTTTGTGTGTGGGAAAATCAGTGAGGCATAAAAGCATCTGCTGACAGCAGTGATGAACTTTACATGACAGCTACATTTTCTATGTGATGGGTTGAAGTTGAAGAGCTAAATGTAGCCACTGTAATGTGTAAACAGATGAGTCAGGGTACAGTTTCAATCTAAAATGACTACCAAAGTTCAACATAATTGCCTTTATACTTGGGGGTGCAGGGTATTTTTTTTCCGTGCAATTAATTTGCATGTCAGTATATTTTTTCTAGCTTTTTTTTTTTTTTTTTTTATGAGTACTTTACAAGCAGCAACCATCTGGGCTGAAAGATGAAGCCAATGCATAAGCGCAGTTCCTTGAATGGCCACTTGAGGCTGGCTCCAGAAGTGAGTCAGTCCCCATTGATCCCCATGTTAAAATGCCCAAAGTCACAGCAGAAATAAACACGTTTACAGCCTGGTACAAAAACAGTTCAGTTCTCTGTAGCTAATTTCAACACACATGACAGCTCTACAGGGGATGCTTCTTTTTATATTACTCACCCATTTACATTTAATTAAGGCTTAAAGCTATACTTATTTAAGGACGGGTCACTTGAGTGACAGGCTGTCTGCAAGGCGTCCCCACAGTCTATGAGTCACTTCTACTCCTTGCTCCTCCACAGCTCCACCCTCTCATCCACATATGACCATTTCTGGCTCCAAAATAACCAAAATGGTGACGGCTGAAATTCTGAACTTGAGGCTTCAAAACATCCACAAACCAATGGATAGCTATGTCCATTAGTATATGGTACTTTCACGCAGAAGGCTTAAGTATAAATGTGGTTAGTTCTTTCATACTTTTACAGATTGTGACTGTACATTTGTGTTTTTTCTTTTCTACTTTGAACCCACCTTCTGACAGGAGTTGGATGAACTAAGCACTGTGCTGGTCATTAGATGAAGATCATGGTCACAGTTAAAAAAAAAAAAGCGATCTTGACTACCTTTAATGAGGATACTGGGTATAACTGCATCATGTTTGAAATCCAGCTGTAGTCGTGGTTCAAGCCTGTTATGTTTGTTGACTGTAATGTTCACTGACTGAATATGCATTCAGTTTAATGAACATATCTCACACAGGACAACTACATTAATCAGTTGTGATTTAGCTTCTGTGAAGACCATCAGTGAGTTGTGCTGATGTATTTTTAGAAATTTAATAAATCAAATTAGATTAAAAACAAAATGAGCAACATAAACTGCCTTCACGAGGTGTTTATGATTGAGAGACTCCAGGTTCACAGAAATATATCCACAAAACAAATCAATTGAACACCAGGAGATAATGGCGATAATGGCTTGAGATGAGAGGAATACACTGGCTTGGTAATAGCTGCAATTTTAAAGATGATATAGGGGAATGAAAACAGTGAAAGTGGAATACACAGAGCACAGTGCCTTCTTTATCAGGCATTAAGTGCTGATACTGACAAGAACTACATTCTTTAGGTTTCCCTGAAAGCTCGATGATGGGCACCGCCCTCAATTGCAACCTATCTACCTGTACATATATATATGTACGCCCATGCTCTCATACAGAGATTGACTTTCTGATTTGTTTCCATCTTCAGTGCTCAGCAGTCATCACTGCCATGTTTCTGCATGGCACTTTTCAGAGATTACTTATCAGTCAAAGCGTATGTTCTCAGTATATTCATGATCTTTGATTGTTTGTGTTTCTCCAGCAGAGATATCGAACCGTCAAAGCTCAATATTTCATAACTTCACTCCAGCCTGACAGACTCCGATACAGGCTGTGTTTTCTCTCTTGAATAAACTGACCATGAGATAAGCCATGAGGCAAGTGTTGGGATCATCCTGATCCAGCAGTAGACAGTCATCATCATAATCCTTCTCATTGCGTCTGGATTGATCTGACACAGTAAAATGCAGCAGCACAGATGCTTTCTGTACATGTCTTATCCCTTGGATTTGCTTGCTAGGCATTGAATTTCATGGTATTCTATAATTTCCCCTGAGCATGTATTGGAGTTTAGTACACTGTCATATTGGACTTTTTAAAAGTACTGCCATGTATATGTAGATTTATGTATAATTTTGCAGAAGCTGGTACGTTGCACACTCTGACCCCCTTTTACGCATTAAATGAAAATGCATTTTGGATTATTGGATTGCAATCATCTAGTGCTTGACTAAATGAATGTACAGGCACAGATGCACCCAAAACACACTGATGATGGGTTGCGACAGATTAGCAAAATAATCTACTAACAAGAAAGCAGTAAGGAAGCTCATTTTAAGACACTTGCAGATGGAGTCAAGATGAGACCAAGTGCCAACCGAGCAATTTAGAAAGTAATGGTGGAGAAAAGCTGCACTGTTCAGTTATATGAGCTGGATAGAGTGATCGGATCTCAGTGTGGACACTGAAGACACATAATACCAGGTGTAAACGACATCTTGACACCTTGCATTAAAATGTGTTTTGGATGATTGGATTACAATCGTCTGGTACTTGACCACAGTCACAGATGTGAATGCATCCAAAACGCATTGAGGATGGAGTGCGATCCAATCAACCAAACCTACCTCCATAGGTAGCCTGGGACATTGCAACCACATGGCACAATTGTATAGTCCATCAACAATTACGTGGATGGAAATACGTAATCACGTGCAACTGTTCCAAACCAGTGGGGTAGTAGCTAGTGATGTCCAAATGAAGCTTCATGAACCACCAGTTGTATTTGCTGAACCCACTAGATGGCGCTGTTGGTGTAATGAAAAAGGCTCAAGGGATGCCAGTGCAGTTTGGTTTCAATTAGCAATGGCCAAATAATACTTCCTGAACCATTTTCTTTATTTTTTGGGTCCACTCTGGCACTCTTTGTTCAACAAAGGGTTGAAACCAAACTGTATTGCCATCCCTTGAGCCTTTTTCATTACACCAACAGCGCCATCTAGTGGGTTCAGCAAATACAACTGGTGGTTCATGAAGCTTCATTTGGACATCACTAGTAGTAGCCATTAGCCAGGTAGTGAACTAAGCTATTAGCAAGAAAGCAGAAAGAAAGCTTAGGGACATTCAAGACACTCATGGATGGGGTCAAGATGAGACCAGGTGTTTGCTCTTGGTTTGGTCTGACAAAAGTATACAACCGAAAACTTGGCAATTCATATTGAAACCAAGCCATTATGATGCCATAGATAAACAAATTATGGAGAACTGTTGCAAGCGTTTGGCTGTTTTAGCTGGACATAGCGATCTCATTTGGGTCTCAATGTGGACACTGGAGACATCTTAATACCAGGTGTTTATTTAACCAGGTTAAATTATATCTGCATTCAATCTTGATACCATACTTATTTAATGCAAGGTGTAAAGAGAGTCTCAGTGACTATGCAGTTTCCTCACATCTTCCTTTCCTCTGGTTTATTTATGTTTTGTTTGTCACATGCGTTATCTCTGATACCTTCCCATTGGCCTTGTTTGTCTTTATCTACTGCTGCTACAACCTAATGTACCCATGGGTATCATTAATCTACAGCCTGATCCGAAAAACAGCACTATCACTCACACTAAAGTCATTGCGTACCTCATGCACATTCAGTCTCTTAATTGGACAAAGATGTGGAGACATTTTTGAAGGTTTTTCTCCTTCTATGACATATCAGGATGGATTCAATGTTTTTCTCATCCCAACCTGCCATATTTGGGCAAATTATTAGCCGCGCAGTCCTGAAAGATTAACACAATTATTCTTAATCAGCATTGAACAGACTTCTAACATCCCGATCAGAGTCGAACACAGCCAGCCAGCTAATATGCTAAGAAGCTGATAACCAGCTATCTGGCAAACTCTGTATTTCCCACAGGCGATGATGAGTTAATTGCAGAGTTTTCTCTTAAATTCACAAGTTCAGAAAAATGATGGATGCAAAGCACTCTGGCAGCATTTATATCAGCTGGAAGAC
Organism: Epinephelus lanceolatus; assembly: GCF_041903045.1. NCBI lineage: Eukaryota > Metazoa > Chordata > Actinopteri > Perciformes > Serranidae > Epinephelus > Epinephelus lanceolatus. The sequence goes on from NC_135740.1 coordinate 11,099,149, forward strand.
TCTTCCAGCTTAACGCATACATGGAGAGTAAACTCGACAGAGGCAACAAAGATGTTTCTCCACTGCTGTGGCTTCTCAGTAAATCCTCTTTTTTTCTTGTCTGAAAGTGCATTATGGGTCAGTGTACAAAGCTTTTGCATGTAAGGTAATCCTGTCAAAATGTGTCTGCTGGTGCTGACTTCCTAGTGGAGGCCTGACAACACAGGGAAAAGAAGGATGTAATATATTCCACATAGAGAGTTGAGGCTCATTCAGGATGAAATGATCCACTCTGAATGCACATGATACTGATGGCCACTTAAGTGGAAATATCATAATCTCCTAACTCCTGCTGCTTTAGTTTTTATATGGCATTTCTTGTACTGGGAATGTTTCATGACCCTTGGCAGAACCATTACTCATAACACTTTCTGCTGTCAGGATGTGTTTCCTAAACTGCTACATTTCAATGGGATTTATACAGCAAGTCAAACAGATCATGTTGAAACTGATCATGAAGTTGTACTGTGCATAGATTAACCTACTCTGTCATACATTACACTGTCCAATGAAATCCATATATCCTCATCTATGTGTATACATATCTTCTGTCCAAAGCCTACTGCATGCGTCTGTATTGTTCTAGAAATGATAATGGGCTGTGAATACAAATTTCCATCCTGGAACAATAAAGACCAAGTTTTCCTTTATGAAAATTCTTTCTTACCCCCAAAGCTACATGAACTATTAAAAACCCACTGGATTAGGTGAAAAGATGCATTGTCACAGAACTGAAACCAGGGCTGTTTTTCTTAGCTCATGGAAACTTGTGGGATGCTTTGGAGATGCATGGGACTCAGGACAGCAACAATTTGTGTCATTGTAAAAAAAAATGGGCTCCAGACAAAGCTACCATCATCAATTATTTTGTTGATCACCAGCTGTGACAATGTTGCAGCTGCTGGTATTGTTTTTACCCTGTGAGTGTGCGTGTGTGTGTGTGTGTGTGTGTGTGTGTGTGTATGTGTCACCACGGGGAAATATGGTCCTGATGACACCAATTGTACTGGGAACAACTACAGGAGTGGTTTTGAGTACTCAGCCAGGTGTCTGTCTGTCTGTCTGTCTGTGGACAGATTTTGTCCTCGGGCAAGATGCAGTCACAAAATTTCACAGGTGTGTCGTTGAAATTAAAATAAAGGTCGAGTTGGAAGATGAGTGTGGTCCCAGCTACAGTGCCAGAAGCTGGGCCTAAGGTCGGGAAGGGGCAACTACCCCCCACCTCTAGGAAGCTTGAACCTGTGAATGATTTGCATTTTGCTTGATACTTGACTTTGCTTAAACGATTGAAAGCTTTTGATTTACTGGTCCATCTATGACTCAACCCTCACCTTTGGTCATGAGCTTTGAGTAGTGACCAAAAGAATGAGATTGTGGTAAAAGCAGCCGAAATGAGTGTCCTCCATAGGTTGGCTGACCTCTGCCTGAGAGATAGGTGAGGGGCTCAGACATCCAGAGGTTAGCTTGGAGTAAAGCTGCTGCTCCTTCGCCAAAGGGGCCAGTTGATGTGGTTTGGGCATCTGATCAGGATGCCTCCTGGACGCCTCCTGATAGAGGTATGTCCAACTGGGCCTGGACTCAGAACATGCTGGAGGGATTGTGTTATTTCACCTGGCCTGGGAACGCCTCAGGAGGAGCTGGAAAGCATTGCTGGGTTGAGGGACATCCGGAGTATATTACTCTTACCCTGGATACGCAGATGAAAATAGATGGATGGATGGATGATTTAAATGATCAAAAAATCAATCAACTAATTGTTTACTGAGCTGAACCTTATCAGGATACTTCGCTTTAGCACTATGACAACTGAAAAGTGATGATCAAAAGCTAATCAAAAGCTCTAGAACAGCTACTAAATTGACCAAGGTGAAGAATGAACCTCATGGTAAATGGACTTGCACTTGTGTAGTGCCTTTCGAGTCTTCTGACCAGAATTGGACAAGTCTTGGACTTGCACTCAAAGTGCTTTAACACCACTTGTCACATATACCCATACATCCATACACTGGTGGCCAAGGCACCTTCTGCACAGTCATTAGGGACCAACTGGGGTTCAGTATCTTGCCCAAGAGTACTTCAACATTTGGACTGGAGAAGCTGGGGATTGAACGCTGATGTATCTATTGAATTTCAGATTAGAGAACGACCTGCCCCACCTCCTGAGCCACAGCCGCCCCTGATCATTATGTATGTTTACAATGTATTATTGCAGCCACATTGAGTTACAATATAATGATGCTACAGTAATACATGTATTTGGTCTAATAGAATACAGCAAAAACATTAACATTTTGTTGTATATTTAGAGCTGAAGGCGATGATAAACAGGACAAGCTTCTTGGCAAGTGTGTTTTTCTTTTTTGCCTCCCAACACTAACAGTAACACAGCCCATCGCCATCCTAACAGCTTGTGGATTAGAGTCAAGCCCTTCTACTAGGAACTAGCTAATACTTGTTTCAGCAGGGTGAATTAGATTTTTATACCTATCTCATTGTACAGACAGCTAGCTGGCAGAAAGAGTGCGAGATAACAGAGAAGAAGAAAGGAGGACCGAGGCAGAGAGACTTTGAACTGTGGATGATGAGCTTTTTAAAAGACACACAGAGACAGACAGTCTGCCAGCCAGACAGACAGAGCCACGAGGGGCAGATCCTGCGGTCTGATTGCAGCTAGTCACTGATAGCGGTGAGAGAGAATGAAAGAGGGAAGCAAAGTGGGAAAAGTGAGGGAATTGTGGGATAAAACGAGAGAGTGTAGGAACAAAAAGGATGAGTCCAGACTGTAGACAGGAGGAGAGCAGAAAGGGAAGAGGGTTGCAACACAGATAGTGATGAAAAGAGACCCAGAGAGGGATAGACAGAGAGGAAGAGACAGGGGTAATTATACAGATAAATACATGGAGCCTCAGTCTGAGTCTGATCTTCCCTACTGTTTAGAGCTATGGCTGCTCTCCGTTTCTCTCTGTTATGGATACTGTAGGATAAACAGGGGACAGAGAGAGAACAAAAGAGATGCCATAGAAGTGTAATTTGGAATTTGATCATTTTCTTTGAGCTGGAGCACAGATAGAGGAAAACAGAAAACATACAGTTTTAATAGCCAGTGCTTCTTTTAAAATCACTCAGTAATACAGAAGTGTTCATTTTGTGTTTTTTAAATTAACTGTTTATCCAGACTATGAGACAAACTGACATTTCTCAAACTGAAGTGAGAAACATTACACTTCCTTTCCATCTTTGCCTTTGTGTCTATTCAGAAAAGCAGAAAGAGGAATAGCCTTTTTTGCTTAGGAATGTTCCTAACTTTGTAAAATGATCAAAATGCTAAGGAGAGGTGCTCTAGTGTTTGCTTTCTTATTTTCTTTGGGTACACTGGACCATTCTCTATAAAAGAAAGGGAGTAATGCCGTCCCAGAGTTCCTTGTGGTAGCAATACTTTAAGCAATACACCATTTGGGCATTCACAAAAATAAACAATACGTCTATCTTCCATAAATTTAACAATTGTTTTCATACAATCGCACTCATTGGGATTCATGCCAATAGATATGAATGAACAGGAGGGTGAGCGTGAGCAACCAATCTCATTGTGACAACTATTTTACTTCACTGTTTGTCCATTTTCATATAGCCTGCATGAAACAACACGGGAAGAATGCACGGTGCAAAGTAGCTAAGATGAGCTTTTAGTAGTCCATCTCTGAGTTATTGTGGAGGCGTGTACCCGGCCCAGAGGGTTACCGGGGCCCCGCCCTGGAGCCAGGCCTGGGGTTGGGGCCCGTGGGCGAGCGCCTGGTGGTCGAGCCTTCGCCCATGGGGTCCGGCCGGGCCCAGCCCGAACCGGCTACATGGGCTCGTCCCCCTGCAGGCCCACCACCCGCAGAGGGATCCAGAAGGGTTCGGTGCAATGTGGATTGGGCAGCAGACCAAGGCGGGGGCCTTGGCGGTCCGATCCTCGGTTACAGAAGTTGGCTCTTGGGACATGGAATGTCACCTCTCTGGCGGGGAAGGAGCCGGAGCTTGTGGAAGAGGTTGAGCGCTACCGGCTAGATATAGTCGGCCTCACCTCGACACATAGGCTCTGGAACCCTAGTCCTTGAGAGGGGTTGGACTCTCTCCTTCGCTGGAGTTGCTCCGGGTGAGAGGCGGAGGGCCGGGGTGGGCTTTCTGATAGCCCCCAGACTCTCTGCCTGTACGTTGGGGTTTACCCCGGTAGACGAAAGGGTTGCTTCCCTGCGCCTTCGGGTCAGGGAACGGGTCCTGACTGTTGTCTGTGCTTATGCACCGAACAACAGTTCAGAGTACCCACCCGTTTTGGAGTCCCTGGGACGGGTGCTGGACAGTGCCCCGACCGGGGACTCCATTGTTCTGCTGGGGGACTTCAATGCTCACGTGGGCAATGACAGCGGGACCTGGAGGGGCGTGATTGGGAGGAACGGCCTGCCCGATCTGAACCCGAGTGGTGTTCAGTTATTGGACTTCTGTGCGGGTCGCAGTTTGGCCATAACTAACACCATGTTCAAACATAAGGATGTCCATCGGTGCGCGTGGCACCAGGACAGCCTAGGTCGCAGTTCAATGATCGACTTTGTAGTCGTATCATTTGAACTGCGGCCATATGTTCTGGACACTCGGGTGAGAGGAGCAGAGCTGTCAACTGATCACCACCTGGTGGTTTGGATCAGATGGTGGGGGAAGACGCCGCGCAGACCTGGCAGGCCCAAACGAACAGTGAGGGTCTGCTGGGAACGCCTGGCGGAAGAACCTGTCCAGATGATCTTCAACTCCCACCTCTGGGAGAGCTTCGACCGCGTCCCGAGGGCAGAGGGGGACATTGAGTCCGAATGGGCCTTGTTCCGCTCTGCCATTGTCGAGGCGGCAGTTGCGAGCTGTGGCCGCAAGGCCGCTGGGGCCAGTCGCGGTGGTAATCCCCGAACCCGCTGGTGGACACCAGAGGTGAGGGGAGCCGTCAGGCTGAAGAAGGAGGCCTACAGGGCATGGTTGGTCTGTGGGTCTCCGGAAGCAGCTGACGGGTACCGGCGGGCCAAGCGGAGCGCAGCGGTGGCAGTCGTTGAGGCAAAAACTCGGGCATGGGAGGAGTTTGGTGAGGCCATGGAGGAAGATTATCGATCGGCTCCAAAGAGGTTCTGGCAAACCGTCCGGCGCCTCAGGGGGGGAAGGCGGCAACTTGCTCACACTGTTTACAGTGGGGGCGGGGAGCTGCTGACGTCAACTCTGGACATTGTCGGGCGGTGGAAGGAATACTTTGAGGAGCTCCTCAATCCCACCAACACGTATTCCAGTGAGGAAGCAGAGACGGGGGTCTTGGGGGCGGGTCGTCCAATTTCTGAGGCAGAAGTTGCTGAGGTAGTGAAACAACTCCGAGGCGGCGGAGCCCCGGGGGTGGATGAGATTCGTCCTGGATATCTCAAGGCTCTGGATGTTGTAGGCTGATGTCCTGGCTGACACGCCTCTGCAACATTGTGTGGACATCGGGGGCAGTGCCTCTGGAGTGGCAGACCGGGGTGGTGGTCCCCATTTTCAAGAAAGGGGACCAGAGGGTGTGTTCCAACTACAGGAGGATCACACTCCTCAGCCTACCCGGTAAGGTCTACTCCAGGGTGCTGGAAAAGAGGGTCCGGTCGATAGTTGAACCTCAGATTGAGGAGGAGCAATGTTGTTTTCGTCCCGGATGTGGAACCGTGGACTAGCTCTTTACCCTCGCCAGGGCGCTGGAGGGGGCATGGGAGTTTGCCCAACCAGTCCACATGTGTTTTGTGGATTTGGAGAAGGCTTACGACCGTGTCCCCAGGGACATCCTGTGGGGGGTGCTCCGGGAGTATGGGGTTGGTGGCCCCTTGCTAAGGGCCATCCAGTCCCTGTACCGAAGGAGCATGAGTCTGGTTTGCGTGGCTGGCAGTAAGTCAGACCTGTTCCTGGTGAGGGTTGGACTCCGCCAGGGCTGCCCTTTGTCACCGGTTCTGTTCATAACTTTTATGGACAGAATTTCTAGGCGCAGCCGAGTGGTGGAGGGTGTCAGGTTCGGTGACGGGAGGATCTCGTCCCTGCTTTTTACGGATGACGTGGTCCTCCTAGCTCCATCGAACAGTGACCTCCAGCTCTCGCTGGGGTGGTTCGCAGCCGAGTGTGAAGCGGCTGGGATGAGAATCAGCACCTCCAAGTCTGAGGCCATGGTCCTCAGCCGGAAAAGGGTGGATTGCCCACTCCAGGTCAGGGGGGAGGTCCTTCCTCAGGTGGAGGAGTTTAAGTATCTCGGGATCTTGTTCACGAGTGAGGGTAGGATGGAGCGGGAGATTGACAGGCGGATTGGGGCGGCGTCAGCAGTGATGCAGGCGCTTAACCGGTCCGCTGTGGTGAAGAGGGAGCTTAGCCAGAAGGCGAAGCTCTCAATTTACCGGTCAATCTACGTTCCAACCCTCACCTATGGTCATGAGCTCTGGGTAGTGACCGAAAGAATGAGATCGCGAGTACAAGCGGCCGAAATGAGTTTCCTTCGCAGGGTGGCTGGGCTCAGCCTTAGGGATAGGGTGAGGAGCTCAGACATCCGGGAGGGACTCGGAGTAGAGCCGCTGCTCCTCCACATCGAGAGGAGCCAGTTGAGGTGGTTCGGGCATCTGGTAAGGATGCCTTCTGGACGCCTCCCTTGGGAGGTGTTTCGGGCATGTCCAACCGGGAGGAGACCTCGGGGCCGCCCCAGAACACGCTGGAGGGACTACATCACCCGGCTGGCCTGGGAACGCCTCGGGGTTCCCGCGGAAGAGCTGACAGAAGTGGCAGGGGAGAGGACTGTCTGGGCTTCTTTGCTGAGGCTGCTGCCCCCGCGACCCGGACCCGGATAAGCGGAGGACGACGACGACGACGACGACGACGACGACAATCTCTGAGTTACTGTGGTTTTTATATGGCAGACTCACATGAATAACATCCGCCGTCAAGTAATTACAGATTTTGAGGAATGTCAGTTGGATTATCTCAGCACCACATAGTCTTTTCCTAGATCCTTATAAACTCTCCACATCTATCCTTGACCTCATGACATTTTCCATGGAGGTCAAGGGAAGTGTTCAGAAAAAGACATGATCTTTTTGGCTCTTTGACTGCAGCTCAATTCTGCTACAATATAGGCATGTATACAAACTACGTCTACATGGGATTCTACATAAAGCTGTATTACTTGATTTGATTGATTGTGACCACGTGAGAGCAACAGAGCAAGTTAAAAACACAGCATTGACACAGTTTATAACCTTACAAAATTGATTTGGCTTACATGTTGTCGTCTGCAAATAAGCAGAAAAAGCAGACCTGCGGCGTGATACAGTGGGTGGCAAAGTTGGGCGTTTTTGCACAGAAATATGGATGTTATACAGTGAGAAAATGTAGTGCCAAAAGAAAGGGCTGTCTTACATGAAGGTAAAGTGGTGAACAAATTGTAAATATAGCATCCACTTAGACTGATATTAATTTTTTTAAGCAGATCTTTTTTGAAGTGGCTGAAATATGTTTTGCTGAAAACCTTCATCCATAACAATGCAGAGCTGAGCTTCTGGGGTGCTAGTCCCGTCTGTTTCTGCAAACAGGGAGCGTGTCGACCGTCATCTACTGTATGTAATACACAACTGTAGATGAGTACCTCATATGGCCCCTCTTGAAAAAATCTAAACTATCCCTTTACCATCACAGAATATTATTCATTTGCTCCATTGCAATAAAAATTTAGTGGAGACATAATTGCTAGATACTGATGTGTTAATGTTCAGTTACAATCGAGCACAGGACGCATGCTAACATGTTTCTGAGCTTTCTACGTCAATGTCAATGCTCCAACTGATGGCCATACAGACATGGCAAGCACCTCATGTATGCTAGGTAGATTTTGATGTGCAGGAATCTACAGGCAAGCATTACCATGTCAGCCGAAATCACCCCTGGGTTCAGACTTTGGCAGAGGGGAGGATAATGTATTTTTGATGCTTACAGAACTACTACTGTATACATCACTGCACAGGCAGTATGAGGTGCTCTGCTTCCCTTTCAGCTCCACAGTATTACTGTTTTTTATATGCTTTTATATGTGTGCCTAATTCATGTCTCTTGTTCTGTCGTGTTCGGTTTCACTTGTTGGCATTTGGTTTTATTTTTATGCTCTGTAAGGTGACCTTGGGTGTCCTGAAAAGGCGCCTATTGAATAAAAGTTAGCATTATTCTTATTATTTGATTGGCTGCCTTACAGAGAGCATTGACAGACCTTGCACCATGTACTGATGAATACTTCTATTACTAAAAAGATATGGTTGAAACCTTAACTTTAAATCTGAAACCTTGAAACCTTTAATTTGTTAGTGAAAAAAAATATTTTAAATTTTGCAGTGGGATGAAATTTGGTAAAAATTTGAAATTTCCACCCAGCCAGCCCAATGTAACATAGGGGACGAGACTGTGAATGGAGCAAGATAGAGACACCACAGTATCTGTGACAGGATTGCCACTTTGTGCACCGTTGCTTGGTAATGAAGAAAGGCAGGAGAGGAGAGATGACAATCAGAAAAGTGATTTTGGTGATGAAAGATGAAATGGTGGAAGTACATTTTATATTTAAGGTGAAGAGGAGTACAGATGTCGCTTTGGGCTTTTCACAGTATCTTTCCTGGAAAATAGAGAAGATCAAAACTTAAAAAGTTCATGTAAAGGGCACAGACACCTAACATCAACGTAAAGTGGAAATCCATTCCGTGATAAGTGCTGCTATTGCTCATAAATAAAAGGGAAGAAATGCGAGAATCAGAAATCTACGGAATTCAATACATCTTTAATATTTTAAATATCCAGAATTAACAGCCCTTTTTTTTCTTGTGGTCCAGGCCTATTGTACAAGAGATGTTAAAAAAGTCTGCCTGTAGCCAGAAAGGGAAGACATTTATAAATATGTTAACTATGTAGAAGTAATAAATGTATTTGCCAATGCAGAAGGAGGCGAATGCGCCAGCAGCTATACATCCTTTAAGTTTTGATAATATCATTATGCTTTATACATTATCTGATCACATCCTTGAAAACAACATTAAAACATTTGTTTGAGTAAAATATTGTTGATTTGTCATACACAGTTTAAAACTGTAACTCACATTGTTACAATTGAGACTTACATGTGCTTTATTTGTAAAATCAGACAGCATCCACTTTCAGCTTAATTCCTCACAACTTGTTTTCTCTATTGAAAAACTTTAAGCAGTTTATGATGGCAGACTTGTGTGGGCAGTTTGCCAGAAAATATTTCAATCAGGAGAGACAGAAAAATAAAGTAAATATATATGAGTGTAAAGATTTACATATGATTTGTGCTGATGAAAACTTTGTCTGTGGCGCTTGGACAACAGAGGATATTTTGTGATCGAGGGACAGCTGAGCGGCAGGAGGATAAATCCCCCCATAGAGTCCAGACGCTGGTGGTGGTGGTGGCTGATGACTCTGAGGCTGCTGACTGCTGAGGTAAATGAGGCTGATGAGTCTGTAAGACTAGGTGGTGGAGATGGAGGGTGCGCATGACTGCAGCAAGAAAGAACTACGGCTGAGAGAGAACAATATTTAAAATGAGGAGCATAAAGATGATAGGCTGACAGAGAAGGTGTGTTGCTGTACTATTGGTTGATTGTGGATCAGCTGAAAAACAGCTGATGATTTGATTGACAAACCCATACAATGATAGCTATAGATAGTGAGTGAGCATCTGTGCAAGGAGTGAATGGCAGGGGGAGAAAGAAAACTTAAGCATGAAAAGTATTGTATTCCTAACTGAACTTTCGCTAGAGCTTCATTACACATGTAGGCAAAAAAATAACTGGAATAAAAGTGAAAAGTGACAATGGTGAATCTCCTCTTCTCAGAACTGCTCTTGGTAGTTCCAGCGACAACAGAAGTCTCCATCACCACATTTGGCCATAATGAGACACACACACACACACACACACACACACACACACAGAAACTCAAAGTCAGAACAATACCAGCCCTGCTGTCGTGGTTGGTGATAAAACTTAATGCAAATTTAATATTCTGCTCAGCCTATCTGTTATATGCATCATTTCTTTCCAATACACTACAGGGCAAAATTTTACATGAGAACTTTGAATTCTAAAATTTAGTACTGCTAAATTAGTTTGTCTGCTGATTTCTGACAGCAGAACTTGGAGCTCAGCGATGTGAAGTTCTTCGTGTTACTCTTGGTTAACACTTTTATGAAGAAAACTTGGCCACAAACAGAGAGGAACAGGCAGCCAGACATTCAGCGGCATTGATTATGCTAATGATCAAATCTCAGGAATGCACACCTGTTCATGAACAAGTCGCATTCATCAGGCTGAGACGAGCTGGTGAACCCGACTCTAAGCACTTGGAACAAAAACAGGAAATGGAAATGAAAATCGCACGAAGCAAAATGTGTCTTTCAGTGTTGGGGGTCGACCTCATTTTGGATTGAGTCTCATTATTCTATTCATTATTCAGGTTTGGCTTCCTTGGTCCCCCTCTGATAGGACTCTATTTTTTTTTTAAAAAAAATTCTTGCTCATCGGCTTTGAACCCAACAATTAATGGACGACTCTACCACCTAGACTACCCCATGATATTATTTATGATATTCTTTTCTCTGCTCTCTTCCCCTTTTTTCCTTTCTCTTCTCTGCTCTATTCTCATTTCATTCCATCTCCATTCTCAACTTTCTGTCCTTCTCCCTCTTCTGTCCTTTCTGCCTTTCTCTCGCTGACTGATATTTCCTTCCCTCTTGCTCCTTTTCCCTCTTCCCATTCCACTCTTTCTATCTCTTGTCCTCTCCTTCATCTTCACCCCCCGTGTCTCTCTTTTTCACCCGTCAGCCTCCATCTTGACTCCCTCTGAAGAGCTTCCCCTTTTCCTTTCCCCTCTCCTTTCCTCTATATCTTGCTCTCTTCGCCTCTTGGTCTCCCCTCCTCTCCCTCCATCCCCTCTCTGCTCCTCTATCTGGCGGCATTTGTTAGAAAAAGATGATTTTATGATCATACTGAGAAGCCCATGAAAGTGATTTCCCACATTTGCCCTCACCCCCCCCGCTCCCCCCCAGAGGCATTTGATCAAACAATACCAGTCCAATCCAATAAGATGGCATCCTGAGCCAACTGTGTGTGTGTGTGTGTGTGTGTGTGTGTGTGTGTGTGTGTGTGTGTGTGTAAAGCCAGCTTTCTGCTGAGCAGTATTGGCATCCACAGGGGCTCCCTTGGTCTGTGTGCAGCCAGACTTTCTAAGAGTGAGGTTGGGAGGGGGGGCTGGGTGAGAGTGAGAGAGAGGGGAGATGACAGAATTGCAGAAAGAGGGGAAAGACAGTGGAGCAAAATGAGGGAGAACGTGTCAAACCTGCCATTTGAATTAACAGAGAAGGCACAGCGCGATTGGCTGTGTCGCCTGGTTGCTGAGCCCACTGAAATGGGGATGATCCACAGGCTTTGTTCTGTGCAGCTGTATACAAGCTCACAGGGATGCAAGCAGCTCTCTTCTCAGCTCAAATACCTGTCGCTTCACTGGCCGCAGTTACACGCAGCAGCCACAGGAGAGCAATAGTGTCAAATCCATGAGCATGAGAGACCGACAGGGCTGCGGGCCTACAGTGTGCTGCAAGTAAAAAAAAAAAAGAGTAAATGAGGGACAAAGTAAATCTAAATATAGAGCATGTATGCTCATTCAGTGGATGGCTACTAATTAGTTTTTTTGAAAAGTAATTAGACTCAAATGCCAGACAACGAAATAAGCACATGCACCCTGATCCCTCAACCCCTGCCCAAGTGCCCTGAAGCAAAGCACAGCGCACACTGGACAGGCCGTGAATTTAAATGGATCTTATATAGAGCTATTTGACATGTATATTGCAAACACTGATTACTTTTAGTCATTAAACCATTCAGTTGTCCCAGAGCATAGACCTTTTTCACTGCTGGCATTTTGACTTGTCATAGCAGGACAAGACCAGGTGTAAGTAATAACATTAATTAGGTCTCCATTCCATTTGAGCGTCCATTAAGCCAAGCCTGTGTGTCAGCATGAATGACAGAAGGACCCTGAGGTGGCACACCTGAATGTAATGCAGCCATGATTAAAGGTCTCGATCACATCTGTGCTTTTTCTGCCATCACTGTCAAGAGGCCGTTTACACGTACACGGTGATTTTGATAAACGGAGACATCTTCCTTCGTTTGTGCCCTTTGTTTACATGCAAACGGAGATTTCTCCTCTGAAAACGAGTCTTTCTAAAAACTCCGGCCAGAGTGGAGATTTTGGAAAACTCCGGTTGCGCGTTTGCATGTAAACGCAGATAAACGGAGTTATAGGCAGCCAACGTCACAGTATGCGCCGGAACTTGCGCCTGTGTCAAAAGTGCGACCTATGTTGCTATGGTGACAATAGATACATGGAAGGCTTGAGATTCTCGTTACACTGCCACCTACAGGTTTGGCATGCTCTTGTGTATATATACACGGGTAAGTGTAAACGAAGATCTTTTTGAAAACGGAGACGGTGAAATGTCCGTTTATGAAAATAGCCGGCAACGTGTAAACGGCCTCCAAGATGTGCTGTCGAAAAACTGTTTTCTCCTTCTTTCTATGATGGAAGCCAAACTGTGATTGCAACAAATTTCTGTAACTTACATACCATGGATATTACCTAAAGGAAAAGTTAAAGGTTTGTGGAAATACACTCACAGGAAAGTCAAACGTGGGTGGACCCATGCTGGAATTACATCACTGAACTCAGTGCACTAATATGAATGATAATGTTGTTGACACTCCGTAGGCGACTCACTCACACAGTCATCCTGAGAGAGTCTAATCAGCCAAAAGAATTAAAATCACTTGTGTGCTTTAACCACTGGTGTGCAGGGCCTTTAAAGGGTAACTTAAGTATTTTTAACTTGGACCCTATTTTCTCATGTTTTGTGTCTGAGCGACTAATGGGAACATCAATTTTTTAAATTGGTCCAGTACTGGGTGTGAAGGCTGCAGCTGACAGCCGCGAAACAGGCTGCAATGTGACCACTTGGGGCATGTGCACCCTTAATTGACCTTTTTCACAGCAGACATTTGGCTTGTCATAGTAGTAAAAGCACAGGTGAAATTGATAACATTAACAACGGCTCAGTTTCATTAAGTGTCCCAGTAAGCTATTCCACTGAGCCAGTGAGGACAATGTCAGAACCTCCCCTAAGCGGAATGCAGCCATCATTAATGTTAATTAATACACCTTTGCTATTCTTACTATGCCAAAATATCTGCCGTGAAAAAGGTCTATGTGCATCCATTAAAAGTGCTTGTTTTCAGCACTGCCAGGCACAGATTATAATTTTAAGTGTCTGAAAACATTATGGAAAAGATCCCTACAGAGATAGACATCTTTGTTAAAGAAAAAGATTCTTTTTGTTTAACCAGAAACAGCCTCAAAATCATTATCGCCAAACCCACCAAACTCCATTTAAATTAACAGTAATTCTATCATTGTAAAACACACTTCATTCAAAGTCGACATGAACAAAATAAAACTCACAAAAGCCATCTGGGTTTGTCTTTCTACTGTTCCAGCAATAACCAGCACTAGTTTGGTTGAAATAAATCCCTAATTCACCCAGTAGGATGTGGAAACCCGCTGGCTCTATATGTGCTAAAATTACTATAAATTTAAATGGAGTCTGGTGGGATTGACAATACAGATTGCGGGGGTGTTCCTGGTTAAACAAAAAGGATCTTACTCTTTAACAAAAAGGTCTTTCTCTGTAGGGATCTTTTACATAATGCTGTCAGACATTTAGAAAAACAATGAGCCTGTCAGTGGCAAAAATTAAGCACTTTAGCCGATTTCGTGGCTGCCTGCTGGTGCGCTATTGCTTTAAGACTAGCTCAGTTTCAAAAATTGTTTTCCATTTGTCACTAAGACACAAAAACATGAGAAAATAAGGTCCAGGTTGAAAAAGATAAGTTACCATTTAGGTACAGAGATGAAGTCAATATGTGTTTAACCTAGCTTAGCATAAAGGCTGGAATCAACTAGCCTGGTCGAAAAAAGCTAAAGCTAGAGCTAACTTATTAACAGAAACAGAACACATTATAGCAACAATTTGCATTATAGAAAACCATCTTACCAATGTCTGTTAAAGCCTCTGGAAACCCAAATCCACAATAGCCTTCTAACTATGTAATTTAGGGTCTTATGTACATAATATTAAACATGTAAAACAATTAGAAATCTGTTTCCATCCAAATTCGAAATATCTGTCTTTTAAGTTTTTGTACATTCTTGAAATTGGGTTTGATTTGGCCATGGTTATCTCTGAGATTTATTACGCAATAAATTCCAAACCAATCATAAATCATCAGTCAGTTGTCTCATCCCGCCCCCCAGTGGCAGCACAACAAAACCTTTCTGCTCCAGCTAAATCTGCCTCTTTGAGTCTGAGCCAACTCCTCTTTCTAGTCTGATGTTTAGAAAATACAGATCGTAAACTGGCTGAACCGCTCGGCTGCGACCCAGCGGAGGCTCTGCCTCCGGCGGGCTCCCAGCAGCACTCGAATCAGGTTGACCGGCTCCAGAGCCCGGACAATCCGAGCCTTTGCAGCTTGTGGAGCTGCAGGAAGAGGCGGCTTGTGAGTGGCCGGGCTTGCCCCCGGGGCCCGGTGCCTGTGTCGACTCGCGGGGAGGGGACGTAATGTGCACCCTTCCTCACCCCTAACCCCAACCCCAAGCAGTTAGCTTTGCTACGCATAAACATATCTCCAATCGCGGTGGTGATGCTGCGGGAAACAACACAATTTTAGCCGGAGGGGAACATTATTTGAGGCGGGCCAATACTTCAATAAAACGCCAGAGAGACGGCCGGCCGGCACCGGTCTCTCCCGCTTTGATGGTCGGTGTGTGTGTCAGAGTAAAGACATATTTAATCTATTAAGACTGGATGTGTTTGAATGAAAAAGGCTATTATCAGAAAAACGGAGCAGATTTATGTTTTCAATGAAAACGTATCTCAATGAAGAAAGGCAAAGCACTAGCCTCCCGTTGTCATTCATCTCAGCTAACAGCCGGGCTCAACCGGGCACGTCTGCAGCGCGAATCCCGTAGCAGCCCCCCTGTTAATCAATTACAGCGGCTCCACCGGCAACAAGAGCGGCGCGACAACTCTATTTAAGCGGCTCTTCTATTGTTTATCCGTAACTCAAATATATGTAATAATTTAGGTGGAAAATGCTTTAACATTTCATGCAGCCTACATGCAGCCTCTCGGCTCAGCAAACAGTAAACAACCCCGCTGGCTTCTCTACGTGTCGCTTCCGTACGCAGTCAGTGGAGCCCAAATGAATACGCCGCGACACTACGCTGTACGTTTGCAGCCGGTGGAGCCTGGCCGTAACATTGCATGTAAAAGTTATGCTAACTATTCTACGAAGTAACATTAATATGAATCACAAAACATTTTGAAACTTACCATTCAGTGACCACCTGAAAGGAATCATTTTCAGCTTCTGCTTCGTCCTCTGAATCATCAGAGGGCTCAAACATGTACGGCTGGATTAAATTTGTGGCAGCCATTACTGAGCCAGGGAGATGTCAATCAAAACGAGGGAGCTGTCAATCAGAGCGTTATCTGCCACGCCCACTCTGTCCTGGCAAGTGGTCTAAACAGCAAAATGAGCTGTTTTTAAACCAGGTTTTCTAATAGTTATTAATGGTTATTTTCACTCAGACTTTTGTGGATGATTAATGAGACACTCGACTTTGATATAATATATGCATTTTTACTATTTCAAGCTGTGTTTCCAAAGGCTTTAAGTAGCTGCTCAAAGGCTTTCAATCATATCCAGGTTTGATGCTATTTTGGCTCTAATGAGACCTCTAAAAAAATGTCGGCGCCCACTGCATGTATCTGGCAACTCGTGCTTGCAATGCTCTGTGGTGTTTATCAAAAAATAGTTCCACTTGAAATATCACAAACGGTATTTTTTATATTTCTATTTTTGTACAGAATTCTGTATTTCTGTACAGTCCTTGAATCTTCTGTTTGTTCCTCTGATCAACGTCAAACTGCAACAACCATCGTTAAACAGAGGAGGTGGCTTTCGACGCCACTTATCACCCACCTACGATGCAGTCTTGGGATCCCTCCCCAGGTGACTTAACACCCATTCACACCTGGTCCCATCTAACCCTGATGACACACATGATGGCCCAGTGGGCCAATGACTCACAATTGCCCTAACAACTCTGCAAGGTTTCGCACCCATACGGAGTTTAAAGCCAGTCCATTAGAACTGAAGAAGCCTTTTGGATGAGAGGTGAAACATCTTCAAGAAACTCAAGCAAATCCAGTTGCCTATTATATAGTACTTTAGATTTCCATGACCTGGATGACTGAGAATCTTCACTAACAGAATAAAAAAATGACATACTACATGTCTATTAGTGAGCTTTAGAGGTGTTAGCTCCTAAGCTGCGCTAACAAATTCCTCAGTCCAACTTCATGGTTGACGCACAATCAGGTTAGAGATTGCTACTGATCTTGTCATTTTACTCTCAAAGCGAAAGAAAGCTCATGGTAGGGAGAAACCTAGTTATAGTAACAAATAATTAAACTGACAATACAAACAACACAATAAAACAACTTCATAAAGATAAATGGCGTTGGCTTCTTCAAAGTAAATTTCTGAAATCATATTAAATTTGTGCCATTTGTGAATGCAGAGCAACAACACAAATACGAAAAGGCAGATTTCTTACAAGTGGACAGTTTAACTTAACAGTTTTGTCTCCTTGATCTACTGTGTCTACTATATTCTAATTATCTTAAATGATTCTGTATTGTTTAAAGTGTTTTTCTGCTCACTGTCAGTATTGTGCCAACACAGGGCAATGGCTTATTTCTTTTTTTTTTTTTCTTCTGGCAGTGAAATTGCTGATGAGTATATTTTTTCTCTGCCTGCCCTACAGTCTCTATCTTTGGCACTTGGTCCAAATTGTAAATCAATGGGGAAACCCAGACAGGCAGGTTCCATTTCCACTGCTGTTCGAAGTGATTGAGGTGAGGGAATACAGTCTGTGATATGAGCATGCAGAGGTGATGGTGATGAAAACACACACAAACACTTATACGCTGACACATGACCTCTCAAACTTTTTATGAATACACATTCTCTCTTTGAGAATTTAAATCGACAAATAAAGTCAGACAATCAGATGCATTTATAGGCTGCGATATTTTTCCCAGTAAAAGCTCCCCTCCTGTGATCTTAATGCCTCACTGAAATCACACAGCCTCTCTATGAGGCCTCGTGTGAAAACAGAGATTTATGAGCATCTCCACTGGGAATAATTCCAATAATGGTCACCTCCCCAGCAGGGGAATTGTGGAATTAGCTGGGACTTTTGCCCACTAAGCCAATGATTTTTTTGAAGGAGCTGAAGGAAATTTTTCAGATGACTGATGAGGTTATTTGGTGGGATATTTTGGATAGCGGGCGTTGTTTTCAAGTCTATTTGGTCCTTTTCCCGGTAGTCTGGCATTTAGCTAATGCTCTTATTCACACTCTTTCAAAGAGGAAGCAGGGTAAGTGACTTTCTCAAAGACACTGTGGCAGATTGTTGATGGACACACTCAGTTATAGAGAGGCAGAACTCTGCCACCACTACCTCACCACCCAAAAAACCTGAAACTTGGATATTAATGGGTAAAATGCACGTGCTGTCTACTCACATTCATCCTTGCTAGCTCCACTGGGACACTTGGGGTTTAAATACCTTTCTCAGAGGTACATTGGACCTCTTAGCTTGAGGAGTTCAGCTGTTTGTAATTTCTTCAAGCTCATGTTGAAGTGCCCCAGTGGCTTTGGGATTAAGAAGCTGACAAAGAACTGCAACGGCCTCAGTTTGAATCTTTTCACTATGTAAATAAAGGCCAAGGACAATGCCCTGAAAAAGTAATTAAAAAACTCATATCAATAGCCTTGGTCTTAGGCAAAGACCACTTACTGTGTTTGACCTCCTTTTAATGCTGTTTGCCTCACCCTTATTACTCACCTTGTTTTGGTGCTGTGAGCATTTTTTAATTCCTTTGTAAAGAGCTTTTGGATTGTGTTTTGGAAAGTGATACATGAAATTAAGAGGCCGATTAATTTCAAAAATGTATGCAAATACTTGGTAAAACTTTTTGCCATCCAGAGTTTCTTTGGTAGAAAAAGTCGAAATTATTTGCTGCAGTATGTAAAATCATGATATGCTGGTGGAACACATTCTCAGTCCCAACACTGGTGCTTGGTCAGTGGCCCTACGAGTCAATCCATGACACTCTAGGTACTCTTTTAGCGTCAGTTTTGTGTTGTGTTGAAATTACGTTGCCTTTTGGTTTCACACAGAAAACAAAAAGCAGTGTTCTCTGTGAAAGTGACCCAACCAGACCACCTCAATTTCCTGCCTTTGTGGACTGTCTTGCTTTTTACTTCGGTTGCACTGAACATCTTATAAAAATGTGGCCCTGTGTGTCTCATACAGATGCTAAAGGTACCTCGATATGTCAGTATTAGAGGCAGAGGGCCATTAACCAAACATTGGTATTTGACGACTTGGCAGTGAGAATGGGTTGGCTTATAAGGCCTACACTACACTACCTAGTATTGCTACTTATAGTGTACCCACATTTCTTTTGTAGCATTGGCCCTAATGTAGGCTATGGTAGTTGACAAAACCATCTCAACTCAATGTCCTCTTACTGTACTCTTGACTGCATCACACAGTCCTCATCAGCAGATTGACTTTGTTCAGTTGCCATTAAAGAGTTCCAGAGTAAGCAAGTGAGTTTAACTTGAGCTGAGATTGTCAACAACTGTCAACTGCAGTTTCCAGGATCAATACATTTTCATGCTTAACTAGTCTAAAGTCCATTAAACTGAATATTAATCTGATTAAAAAAAAAAAAAACAACTTGTTTTATATGCATATCATTAATTTAGCCTAATGAAGACTCACTGGCCTTCACAGGAATTTGTCCATAAGCAGATAACATACCAAAAACTATCTGTTGCTCCAAATCACCCGATATTTTTATAACTTCATTTAGTCTAATAACATTATGATAAAGTGTCTCTTGTGTTAGATATGAATTTGACTGAGAGTGAATTTTTAAGAGTCAAGAAGCAAACCAACACCATGTGTGGACGATCAACAAAAGATTGTATGACTTAACCTACAGTAACAGGAAAAAAACAACAGAAATGTCTCAACCTTTTTGCTGTTATAGGGCTGTTGTGGTGGCTTATATGTCTCTCTATATCCTTAAAGGTTCTGTATGCGATGTTTAGATCATTAATATAGCAGCAAACCATTATTTGCTATGTAAAGATATAGTAGAATAATGATGTGCTCAGCAGAGAATGAAGACGCTACCCCTGCGTGGGTTTTATCTGGGTTTTGCTGTTCATTGTGGAGGTCAGTGTATCCTCATACAACAGTTTGTATGATATCCTAGCGCCCCATGACTGACATTACGTCCTGTATGTAAAGTAGCGTCATCAGCGTAAAGTTACGGAGGTTAGGTTTAGGCAAGTAAAGTTACTGTGATTAGGTTAAGGGAGAAGAAACATGGTGAGGACGCACCTTAAAATTACCCAAAGGTCCCTAAAAGTTCACACAGTTCCGAACACCAGTCTCCTGTGGATTGGTCATGTGATCACAGCATTCCAAAATATGTGAGTTATACACAAAGTAATGGCTCATGATTCTGTGGTATATGTATGCAGTTGGTTGCATTACTTTTCATAAGAAAATGTATGAACAGAGCATGAGAACAGCCTGCTGTGGTAGACAGTTCGCTTCCCAGTGCCTGTGAGTGTATCCCATTGGCTGGCTAATTTCTGCCGCGCTGCACTGTCCTCATACGGCAGTGATGACTGTTACCAGGATAGTGTCGCTAAAAAAGCATAGTGCCCACTGTGCGGTTCTCCTCCAGTTAACAATGCTAGCACTGTTGCTGTTGTTAGCACTGTATATGGATTTAGCACTGTTAGCTGCTGACCACCATCCACCTCCATGTTGAGAACCATGTGCAGACAATCCCGCCTCAGACTCACAACTCCTTTAACAAAAAACTATACTAGCCTTTACTAACCGCAATCAACACTTACCCGTGTACAGTGTAAAGCACCAATACAATCCAAGATATCTCATGCAACTTGATTAAATCAGAAAGAAAGACTGTCCATAGTATAAGCAACAATATTTTGTAAGCACTACATCTTTTAACACATTACAAGGGTTCAGCCTAACAGTTTAAACACACTGACAACATAATCAAACACAAACACAGGCTCCATGTGGTGTACTGAGAACTAATTGAGAACAAAACAGTCGAACAGTCTAAGCTTAGTTTGAGGAAAACAAAGCAACTGTAATTGGTGAGTAAAAAGCTCATATTATGATAAAACAGCTACATTTTGTTAAATTACACACAAAGAAAAAGGGAAGTTATAGGGGGAAACAATGAGTTCTTTGTTGACACCGATGGTCGCTCTACATGAATTCCAGCACTATCGACCAAAAAATGGCATCAGTGGCAACAACAACAATAATAATGTCAATATCAAAATAATAAATATTGTTATCTGTTTGGTCCAAAGGGGCGCTTATTCAGAGGAGGGTAAATGGGCAGCAGCTCGAGCCACTTTGGCCACAATATGTGTGCATCCCTGATGCCCACAAAAAGACCGAGCCAGTTTGTGGCTCATATCTTTATCTGTGTCATACTGGAAACCGTGTATGAATCCAATCTGTTCCCCCTCCAGTGAAAGCCAGTGAAATCATTATCTTACATTTCCTTTGTCTCTGAGCTGTCTTATCCCTGCTCCCTGAGGATGGTAAGACCTCACCTCTTGTCTATTTGTTTGGCTGGATTCAGATATCTTTGTGTTTGTGTGTATGCATATGTGTTAACTTACATTTGAGCATCTCTTTGTGCTTTTTTGTCTGTGTATGGGTGTGTGTGTGTGTGTGTGTGTGTGTGTGTGTGTTATCTTCACCGCCCCCACAAACCAGATAAGTCCCACTCAGTTAAAGCTATGAATTAAACATGTGTTCCCTTGTTTATCTCTGTGTGCATGTGTATGTGTGTGTGTTTGCATCTTATAAATTCATGGTGCTTCACTCGCAGTATTTTAAGTCTTTATCACAGTTGACATATGCATTCCCTTGGCTTTTAAAGGTGGACTATGTGTCACTGAACACTCTTCTTCATTCTGTGGTGTGTGTGTGTGTGTGTGTGTGTTACATTGCACCAGTCAGTCAGTCATTCAGTAAGTCAGTTAGTTTTTGTGTAGGCTGCTGACACCAGATAGTGTAAGTGTTTGGGGGCTTTAAGTGCATTTTAAGTAATGCATGCTCAGTCCTGGTTGTAGAACAGTGGAGCACCTCTATACTCTAAAGATTCTTGAGAGGTCATGGGAGTTTGCCCATTCAGTCTACATGTGTTTTGTGGACTTGTACAAGGCTTGAGACCATGTCTCATGGTATGTTTTGTAAGGGGTGCTGTGAGAATATAAAGTACAAGAATATGGGGCGATTGCGACAAGCCATCCAATCCTTTTATAACTGGGTTGAGAGCTGTGATTGGATTTGTCAAAAATTCTCAGTGGGTGTTGGAAACAGCCAAGGCTGTCCCCTGTCGTCATTTCTATTTGTGAGTTTCATGGAAAGACTATCTATGTGCAACTGTGCAGTTGAGAGTGTCAAGTTTGGTGTTCTCAGGATTACATTTCTGCTTTTTGCCGAGTTAGTTCTGCCGGCCTGGCTGGTTTGCAGCCAGGCTTGAGACAGGCACTGTATAAGACTGTTAAGAGGGACTTAAGATACAGTCAGGTCCATAATTATTTGGACAATGATACAGTTGTCGTCATTTTGGCTCTGTACACCACCACAATGAGTTTTAAATGAAACAACGAATACCTGCTTAAAGTGCAGACTCTCAGCTTTCATTTAAGGCTTTTTTCAAAAATGTAGTATGAACCGTGTAGGAATTACAACCATTTCTTCACACAGTCCCCCGACTTTAAGGGCTCATAAGTATTTGGACAAATTAACATAATCATCAATTAAACAGTCAGTTTTAATACTTGGTTGCAAATCCTTTACAGTCAATGACTGCCTGAAGTGTTGGACACATAGGCATCATCAGATGCTGGGTTTCTTCCCTGGTGATGCTCTGCCAGCCCTTTACTGTAGCTGTCTGCACTTCCTGCTTGTGTTTTGGGTGTTTTGCCCTCAGTTTTGGCTTCAGCAAGAGAAATGCATGCTCATTTGGATTCAGGTCAGATGATATGACTTGGCCATTGCAGAACATTCCACTTCTTTGCCTTAAAAATGTCTTTGGTTGCTTTTGCAGTATGCTTCAGGTCATTGTCCAACTGCACTGTGAAACATCGTCCAATGAGTTTTGAAGCATTTGGTTGAATCTGAGCAGATAATGGTGCCCCAAACACTTCAGCTTTCATCCTGCTGCTCTTGTCAGCAGTCACATCATCAATAAATACAAGAGAACCAGTTCCACTGGCAGCCATACATGGCCATGGCATAACAGTACCTCCACCATGCTTCACTGATGAGGTGGTGTGCTTTGGATCATGAGCAGTTCCTTCCCTTCTTCCTTCTCTTGTCTTCCCATCATTCTGGTAGTTGATCTTTGTTTTATCTGTCCATAGTATGCTGTTCCACAACTGTACAGGCTTTTTAGATGGTTTTTGACAAACTCTAATCTGGCCTTCCATTTTTAAGGCTAACCAATGGTTTGCATCTTGTGATAAACCCTCTGTATTTATTCTAGTGAAGTCTTGTCTTGCTTACAAGAGCAGCAGGATGAAAGCTGAAGTGTTTGGGGCTACATTATCTGCTCAGATTCAACTAAATGCTTCAAAACTCATTGGACGATGCTTCACAGTGCAGATGGACATTGACCTGAAGCATACTGCAAAAGCAACCAAAGACATTTTTAAGGCAAAGAAGTGGAATGTTCTGCAATGGCCAAGTCATATCATCTGACCTGAATCCAACTGAGCATGCGTTTCTCTTGCTGAAGCCAAAACTGAGGGCAAAACACCCAAAACACAAGCAGGAAGTGCAGACGGCTACAGTAAAGGGCTGGTAGAGCATCACCAGGGAAGAAACCCAGCATCTGATGATGCCTATGGGTCCAACACTTGAGGCAGTCATTGACTGTAAAGGATTTGCAACCAAGTATTAAAATTGACTGTTTAATTGATGATTATGTTAGTTTGTCCAAATACTTATGAGCCCTTAAAGTTGGGGGACTGTGTGAAGAAATGGTTGTAATTCCTACACGGTTCATACTACATTTTTGAAAAAAGCCTTAAATGAAAGCTGAGGGTCTGCACTTTAAGCAGGTTTTCATTGTTTCATTTAAAACCCATTGTGGTGGTGTACAGAGGCAAAATGATGACAACTGTAACATTGTCCAAATAATTATGGACCTGACTGTATGTGGACGGAGATCTGGATTTACCAGTTGATCGACGTTTCAGTCCTCACCTATGGTCACCTTTGTTTGAGATTATGGATACAAGCAAGTGAAAAGAGTTTTTTTAAAATAAACTTCTGTGTTAACAGGAAATGTAGATTTCAGCAACAAAACTACTTGGTTAGGCTTGGAAAACATCATGGTCAGGGTTAAGATGACGCTGATTTTGGTTTCACACAGGACACAAACAGCGGTCTCCTGGGTGAAACCCCTGCCTTTGTTTTACCCAACCCATCCTGACTTCTTTCCAAGGTGGACTGTCTTGCTCAAAAGCAGTCATTTGCTCTGAGTTTCTAATATTGCCACGGATGGGTTTATATTACAAATGCCAAAGGGTTGAACCACAGTATTGGTTCTTGACAGAACTGGGAGTGCTGGATTGAACCTTAATTATGGTATACTGTTCCCATACCAGAAGTTGAACCTGGGCCTCCTGGGTGAAAACCAGAAATCCTGACCACTAGACCATATGGGAAAGACATCTCACTTTGTGTGGATTAATTGTTTGTGAAATACTGTTATTGTTGTTTTGGAGTTTTTGATCATTTCCCATGATCTACATCAGCACATGGAGTTGCACAGTGAGTGTGGAATTGCATACTGTACATAAAATTGTGCCTTGTGTGTCAGTGTCGGACACCAAAGAGATGTAACAAGCTTTTAGCTTTGGTAGCTTTGGTATTTGATGACCTCGGAATTAGAAAGGGGTTGGTTGGGATTGTATGAACATCTGATTAGGATGCCCACAAATGCCTCCTATGGAGGTATTTTTGGCACATTAAACAGGCAGTAAACTCCACGGCAGACTCTGAAGGAATGGCTCCTCCATGTCCTGCTAGGAGTATCCATTAGGTCCTGGACCCAGACAGGGGTGGATGCATGGCTGAATATGATAATTAGTATTTTTACACAATAACTAGGCTCTAAAAAACAATCACAAAGTGTGTCAAATAAAAAAAAAAAAGAAAGGTCAAGACAACACATGTCAAGTCAAAATACATGCATAATCAACACATCTTGTGGTAAACAGAATGCAATAGAAATACGTGGTAAGGAGAAAACATGGGAAAGGCAATTCAAAATAAGCAGAAACATTAATAAGAAATGTTGAAGAGGAAGGAGAGGGGAGAATGTTGGCCAGCACTGACTCTGGGTAACATATCTTAGTAATACACACTGTCTGACACTGAAAAATCTGTCTGTGTTGGTGGGATTCTAGTTTCTGTTGGTCCCTTTGGGTCTCTCTCAAAGTCTGAACTTTACCCCTGCGGCACCTGTGCTTCCCCACAAAATCTCCTTCTCATCCCAGTGATATCATTTGGCATTCTGGTTGCGTCACTATACAGGACACACACATATGTATGTGTTACCTCCAGCCTGCAGATATCGTGTCGTAGTGGAACGACTGAATCTTGGATGTCTGCGGTCCAGCTGATACACATCTCCCCTGCAGGCAGGCTGCCTGGCCCGGTCCTCACAACGCTGTTATCGCAAATGATGTGCTTGTTGCGCTCTGAAGCAATCTATTTGCTTTCTATAAAATCTGACACGCAAGATGGCAGATAATGTAAAATGCAGTGCACAGTCTGTCTTCTCAGACAGTGTTTATGTTAATTAAACTAATGAATAAATGGATACAGTTAAGATTAAACATTATTACACCTGCCCTGCAGAAATGTTCTGGAGCAAAACACTCTGTACTAGCTCCAGGGCTGCTGCATTTTTATTTACTGCTCTCACACTGGAGTTCCTTCAAAGATGTTTAATTATCACAGTTTCATCATAAACACAATCTGTGAATTTGTTTCTATGTACCCGTCCTCTCCCTCCTTCTCCATCTCTCCATGAGTGTGTGTGTGTGTGTGTGTGTGTGTGAGAGAATCCGAACTGCTGCTGTTGTCCCCGGGGTGGACACAACAGATGGGTGAACAGACACACAGACACACATACACACAGAAACACAGATACACAATAAATGACTGGCCCTGTGGCACTGTTGAGTGCCTAAATACCAGCATTGCTTCGCCTCCTGGTGCCACTCTGCAAGGTCAGTGGATAACACCTTATTACTCTCTCTGTCTCCCCCCTAAGACGCACTGGTAATATCCCAAGAGCCAAACGTACATGTGATAAACTGTTGATGCACACGGTATATCTCACATCACTCTGCTTCTATCTTGTGTGCATATGTGAGCTAACTGCACACTTGTTCTCACGTCTTTGTGAAACACACACACACATTTCTGTACCATGGTACCAGATGGCGTGCCTCAAAAGAGTCAGGTGGCAAACTGAACCATTCCTCCACGTGGTTACCATGGACACACACACACACACACACACACACTCACACACACACCAAACACTCCGCCACTGGCTTAGTAAGATCTGTGCTAGCGGCATTTCTTCATGAATGCTAAATATGAAGACATGTACCTCAGCAGTAACAAATAAGAGGCAGCAGGTTAAGGTGTGCACTAACATACTATAAAATATGCCTCTTTTGCTGTGCATGTGAAGATTTCAAATGTCCTTCAACATCTTAACCCTCTACTACATGCCAAAACGTTCACACTTAAAGTTGTAATCCTAAAAATTTTAGTTGTGGTTGATTTGGCGACTCCTCTGGTTACTGTGGTAACAGCAAGTACAGTTTAACACTACAGCATTAAGCACATTACCACTGGATAAGCAGCCGCTTTGTCCAAAATGTAACATAAGAGCATCTGGCGATCACTGTGGCTGCTTCACAATAAAAACCTCCCGTGTTGCTGTAAAGAGAGTGAATATCAGTGAGATAAGATTTAGTTGGATTACATGCATGCATCTTTTTACTTAGACAGGCAACCTGAATCCAGCTCTGGAACGGCAAACTCTACCACTGCCAATAAAAACTGTGATATAGAGAGATAATTACTAAAGGTAAATACATTGCTGGGTAAAAGTCCTGTGTTTGTTTTACCCAATCCACCTTGACTTCTTTCCAAGGTGGACTGTTTTGCTCTAAACTGTCTAATATTGCCATGGATGGGTTTACATTGGCGCTAGTAGAAAGCCCTGTGCGCCTCATACAAATACTAAAGGGGAGTACCAAGGAGGCATTACTTTACAACGAAACCAGGCTGGTTTGACACTCAATTTTAGCGTACTATTCCCATACTAGGAGTTGAACCCGGGCTGCCTGGATGAAAACCAGGAATCCTGACCGCTAGACCATATGGGAAAGACAGGCTCATCAGCACATGGAATTGTGCAGTTATTGTGGAATTGCATACTGTATATAATTGTCCCTTGTGTGCCGGTATCAGATGCCAAAGGGGTTTGGGTATTTGATGACCTCGGAATGAGAAAGGGGTTGGTTGGGATTGTTTGGACATCTAATTAGGATGCCCACAAATGCGTCCTATGGAGGTATTTTAGGCACATTAAACAGGCAGTTAACTCCATGGCAGACTCAGACCCTGAAGTAATGGCTCCTCCATGTCCTGCTCTGAGGACAGTCATGTCAGACATGTGAGTCTATGGTTGTGATGAACCCTCAGAGTATTATCCCTTGACCCTTGTTTCAGCTTCCCCCCAAGTGGCCAAAAAACCCCCAAACATTTATTTTAGGTTTAAGGATTACAGCTTCAACCCACTTAATAATAATCCTAATACTAATCTTGTAGAGAAATTCAGTAACAACTTTATCTGCTTGCTCTACTGCAGGTTTGAAGTCATTGGCTCCTATTGTTTTGAAAATCCATTAAAAACATCTCACAGAGACAAACTGTTGCACTAATGAATACAGTCCATCATCTTCATTATCAAAACATCATCAAACACTCCTATTGCCGCTAATTATCATGTTTATTGACATTATTTGTCACATTTTCCCATGTGGCCCACTGTTATGTTGTGGTAGCAGAGAAGGTAAACAAGGACTCAGGGCAAAGTGGGCGGTGATGTCTGCTGGACACACAGTGATCTGTCCCCAGCTCTGGTACAAAGGAACCACTTTGGTTTTATTGTGGTTTTATGAAGTGATGTTAGTAGAAAATACAATACAGGTGTTGTTTACTATGATGGATTATATCAGTCAAGGCAGCAGTGTCTCTGCAAGCTGCCTTTAATTGGTTTTGAGAACAATAGAAGTTTCCAGCAGGCAACGTCACATCTTAGTAAAACAGATGGACGCTTGGTGGCAAATGTCCATCAATTTAGGCTTTTTGGGGGAACTAATGAGTAGAAACATGTAAACATTGCAGTAGTTATCCTTCAGTATCAACTCGTTTAGAAATGTGAGGGCATGTTAGCCAGGTTAATGTCTGTGGTGATCCCTGATAGAACCTGAGAGTCTTATCTCAGCAAGCCCCACGGTCATAATGGTGACCGTGTTTCCATAAATGTATTTTCATGCACATTTTGAGGTCTAGAAAATAAAAATGGAAAAAACTGATAAACTTTCCTCAATTGACCAGAAAGATTTTTATGGTACTTGAGGTGATTTTTGCCTTGGTCCAAAAAGGGTTGACTCCAGACAGCAGGAAACATGGTCAGTACCAACTATTAAAACTTGTGCAGTTGAAACAAAGTCCTCAAAACCTCTCTATGTTTTTCTCTTTTCTCTTGTCTCTGGGCTAGATGACCAAAGTGACCTTTTTTTTGTGCAACATCTACTTCTAAGCATAGCCTTTATGCCAGCTTGTGACAAAAGTACACTCTGCAGAGTATAGTTTACTTGCTCCAGACCAATGGATAAAAAAAGGGCCTAATTCATGTGTCTTTTTTGCAACGTTTCAAAAGTTTCGCACAATTAAGTGTAAACACAACTAGTAGCACTAATTTGTTGATAGTGTTTCAATGGTGTAAGGTAGTTACAATGGGCCCCGATGCACGCTATTATGACAGGCCCTACTGCATGCTGTGGTGCACATATCGTCATGTCATATGATCAGAGACTGGGCATTGGATAACATCAACACACATATTACTCAGCAATCATCATTGCATATCTGTACATAACAAAAAATACCAAAGAAAATAAGAAATTATTATTATTCAACAATTTTAATATTTGATTTATAGAATAGGTGGTTTGTAGTTACAGAATATGTATAGAATGTTGTTATGGATACTACTGACTATTTTACAAAAAAAAGAAAAAAATAAACATTACGGAAAGGAGTTTGTCTTTTTCAAGGGCATATGTACCAAATGGCACTGTTTTTAATTTAATGAGAGTTCTTCTTTGGACACAGGCATATTTTCAAGGTCGCAATCCCTTATTAGGGCCCATTCTCCTTCCAACACATTGTTGGAGGGCCCACTCTCTCTATGGGCCCCCCACCTCACAGGTCCCAGTGCAACCATACTGCTGGCACTGTCTATATTTATGCCACTGCAGTGTTTCAAACATAAGACATAATTCTTGGTAACAACCCTCATATATACATGAAAATGAATAATGCTAGTTAACTGGACCTTTGAGTTGAGAGTATTTTATCACACAAGTAAGTAATCGACCCAAATGACCCCATTCTTATCCCAACTCGTCAAATACCACCACTTTGTCAGTGGACCTCAAATTACATTCAGGGATGGTGTGTCAATTTATGCTTGTTACATACATTATGTCTTTTCAAAATACGTTGGTTTTCATAGGAAGTGTACAGTTTCTGTTCTTTTCATGCATACAATTGTTTTCAAAATAAACTTACGATGTAAGTAAAAACATTGCTTTTAGGATATTTTCTTAGGTTTAGGCAACAAAAGCACGTAGTTAGGTTTAGAAAAAAAACATGGTTTAGCTTAAAATAAGTATGATTGTTACTAACATATAACGTCACGTGATGTGACATATGTGACTAATGTTGCATGCTACACTAGCACCCTATGTTGTTATTAAAAAAAAAAAAAATTGGTTTAACACGGGAAACAATGTGCTCCTGTGTGAAAATCTGGAGTTAGTTAGTTAGTTAGTATGACCCACCTACCACCCTGCCTACCATACCCAGACTTTAATTATTAATGTGTGAATGTATTAATGTGGAAAACCAATGTGAAGCGTGCCTCTGTGTGTCGGTGTCTGATGCCGAGATCAGTGACAAAACAGTGGTATTTCACATGATGGGAGTGAAAGTGGGCTGCATGCCCACACATAACTGGTACAATGAGCAAACGTACAGTGAAAGTTATGTCTCTGGGTGTGTGTGTGTGTCCAATCTGTGTTGCTGTTTCGCTTTAAAAAATTCAATCAAGTAAAAAGATATTGATGAGTCACAGAGTGATTTGATAGGTGTGTGTGTGTGACTTTGGTTTTTAAAACCTCCAGATTCTTTAGTGAGAGCAGACGAGATTGCGCTCTGCCTGCAAACTAGGACTTCACACACCCACACATCCACACACATCCCCAAACGTACACAGGAGTTTTTGATACAAGGACTGGCAGTGACACTTTAATATGAATTTTACATGTGTTTTGAGGGTGTGGAAGGCTTGTTTACTTCTGTAATCTGGGTAAACAGTGGAGCTCAGTCTGTAGTTTGAGTCGTGATGGGTTTTTAGAAACTGTCAGAAAGCTTATTTTCCATCCCCACCTGAGATGTAGGTGGTGAAATGCTTAAGAAGCCCCAGACTCGGGGAGTAAATGACACTGTTTGATGGCACAGTGCGTGCCTAAATCCCATTTCTCCAACTTCCCTCAAAGACACAAAGAAGAAAGTTTCTATCAAAAATCAAACAGAAAGTGAAATGATGCAGAAAAGGTTACAAACTGGCTCAATACCGTCTGTCTGTCTGTCTGTCTGTCAGTAAGAATCCCAGGTGCTAAAACCCATCCGCCCCCACCACACAGACACACTGGGGCTCCAAGACATGTACTTCAGTTCAGTTAAGAGCAAAGTACAATAAAACCATCTGAGGAGATGAGATTTCACCTGCCTGGGGTCTCTGTGGTGGGCCCCGCAGTGAGCTGCGCAGTGAGGACCGAGCTTTGGGAGTGAGCTGCATGCTGGGGCCCTGCACTGTCTCCTCTGTCACCACCTGGGTCTATGTCTAATTATTAATGTGTGTAATCGGGGAATGAACAGAGGGAGACAGGGAGGGAGGAAGGCGGGAGACAGAGAATTAATAGTCTGTGTACTTAGGGATTGGCAGAAAGGATGAAGGAAGGGGCAGAAAAAAGACAGAGAATGTCCGCCCATTTTTAGACATGTACATATGACGTCGGTCACCATGGTCACACAAGTGGAAGAAAAGTGTGTTTATATGAAGTCGATTTTCTTTTGTTCCTTGCATCTATTGTCCCTTTTCTGTATGATTGTACATAGCTCCTTTCCCACTGGACTAAATCCCACAAACAACCACTAATATCTGGCTTTTGTCTTTAGTCTGAGAGATTAAAATCTGCATTCATTCCTGTGGCAAATGACTCTGCAGTAGTCTCAGCTGTTTATTAGCTTCAGCTCGGCAGTGATGGAAATATGACACCCAAGTGGACATGCTAATTTTTGCCACTTTTCAGGTAAATTGCAATGATGTGTCATCACAAATGCTGTCTGTCTCTGTCCAAGCAGCGCTCTAACATCACTCCAAATTAGTTAGCTCCAAGTTTGAGAGAGAGACTGAATGAGTAACAAATATAAAAAAAGATATAACTACTGTATCATTTTTACAGGCCTCTGTACTGCTTTCTACCAGAGGTGGTATTGTTTTGCAAGTCACAAGCAAGTCTCAAGTCTCTGCATTCAAGTCCCAAGTCAAGACAGACAAGTCCCAAGTCGGTAGTGTAAATATAGACAGTGCAGGCAGTGTGGTTGCACCGGCGCCATTTGCTTTATATGCCATTGAAAAAGGCAAACCTTTCTCCATCTTACTTTGTTAGTAGCATGTATAGCAAAATTAAATGCTTATTCCAAATTAACTGGCTATGATGATAGCTATGTATAGAAATGTTATTCAATGTCAAGTCTCGATCACGTGACAAGAAAATATGTGCACAATAGCATATGTACACTAATGGGCCAGTCATGATAGCATGCACTGGGGCCCATCGCTAGTGATGTCCAAATGAAGCTTCATGCCAGCAAGGATGATCATGCAGGGTCTTCAGAGGTGAGGAGAGATTATAACTGGATGAGAGAAAATATCTATAGCATAAAAGTGACTTTGAGGTTAATTTCTACAGCTGTCACCACTACTATTCACAATTCTATTTATGAATTTTGCTTTACACATGTATTATCTATATTATTGCAATAGATAGAAGAGGGACAGTGAGAAACCAGGCAGGTATCAGGACAGGGACCTGACAGCAGCATCAATTATCAGCCCAAGGCTTCACAGGTAAGGAGAAATTATAACTGGCTAAAGAAATGTCTATAAGATAAGAGTGACTCTAAGATTAATTTTCACGGCTATTTCAGAACTACTCTTATTTATACTCTAAAGTGTTTTTTGTCTGTATTGCAATAGCAATACTACTGCATTATTTGTGTTTTTAAAGACAGCAGGTATAGGTCATGCCATTTTTACCTTCGCCAAGGAGGTTATGTTTTCACCAGCATTGGTCTGTTTGTCTGCTTGTCTGCAAAATAACTCAAAAAGTTCTGAACGGATTTTGATGACATTTCAGGAAAGGTTGATAATGGGACAAGGAACAGATGATACAATTTTGGTGGTGATCGGTTGAAGCATAGTGGATAAAATAATAAAATGGCGGAAAATCTGAGCTGCTTGGCGGAGGTCTGCGCTCTCCGAGTGCTCTAGTTCTTTATCTTGATTAATTTTGCACATCTGTGCTGTCATATTTGATGATGTGTGCACGCAAAAAAAATCAAAGCTACATTGCATCCCCCTTGCTAAAAATTAACAATTCGACCACTGGCTGTTGGTGTAATGAAAAAGGCTCAAGGGATGGCAATAGTAGCAGTAGCTCAGTCCATAGGGACTTGGGTTGGGAACCAGAGGGTCGCCTGTTCGAGTCCCTGTCCGGACCAAATTTGGAGCGTGGACTGGTGGCTGGAGAGGTGCCAGTTCACCTCCTGGGCACTGCCGAGGTGCCCTTGAGCAAGGCACCGAACCCCCCAACTGCTCGGGCGCCTGACCAAAGGGCAGCCCCCTCACTCTGACATCTCTCCACTTTGTGCATGTATAGGTCCTGTTTGTGCATGTGTGTGTCTTTCAGACCTGTGTGTAATTGACAAGCAAGAGTGAAAACATTGAATTAATAAAGTAAATAAACTTAAAGTTTGGTTTCAACCCTTTGTTGAACAAAGAGTGCCAGAGTGGACCCAAAAAATAAAGAAACTGGTTCAGGAAGCATTGTTTGCCCATTGCTAATTGAAACCAAACTGCATTGGCATCCTTTGAGCCTTTTTCATTACACCATCACATTCAGCAAATACAGCTGGTGGTTCATGAAGCTTCATCTGGACATCACTACCCATTGCCACTGTCCCAAGTACTTAACTTTGAATTTCAAGTCCCAAACAAGTGATAATTTGTTCTTCAAGTGCAATGCCATTTTCATAACAGAGTTATAACCTTACCTAACATGAGCTCATTAACTGTGTTTAGCCTTGACTTACCATTCTTTGTGCAAATTCAAGTATCGAGTGAAAGTGGAAGTTATTGCATCTGTCTGTATTTTTCAACTTGCATGTTTTGCATACTGCAGATCGTTGTTTTGTTGACCGTGGTGCTGTTTTTGGCTGCTAATGAAATGACCTTTGGTATAATTTTTTCAAAGTGGTGCTCAGTAACGTAATGTTAGTTCTTCATGGTTCTCTTCTGCAACTTGGATGCTGTTGGGTTTACTTAGACAAAGTGGCTCAGAGGAATTAGGTGTTGACTTGCTGGGAATGAATAGTGCCAATGTTAGTTGATTCAGGAAATGAATGGAAATAAATTGATTAGTTATACACTTTTTAAATAGCTTTAAACTTTTAATCTTTGGGCTCGGGGGAAGGTATCAAGTGTTTTCAAGTAAAAGGCTGAAGGCCAAGTGAAGTCACGAGTCATTGGTGTTAAAGTCCAAGTCAAGATACAAGTTGTTTTTTTTTGATTTTGTTAAGTCAAGTCTCAAGTCATCAAATTTGTGACTTCAGTCTGACTCGAGTCCAAGTCATGTGACTCAGGTTCAAACAAAAAAACAGAAGGCATGTACTGCAGAGCTGTGCACATGGCTCTGATCTACTGGTAATGGAAAGTCTTTTACGCACATGGACTGAGATACAAATAGAGTCAGCCAGGCAGAATCATGACCTTCTACTTTTGTTACTGTACCCTCCTTTTCAACTTATTTTGGAGCATTTCATACACAAGGGCACATACTCAAGCAACACAAATGATCAAAGAAACAAATTCACTCAAACTGAATGAAGGGAGTCAAAAGCAGAGTCCAGCAGGCAGAAAAACATGTCCTTGGATTTTCAGGTAGTTCATTTCTTTTATTAAGACACACTTGGGCTGAAAGGAATCAAAGGAAATTTAATATTGTACAGCTCAAATCCATATAAATCGATTTGAGACAGAACACTTGGATTTTGGAGGCACAATCGTGAACCTGAAGAGGCCAAAAAATCAGTTGTGGTTCAAAACAGAGAGGTAGATGAGAGGAGATTGCTCCTGGGTGTTTCTTATTTTGCTTTTTGCATTTGTTGTATCACACCAGTTCATATTTGTTGGATGCCTGAGAGCAGAGCTTTACAACTCTGTATTCCTGCAGGATGGTAAATTCCCAAATGACTGAATGTTTGAAGCAAGAAAGACAGATTTGGGAGAACTGTGGTTGACTGTAACTTAATGGTGAGTCTGCTGAAGGAGCCTTGGCCCTAATTCAGCCAAAATTCATTAATACTGTAAACTCAGCCTCTTTCAGTGCGATAGCAGAATATGACATGAGGGATTCTGATACTGATTTAGTAGACTTCAGATTGTGTACTTCAGACCTTGATGGCAAATTCAACCAGTGAAACTGGCAATTTTGTGGCACTGATTATAATATTGTTGTGGGAGCGATCCCACTTCATTAGATGATAAAGAGAGGGTGGAAATTAACATTGGCCAGCAGGGAAATGCTGATTAAATTTTTATTTCTACTAGAGACGTTGGCAATATTGGGTATTTGGCAAATTCTGGAATAAGTCAGACATTGCACAGCAAGCTTTTTCATAAGACCGGCAAAGAATGCCACAGGTCATACCTCAACACTTTCAGCAACTTCCACTATCAATCTAATTGCAGATTGATGGTTGAAGGCCTTTTTTGTTTCTTTACAGGAAGCAACAAAATAACAAGAACATTAACTGAATCTGTCTGTCAGTATTTATGAAGCAGTAATTGATTTACCATTCATTACTACCATTTAACAGTGAGGCAATTATTCAACTTTATGGACCTGTAACCCGGAGATAAATACATTGAAACCATCCTCTGCTAATGGAAAATATTTTATTTATTAACCTTTATTTATACAGGTAAAATCTCATTGAGACCCAGGGTCTCATTTACAAGAGAGACCTACCTGCTATCAACCAGCAGCTTGATGCTGTCTCTGCAGTATTCATCCGTACTGATACAGCTAAGTTTAGAAACTTCTGGACATTAAGTCTTTTAAAATATAATTATAATGTGTTTTTTCACCTTTGGGGGTTGAGATAGCATAGCTGTGTGGTCAAAGGTCCCAATGCACGGAAAACGTTTGATGTTTTGAAGGACACCTTTTGTTTTAAATGGCAGAGCATGCATCAAACGTGTTATGAGGTGCTTCAAATGCTTTTACACCCCCACTGCCACCTTGTTCAGGTTTTGGAGGGAGTTATGATTCTGTGCTTTAGGTGACATTCACCCACCTGGAAGAAAAAAGTTTAAGATGAAATAAGATGGCTGGCCCCCTTACTACCAGCCAACTGATAAAAGTAGCAGCACACGCCCATCAGCTGCCCTCCTGCCTTTTGTAATGTTTTTATCTACTCAAATAGAAACATATAGAAAAGCTTACATATACCACAAACAGCAACCTTTTCCTAAAATACTGCTGGTTCTATGATGTTGAATTTGAAAATCTGATGCCTGCAGTGCTCCACAGGAGCATCAATTGACACGTGTCAAATGAGGCACATCTGTTATCACTTTCAGTGCATTTGGGGCTTTAGGCAAAGGATTTAGGCTCCAGTCTCTATGAAGATGTAGTCGAAGTCGAAGTCTCCTCACAGGTATCTGCATCTTCAGGTACTTCTGGATATCTGGCCACAATTTTGGAATTACAACAGGAAACTAGGAAAACTTATCTGAACAAATGTCAATAAAAAAAGGTATCTCATGATGGGTTAACTGTATATTCTGTGAAGTTGAAGGTTATGAATTTCTGAATTTTTGCTGAGCTTCTCCGTGCCTCTCCATCCACAATTTCAGAAAGCACACATGGGATCCAAGCATTTTGGCATTGGTAGATTTACCTAAGAAGAGAGTTTGCCAATCTGGTCCTCCTTTTTTGCAAGTCCACCTGATTTAGTGTATACTCACCAGGTGCTGACAGATCAGAAACTTGTGTGAAATTAAAAATTGCAGGTGTGCAACCCTCATAACGGTAGCTGAAAGCAGAGTGGCACAGCGGAAGTTTGTTGCACCAAGAACCCAGTGGCTGATCCATCCTCTGCTAATGAGAAACCTGCAGATCTACATCTTATTCATCAATACCCACATTGTCATGTTTTCAGACAGTTCAGCACCCACTGCCACAAATATCTCAAATGAGATGTCTTTCGATGTTACTGCTAGAGTGAACACTGTAGTTATGCATCAAGCAGCTGTGTTGTAGCAGTCATTGAAACCCCTGGGGTTTCACTAAAACTCCTTCGATTATTATGGCTACGAAGAACTTTTGACTGACAGGTCCAGTGGTCGAGTGGTCTAAGGCGCTGGATTTAGGTTCCAGTCTCTATGGAGGCGTGGGTTCAAATCCCACCACTGCTATCTTTATCTATAGGTTCTTGAAATATCTGTCACAGGTCTTGGGATTGTGGCTGGAAACCGAGAAATCTTTCCTGAAGGTATGCAGCCCCGTCTTATCATCTGAGTGTGGCTCCTCTGTTGTTCATTACTGTATTTCAAACATGAAAAAAACCCCAGAAATGACTGCTGTCTTGTTTTGAAGAAGCATTTTAGTGAATAGTTGCAGTTAGTGCTTACAGCATTGACAAACATATTGCATATCCTATGGCTGCTACACAACAAAAGCTATTAAATACTCCCACACCCAAACAGAGAAGCACTGAGCAGAGTGGCGCAGAGGAAGCGTGCTGGGCCCATAACCCAGAGGTCGATGGATCGAAACCATCCTCTGCTAATGGAGTTTATTGTCAACCTGCAGATCTTTATCATATTCATCTGAAGAGCAATCCATTATTCCAAGTGTCTGATTGACATGTCTTCTCTCTGTGGTGCTTATGACAAGGTAAGCTTTCACATTAGCTCCATTTACACTGCCAGATTTTCCACGAATGTTGGGCCATTCTGCCGGCAAGCTGCAAGCGTTTATACGAAGACTTGTGGGAGGAGCTGTTGATGACGCCGTACGTGCGAGCCACTGGAAACCTGACAGACACTGTAAAGATGAGCAACTGGGGGGACAAGGAAATACGTGCCCTCCTTGCCTTCGCAAATGAAGAGGCCATTAACCGTCAGATGACGGGGACGGTGAGGAACAGGCCGACTTACGAGAGAATCGCCGAAGGACTGACTAGCCGCAGCTTCCCTCCCACGTCACTGGTTATGTCACACGCTGAGCTATACGTTGTGTTACTTGCTCACGCCCCCACATTGCCCCGATAAAGGCGCATTCTGTATTAACAAAAGTAGGTAGGTGGCATTTTGCCACACTCCCCTATTTTGTTTCTAAACTGCCAATGCTGAAAAAAGACTGATTGGGCTTTCCTGCAAATTTGCACAATTCCTATCTAAAAGGGCTACAGTCAGCTTTCACCAGAGGAGCAGATGCCACCCAATGTCCTCTCTCTGTATTGGCAGCATGTTCTCACTCCCAACCCGTCAAATACAGCAGCTTGTTCAGTGGCCCTACGCTTCAAACTATGGCGCTCTAGGTATGCCTCTAGTGTCAGTTTTGGATGCTAGGAGACGGTGTGTCAGTTTCCACTCATTACATGTAGGCCTATGGTGTCTTTTCAAAATAAACTTTAATGTTCACAGGAAACATGAAACATAGGTTAGATTACCAAAACTTCTTTACATTTGGGGAACAAAACTACTTGGTTATGTTAAGAATAAAGATTATAGTTTAAGTTTAAGTTTAAATTTGTGTGTTTGTTACATTACTTAAAGCTGCTACAAGGAACTTTTAACTGGATATGCAAAACTCTCTCGTTTGCTGATGTCTGTGCGTGACCTACAACAGCAAATGAGACCATCGGTGTGAAAATAAGCTATTTCTATATAGTGTATATCCATACATTTAGGAAACTGTGTCTGGGTCCGCCTCAGGTCGCTTCCAGGACTAAACGATTTACGGCACTCAGACGGCATACTTCATCTTACTTAGCTGCTTACATTTAGTGACTCTTATAAATAGTCGCTATCCCTCCTCCTCGAACCGACGTCCGCGGGGAGTTAAAATAGCAGCAATCATCAGGTAAAAGTTCTGTGAAAGCACTGGACTCACCATCAGTCAGCCATGTCTCAGTCACACAGAGAAAATCCAATCCTCGGGATGTCAGGAAATCCTTCAGGATAAACGTTTTTGGGTGGACAGGGTCCAGCGAGTGCCGAGAAATAAAGAGGCGAGGCACCGCTCCATACTCAGTTCAAGAAGCCATGGAAGTGCTCGCCAAACAGGCTTTCATCCTTACCAGCCGACCGCTGCGTTTACCCCGGCGGCAGTGGCGCTTACGCCGGAGAGGTGGAGCTGGGGCATGGCAGAGGTGAGCTGGGATCCCCAGTAGGAGCGGGGGCAAAGTTTTCCTGTCTTGTTGTTTCATTCATCCCCAAAACAAACACATGCGCGAGCCAAGTAAGCGTCTTTATGACAATACGCGCTAGAGCTCAAAGGAAATGTAGGCTTCATTCCGGCAAAACACTACTGCTTTTGTC
Source organism: Epinephelus lanceolatus (assembly GCF_041903045.1). Lineage (NCBI taxonomy): Eukaryota > Metazoa > Chordata > Actinopteri > Perciformes > Serranidae > Epinephelus > Epinephelus lanceolatus. Next base: position 11,137,871 of record NC_135740.1, read on the forward strand.
CACAGGGTCGCCAAAATCAACTCAAAATGAAAGTTCCTTGTAGGGGCTTTAACTTACCCAAGTATTAACAGTTATGTCCGGTGGCATGTCATGTGACATGTGTGCCACATTGTTAAAAACAACACATTGCCTCAAACAAGACATCTCTTGGGTCAAAGTCCTGTATTTGTTTGACCCATCCACCACCCCTCCCTTCTGCCCTACTCAGACGTTCTCGCTTTTTATACTATGTCACTGACGCGAATTGATTTATGTTGGAGTTAGCTGAAAGCCTAGTACGTCTCAAAGAGGTGCTAAAGGGCACCTTGCGCATTGGAATTGGACACTGACAGCTTGTGACCAAGCTGCCGTATTTGACACCATATTGAATGTAGCAAGCAACTGATGCAATATGTGCCGTTGCAGCCTTTGACCATTCTGTGTCTTCAATAAAACTCATTCAGAAAATACTCCAATTCTCTGGTCCAGATTTTTGAGCATTATTTTGATTATACTCAAGGATTTTATAGACTGGTCACCATAGCAGTGAAAAAAAAAACAGCTTTTTGTATAGTGTGGCTGAGTGGCCTAAGGATTAGGCTCCAGTCTCTCATTGTGCATGGGTTTTGGATCCCATTGCTGCCAACTGTTTTGATTCACTCACTTTTGCACAGGCGTAAATAGTCAAAGCTTCTTGCTTTAGCCTCAATAGATGAAGAGTTTGGTGCAGTACATCTTCCCGACCTTTCAGTGTTGGCAGCTGCAGGACTATAAAGATCCACAGCATGTTCTTTTATAATGCCACTGTTTGCATGATCTACAAACAGAGGCACTTACAGCCTTTTTGCAAAGTAAGCTGCCAGGCACATAATAAGCCACTTTAGAACATTGATTCCCAATAGATTTAAGAAAGAACAACAGCTGCCAATCTTGTTCTGTCTTGTTAAGCTCCAGTCAATTTTGGAACTAGCTAATTGTGCAATAATCATGCATAATTAGCCTCTTGAGAAAATGGTCAATGCAGTGGGAAATAACCAAACACTAATCACACATGCACAACTTGATTTTGCTAAGTGGTCACTTAAAGTGGCAACAAAAGAGCATTTTCTTTAATTCTAAGGCTTCATTAATGAGCATTAGTGTACTCAGACAGCTACTAAAAAAATTAACACTTCCCCCTTTTTGGATGGAGTACTCGTCCTGCTTAAGTTAACACTTTTTACTCTTGTGTTTTGATTGATCACCTCCTGTGCTGCGTGGTCACTGGTGATTGACCTGGGAATTTAATTAAGGCAAGCAGAGCAAATCCATGACATCTCAATTAGTCAGATGCTCCTCTGCCTTCTTTCTGTCCTCTGATTTACAATGGTTTGATGGTGCATATAAATGTGGTTTCAAAGATATCAGTCTATGCCATTAAGTAGGATGAAAATGCCTTTCCTCTGCTTTTAAGTTGGGATTTGAGCTGTAAGGTTTTCCATCATGCTGCTGAGTGTGAAATGGATGCAGACATAATAATAGCATGTTGGCCTCTGGGGAAATGGTACCTGAAGACATGACTTTTTTCTCACTCCTACTCATCGCAACTCCTCTGACAACATGATCCCAATCATTGTGGTTTGTTCCTTTAATGTTCTGGCATTTACTGTGTTTTTCATTGTCTTCACTGTATCCTTTTTAAGCATAGATTGTATATAAATTTGCAATGTATATGTTAGATAAAAATGCCATCAGTGAGGACATACAGTATACTCTATATAGGACTTTTTTTGTCTTGGCAACTAAGTAATTATCCTTTTGGATAATCAGAAGAAGAAAGGTTTGCACCCCAAAGAAACTACAAACAAGGCCACACCTATCAGTAAAACATGTTTTAGACCTTTACATTGGGAAAAATATCCAGGAATTATAACTGACAGTGACCTGATTAAATACAATACGGAAGAAAAAAAAGAATGTTGGAGGTACTCTTACTCTCTCAGTACCTCTAGCATCCTGGCTGCATGCCTGAATGCATATATTACATCAAAAGGTCAATCTCTTTGAAACTCAGCTCTTCTTGGCTTTTTAATACAAAACTTAAAGGAATACTTTGCTGATTTTCAACCAGCTTTGTATCACGACTATGTGGGTAGTATGTATAAATGAATTGTGGTAAATTTACCTTCGCTGGACCAGCACCTAGATCTCCCTGCTCCCCTCACAGCGAAATATTTATTTATTTATTTACCTTTATTTAACCAGGTGAGTCAGTTGAAAACAGTTTCTCATTTACAATGACAACCTGGGCAAGAGGCAGCACAGAGAGTCAGACACATTCAATCACAGTGAAACAATCAATTGGACACAGTATATAAAAAAAACACACAACACATAACAAAATAATATGCGCCATATGATGTGTTTTATGTCATTTCGCAGTTTCACAGGCTCTCGGGCTGTTGTTTGATCTACAGGCTGTAATCCTTTTAATATTTTTCGCTACCACAGACACAAAGCGTACAGAAGTGGATCGCGAGACAGACCGGCCCCCTCTCTTAACAAAGCTAAGCCTATTTTATAGGCCGCTGCTCGAAAATTGCATACCCATAATGAAATGAATATATCTCTGCAACCACAAGGTCTATTTGAATACTTTTGGTGTCATGGTAAAGGGAACACTTGTGAGATTTGTTAAGATGTGTAAATATCAGTATATGTGTTATATGTGAAGAGTAAATGAAGATGGCACACAGCACAAATGAAATATTCTGAGATTCGCCTAAAAAAAAAAACATTTTCAGGATGAGTATCCCTTTAGAATGATGCAGCTGCAGCTCTAAACCTCTATCACATCATAGTACAATATGTGAACAATAACTCTGCAAAGGTTGATTCTGATAAAGTGAAGCAGAACAATATTAGAGAGGTTTTAGAATTCAGGCGAGCTCTCCAAAATTGCACCATGTTTGCATGTGATTTTTGTCATGTACAATCCTATATCTTTCATTTTTTGTTTCTGTAAATCCCTACTGATGTTTAGGATATACACATACAACTGTCCGTTTCGTTTTTTTCCTCCATTTCCCACTCCAAACTGACCAATACACACCTACTACATTTGAACCTGAGTTTCTGTTCTGAGCTTTGGAGGCCTGTATCTCCGTGACGGCTTGGCCGATTTGAATGATTGACACCTCGTTTGATTCATTAGAGCCAATAGAATGACGCTATACCCACCAAAACCAGATTGACAGCACTGTAAGCCAATTGGAGTCAGCAGAACACGTTGTGGGGCGATGTCGGCTGCTGTGAATGGTCATTGTTATGCTTGCCCTGGAACCTCCGGCCATCAAGTTTTTCCGCCCGGACTCATTTGAATGATGGATAACAAGTCGGTAAACAGGAATGAAGCGTGATTTAATGGCAGAATGAGCTTTTCATGGCAAAAACAACAAGGTAAGAGAGATATTACAAATATATTTTGGCGAAAAGATTTCTGTTGTTGTTGTTCTTTGGCCTGTAGCTCTCTGATGCTTTGGGGTAGTGTGCTTTGGTGCAAATGTGTGGAAACAGTGGAGTCTCAGCTTTCATTTGAGATGAACGGCATGTGTTTTGAATAACGTGTGGTCAAGTTAGAGCCTGAAATATACAGGGTGGGTCAGGATATGGGTGCTGTGTGGAGTTGGATTTGTTGTTGTTGTTTATTTAGTTGTTGTTTGAGCTGTGTTTGGGGCATGTAAAAATGGATTTTACAGCCATGTAGCCCAGGTTCTGCTGTTTAATTTGATGTGCAACATCACTATATTCTTCGTGATCAGTGTATTGTTTCACACTGTGCTTCCAAGGTCGCTCTCAAAGACTTTCGGGCTTAAGCAAACTCAAACCAAATCTTGAGTGTAAAAGTATGCATTACTGATCAAATATTAACCAAGATTCTGTTACTCACTATTTCTTGTCTAAAATGTTTACAGAAACATTTTTTAGTGCACTGTTCAGCTGTAGTAGTGAGAGTTTGTAAACGGGATGTGGGTGCCATACAGTCAATGCTAAACAAATATAAACTAAGACTCTCTAACTGTGTTGCCTATTTCTCACCTCACATGTTTTCAGAAACATGTTTTACTTTACTGTGTAATTATAGTACTTGATTGTTTATTAGCAGCTGGCTGCCATTGTGTTAAACTGATAATTTTGCATTATGTCACCTAGCAGTAGTGTTTATTAGTCCAGTGTGGTGCTCTGCAATCTGGTAGTTGTAGGTTTTCTACCTCTTGAGCAAAAGCAAAGGCCACAGTCCTATTTCTCTGTTTTCTCTGGTCATGTAGCACCCATTTGCATCTTTGTACTGCATAGACAATCCAGTTTTTAAAAAAAGACCATCTTTCTAGTGTTGAAATACTTCCTTAAGGATTGGTCGAATGGTGGAAGGAGGAATGTTTCAGTAATCTTCACCTGATATATGTTTAATTTTAAGTTTACATAAGACAAACAAGCAGTTAAGTTTTTTAGGCTATGAAAACAAAATTACATACAGATCTAAAAAAAAAAAGTACTTAAAAAATGTTTTGAAAATAACATCAGAAAATTCATAAAACAACAACAACAAAAAGGTTAGGTCCATGGCTACTGGGCAGCTAGCAGCAACCTTCTAGCAGGACTGCACTTGAACTGAACCAACTTCAACTCAGTAATAACTCCAATAATAAATTGACCATGCTTTTAAACGTCAGTCCATATTCAATTAAGACAATAAAATAACATTTCTAATCAGAAATATTAACAATATAGACTGTTTGCGGTACTTAGAAAGACTATTCCCTATTCCTATAGTGCCTGAAACAATTGCCCCCCACTCCTTCTGTACTCTACAAATCACGGTACCGAATTCTGTCATTTGAAGTTACTTATAACAAGTAAATGAATTGAGTAGTTATTTCAATAACAATGTGAATGATTACAGTATGCATACTTAAATGACCAAAAATGTATTCAGTTTGCAGGACTGAAACCAATGTTGAGCTCCACGCAGGCTGATTGAGACACATTCTAATCAGATGTTGAAAAGGTGTAAAAGCATCCATCTTTCCAAGACCCATATCTCCTATGTATACTCTTTCCTTGTGTAACAACATCAGTAAGCTGTCTGTAGAGATGACCACTAGCAGTGACTGTCTAGCTGTTTGTCTGAATAATCTGTATTTAGGAAAGCCTGTGAAGATGATGAAACTTTGTGTTGCCTGAGTCATATATGTGTTTAACTAAAGCTAGCTAAAGAGAGCTAAACCGTTACTGTGGAACTTAACTGCTAAAGTACAGAAGCTTTTCCTCATCTGCATTTTATCAGTTACCAAACAACTTCAGGTGCGTTACCACTTCCTTTTGGGCCTGAGGAGGGCCGACCCTGATCTGCATGTGGCCTATGAAAACCACAACAGAATGCAATCAGCTTTATGATCTGGCCAACAGAGACACAAACGTGGCTAAGTGGAGATGAAAGTGCCCTCATCTGGATTTGATCTGGATATGAGACACTTGAAATGACAAGTGTAAATGGTGCCAAAGTTCTTGGATCACAAGTTTTCTCTCCAGCATAGCAGCCATGTTTGAATGGAAATGCTGCGTCGTTATCCCTATCTGCATTATTGTCAATTGGCAGGATTGTCATGTACTGTAAGTCACTTCTGCTGGTCCCGATTAATTCAAATAATGTTTCATGGACTGATACAAGCCCTGATCACATCGTTGGTTAGAGTCTGTTCTTATTTTTCTTAAGCGTGGTCTTCAGAAAACACTTACTGACTTTTCCGTTGGCTGCATAATTTATTTGATACATGTTATTCTAGTTAAACAGATGCAGAGCGACAGTATGACAACAGTGACCAGGCTGTTCTCATAAACTGTTTGTCCCTATGAAATGTAATGCACCCAAATTTGTACATATCCCATGTAATCATGACCCAGTAATTCATACATAGCCCATGTATTTTGGAAGGCTCTCAGAAGGCGTAGGTTCAAATCCCACCACTGCCAATCAGATTTATGTCCATGACCTTGCAGGTAAAGATATTACCACTGTAGCTCAGTAAGTGCAAAGGTAATGGGATAGGGGTTTTCAGCATTTCGGTATGTTAAGAACCGATACAACAAACTGTTACACCTAAAATCCAGACTTGTTTCCATGATCATCAACTGAGAATCACTTGTGGCCAAATGTCAGTTTTTGAGTTTTCATGACTTACGTGTACTGCTAATGTCACTTTATGGTCAATGGCACTCAATTGGGACACTGTGGGGTAGTGTGGCCGAGTGGTCTAAGGTGCTGGATTTAGGCTCCAGTCTCTATGGAGGCGTGGGTTCAAATCCCACCACTGCCATCATTATCTATAGGTTCTTGGAATGTCACAGGTCTTGGAATTGTGGCTGGAAATTGAGAAACCTGTCGTGAAGGTGTTAGGGCTCATTTATGCTCCCTTTACGTACGACAATGTATACATCCGTTTCAAACGATGTTACCGTCACTGCCCACATACTTCCATGCGCCCTTTACGTTGGCATGGATGTTAACCAATATATCCACCAGGAAGCAGCCCAGAGTCAAAAGTTTATGACAACAACAAACTCAAAAACAAACATGGTGACTGTGGAGGAGATACTGATAATGTACCTCTGGCATACAAGACAAAAACAGGGGCAGCGTTGTAGGAGGTGGTGGTCAGTGAGACTGTTAAATACATCGCGACTGGAGGACGGAGAATTCTTTTTTCTAGTACTGCCAATGAAAGAAATTGAATTTTTATTTTTTCTTCGTGTCTCACTAGAGCTATGTATCGGGTATCCGTAAGCTTTATGGAAACGTGCAGAAATACGGACGAAATGAACGCGGAGCACGGACAGAAGGCTCCGTCCGTATCCGGATCCGTATTTAACATTGAGCATAAATGAGCCTTTAGAGGTGTGCTGCCCTTTGTCATCCCAGTGTGGCTCCTCACTGTTGTGCATTACTCTATTTCATAAATGAAAGCTGGTCCATTGATGTTAAAAAAAAAAAGCAGAAATAATGGTTGTCTTGTTTTGAAGAAGCATTGTAGTGAACCATTGCACTAACAGCATTGACAAACACGTTGCATATCCTATGGCTGCTACACAATCATCAACAGAGAGCAGAGTGGCGCAGCGGAAGCGTGCTGGGCCCATAACCCAGAGGTCGATGGATCGAAACCATCCTCTGCTAATGGAATATATTGTCAACCTGCAGATCTATATCATAGATAGCTTTCAGGTAAAGAGCCATCCATTATTTCAAGTGTCTGATTGTCTTCTCTCCTTGTTTTTTTATGACAAGGTAAGCTTTCATATCATCACCTCCCACCAGAAAAGCAGAAGCCAATTTCACAGAATGTCTTCTCTCTTTGTTGCTGTATCGGCAACACTTTCTCACCACGTTAATTGTGAAACTTTATGTTAAGCATGTAACATCATTCACAGGGGGCTAATTTATAGGATATCATGCAAACTGTTCTATGAAGACTCTTTGCAGTGACGCCCCAATCATGTTGGTCTGGTAGTTCAGATCTGAATTGAGTCACAGACTGCAGCTGGAAAAATTCTAAATGGGGACAGTGTGAGCTGCAGTGTGAATATAGTCAAAAGTCTGTGTAAGTTCCTTCCTTTTGAGCCTCTTGTACCCCTGATGGCCAAGGATCAACTCCCAGCACACTTTCTTACATCTGTCGTTCCTTCTCTCAGCCTCCCTGCCTGAATAAATAAAAAATACTACAGCTGAGTGGCCTGCCAACTTTCCTGTTAGATGACAAAAGTTTGGACGTCATATTCCTCCATTCTGTACCTAAGAGCCTGGAGCCAGATGTATAAATCTCTGTGTGGATTAAGGAATAAAAATCACACAAGGATTTTCATTAGATTTTTAAAGCTCTTAGAATAAGCAGTGCTTCACACTTCACTTACATGAAATGTTGTGTACAAGCATAATGGCCACTCCTACGTTTAGCCAGAAATGGATGTCAACACAGTTCAGTTTAATCTGGTCTGCGTAAAAAGCACTAAGCTCATAATGTTTCACAAGAAAACATGTTTTCTCCTTCATCTTACATTAGAAAAGCAACCAACAAATGAACAGGCTGAATTTATTTTACAGGATGTGTCATTGTGTGCTGTTTACACATTACTATATGATTTGGAACAAAATGTACTAAATCATGCTTTTAGAGATAATGATATTAATAACAGGCCTATACATTTTATTATGTGAAACCACTGACAGCAAATAGTCATGATGAACTGAAAAGATTCAATCTCTTTGATGTCTCTTTCTTCTCTTTACCACTTAATGCAGCTCAGTTTATGTGTAGAAAGTGGTACATCATACAGTGCGTCTTTCATAATATTAAGCTGCTGCCCAAACGAGTGAAATGAGCATTAGCCTGTGTCTGATGTCTAGATACAAAATGCACAAAGGAAAAGAAAAACATTTTGAAAAGATTCTGAGACTTGACAGTTTGATACAGAAACAGCACACTGGTACATGAACAAACGCTCTGACAACCTGGATTTAATCCCCAAATCCTGTGATAGAACTTTAACAAAGTAACTGTAGCTATAGTTTACTTAACTGATATCATAAGTTTAGTTTAAGCAAACAGCAGTGACAGACAACTTTGGAAACAATTTGAACTCTTCCTGGATAGACAAAAGTTTAACTTTTTTTTTTCACTTTCTTGGTTGCCTGTCACCTGCTCCCGTCAGATAGATAGGCCCATGACAGCAAATTTACCTTTTTATTTTTTTAATTTTTCATGAATTAAATAAACCGGAAATAATGTGTTAATTAACAAGCTTTAGCGGTGCTGGCAGAGAGATTTAGTTACCTTTGACAGTGCCAGGCTAGCTGTATCTTATTGTTTTCAGTATTTATGCTGAGCTAAGTTAATGGCTGCTGGTTGTAGTTTCACACTTACTGTATACAGTAGACTTGAGAGTGTTATCCATCTCATCTTACTGTGAATCAGTGTCAATAACTTCTAATGCTAGGTTTGTTATATCACATTTTTCGTGATTACTCGATTCTGACTCTTATCATTTTTTTCTGAAAGCTGTAATAAATTCAGCTTAGTTCTTTAACAATACTGTGGTCCTTAAAAAACAAAAATGGACACCTCACATTAGCCAACATCCTTAATTTAACCAAAATGTCATGGCTATAATGCCATATTGTCAAACTTTAAGTATTGTTTAAAAAATGATGATGCCAGTCCCAAAGCAGTACCCTTAAAGTGATACCAATACAGAGAGTTCTTTGTTTAATACCCTTTATGTAAATGGAGTGGTGAGAGGTGTAGCCATACTTTTGAATGTTTTGGTGGCATCCTAGCCACTGAATTGCCAACTCCATCGAATATACCACACTCAACTTCACCACACCACACACTGTATGGGTTGTTGCTGCTGGTGCAGGAGTGTGAGCTCTGTGCTGGGGACAGTTGGTGAGAGTGCGCCCTACCACACACAGTGACAGGGCTAAGTGTTAGCATCACATGGCTAATGTGACCTAACAGTTATTAACTGTTAAACGACAGAGTGGAGCTGTTTTGGTGTCAGTGTGAGTTTGCTGGAACCATGTTGAGCTGACTGTGGAGGAAAGTGTAACCCAGTAGAAAACTGAGCTGTAAAGTTATTTTACTCCCAGTGTTATTTTATGTATTATTTATTTCATTCCAGCACATTTTATTTTCTGTTTGCTAATCGAGGTGTCAATCACAGGTATCCTACCTATACTTGATTCTTATTGGTTCAATCAGCCAATGCAGACTTCTGATTGGAGAGGAGAGTCAAGCCCCACCCTCTTCACGTATCAGTCCGTCAGTTAGAAGCTCGGAGACGACATGAGCAGATGAAGCAGACATATTGCTAAATGAGTTGATAACTAGCAAAACTAAAAGTAGTGGTTTGTATAAATTTAAGCAGAAGTCTGAGTGTGAAGTGACCGACCGGATCCACGGACCTGTGCGCCAGGAGTTTTAACAACTTTTGGCAGCGTGTTGGTGAGTTGAGCCGAGCTAAGCTAATGTGGCTAACTGCAGGTCTGCCTGCCAAATTCAATGTGTCGTCATGAGGTCCTGCAGAAAGTTTGTTTCCTTGCTAATTTGTGAACTTGACTTTCTACACACTGCTATGATATGAAGAGTATTGAAGCAGCTTAATCTTTGCATTGGTAACCTGTTGGAAAAATATACAATATGAGTAATAAGTCAATTGTTTTCTGTTGATGGTGGATTAAATATTTTTTTGTATTCTTTTTATGTGATACTAGGTACACTTGCAGCATAGCTGTCCTGTTATGCACCACCAGTGCTAATAATATGCAGTATGGTTAAGAACAGCTACTGTGTGATGTGTAACATCAATGCTGATGTGCTGTTATTCAGCTCATGATTTAAAAAAGATACACACATGTCTATTTCATGGATAAAATGTCAAATAATCATAATTTAATGTGTAAAATGTTAAATAATCGTAATTCATGGATAAAAAGATAAGTTATGGTAAAAGGAGTGAAAGATTTCATGAATAATGCTGAACAGTAATTCATGAAGTTGATCACTATTGTGTTATAGTAGTGTTTGTAGAATTTTGATGTGATTTTATTACGGCCATAAGAGACAGGAACTCAGACATAACTCAGAGTGTAATAGCCTTGTTTCTGCACAGGCTAGGTTTTTGAGATTCCCTGGAGAACACCCCAAGATTTGGATGTGGATTCAGATTCTCCTTGACGAAGGAGATGGTGAGCCAACTGTGAAACTGAGCATCTCCTCATCCGAGGAGCTGGAGGGACATCACCCTTGCCCCGAGGAGGAAACCCCCCTTCCCGTCTTTTCCCCTTTCACCTCTGTGGTAGGACTAACGGCCAATTTCCACCAGATGCGTGTTGGTTGCGTCTCCGCTCTGGCATGGCAGCAGAGCCGATAGGATTCCATTCTAGTCAATGTGTGTGTTTCCACCGGCTGCGGCTGTGCTGCGTTCCGGCTCCGTCTCAGCTCCGGCACTCCGGAGCCCTCCGGAACAGATACGCAGGACTTCTATTTTTGCCGGACGCCGGAGCACAACGCAGCAATTCAGCACAGAGCAGATTGTGCGGGGCAGGAAGTCGTGCACAGAAACACAATAAAACATCCGGTTAATTTTCAAAATAAAATACACAGTGTTCACGGCGGATCATATTTCCCCGCACTACACCTTAAAAACTACATAATGGGCAGAGGCAGGCCTGAAGTCAACAGGTCAGAGGTTTTCAGACGTCATTTCACCCCGTGAACACCATGGACGAGGAGATATTAATCATGGCAGTGCACCGAGACGTCTTCTGGCGGAGCTGCACCACACCGCACAGCAAACGCAGCCGGTGGGTGTTGACGGACGGCGGAGCACGCAGCGGATAACCAGTGCTGCCGTTTTGCAACGGTCACTACCTGACTTGACTGATATAAAAAGCGCTTGACTGAAATTGACTGTCTGACTCATGCTAGCTGAACTGAACTTAAAGGAATGGAACAAAGGAACATTGAACTTTTTTTCAATTAAATGGACATTTTTCTGTTATTTAAAGTGATCTGTGCAATTTTATGTGATTTGTCTTACCTGTTCAAAAGGGTGAAATATTGTTGATTTGTTGCATTGAATGCACTTAAGAGTCTCAACCGGTTAAGTGAAGCTAGAGTGTTGGTTTAAACAAATATTGCACCTTTAATATAATTTTACATTTAATACATCATCTGGCTCCAGCTACTTGTCTGTCATTCTCTCTTTAAATCCCTCCTACGAATCTAGACACTGGTCCTAACTATTTAACTACTCTGTGTACCCTATCAGAAGTGGGTTACAAAAGCAACACCAGAGATGTCAACAATAGAAAATTTATGGACAGGCAGGGGGTCCAGGGTCAGACCATCAACTCAGAAAGAATTGAATACAGGAAGTGTTTGACTTGAGACATTTTGATAACACTTGGCACTGGGTTATTGTGGTTGAGGGAACAGGTATCAATACCCTTACATGACCAACTCTAGAGTTATACAGCCTTCTTGAGTTGTCTGAAGACAAGAACTTTCTTTCTTTCTCATCTCTGCCATTCATCCCATATCACACCAGATGTGTGTTTAAATGGCTTTTCAACACTAGCACAGCTTGTTGTAGTGCATATTCAATAGTTAGTTAATTCTTTACAGCTAGACTCCACCAGCACAAAAATATAGCAATACAGTTGTCTCTCTTTTTAAAAATAATTTAAATCAATTGATGCTTATAATTTAAAGTGGATGAACGTGAACTTAAAGGCAAAAACTGACATTTTTAGAAATATTTCATAGAAACAACAGAGACAGGACTGAAAAACTTTTGAGTTATTCATCAAAATTTAAATGAGCATCAGGGTCGCTGTGAGTCTTCTTGGAAAAGGTTTTATATTATAAGTTAAGTGCAGAGAGAGAGAATGGGAGCAGAGCAGGGAGCAGAGAGAGAGAAAGACAGAGACAGAATAAAATAAAATAGAAAGAGGGAGATACTTTTTCTTGTATCCCATCTGAATTCTAATAAACCCCACCACCCACCCACACACACACACACACACACACACACACACACACAGAAAAGGCCAAGGTAGCTGACTACTGTGAGGGCACTGTGTCCCTAAAATTACATTTTAATCCTCAACCCACACATCATATTATGGTGACTGAAAATCATCTGTACTACCTCTCCCTTTCTTCTGTTATGTCGTCTTTTGTCTTTATCCTACTCCCAGTATATCGCCAACATAAAGTCTCAGTCCTGCACATTTTTCTGCCCGTCCTCTTCATCTCAATCACAGTCTCCTATGCTAATATTACACTAATAATCTATGGATTGTTAATGTGCTGTCAATCACTGGTCTAACTCAATAACATTTCACTTTAATTCAGTTTTACATTTTGTTGTTTTACCACTGGTAGCTGTTTTACTTGAAAAACACGAGAGGAGATTTAGTCACCACAACTCTAACACCAATGACAGTGATGACTGAAACCATTGGGATCACTTTCAGAGTGATTTGACTGGAAGCCAATAAAATCCATCCGAATTTACAAGCGTCACATACGATATGGCAGATGACATTGTGAAGAGACATTATCAGTCATCATTGCGTATATGCTTATATTGTTATCAGTATAGTTAATGTTATAGTTATTATTCTTGGTGTGGACGGCACTTAATGTTGCGCTGAACCTGGCAGAAATGTGCATGAACACTTCCCATTACCCTGGATACGGAAGCGCTGTGAAGCATAGGCTACAGATTTTCCACGTGCTTTTGGGTTGGGCGCCCACTTTGACCAGTATGGCTGTTCACACTGGACGCACCTCAGCACAGAGCTCTGCAGCCAGCTCGTGAACTGCAGTGACAGTCTTGGTATCTGGTCTGTTATTTCTGTGAGCAGCCAGTGAATCTGGTGAGAAAACACACTAATCTATTTAAAACAATATATAGGATATGTTATACCATACAACTGATCTGTTTCTTATTTATTACAGAATATTCATTCCATGCCAGCAGCTGACATAATGGGACCTTTCACATCCAGTGTGAGCCTGGGGTAAGTTGGAAGACAATAGACTTGCAGTTTAGGTTGCCAATGCTTTGCCTACATGTAGTGCAAGTTCCATGTGAGCCACTGCCAGTGTAGGCAGTTGTACAGAATAAAACTGAAACCTCTTTTTCACAGGGCTGTATCTGACTCAGACCTATGTAAGTCAAATTGGATTTGGTTGTTCAATACAAAGTTTTGATTATTCGTTCCTATTTTTCCATACAGAGTTTGAGAGTTTGAACAGGGCTCGGCGGGATGCTCAGGGTGACAGCAACAAACATAAAGTAAACAAGTACCCCTCCATTCCTCAGCACTTTATTAGCATGGCTAACAAGATTCTTCCAGCACATCACTTTAGCTTAGTGAATATTTTCATTGGCCTCACAACTCATTTTAGAATACAATCAAGAGATTCCACCAGGCACATTGACTAACAGTAGATTAGTTCAAATAACATGCAGGGAGCTCTGCACGCAGGGGTCCATCAGAGTGTCATCTGCTCAGCTCAGTTGACTTTAATCAGAGCACACAGTGTAGATTCCCTGGCATAGATCTAAGTGTGCAGAAATCCTTTTATGTTATTGCTTTTAGTTCTCTAAGTCTGTTAGATTGCACTCCTACGCTGCCCTCACACATTCACTTTTCCCCCTTTGACTCTGCCTGCACCGTCAAACTCTGCAAGCAAATGTGTGTATCCCACAAGTTTTCTGCATTTTTAATGAAGTAAAGCATTAACGGCCCCGCTGTCATTGTCGGCCAATTACATCTAAACTCCAAGGAATTAGACCGCAGATTACTGATTCGCACTATACAGATTAAAGAAGTGAGTCTATTATTTGCCTTGTGCCACACTCTATCTGGAGCAAGAGAACTTGTAATCCATAATGTAATAAGGGGCTGTGTGGGTTTGTGTGTGTGTGTGTGTGTGTGTGTGTGTGTGGTGAAATGTGTGTTTGTGTCTTGCTATATATAAAATCAAACATATCCCCACTTGCTCTATTAAGCCCATGATTAGCCTCTGTGACAGACAGGAGCAAGCTTAGTGCTAGCTCTGTTCGCCTTGATCACACACACACACACACACACACACACACACACACACACACACACATGCAAGTATAAAGTCATGACACTTGGATACTAATACAGAGACACATATCCACGCATTAATACAATAATATGCATGTATTCCTGCACTTGGACTTAAAATGGACTGCAGTGTGTATTTGCACTAATGCTGTCTCTATGTGTGTTTGTGTGTATGGGCTTGTGTGATTCCAAGTGTGTGTCTGTTTATGACTAACGTCCATGGTAATGAGGTTGGACTTTCTTAACAAGCGGGTTTCCTTCGTCTGTCACCTCTAAGAAAAGAAAAAAAAAAAGATAAAAAAATCCCCCCCTCATCAAAGAGCGAGGGATTAAGGGGGAAGGTAAAAATAGCCCACATGAAGAGAGAAGGATAAGACTTTTTAGCTGAGGGCTGATAGCAAAAATCTGGCCCCTTCTCCCCTCACTTTTATCCCCCCTTCATCCTACACTCATTTCTTTCTAAGCTTTGAGCATTTCGTCCGTATGCTGCAGAAACCTTGTAGGTCCGACTCGTGTTTTATTACTGTATTTGGAATCACTCACATAATCCGCTGAATCAAATTTAGCATCATAATCTTATTATATTGCTACAACTGCCAATGAAATGCATACAACGTGATGGTTTGTACAGGTGTCAAAGCCAGTCCTCTGCTATCCTTTTCAGCCACATTATCCTCCTCTGAAAATGCACTGAGGGAAGAAAATACTGAGGACTCTTCTCAGGGTGTAGATGAATACAAATACATCTGGATATGAACAACACTGAACACAAGTCACGCCACACCTTCTCAGAGTCATAACACAGTCAAATGGAAATACAAAGACATAGAACACATGCTGCTACAATCAGTCTTTACAGCTGTAGCAGGATCTTTAATATCCATAGAGAATAAATATCCATAAATCTGTTTAGAAATTGAAAAATAATAATGGATTTCTGACCATTACTACCCACTCCTGCAGTGTTATCCAGTACCACCCACTTCTGCAGGATGGGTGTCAGCTCCTGCCTGCACCTGCAAACATTTTGACTATACATGCCACCCCTACCACACACTGGACACGTTGTGCTGCAGCTCGTCAACAGATGAACACGCAAAGTTATTACTACTTTTACTGAAAAGTCTGTACTTCTTCCACCTCTGTATTAGCTTAGAATCATGTGTGGAGAGCCCTGAATTAAACTTGATTTCTCACCTGAAGAGCCGATCTCCAGGGCTATGACTCACCAGGCATTATCTTTTTGGCCATTGTCTTAATAATAATGGGATTGTGGGTCGTTTAGCTTGGGATATTTCTCGACCTCCACAACGAGTCTCTTGTCATTAGTCTTTATCACACATGAGAAAGCAACAGCAACAGAATTCTCTTTATACATCAGTGATGAGGAGAGGAGTCGAGCTGGCACAGGAGCAGAGAAGAAGAGCTGCTACAGGAGCTGGTATGTACAAGCAGAGAGCGAGTGGAGGAAAGATACCTTTAATTCTTTCGGCGAGGCTAGAAATAGGACAGTTGTGTAAAGTGCAGCGAGGGGGCGCATCCAGGAGCGCTGATGCACATCTAGCCACCACTAGTGTGGAGTCGTACATTGAAAATAATATGGGGCAGATTTTTTGACACGCAGCATTTGCCGCTGGTGTGTGTTGGCCTTGAGTCTTTCCTGTTCCACAGGAAAAACATCTAATTCCACTTTGATGGATAAGCATACCTGTCAGAAATAAGTAGGGACTTTATGTTCCATTGTATAATTACATTCATAATTACAGTGTCTCTGGGATTCAGTTTTATTATTATTTTCTGTAATATTCCTGAGGAATTCCTCTAAACATCAGACTCGCCTTGTTTTTCTTTTGTATCCCAATGGCTTGCTTTTATCTCCTTTCCACTTAATTTGTTGACGTCTCCATCCTTCATGTTAATCTCCGAGACCTGCACATTTTTTTTTAACTGCCTGCTCCCACCCGCGGAAAAGCTAATACCACTTGTTCCCAAAAGATTTGTGTTGGGTCCTTCAGGATCCCAATCCGAATGCAGTCCCTTGCTTCATGGTGCAGAATGATGTAGGTGCAACATTTGATGCTAGAATAGTGTTTTCACATTCATCTACTGGAGGGGAAGTTTCTCTGTACTCACCTGAAATCGGAATTAAAAATGTGCACTACAAGCACAATTTGTCACATCACAAATCATTTGGAAGCCAATCATAATCCGGAAGTGATGTCAATACTTGAAGCCTCCAGAGCACAAACACTGAGAATGTTTGTTTCAGTGAAGTTGGACACACCGTTTGCCCAGCAGATACATTTTTTAAATGGAACATATGTAATAATCATAATGGATTTTTTTTTCAATGAGGGAAGAAGTAGTTGTTTTCTTAGGAATTTATTAAAGTAACACTTACCTTTGTGGAAATTTTACACTTTTCTTTGTTTAAGTTAAAATGCTATTAATAAGCTGATGGCACACTAAAATGTAAGTGAATTCCACCAGAGATGAAAACACTACCATTCTCATATGGTTCTAAGAAAACTCCGACCAATCATGGCAATGATTGGTTGGAGTTTTCTCCTGTCCTGTCTGTCTTCCCCAAGTGGAGGCCTCCGACTGACGTAACTGCTCGTGTAGTATGGCATTGCTTGGGGTATGCGAAATGTCATTTCGTTTTTGTGCTGCACATAAAAATGACAAGTAAAGAAGTTCAGTTCAGTTCATAACGTTATATATGACAACACAGCATCCAGTTGCTAATGGCTATCGTTATCCTACTGTAGCGTAGCCTCTGAAACATTAACATTATATTCCTTGTGCGTTTCCACTTACTAGTAATGTTAACGCTACTATCTAACGTTAGCACTGTAACCTTATGTAAAACTCATCAGTCATCACTGACTCTGGCGGCATTTGTAACGTTACACTCGCTCTCCTCTTCCGTGTATCCAACGTTACCATGCCAACGCCTACGTCTATCATAGACATAATGAGGATGTAATGGAGGAGGGGGGTGGGACTTTGGACGGAGGCGGAGTTTTGGATGTTCAAATTTTTTCTAAGTGCTGTGTGAAATGCAAAAAAAGGTAAGAGTTGCTTTAAAGGATATTTAAATTTTCGAGAAGAAAAAACACATAGACACAGATTCTAAAAAAACAAAAAAATCAGAATATTTTTTATATGTCTTAAAACATATCTGGAGAAGATCTTTAAATTAAACTTTAAAATATTCAGCAATGTTCATTCCTAATTACTTTTTTCACCAGATTTGTTGGGCAGTGCAGAATAAAGCTTGACTGATGTTCCAGAGGTGCTTTTCCACCTCATGAACTGATACTGAAGTCTGGTGCCAGGTGTGACTTTAAAGACAGGAAACTGAAGAGCTCAAGTCACGGACCGCCTCAAAAATGAATGTTAATTGGCCAAGAGAGTTTCCAAGAGATTTGTCAATATCTAATTTTTCATCACAGATACCTTAGACCAACTTAACATTCATGTGGACCCCCTCCTGCACCCTGAGAAAGCAAAAGGAATACAGCTCGACTCAGTTCTGACTCGTATTTTCCTGCTGTTAAACTCCACTGTGCCCCAGCAAGCACTGAAGGCCAATTTCCACCAGATGCGTGTTGGTTGCGTCTCCGCTCCGGCACAGCAGCGGAGCCGATAGGATTCCATTCTAGTCAATGTGTGTGTTTCCACCGGCTGCGGCTGTGCTGCGTTCCGGCTCTGTCTCAGCTCCGGCACTCCGGAGCCCTCCGGAACAGATACGCAGGACTTCTATTTTTGCTGGACGCCAGAGCACAACGCAGCAATTCAGCACAGAGCAGATCGTGCGGGGCAGGAAGTCGTGCACAGAAACACGATAAAACATCCGGTTAATTTTCAAAATAAAATACACGGCGGATCATATTTCCCCGCACTACACCTTGAAAACTACATAATGGGGAGAGGCAGGCCTGAAGTCAACAGGTCAGAGGTTTTCAGACGTCATTTCACCACGTTAACACCATGGACGAGGAGATATTAGTCATGGCAGTGCACCGAGATGTCTTCCGGCGGAGCTGCACCGCACCGCACAGCAAACGCAGCCGGTGGGTATTGACGGACGGCGGAGCACGCAGCAGATAACCAGCGCTGCCCTTCCGCAACGGACACGCATCCAGTGGAAATCCGGCGTGAGACATTGAAAGACTATTGTTTAAACTTTTGATCAAGACATCCTGTCATGGTACAAAAAAAGTTCCAAAATTAAAGTTGTGCCAACACCTGCAATGTTACCTGGCTGTCAGCTGGACGTCCTTTCCGAGGACAACAGCAACATTGACATATGACGACAACACAACCAAACAATAAACTAATACTGACCCATGTGAGACTTGAACCCATCTGCTGTGCTTTAACCGGTATCCCACTATTCTTTCTCTTGTTTAATAGATGTAGATAAAGAAAAGCAAACCAGACAACATTAGTGTATTTTGTACATTAGTGAACATCTAAATCATTATTATACAGCATCCAACAGCAAAAGCAGCATTGGTGGTAAAAATGTCAAGAGAAACTGTGTTTTATCATTTACTCAGTGCTTTATCAATCTTTGTGAGTTCCTTATTGATTTCGCCTTCAATACAACAAAGCTTACCTCAGTATGATGAATAGCCCATTGGTTATACATTTCATATATCCTCACTTTGAAGGCTAAGTGTCTCTGTTCCAGCACTAAAATGGCTGCTTGTGTGAGGTCTTGCTCTCCCCTCTGGGATTTCTTAAACCTTGTGAGAAGAAAAAAGCTAGTTAGACATTTACGCTTTTTTTTTTTTTTTTTTTTTTAAAGATTTAACCTTCACTGCTTAGGCCTCAGAACATTTACAATGACCTGAGGGAAGAGTGGAACCAGGTCTAAAGAGGACAGAGGTATACGTCTCTCCTCAGGTTTTATGAGTGAGTGAAGATGCAGATAGGGAGAGATAGGAAGTCCTTGTAGAATTGAATTCTTTTAACGGGAGATTTCAGTCTCCTCCGAGAAAGAGAGGGGTGTCACATCTTTAGGAAGTGCACTGATAAGGGTGCCAGGCTTCTCTAGGTCTGGTGGACCTGCAGAGATAAAGGACAGAAATGTAAGAGGGTCAGGAATTTAAATTAGACCTGTGATGTCTTGTCAGTTTCTGACAGTGTTCACTGTGGAAATTCCTCAGTTTTGCATTATCTTTGTATTGTTTTTTTTACATAGCCTCAGCTAACCTGAACTCTGAAAAAACACATGATCATATTAAACGATCATTATTAAGAGATGACAAGGGAGGAAGATGAGTTTGGCCCTGTGATTATGTGATTGTATGCTTCTCAATGTCTGAAAAATTGCAGGCTGTTCTCCTGTACTGTTCATACTTGTACCTTGAAAATGAATACACTATGATTAAGCAATATCACACTCAAGGTTGTGCTTTTGTACTGGGTATGAGCGGGGTTGTGATTCGGTTGTTGGATAGATAATCAGCTTTTGATAAAACAGTTCTACAAGCGCCATTTATAAGTAAACAGTAATTAGTAACAGATTATGATTTTTAAAATTTACAGCATAATTTATTTGGCCCCGCAACAGGACTGGGACTGAACTGTTGATGACCAACACCTAAACATTCCTGCACACTAGCTTGCTACTTTGTGTATGCTAGGTCTACATGTTACCATGGGTGAGTTACTTTGTATAATGTACATTTACCTGTACGTTTCTATTTGCAATTCCACATTCAACCAGTAAAATAATGTCTGTTGACAGCTGCTTTGGAAGCATGTGTAATTCTTATAAATTTACAGCTTGATCAGACAGTGCATACCCTTAAAGCAGAGCTGTGGAGAGCTGCAGAGAGGTGCACAAATACTGAATTTTTGTGGTTGAGAAAAGGTAGCGCCAAAGAAAAGGGCTGTCTGACACCACAGTGTGAAAATATCCTCAATATAGCGTCCTTTTAGACTGATATAGATTTTTTTTTAGGTGCGCCTCTTTTAAGGTGGCTAAACATGCTTTGATAATAACCTCCCTGTCCATGTCCAATGTAGGTAGGTAGGTAGGTAGGTAGGTACTTTATTAATCCCAAAGGAAATTACATTTTCAGCTGCTCATACATAAACATAAAAACACAAATCATACACACAGTGCATAAAGACAGAATAAAGTGCAAGAATAAATAGTAATAAAAATAGGATAAAAAAAGCATGACAGTGAGATGTGCAAATATGCAAATGTGCAAATCCCCCCTGCAACTCATCTCCCTCCCCTCTCCAGTGTTGTGTTGAACAATCTAATGGCTCTGGGCAGGAAGGACCTCCGCAGCCTGTCTGTGGAGCAGTTCAGTGAGAGCAGCCTCCCACTGAATGAGCTCCTCTGCCCCATCGCCAGTTTATGCAGTGGGTGGCAGCTATTGTCAATGATGGAGAGCAGTTTGGAAATAGTTCTCCTGTCTGCCACCAACACCACAGACTCCTGCTCTGCACCGATGACAGAAGTGGCCTTCTTGATGAGTTTGTCCAGCCTCTGTGTGTCCTTCTGTTTGGTGCTGCCTCCCCAACACACCACCCCATAGAAGAGGGTACTGAATACCACAGACTGGTAGAACATCTGCAGCATTCTCCCTGGTGGAACCCCTGCCTGCTGTTCCAAACTGGGGGTGCACTGACTGTCATCTACTGAAGGTAATACACTGACTATATATAAGTACCTCAAACAACATCACTTCAAAAATCCTGAACTAACCCTTTAATCATGTGCCAGTAATTCTTGGGTAACTCCCATACTTGGGAAGGCTGCAATCATATGACATATGCTGACAGGAATAAAGACTGAAGAATTCCATGTAATGAGGTGGGTTGGGGTGGTGGATGGGTCACAATACACAGGACTTTCTCCCAGGAGACTAGTGTTTACAACCATGTAAAAACCAACCAAGTTAACTTTACGTTATTTGATTATAATGTTATTACATCACGCTGTCATCCTAACTCTAATATCGACTTTCACATCCATATGTAACATGCCAGGTATCCTCCTGCATCTGTTGTTGACATTCCGGTTGGTGTGTCAATTAAAAAACCTTGTATGTACATTTAATTCCTTGCTCAACAAAGACACATGGTTAGGTTTAGAAAGAAATATCATGGTTTGGGTCAACATTCACACAGGAAGTGAACATCGGGCTCCTGGGTGAAAGTCCGGGGTTTGTTGCACCCATCCACCTTCCCTCTCACCCACCCTGTAGGGACTTTCCAGCTCTTTTGATACATTGTTACCAGCTGCGTTTAAATCTGATGCCATCCGGTGGCATTATAAACAGATGCTGCCTGATCTGGTGTATGTTTGACCCATTCACCTCCCCTTCCAACCGCCTTACTTTTTCTCTGTTTATACTACAGTAGTCGAGCCGCTGATTGGTGTGTGTAATTGCAGCACGAAAGGTACCTTTCTGCGTCGGTGTTGCTGAAATCACTGACAAAGAGGTGGTATTTGACGAGTTGGGAATGAGAACGGGCTGGTCCTTACCATGTGTCTTTTCCTAAACCTAATCAAAGTAACTTTACTTGACTAAACCTAACCTATGCAACTTTAAGTACATTCTTTTTAGGACCATAACGTCATTTGTAAGGTATCACACGAACCATTGAATAAGGACAAGTTGTTAAAATACATGGTGGTCCACTCAGATACGAGACTCTATCCAAAAAAATTCTATTATGAAGATGCAAGGTTTTCAGCCATAAAATACTTCAATGTAGTTCAGTTGCAGATGAAAAGGTACATTAATAAGATCTTCTTGTAAAGTAGTCATTTTATTCTGTAAGTTAGTCAAGTATATTCAGCATCTAATTTTTCTAGATCAAACTAATTATCTGCCGCCCTAACTCACATTAAAAAAAGATGGCGTAAGTGTGAGAATAAAGGAATGATTAGAATCACTCTCATGAGAGCGGAGCTGCACCATCAGCCGAAGACCTCGGAGAACAGTTAAAGCTTGAGCCGTCTGCAGCGGAGACAGCAGCAGTATTACCACTGTCATGATCTACTGGACGCCTGAGTGAGAGTGAAGAAACACAGACACAGGAGGCGGACTTAATGTGAGACGAACGCTACAAAAGGGCCAAGTATATACAGCCAGGACAGTCAGTCCAGAAAGCAAAGGAGGCTGTGGGGACATATAAGGACAGATATATGGTCTGTCCCATTGTCAGGGAGAGAACAGGGAAATGATCCTTCAGAAAAAAAATGATCCTTCACACACTTGCACATCCACACAAATAACCCACAAAGTGTGTGTCTCTTATACAGCAAATCTGTCTTCTCCATGCGGAGAATGAGTTGTTTGCTGTAGCCACCGAAGCAGAGAAGCTGGTAAGCTGAGGTGGAAAAAAACATTTTCTCATAGATCTATTCAGCTTAAGAACACAAACCCACACTCGTGCACACACAGATGAACACAGACACACAGTCTTCATATTGATCAGTAAAGCTGAAGAAGCAGCTTCCATCTTCATTAGCTGCTGAAGTTTAAGTCAGCGTGAAGGTGAGAGAGATGAGATTTATGTGTGTGTGTGTGTGTGTGTGTGTGTGCCTCTGTGCATTGTTGTCATCCTACAGAGTTTCCATCTCTCAGTTGTCATCTGCATCTCATTCTTTCAGAATCCTATAAGAGGCTTTCACGCCAATCACTCCCTCTCTGACTGAGCTTGTGTGTGTCAGTCTCTCTCTGCCATTCTCTTCACCCCTGGAAAACACAGAAATCTGCAGAGTCATGGAGAGGAACTTTTCTGTACATGAACACCCCCTGATGCTCTCTTCAGCATGCTGAGCAAACTCCAAAGTTAAGACCTTAAACTCTCAGGTGAAGGTGGCGACAAAACAAACAAAAAAACACTCCCCACCCACAGTCTCCAGCTCTGACAAAATTGTTTCTGCAAGACAGAGACACGACAGGTCACCACCTACACATCTGCCATTTGGTGGGCACTTTCTATCCAATGCACCTTACATAGCCTCCTGGAGGATTGTTTACCTGCAGTGTTTTGTGTGGAAAAAACACCACGGCCCCAAAGAGTCAATGGCAGACAGTCGTTATAATGAGGGCACAGTGACAGGAAACACTGTTGTTATTTGTTTTGTCTGTGTTTCAGTGACATTTTGCATCTTGTGGACTTTGCTTTCAGGTAGCTGCTGCTGGGAAACTACTGTTTGGTCAAGTGGTTTGGAGGTTAAGATGAACATATTGCTGCATAGGTAATGCTAAAAATTAAACCAGAATTGGCAGTACTGTTTCTTTCTGTACCGTCTAGTTCTTCTAATGCTGGTTTTTAATAAAAATAATTAAAGCGTACTCCAGACTATGATGTACAATCCAGGGACGATTGCTCTGAGACAACAAGGGAGGCTGAACTTCCCCTAAAATTTCATAGAATAAATGGTCAAATATGCACTATTGAAGTTACATTAAAATAAGAATTTACATTGCATTAAACGTGCGCTAGGATGCGTTTCACATCATGACTATGATGTTTAAAAGTCAGCTGTTTATCACCAGTTTTCAAACGCGACCTCCCTGTCGTACATTCTCGTGTCAGCACGGTGGACGCGGAGCCTCCAAGCATTCCTATGAGACAGCGCTGAGCAGGTTTTTTTCATGCAGCAAAGCGAGAGGGTCATTGGATAAATGCGACAAAATCGTCACTTCCAGGGAGGCTCAGGTTCCCTGGGACCTAATGGAGCGGTAGGCGGGAGAGGACGCTCGGTGTATGCATGATGATTGGAGGAATTGTCTAAAAGGCTGAACCCCTTTGTGACTGACAGTGCTTCGCATTTCAAGCTCAGTCCCATGCTGATATTTGCGAGTGGAGTCTTCTGACAGTGTTGTCTGCAGTTCCTTGCTTATTTCCATAAGCCATATAGCTCATTTTCACCGTTTGTACAGTACAGTTCAGGTGTTTAAACCTATGGCATGAGTGTGGTTGAAAAACAAGTTACTGCCTCACTACAATATGACAGATTTTATGATCTAAACTTAAAGTGAGCTTCCCCTGTTTGAAAGACCAGCAGCTGCCACTGGTACAATCACAGACTGTATAAAAGAATGGATATAGCCACCATGACGTCGTCCACTGATGTGCGTACTCACTTTTTGAAGCCTTGAGTTTTGCATTTCAGGAATCCCCGTCTTTCTTTTTTTTTTTGAGCTAGAACTGAACAAATGGGATGAATGGTTGGAGCTCTAGGGAAGCAAGGGTGGATCTGAGTCATTGACTGTACCAGGCAGTCTGTCTGTACAAAGCAGCCCCCACCTTAATTATGCTTAACTTTAAGCCTTAATAACATTTAAACAGGTGAGTTACATAAACATTTACCCCAGTACAGTTACGTTTGGGGAAATTAGCTATATAGACCAAAACATTTTTTTGTAGCAAGCTTGAAAGATTAAGGCTACCTGATTCATAGTTATGCCTGTTAGGCTGAATCAGATTTGGCTGCTGTATTGGAAATGTGCAATAACATTTCTTGCCAACTCTAAATATCACACAAAAGCCAGAGCCTGTATCGTATTAAGTTGTGAGCTGTAAAGTCACCACTTCAAAGTAGAAGGCAGTGGATCACATTATATCAGAGCCTGACCGGGCAAAGCCTCTCTTCCTCTGGGCAGCTGCCTCCCTGTCACCCAACTCACCCTAGGTCTGGGTCCTCAGCTGCCTGTAGAGCAGCGTGAAAGTGAGGAGCACTCACCCTGCAGATAAACCTGGGGACTGAAATGCCCCCGGAAGTACTGCAAACTGAAAACAACAACAACAAAAAAAGACTGCTCGACTTCAGAAAATCTCAGTTGACTGTAGGTCTTCAGCTGATGATTGAAATCTTCAGCTTTCAGGGGTCAGCCCGGATGAACGTGTTTATTTCTGCTGTAGCAGCCCATTCTAATTCTCATGTCGTCAAATACCACTGCTTGGTCAGTGATTTTGGTGTCAGACATTAATGCAAAAAGCCACCTTTCATAGCCACCAGTTTGAAACGCTGGTTTCAAAGTGATGCCACACCTCTCATGGCAGTAAGATACGTAAGTTTATAATGCCGGCAGACGGCATCTGTTTGAAATGCTGTGGGTAACAACACAATACAAGGAGTCCTACAGGGGCAGAAGGGGAGGTGGATGGGTCCAACAAACCCTGGACTACTTGGGACGAACTAGTTTCACCTGGTAGAGTGTGCCCCTACAGGCTGAGTCCTCCGCAGAGGCCCAGGCTCCACCCCAGACTCGCTCTTGGAGCCAGCCTCAAGTGGCCAATTGAGGAACTGCAGTTTTAACACTTCTTCATAGGCTTCATTTTTCACCCTCCATGCCTGGTAAATGCCCATATCTTTTTAAATTCCACACCTCAGGCTGTAATGCATGCTTTCTGTTGAAGAAAAAGAACAGAAGTCTGCAGTCTTTCAACCTGAGATTACTGGTGTGCTACTTGCTATGGCTCAGTTGATTTTTTTTTTTTAAAAGCCTCACTCTCAGTGACAAACACACAAAGAATTATCACACAACTCTGTGATTCCCCTCAGCTCTACAGAGCGTTTTATTGTGTTTCAGCTCATTTTGGTTTTATGGTCTGCAACTTTACCCTCATTAACCTCCATCAGAAAGCTGTTTTCAGTGGAAATAACTGGAAAAGTGGAAAAACCCTCTGCACACTGCCCAGCACCAAAAAAGCAGAAAGACAATGTTAGCAACTAACTGGTGGATATAATAACGCATTTAGCAGCTAAGAAGCCAGCTATTTTTTTTTTTTTTTCACAAGAATTGGTTGAGACCGATGGCAGATGGCAGACAGTGTGTGTGGTGTCGTGTGGGTGAGCAGTTTGCTAATGTCAACGTTGAGAGAAATTTCTTTATTAACGGGATAAACCCTTTGAGATGCGACATCTTGTTTGTGAGGGGGTTTACGTTGTGGATCGAGTGGCCCATGGTGGTGATGGGGTTATGGTATGGGCAGGAGTATGTTATGGACAACGAACACAGCCGCATTTTATTGATGGCATTTTGAATGCACAGCGATACCGTGACGAGATCCCGAGGCCCATTGTTGTGCCATTCATCCACGGCCATCACCTCATGTTGCAGCATGATAATGCACGGCCCCATGTTGCAAGGATCTGTACACAATTCCTGGAAGCTGAAAACATTCCAGTTCTTGCATGGCCAGCATACTCACCGGACATGTCACCCATTGAGCATGTCTGGGATGCTCTGGATCGGCGTATACGACATCGTGTTCCAGTTCCTGCCAATATCCAGCAACTTCGCACAGCTATTGAAGAGGAGTGGACCAACACCAACAGGCCACAATCAACAACCTGATCAACTCTATGCGAAGGAGATGTGTTGCACTGTGTGAGGCAAATAGTGGTCACACCAGATACTGACTGGTTTTCTGACCCCCCCCCCCCCAGACCCCCCCAGTAAAGCAAAACTGCACATTTCAGAGTGGCCTTTTATTGTGGCCAGCCTAAGGCACACCCGTGCAATAATCATGCTGTCTAATCAGCATCTTGACATGCCACACCTGTGAGGTGGGATGGATTATCTCAAAGGAGAAGTGCTCACTAACACAGATTTAGACAGATTTGTGAACAATATTTGAGGGGAAATGGTCTTTTGTGTGTATAGAAAATGATTTAGATCTTTGAGTTCAGCTCATGAAAAATGGGAGCAAAAACAAAAGTGTTGCGTTTATATTTTTGTTCAGTGTATATCCTGTTGCTCTGCCCCAAGTGGCCAAAAAATGAATCAGTGCTGGTTTAAATAGTTTACCAGTCTTGACACAGCCCCTCCACAGTTACAGTAGGCAATATGTGACCATTTCCACAAGCTATGTAGTAAATTGACTGGCATGTAAAATCAGCCAGATGTCCATTTTAAAGGAAAAGACCCAGCCCCAGTGTATCACCATATCAGGGCTGTGAGCTCTACACTGTTTTTTTTTTCAGATACATTATGCATCTATCCCTTCTCTCTGTATTGGAGTTTCAGCAGTTGTACTTCCCCACCCGGCATCTATCCAAAGTTAGTTCCACAGCTGCATACAGTCCATCACACAACAGTCCTGTCTCTACCTGGCATTACCTCTGCTGGAGCGACTCATAAAGGACCTGACAGGCAGTGATGTGCAGCTCAAACAGGCACAACATTTTCATGATGTTATATTATAATTCAATTTCATATTCAGTCACACTCATATTTAACTGAGGCGAAAGATAATTAAGGGTTTTCTTTAAAAATGCAAGTAGCATCTATCTAGAAGTTCCAGTTTCCAGTTTGCTGCCTGCCCCGGTGTTATCCATACTTGCAGCACTGTTTTGAATATTTTGAGCAGTGGTGCAGACAGGTGGACCAATATTTATTTAATGTCAAAAAGTTTCCTGAAAACTCAAAAAGTAAGGAAGGAGTGGAGGAAGGAGACTGTGCCTATGACACAGAGAAGGAGAGGAAGAGACAGCATTATTATATGAGAGGACAGAGGACAGAATGAAAGGTGTCATCTACCATTTTAATCAGATTCCAAGTTTGTTAAATATCAATTACAGCCTTCAGTGATCAGTCAAAACATAACAACAGTTAAACCTTAATGAATTCTAACACCAAAGGCACTTGTGTAATTGAAAGTGACATCAGATCAGCGTTACTCTCATGCGCATCTTTTTTGGATTTCTGTCTCTGCACACTGCATATTCTATTATTCACAATAAACCTTTGCACATTCCTTCCTAGCTCTTTAATTTAAAGAATAGCATTGTAAATATTTTTATCTCCACCAGGTGTAAGCCTGGAGGGGATCATGTGCTTGGTCGTGTGTGTGGGTTTGTGAGTATGTGTGTCTGTCTGCAGCTAATCTCACATACCTCTGGTAAACTGATGCAAAAACTCGTTCATTCCCTCCTCCATCAAAACTTGGTTTTACTGTTGAAAACTGTCTAATCTTATGTGTTGCGTTACAGTTTTATTATTAATTTGTCTGATTTTATTTAGAGGTTTATTATGTTAAAGTCTTGTTTTTATCCCTTTTATTATTCGTCAATACAAGTGTTCCTGTGTATGATGTCTACATGTGTGCATTTTTGTGTGTATGTGGTATGATGCAGCATCCAAAAAAATTTCCCTGTGGGACAATAAAGTACACCTTACCTATCATTCCATAATATTTTGTGTGCACATTTATGACTGTATGCTCAAATACCTAACCCTAACCCTAACCTCCTACCTTATCCTCTGGTGGTTGCAGTGATTCACAACAGTTGAAAACTGTTTTATAGACTGTTTTATACCATCATTGACTGCTGACTCCTCACTCCTCCTAACCAACCGGTGGGAGCTCTAAGTTTAATGGAAACTGGCTGGGCTTAAAACAACAGGTCTTGCTGTTTGTTGCAGGCCACGTTTTGGCCTTTGAGTGGCTAAAGTTAGGCACAGTATGGGATAAATTAGTCCCTGTTTTGGTTGTCTTCATCGCCACCTTGACTGTAAGGGAGCTGGGACAATTTCAACCATCCGTTACACCAGGGCCACACTGCCTGCGAAGTGCAGCGCACCGAAATTCCTGCGCGGGCCGGAGCACCTCCGTTCACATCAGAGGCGCATTTCTCCGCGCTGGTCGACAAGCGATTCTGCTCCCAGCTGTTGTTTTTCCATCATGGGTAACTACCCAGCTTGACACATTTGCTCGTGGCTCGCGCAGAAAATAGACCAGACGCCGAAATGATCGCTGCAGGGCCGGCGGCGGAGCTGCGCGGCGCGGCCGGTGTGGATGACACAATCGGTTAACACGGGTGCCGAAAGGAAACTGGCTTCACTTCTCGGCGCTTCGAGGCTATTCGCGGCGCTTCCGCGGGCGGTGTGGCCCTGGCGTTACACAGTGCCATACCACACCAGAAGCATTTCAGGAACACAAAATATTTCATTTTTCCTTGGTTTTTGTTCTTCTACCATCAGTAAGTTAGCAGGCAATGTAGCTAAATGTTTTTTTGTCTTGTTAAATAGTGTTTATTGCTGTTATTTCCTTCTTTGTTGTTCTGTCGCCCACAGACAAAGTTAATACTGTTAGAAGTCCAGTCATGAACGACGTAAATCAAAGATTCCTGTTTGTTTGTCCTGTGTCTAATTATTAAGAACACATTCATCCTAATAATTACATTGTATCCATATTTCACATACATTGCTTGTGAGCAGGAGAATTTAATCTGCTCTGTGCAACGCGCTGCAGCTCTGTCAAAAATAGATGAGATGCAAATTTTTCTGCTTTTTGGAAGCTTCTGAAACATGCTGGGATGCGTCTGCTGAAATTACAATAACTATTTGGAGTTGCTGCTTGGTGGAGATCTGCACTCAACTGAGTGCACATTTCTAGTCTAATATTAATTGTTTGAATTGCATTTTTCTGCTATTTTATATTTATGTTTTGTCTCTATGCACCAAAAACACCAAAGCAAATTCCATTCGTGTGAAATCCTACAATAAAACAGATTCTTATTCTGCTCTGATGCCCTTCATATCATCAGGATTTAAAAGGTCTTTTATTACAGCTGCTGTTTTTTTGGTGTCAGTAATAAATGCTTTTGTTTCACTGAAGCATATTTTTTCTGTAAATATTATTTTTACTCACAGAGGGAAGTTAATTAAGCCCTCTGTCTTTTTAAGCTCCTTCAGTATTCAACTCTCCTATTCTTCCAGAGGGAACAGACTTTCAGTGTGGCAGTTGTTACGTGCTGCATGTAGTTCATGCTGTACAACGTGGCTCTACTGTGATGGATTGATCTGCAGTGTGCGAGGCAGATATGTGTATATTTGTGTTTGTGTGTGTGTGTGTGTGTGTGAGCCTCAGGGAAGTCTGACTTCCTGTGATCAGTCTTCATGATGTTGGTTATGGCTGTTAACTTCATGACCCCACAGAGGACAAACACACCATCTTATCACTCGCTCACACACACAGACCTGCGCCCTCTCTATGAGAAACTGACATGTTCCTTGGTTTGTGTTTCATGGGACAAACAGGACATTATGTTGACTAATCTGTGAGGACATCAGCTCAGAGAAATGACTATTGATCTGAAGGATGAGACACTTCCTTTAAAGGCACTTCTGCCGTAAGTCAAAGCTCTTGGCTTAAAGATGTTAATTAGTAATATTTATTATGATACAGTCGTGGGAGAAATTAGGTTTCAAATTACTCAGGCACAACAATCAGGCATTATCAGAACCAGAAAAAAACAAGCCTCATCTTGTAATTTGTCTTATTCAAAAGTAATACTGCATCATTTGTGATACTCTAGGAAATACATTTGACCATTTTTCATAAATACATACAGTTGTCTTGCTGCTCTGGGCTGTGATTTATCCTGGTATGTCCAGTCGAAGAAAAATATTCACATTTTGTATGGTCGGTTTCGCATTGAGATCATTTTACTCTCTTAAAATGCAAATTAACTTGTTTCAGGAATTTACTGGAGTGATTTTATTTCCTGGATGGTGCTTGAATGACGAACTTTATTCTTTTAAACATCATCTGACTGGATTTAGACTCTCTCTCCAACAATAAGTCAAAATATGATTATAAAGTATGAAGAGAGGGCTGAAGTAAAATGACTTAATGAATAAATATCACAGTGAAATTACAAGATGTACTCTACAATTTAGACTTGTTTTATATGCAGCATTGTTGTCAGTTTGAAGAAGACCTAATGCAGTCTAAGACAGAAATATCACCACAAAGTACAGCCGTACAGTAAGCACATTTTTAAAAGCAGTGATTATGAGTGCATATTCAGACTCAGTTTTATATATTGCATCCATAATGGGTGAAGAGTGTAGGAACTGTAGTCATATTATTGTCATATTGTGCTGTTCTAGAAGTGGGGGACTATAAAGGGCTCTGATCCCTCTACTGTCCACACAGTATGAATGACAAACACTCTCAAACACCTTTAAAGCAGAGAGGCAGCTCATTAACAGTAATTCCAAATCCAATATGCTACGCCACAGAGCCAAACAACAGAAGAGGTGCCACTATTCCAAAGCTTATGGACTGTAGACCTATAAACTTCATTTAAAGGTTCAGTGGATAATATTTAGGGGGCTTTAGTGGCCTCTAGTGGTGAGGATTACAGATTGCAACCAGCTGAAATTTCTCCCAGCTACAATTCCGTAGTGTTCATGTTCAGGAGGTTTTTATTCAGAGCTGAATTGTCTGCAGAGGTCTCTTCTTCTCCAAAACAAACGGGCCAGGTGATTACTGGTGAAAACAGTGAATAAAACAGTTTCATGTTGCAAATCAGTGCTTTTCCGACACTGCTCGTTGCAGATGGGCTGCTAACTAGCAGCAGCCAGTGCGCACGCGTCAGCGTTTTGTTTGTCCACCAGAAAGCTCTGTCACAAATTGGCAATTTTACCCAGTTTTAACACATAATTTTATAAAAACACTTTTAGATCTTTGTTGTCTTATCTACATGCTCTAACGCAGTGAAAGATTTTAGCGATTGGACACCTGGATCAGGAGTAAATCGAGCCTGGCCAAACTCTCTTGCTTGCTTCGTGTCGGTAAGTTCCACTCCTTGGAGGGTCTACTGTAAACTTGTGGAGTCCTCGCGTTTAAGTTTTTATCATGTGACTCTGCAACCAGTAGCTAAAGCTTAAATTCTACCATAGCTAAGGCTATTTTAGCTGGACTTCAGCACGCTAAACACTTGTACTGCCATAGCTGTTTCTTCTGTCCCTCCAGCTGTCATTGGGCTTCAGCATGCCAACACTCACCTCTCCATCGCCAAGCTGGAAGGACGTGTCTCCACTCTCCACAAAATCCAGGATGAAGAGCTCCATGTTCATTCACTCCAAACCCGAAAATCCAGTATTCCACTCCCAATCAGGAGTATCAGGAGTTTCATGAATGTGTACGTGTGTGTGTATGTATGTATGTGTATATCTGTCTGGGCATGTATGTTTGTGTATATAGATGTATGTGTGTATACACATGCATGTATGTTTGTACGTGTGCATATGCGTACATTTGTTTTTTATACTGTTTTCCTACCTCTTGTTATCTTTTTGTATCTTGTACCACTGTTTCCAATGGTGTAGCACTTTTGCACTTTGAACTGAGAATCACCCCCTCTATCTTTATCAGTGTGGGCCAACTCCTTATGTAGATATAAATGTCTCATTCTCAGGTAAGGAAAACACAGCAATATTTATTCTCAGGTGTTTATTCACCAAAGACAAAATACTTATTATATTATATTATATTATATTATATTATATTATATTATATTATATTATATCCATTTCTGCCAATATATCCCCCTACATCCTACACACTGGACCTTTAAATGTTTGTTTTCAGTCTCCTGGTGTGTGTCTTTTTGACATATTGCTACCATCATTTGTTGTGTTTCTGCTTGTTATCTTCCTCAGTACTAAATTCTAATTCATTCAACAAATATATCCCCCTAAATCCCACGCACCAGACCTTTACAGGACTACTGGACCTGAACAGATGATATTCACAGGACACTCATTACTGAGCCTTGCTTGAAGACATCAGTAGCTGTTTCTAGAAACCTCTAAAAGAAGTGAGACAGAAATGGAAAAAATAATAATAACACAAGGTGGAAACCTATTTTATTACCAGGCTGTGTATGGGCAATGTGCTACATTGTGGCTCACTGTGTAGTGAAGTGTCTATAATATGAATGCCTGTATATTAAATGTTCATCTGTAATTTTCTGTTGTGGTCACAGTCATCTTTTTTTTCTTAAACTGTACTGAAGTAGCATGTTAGATGATGTGGTGACATTTGAGGTAAGTACTGTAATAACGGTGTGCTTTAGTATAATAAATTCAACAATTTATTTATGCTGTTTTCAACTATTTGTTGTTTTCCATTACTCACCTAAAGTGTAACTATTCCTTAAACCTTAAACTGCAAAATCAGTTATGACTCTTTCTATCTATATATTCATAATCCATGGTGGGTTTATATTTGTAAACTTTCCTCACGCTGATAAAAGCCATTTAAAAATCTACACATCACAATGTAAAGTCCATGAGCCAAGCACGAACATTTTTTTAAAAGGTTTTATGCACTACATCAGCAACTCTATGGGAAATAATAGGCTCCATTTTGGCATCCCGGACCCAGATAAGCGGAGGACGACGAGTATGAGTATTTTGGCATCCAGTATGTGGTTATTACTAATATACATCTATGGTTAAACTATAGCAATATAACTGTCCAGTCTCAGCTTCCAGACCATGGTCGGTAGCAACAGGGGAGACTTGGGTCTTGAGGAGCTGTAGCATTTATTCATGGACCAACTGAAACCCACACTGTACATTCACTCCCACCTGACATCTTTACTGCTAATTTCTCCTCTGCTCCGATCGCCAATTGCTGTCTGATCTGAGCGCAGCCACCGTCTTCCTCTCTCACTTGGATAGCTATTTATTAATGAAGCTACGCTACTCTTATAACATATGCATCAAACTGTGTCAATGCCCTACAAATATAGGATTGTGCACCCACAACAACCGCAGGAAGTAGATCAGATGATTGATTGCAAATTGATTGAGGCAAAGACGTTACCAGTTAGTGGAGAAGCACCAACATTTGACCTACCAATGGTGTAACGTCATCACTCACTAAATGACTCAGACTGGCTGGCTGAAAGATAAACACAAACTTTCCTTTTAAGACTCAGTTGTTAGACTTTATCTGCAGCCGCCCTCATTTCACTGTTAATACCACCAGAACAAAAGTATATACTCTGCTTTAAATTAGTAATATTCTAAAAAAAATAATGAAGGGCTTTATTTCCAGGTTATCAGCTAAGTAGGAGGTCAAATGGAGTTTCAGGTTATTGACTACGCCGAAGAAAAGGTGCCTTTGTTTCTCTTTTTATACCAGCTTGATTCCGCTGACCTCCATTGCCAAAGGGCTTGGATTAGTGAGACACCGGCGCTTCATCAAACAGGATTTTCCATCAGCGGTGGGCAGACGCAGCCTGACAGTGACTCATACAGGAGAAAGCCTGGGTGGAAGAGCAGCTCCATGGCAAAGGTTTCTTTATCCTCTTTCATGTCATTTCATGTCTCTCATTCTTTCTGCTCCCTTTGGTTTGCTCTGTCTTACTCGCACTGTCTCCATCTGTTTCTGCACTGAGCAGCAACATTGATACTATTTCCATTAATGTGTAGTTTGAAGAATTTCCTTTCAAATCTCATTAACTCCACTAGAAGTACTGAAGTTAACTTATTTCACTTTATTATCAGTTTTTCTAATATCAGACTGAGGTAGAATTATTTCAAAGCTATGTGGCTCTCAAGCCTAATCTTTAGCCACACAAGCTTTGGTCAGATTGAAATATCTTAATAACTATTGGATGGACTGCCATAAAGTTGTGTCCAGAAATTCACATTTATAATCTGTCAAATAATTTGGTTCATGACCAAATAGAGTGCTGCAGGGATGATGATTTTTTTGTAGGCCAACAAGAAAGTTACCATGGCCCAAGTTCCCTCATCAAAAAGCCAAAGGGATCTTTCCATTGGAGTTTACATTGTAGCAGAAAATAAGCTCTGTGTCAATGATACTTACACACTGTTCAACAAGATAATCTTCACAAATAAACAACAACAGTTGAAGAGTTGAGATTGAAGCATGAATGCAATCACTAGACGTATGGAGCTAATGCTAGGCTATGGACAATTACACTGTTGTTAGCAAACACCTTCTTTAAGACACCTAAAAGCTTCAAAATTCACAAGTGGGCCATTTACTGACATATTTTATGTCCCAGAACAAAATGTGAAAGTCTCTTAAGACCTCATTTTGGGCATCTAACAAAAACTCCAATCAAAAAACAAATAGACTTTGAGACGAGAATACCGGGAGTGCTAAAATGCTAACTCATTTCAGGGTTTTCGGACTTGTTCCTGCATCGCCCTTTATCCTTAAAAGTAATGACATCCCCGTCAGCCTCAGGTGCAGGCTACTTTGTGTTTAGTGCTGATAAGCAAACATTAGCATGCTCACATGCTAAGCTGAAGTGGTGAACATGATAAGCTTTATAGCTGCTAAGCATCAGCATGTTAGCATTATCACTGTGAGCATGTTAGTATGCTGAAATTGGCATTTAGCGCAAAGCACAGCTGTGCTTTAGACAAGTCTTGTTTATTTTCAAGTAATTATTTTCATCTCGTAAGGAAGGAAAAAAGATAAGAAATGGCAGAACATTTGACATTACTGAATTTTAAAGCCTCCACAGTGCATAAGTTTAGTGCAGCTACACTGTGCGACATGGATCTAATAAACTTGAGTACAACAAGTTTGATGTATGCAGACAGTACGATGACGGCGCCTACTGAATCACAGCTACAACGTACGATGCAGTAGCTTCCCATACTGAGTGTGCAAGGATGTTGCACGGATTATGACTTCTCCAACTGTGAAGCACAACACATTTAATAACCTAAGGGTGCTTTCACACCTACCTCGTTTGGTCTGGACTTTAGGACTTTTCCGTTTGATCCGGACCAAATTTACAGGTGTGAAAGCTCCCCCGGACCATGGTCCAGACCAAAGACCTGAAATTTGGTCCGACCAAAATAGGTGGTCTCGGTTCGGACCAAACAAAATCATGGTTCGGACTTTTGCAGTGTGAAAGCTTATTTTTCGATAGTTCGGACTTTAAAACCTTTAACCCCATGGGCCCGAACGATGCATAGTGAGTCCAAATTCACACCTGTTCTTCTCTGTGGATTTTCTCTGCGACTGTGTGTCATAGCAAGAAGAATGTGCATATCACGTGAAACAGCGGAACAGTAGCTTTCCGCCTTTGCGCACCCAGACAACTGTAGCCTAATTATGCATGCATGACAGGGCAGTTGTCACCATATACACTGAGGGAGACAAAAACCACTATTTAATGCAACTATCTGCAATCAGCACATAAATGTATCTCTATATCGACTGTCCCGTCACATCTGATGTCAGATCAAAGGGGATTGGCACCGTTTGGCACACGTAATGGAGCTGCTCCCGGCTGTGCCCCCAGCTGTGCCCCTGGCTCGCCCGGCTCATCCTCGTCCTCCTCCTCCTGCTGCTGCAGCATGGCACAGTTTGGCACGCGTAATGGAAACCCAACCTGATTTGATTAACACAGCTGCAAACTAATGAGTTCACATCCCTCTCAGCCAACCACAAACAGCCACAGCATCAGATAGGGAGTATATATTCAGCATCTGTCATCTTAGAAAAGTCAAAAGAAAAGAAACAGAGTGAGACTGCGAGAGAGAAAGAGAGAGTGTGCACAAAAGAAACGCTGTCAACAAATTGTAAGTTATGTTCGGTGTCTTAAGGAATTACGTGCTTCATGTGATTGCCTATACAAATGTTAAAATGTTCTTGCTTAACGTGATCTACAAAGATGGAGTACATTATTGCGAGGAGGAGGAGGACGCTGCTGCTCTCTTCTGCCATGGCGAATTGAGTAAACTCTCATTACACCTCCGCGCGGCGCATTTAAGGGCGAGGAGAGGGGCTCATTTGATTGGTGTGATGTAAATCGGCTGTGTAAAACCCACTCCACGCCTTCTCTCCTCCCTCTTTCCGACTTGCGCAGGTAGGAGGGACGAAGGTGGGATAGAGGAGTAGCTGTGCCAGAGCGCATGGTGTGCCAAACTTGCAAAACACCTAGTTGGCAAAGCGCAGGTGCGCTGCGCCTCCCCCTCGCCCAGTCTGTGAAACTACAGGCCACGTAGTTAATGTCAATATGTCATTTGGTCCGGTCGCCTTAATGTAGTGTGAAACAAAACCAGCCAGACCAAATGTATACAATGTAGCAAAAACACGGACCTTGGTCGAGACTTTCAGGTGTGAAAGCCCCCTAAAACTTTGTGGGCACTATATGCTACAGTGTCTCTGTGTGCATGTTTGCTAGCTGCTAGGTTGCTGACTTGGAAGCTGGACTACACAACTTTTTCCTTCCATGGTTCTTCCTTCTCTACGCAATCATGGTAAGAGCTGGGGGACGCATCATACAAGCAAGGCTTCTGCTGCCACAACTTGAAAAGGTTTTCTTCTTTGCTCCTAACATTTCTTTGAGCATTTTTTGCCTCTGTGGTGAGCTGCTCTCTGTATGTTTGTTTGGGTTTAGCGTCAGTGCGTCATTTCATGCTGCATTTCTATTGGTTGGTTAGTAGACATAGGTCGTAACAGCAGTCACATTGTAAGATTATCAAAGGTCATGCCAAATTTCTCACATTGTCAGAATTTTATCCCAGGCTGTGTTTATTGTGAGATCGTGACAATTGCCATCCTTGAACCTTTCTCACTGTGTGACACAGGACCACCATTTGTAGAGCCACGACCAAAGATATCATCATGTTTCTTCTCATCTTTTGGCCAGGACAGCCCAAAATCACAAAGTGTATACCCAGCTTAAGACAAGAATCTCCCACTTTTTCCTCATTCTTTTCTCTCTGTTGTGTATAGTCTACACTCTTAACTACTTAGTAACCTTAGATGTCAAGGGAACATTTTTTTGTGATGTGTAAAAACTGCTGCAGTCACAGCACTGAGTCAGGAAAAGCTAAAAGCTGTGAGCAAGGTGACCTGCTGACAAAAAGGGTGAAAAATCCTCCACTACATAATGAACCTGGCAGTGCAGGGGTCATCCTATGTGTTCTGAGACTGTCATTCCTAATGCACCACAATTCATATATAACCCAAACTGTGAAGGCTGCGATCATGTGACCAACACGCTGAGGGGAATAAAGAAGAAGTAGTATAAGCAGTTAAGCAAAGAACAGTGCTGAGAACATAAAACCCTTTGAAAGGTCACAGTTGATCATATTAAGAGAACATTGAGCTTGGGAACATTGGACCTAATGGGAACATACGGTACGCTCTCTTAAGTGCTCTTAAGTGTAGCTATTGAGTTACTCCACAGTGCATGCTACAGTGTTAGTGTTACCAGTTTTCAGCACTTAGTGGGGCAAGTTTAGAAAACACCAAGCCTCTAACAACTTTTTATCTTCTTTAATACATCATCTCTCCTTCTTTTTCTTCTCTAACTCCTCCCCTGTTATTGGAACACACAGGTGAAGGTCGAGGCTAGTGTACTTGGTGACAGCGTCACACACCAAGATCTTTGACGCACACAGGCTATAGGATATTTATTAACTGTCTCCTTGGATACCTGTCTATACGTCCAACCATTGTGTGTCTTTAGGTAACAGAACTGACGGATAGAACTACACTGACGTAAGATAGTATATGGTCTTTTTTAGAAGAAGCACATGTATCCAGAATGGAAAACAGCTCTCTGAAAGTAACTTATTCTGCTTCTGTCACTGTCTGACTGTGATCAGTATGATTCCAATGTAAGCTACCTACTGTTGAATAAAAAGCCATCTTTGGAAAAGTTATTGAAGGTTTTGAGATAAAAGTACAGATCTTTGCTTATAACATATTCATGTTTCCCAGGATAGAATTGTGTCTTTTGGAAAACAGTGATAGGGTGAATTTCAAAGAGCAAAGCCTTTCCAAAAAAGGATATCTACGGACATATATGTCAGAATGAAATATATGTCCGTAGATATATTTCAGAATGAAATCATTCCTGGTGTTACAATGTGAAAAGAACATCCAGGATTTGTGAGATCAACCCAGAGCTGTATTTTTGATTAAAGTTTATTTTGCATGTTATTAAAGTTTAGATTCTGCTTTTGTGTTTTTGCCTGAAATATGTATTACAGCTTAGGTTGTTTAGACTGTGGCAGTTCTGACTGTGACAGGCAGCTTATTCTCCCGCTTTGGAGTCTGATGCACCAGACTGTGGTACAAGTCTTAAACTAAAAAGGATGGCAGCTGGGTTAAACAGGTAAAGTTTGAGAAAATGAAAGTGGCACTATCGGGGCAATCATGTCATCATTTATATCTAAAGGTTTTATCTCTTTGGAAATACATTAAAGCAGCACTGATTAATATTTTTATATTAACAATGTATCACATAACTACATGTAATGTGTAAGCAAACCGGTCACAGCACGTCCATATTGCAATGAATTGTGGGTAGTTAAATCAGTATGTCTGGTGAAGCAAGGATGATAAATTGCCACTGGCCACTGCCCATGTTTTTCGCTCCTAGGTGGGCTGCTCTAGTACATGGAAAAAATAAAATCTACTGTTTTTTAAAATGCCTCCGAAGCTGGGCAGCTCATCTTTCCCTCTCCTCTAACTCATACCTGGCATACTGCTCTGCATGTTTGTTGGAGTCATCCTGCTTATTACTGGATTTCTTAAGACAGTCAACTTTCTCTTGGCAGATGAGACAGGCAGCTAGCAGGCACATTAAACTCCATGAGAGAGGAAAATCAATTGTCCACCTGTCTTGAAATTGTCTGTGCTCCAGGTCAGTTTTTCCTTTAGGAGACATTTTAATGTCAAGTGTGTCTGCAGATAAACCCACCACCACAAAAGGCTCTGTTTCATAAAAAAAAACAATACCAGTAACCTGAAGTGATACCAATACCAGTAGAGTATTTCATTTTATATTGCGAAGGGAACGATGTGCAATAAAGCCATACTTTTGAACTTTTTGTTGCCATTTCTGAACACTGAACTGCCAACTGTCAAATACGCCCTACTCACCACAGACTGCGTGAGTTGTAACTGCTGCAGCGAGAGTGTTAGCTCCATGCCGGGGACACTGAGTCTGCCTAAAGACACACACTGACAGGGCTAACTGTTACCATCACATGGTTAACGTTATTCAACAGTTATTAACGGGTTAATGTCAGAGTCAAGCTGTTTTGATGTGAGTTTCTTGGCACTATTTTGGATGTAAGCTGCTGCTCTTATGTTAGTTCATGGTAATTGGGCAGTTGTTCAGCTGTTCACTGGGAGGAGAGGAGCTCCAGCGATGGCAGCAACAGAAAGTTTGCGGATCCAGCAGGGAGTCGGAACAGTCCAAGATCCGAGACCCCCCGACCCAAAAACGATTCAATGCAGACATCGTTTGACTGGAGACATTTTGATACCACTTTATTTTGGTCAAAACGTTCAAGGTATCGATCAGCGATAACAAGCCCTGACGCCAGACACTTCTAGTGGTGATTGAGAGGGATTACTTTTGGAGTCTGGACATTGTTGTTTAGGAAAATCCTGCATAGTATACCTTTAAGAAAAGCTTCTAGTCAGACCAAAACAGCAGTGCTGTGATGAAGAAGAGGAGACATTCTTCCTGTAATTTGTACATTTGACTGATTCTCAGGTAGAAACACAAAGGCAGCATGGCACAGTTCAGGTAAGGGAGTGAAGTCCATTCATCCACATCTCTTATCCTACTCACACTCATCAGTCACTCCTTTAGGCTTGTCCATTTACACAAAACCAGATTTTCACAGTAAAAGCCAGAGCTGCTGAATTCCAGCAGTGGCAGCGCTCGGGGCCGCTCTCGGCTCCAGAGCAATTCAGAACACCATGGGGGATGTCGCCACCCTCTTTGGTCCAGAGAGCGGGTGTTCATGCAGGCAGAGGCTGATTAGTGATTGCTGGCAGCGCTGCAGCCTTGGAGTGTGGCTGTTTGTTACCTTGCCCAGAGACCGCCCACCAGCCTGCAACTGGCCGCTGTGTGTTCCTCCTTGGCAGGAATCGCTCTCTCCGCCCAGATCTCTGTCACTTAAGATACTCCATTTGTATGGCTTTTAATCAGAAGTGTGAATGCCAAAAATGTCTGTTTTAAAAAACTGTTAACATTCATCTGTCTTTTCATCTTTCTGTCTTTCCTTTCTCTCCCATTTCCTGTCTCTGGATCATATAGAACACAGCAGAAAAATAAGTTTTGTTTTTTTTTTCCTTTGAGAAAAAGAGATCAAATTTTCTCTGATCTGAAAACTTTGTTTATTGTTACTGTTGCATGTAATTACACATCAAAAATGATTTCTCTCTTAATTTATGTCTTTTTCCTCCAGTTCTCTAGTACTGCCTGGATTGTTTTTGATATAGTCATCTATCAGTGTCATCATTAATCATTTCTGGAGTAATGGATAAATATGGGCATTGGTTGAGAACTGAAGCAGATGGACTTGGGGCGCTATATAATATATAGTCTCCTTTGGGACAGGAGTATCATTTTTAGTCATATACATTGGGAGTTATTTGGTCAGTGTTTAGCTCAAGGACACATGGACAAGGGGAGCCAGGCATTTGAACCACTAGCCCTACAATTAATAGTCAATCTGCCCATTATTTTTGCTGTAGCTGCTCTAAATTACATTTACATCATTTAATCCCTAATCTGTGAGGTACGTCAGTCTAAAGCTTGCAATTGCAGCTTTTGTTGCTTGCTAGTGATGTCCCCAGAGACAATTATCACCTGACTTTGCAGTTTCCCTCATCTCTAGTGGGCTTTTTAGCATCTGTCAGCTCATTGTTTTGCTTTTTACAGCCTGCAACTTTACTGTTGCTTTAGTCCTAGACTTATATCAATCAGGTGGACATAGAAGCAATAATGATAATAATAATAATAATAATAATAATAATAATAATAATAATAATTTTTATTTGTATTGCACTTTACATTTTGGCAATCTCAAAGTGCTACAGAGGAGGATAAAAAAATTAAAACAGATTAGAATTAATACAATTTAAGAATTATTAAAAATTATTAGAGACAATAAATAGTTAAAAGGAGAACCTATAAAAGACATTTAGCAGAATGCTTTTGTAAAAAGATCTCGTTTAAAAACATCAGTAGTCTGTGGGGCCCTGAGGTGGTCAGGGAGGGCGTTCCACAGCCTCGGGGCAGCAGAGGAAAAGGCCCGGTCACCCATGGTGCGGAGCTTGGTTTTTTCCTCTGCTGCTCCGAGGCTGTGGAATATCAAATGATTGCTTACATTGCTCTGTGTCTGCTGAATATGTAAATAAGCTTTCACTAACATGTTCAGCATCAATTTTAGAAGACAATTTTGCTTTGCCCAAGTGGCTAAAAATAAAGTTTTGTAGGTTTTTAGAATAATTACAATGTATCACAGCAGCCTTGTTCAGTCCACCAATCCACACCAATTTTGGTATATCCAGACTATATCCAGATTGATTTTAGATAGTCTTAACAGCAAAAAAACCCACACGAAATGTGATTTCTGCAAATTGGATTTCTGCAGATTTGGCGGCTCAAATTGGATTTCAAGTTTTCAAGTTTTCGTGTAACGTTACTGTACAGTAAAGCATGCTTTTCCAGCTGAGCTGTGCTTGTGAGTCGGTCTTGCCACCAAGCATTGAACAGGACTAATGACAAAAATCTGACATACTAGACACTATAGAAGTTAAGTCTGGGGTTGCCAAGTCGTGTATGACCTAAATTACTAACTTTAAATATTTCTGGAACGCTACATGTGACAGACTTACTTTTTTTGCCCAGAGGCTAACATTAACCTCAATGCAGTTCCAACGAGGGCTCTGGTGCATTCATGTTCCTTTCAGCAGGGTTCCTGCAGATCCTTAAAAAGTCTTAAAAAATATTCAATTTGATTTTGAAAATTTAAGGCCATAAAATGTCTTAAAAAGTTTTATTTTTACTTGTATTTTACTTAAATTTTGAGATGAAACTTAGACTAACTGAGACATGTCTGAATACCTAATCAAATCTACCTGTTACTGTTTCCAGTTACATGATTAGTTATATGATTTTATGACTTTATTACTCATAATGCGGTCACAAGTAACGACATCGAGGCAACTTAGAAGATATACTGAAAAACTTGGGACGATGAGAGTTAAAACATGAGGCACTGGAGCACCGATGAGATGTGAACGTGATGTTTACTGCCGTGTATTAATGCCGTTTGTTGGTGTTAAATGGTCTTACTTTGTTGAGGTCCTAAAAAGGTCTTAAATCGTCTTAAATTTGACTTTAAAAAGTCTGCAGGATCACTGTTTCAGTAAGTTTGCAATCCAGCCTTGAACTGCAGTGTCTTTTTGGAGATTTTGTACAATAAATAAATAATAATAAATTCCACATTAAATGTCCTCTGTGATAATTTATCAAATTTTCCATGTTGAAAACAGTTATTGGTGTGCTTAGCTTTCATTTCTCATGCTTGGACAGCCATGTCACCAGCATAGCTACATAATTAACATACTTCCAATCTGATCACTTGCAAAAAGCAGTGCCAACATTCTGTCTTAAAGATTTGAGAAACAAATCTGATTTGCCTGCAGTCTGAACATAGCCAACTTGGATCTTGGGATGAGATTGTCAAAGTAAATACAACTGCTAAAACTATACTGTATGACCCAAATTATATAAAATGTAAGGGGAATAATCATTGGAATATTGTATGAAATTCTTATCATAGAGGGATCTGTTTATATGTTTTCTACCAGTGACATCTCAGTAACAGCCCACTCTCCTCTGAGAAAATGTCCTTGAAAACATGTTTTGTACAAAGAAAAAAAAAACACACAAGCAGGTTTAAACAGATTGTCCACAGAGCCCGAGGAAGAACACTGCTCTGTTTCTCTGTTTACCATTCAGCTGTGTTTCCAATCATCTGGGTCATTAGAAAGGGATTGTTTGATGGAGCAGATACTGAATTCAGAGTGTTACATAAACTGTCAACATGGAAAATTGAAATACTGTGTGGGTACACCTTGACCTTGTTAGAAACATCCATCTGGTAAAGAAGTGGCCGTGTGACTCATATAGCCACAAAGATCACATTGTAGCTGTGTTCCAGCCTTGGGT
The DNA here is from genome assembly GCF_041903045.1 of Epinephelus lanceolatus. Taxonomy (NCBI): domain Eukaryota; kingdom Metazoa; phylum Chordata; class Actinopteri; order Perciformes; family Serranidae; genus Epinephelus; species Epinephelus lanceolatus. Next base: position 11,182,354 of record NC_135740.1, read on the forward strand.
GACCATATAAATGCACATACGTAAACAAAGCCAATACATACACTGCCTGGCCAAAAAAAAAGTCGCCACCTGGATTTAACTAAGCAAATAGGTACGAGCCTCCTATTGGATAATTACTGCATGGGCGATTATCTTTCAGCTGGCAACAAGTTATTTAACCCCAACTGGTGCAATGAGTTGCTTCTCATTTCCTAAACAACCATGTCGAAAGACACATCCCGTGGTCGTGGAAAAGATGTTAGTCTGTTTGAGAAGGGTCAAATCATTGGCATGCATCAAGCAGAGAAAACATCTAAGGAGATTGCAGAAACTACTAAAATTGGGTTAAGAACTGTCCAACGCATTATTAAAAACTGGAAGGATAGTGGGGACCCATCGTCTTCGAGGAAGAAATGTGGCCGGAAAAAAAAATCCTCAATGATCGTGATTGGCAATCACTTAAACGTTTGGTGAGATCAAATCAAAGAAAAACAACAGTAGAACTCAGGGCTATGTTTAATAGTGAAAGTAAGAGCATTTCCACACGCACAATGCGAAGGGAGCTCAAGGGATTGGGACTGAACAGCTGTGTAGCCTTAAGAAAACCACTAATCAGTGAGGCTAACCGGAAAAAAAGGCTTCAATTTGCTAGGGAGCATAAAGATTGGACTCTGGAGCAATGGAAGAAGGTCATGTGGTCTGATGAGTCCAGATTTACCCTGTTCCAGAGTGATGGGCGCATCAGGGTAAGAAGAGAGGCAGATGAAGTGATGCACCCATCATGCCTAGTGCCTACTGTACAAGCCTGTGGGGGCAGTGTTATGATCTGGGGTTGCTGCAGTTGGTCAGGTCTAGGTTCAGCAACAGTATGTGCTCAGAGAATGAGGTCAGCTGACTACCTGAATATACTGAATGACCAGGTTATTCCATCAATGGATTTTTTCTTCCCTGATGGCACGGGCATATTCCAAGATGACAATGCCAGGATTCATCGGGCTCAAATTGTGAAAGACTGGTTCAGGGAGCATGAGACATCATTTTCACACATGGATTGGCCACCACAGAGTCCAGACCTTAACCCCATTGAGAATCTTTGGGATGTGCTGGAGAAGGCTTTGCACAGCGGTCAGACTCTACCATCATCAATGCAAGATCTTGATGAAAAATTAATGCAACACTGGATGGAAATAAATCTTGTGACATTGCAGAAGCTTATCGAAACAATGCCACAGCGAATGTGTGCCGTAATCAAAGCTAAGGGCGGTCCAACGAAATATTAGAGTGTATGACCTTTTTTTTTGGTGGTGACTTTTTTTTTGGCCAGGCAGTGTATCTTACATAAAGGCACATCTGTGCTTTTGGGCATCACTTGAACATCAAGAGATTTCATTGATTCTCTGGCTGAATGCTACGTCTTTCACCTTGATTATCCCTATAATTATGCAGCTTTAACATAACCACATCGTGTGATTATCTTGCATACAATTCGTTCAGGTTAAAAGAGACAAATCAATGATATCTCCCTCTGTGCTTGATTACAGTGAATACTTGTAGGCTTTAGGCCCTACATGGCACATGACAGAGAGTTGCCAACATTAAAATAAATAAATGTCAATGGCAATCCATCAAATAGATGTCAAGCTATTTCAGTTTAGGCCAAAGTGCCATTGAAGCACAGTGTGTACACAAATTCACTGAACTGTAGACATGTTTGAAAGTGTTTTTTAAAGGGATAGATCAGCCCAAAATTCAAATATACATTTTTTCCCTCTAGCCTGTAGTGCTGTTTATCAATCTAGATTGTTTAGATGTGAGTTGCTGAATGTTGACAATACCGGCCAACAGCAATGTCTCTTTCCAGAAATCATGAGCCAGTCACACAAGATAATCCACAGTCCTTGTTGTGAGCAGTTTCATGTAGGAACTATTTTCATTCTACCAAACTACACCCGCCAACCATATCACTAGAAGGAGGCCTACATCTACTCATGGATGAGATGTTCATGTTCATGACAGGGCAACATATCCTTGTACAATAGTTTTAAATCCAAAGGACTGGCACCGCATGACTGACATTACGTACATAATGTAAAGTTTTGTTGGTTAGGTTTAAGACAAGAAACATGGCGACACTGTACTTTGAAATAAAGTAAAGAAAGTTCACTTGGCTTCATGTGGTTCTAAACTCAGGTCTCCTGGGGAAAAGTCCTGTGCTGTTTAACCCATACACCACCCCAACCTGCCTCCTCACAGACTTTCAGTTTACTTTCTGCTTTACTCCCGTCAGTGCATTGTTCCCATTCTCATCCCTTATTCTCATGATTGCAGCCTTTCCAGTTACATGAATTACTGGCTCATGGTTATGTGGGTTCTGTATGAGTTGTGGTACATTACTTTTTGTTGGAATATGTATGAACAGTGCATGGACAAAGATGTTTTTAATGTAAACATTAAAGGTCCAGTGTCTAGGTTTTAGGGATATCTATTGGCAGAAATTATATATAATGTTTATAAATACCTGAAAAAAAATGAATCATTGTGTTTTTGTTACCATAGAATAAGCCATCCACGAATTCCAATATCTTATTCTACAGAAGCCCAGAATGGAAAAAAGCAAAAACTGGCCACCGTAGTTCGCGCACATGCTGGGCACACAGGAGAAGTTTCAGTTTTTTGGTGCTTCAAGCACCACAAGCAGAGTGCCATCGAAATCCATTCTATCCAAGAGAAGGCAGACATCTCTATAGCCGATATCTTCAACATTCAGCAACTCACATCTAAACAATCTAGACTAATGATAGTTCTGCACATAAGTAAAGTATTTTTGATTTTGAGGATTACTGTCCCTTTGAAATACTTGAATATATTTTGTATGAAATAGCAATTCCAACCTGTTAATTCTGTAAAACTTTTCTTAAAAGTGCATGTTTTTGGTAGGGATCCCAGGGGTAAAGAGGAACCATGTCTATCTTATCTTCTAAGCCAATTTTGTATAGAAAAGCAAAAGAGAGCACGAGGGAGGGGAATCCAGTGAAGAGAATGATCTGGGAATTAGCAGCAGGAAACAAGCCGGTCCTCTTATCTCCTGTCTTCCAGTCCAGTTAAGGATCAGAAACCAGGACGAGTGAATGTCAAAGTAAAGGACTTAGAGCAGACGATACAGCAGGAGGTTGCCAACTGAATGTGAGAGTTTAAGATTGTAGGAGAATATAAAAACCTCAGAGTGAGTAAGGGGAGACGTACAGGCCGAGAGACACCAGGAGTGAGAGGGAGAGGAAATAAAAGAGGGTGCACTTGCTCGTCTTCTTATCTATTTCTTACAAATCCACTTTTAAATCTGAGGGAAAAGGAGAGTGTGAGAGAGATCCAGGCAGGGATGGAGCAGTAGGTAGCACACTGAAGCTCTTATCTCCTGCCTTCAGTTGAGTTTGAGCGCCAACAGATGGCATTGTAAAGCTGTCATCACTGTAGCGTTAATAGAAAAACCTGATCCCATCATGCCACAGAAAAGAATAGAGACCTTTCCTATTCCTGTCTCTCTATTTGGCTTGAGCCCACTCCATCAAATTAAATCACATTGTATTACATCCTTCCCTAATCATATTACATCCTAATTTCATATCCTAGAGCTCTCTGGATTGAATGCCTGCTTGCGTGGAATGGTTCTGTAATATAATGTGCATTTCAAGGATATCATCTGCCGCACACTACAGTAAAGCACACCCATACCTCGTATCTCTGCGTGCAGCCAATAAATGGAAGGCTATTGTGTCACGTCTAAGCGTTTACTTGAGAATTACATTTTCATGGCAAGATAAGATTCTGAATCTAATCCCATCATTTCTACTGCAGGCTGACCTGCGTTGAATGGGTATCACCAAAGATCACGAGTCCTTACAAGACTGTTATTCGTTTGTGTGTGTATCTGAGTCTGTGTGTGTGTGTGTGTGTGTGTGTGTGTGTGTGTTAGTGAGTGAAAGTCCTGGCTACCTCTATGTGGAACAACTGGGTTCAGTCCTTCTTTCTCTCCATTAAATCAACTTTTAAATCCTGAGCCAGAGTAGCCATTTGAAATGGGGGCAGGGTCATCGGGCCTTTACTGCAACTTTTTACACAGTTTTGGCTTTGCAAAATCATTTCTAAAAGATTGCACAAGCTTACAGAGTTTGACCTCTCTCTCTTACTATATCTGAGAGTTGAATCATTGCACTCTAATGGGGCACTATTGGAACGTCTCTGGCAAAAACACTCTGTTATACCAACAGATGAAATCCAACGAATAGACGTGCTGTCGGCCATGACAGTGCTGTGCAGATTTTGTACAAGTCTCATCAAACAAGAGAAGGTATTATCTTCTTACTCCATAGACAATGGTCCATAAATGACTCACAGTTGACACAAAACTTATTTTCTCAAAAGATGATAAAGGAATTATCTGGTTCTTAGATTAGAAAGTGCCATGTGTACATGAAGTGTAAGATGAGAGAGTGAGAACTCTTTCTCCCTTGATGCATTCTGGTAAGAAACATCCAACTCACAAGCTTGAAACTCAGTTATATGTGTTGCTTACAGTAAGCAGAAGCTAAAGATCCCACTGTCTGAAGCTAAGTTCTCACTATAACTCTTTCAGTCATCAGATCGCTGTAGTGTTCACACTATACAACATGCTGTCTTGTAAATGAGGGTCTTCGTCGTTATGGTTTCCACACTGCATGACTGACCAGCAACATGGGGGTCACACACTACATGATCTTTCACCAGGAAGAATACCTGATGAGCATGTCATGTAATGTGTGGGTCGACCCACAGCCCTTGGGTGGTTGTTTACCACAAGGTTAGTGTGGGTGGGTCAAAAAGTGACAAACAGCGTTCTCAGTAAGTCATTAATAACTTAACGAAACATTGTGTGTAATAGTCCACGCACACCTTGGAAAGTGCCGCAGCACCACTTGTATCTGTCTCAACCTGTGTGGAGTACTCTCATTGGCTCTAGCTTGCCGACACTGTTCCCAACAGCACATGGGACCGGTGGCACCTCAACACCTCAAGTTTTCTCCTTAAGTGTGAAATTTCAGGCTTAATTTCTCTTTAGCTGAGGGACTTACACAGTTGCACAGAATCCCTTAAAAAGTTTGCTTTGTTAAGGAAAAATATGAATTCACTTACTGCGTTGAAAGAGATTTTACAGTGGTAAAAGTTTCCATGGAGATTGTTTGTTTGCTTGGAGTCATGCTTGTGATGCCTGTTTATATCTAACAAAGTTAGCTTATAGTTACATAGTGAAAAATGGCAGAAAAGAAGACAAAAAGAAAACCACCTTGGTCTGAGGAGGAAAAGATTATCCTTTGGCAGGAATACAATCATAGAAAGCACATACTACAAATTAAATTTTATCCTCAAATACAGGAAAACAGAAAATGATTGTAGGAAGAAATCGCAACGAAAAATTCTCTCTGTCAAATCTGTCAGATCTGTCAAATCTATAGTGTAAAATCAAATGTATATGCATTGGGTTCTCCTGGTCACAGAACACTCCTCTTGGGGTTTGTTATTTTTTTTCATGTATCACTAAAAATGAAGTAATGTTGCAGTTAAGATAGGGTCAGGGCTAAAGTCATGTAGTGTGAACTAGGCAGGAAACAATTCACTTATTCTAATTTTGTAAAAATTCAGCAACTTTGCAGCGATGTTTTGTTTACAACTGTGCAACTGTAACAATAAAGCATTTCAGTCTGCCACAGGTCAGATTTTTACCTCTGATCAGCTTCCTTATAGCATTTGTGGCAGAGGCTGATGGGTATTGTAGTATTCTAGCCATCTACAGCTAAGCTGACTAGAAAACACAGTGAAACAAAGCTGAAATATTCAAAACTGGTGGCTATATGCATACAACTATAGGATCATTGCATTATTCAGGAGACTCCTATATTTTTTATGTTGAGCAACATCAAGGATATCAAACAAGAAAATCTGAAATGGCAGACAACAAAGCACAAAACAAGCGGCTTCTCCCACTTTGAAACTTTAAAGGTGTGAAAGAGTCCTTGCCTATGAACCTGATAGTTTGTTGACATGCACACTTGTATTCTGCGTTTCTTGAGTATCTCAGTTACGTTTGAGTGCATGTAAACTCCATATCCTGGTTATAGAAACCTGAACATGCTAGTTGGAGACTGTGGCATATAAACACCTTCAGTGTTTAGATCAGGAATTGGTTGACTATTTTTGTAAACATGCTCATTCACGTCTTTTGCCAAAAGTAGTATCTCTAATGATTGCTCGGCCATCCCACAGTGAAAACTACAAATTGTCACTATTGCAAAATAAACAACTTGTTAATTACTGAGCTTTAGACATACTGTTAAATTGATTTTTTTTACCTCTGCACTGAGACAGCCATTTCCCCTGCTTTCAGGCTAATAGTCTGCTGACCTAACTTCACACCAGTATTTAGCATACAGGGATAAAAGTGGTATCAATTTTCTCATCAAACTCTTGGGAAAATATCTAGATATCAAACAGTTTCTATCAGAAAAATATAATAATAATAACCACATAATGAAAATATGACAAACTGTAAATTATAGTAAGTGATGCTGGTAATACAATGAGTAAATGGCCATTTCAGCCGTTCATTACTGGTGGTAAATAGAGAAACCCAGCCCAGCAGAGTGGTAAATGCAGTAGGGTCCAGCGAGCCAGAAACCAAAATGTGTTTATTTTCAGTCACCGAGGTGCAACTCATTTGGTTGAAATAACAGTGAGTGGCTGGATGGCAATGAGTCATGGAGATGCCTGCACTGACAGTAAATAATAGAGACAGGTCATTGGAATATCAGCTAACTTGTCCTCAACCAAAAAAGCCCTTAATTTTAAATTAAGTAATGAATTTTCCTGACCTGGCATCAGTGGTAGCCCCGCTGTCGTCCAGTAACTCTAGTAACACTACATAAAAGCAGATCTACTCCATTTTAATGTCTTAATTTATACCAACATCATCTGAAGAACTTTATTCACTGCTGTGTTTTACAGTTAGTTTTAGTGTCAATAAATACTGTCCTCCTCAAACGGAAAAACAAAACACTGTTGCAGCAGTGCTTCCTCCCTTACTGCTGCAGAGGGACGGCCGTCAGCCCATGAAACCATCAGCGGCACTTCTCTGCCTGTGTGCGTGTTGATTAGGAGACAATTTTAGATTCATGAGTCGTAACAGAGGCATGGAGACATGTTCCCGGTAGTGTCCTTAGGTGCTAAGCACAACACTGTACACTGCCAGAAATAGCTACTTTACTTTTTACTTTCAGGGTAAGTTTACTTCATCCAGTGTGAGGATGATGCCAATAAAAGAGTGTGGGAACAAGTTAGGGGATTATTGCAGTTTCTGACCAAACTTGTACAGCTTAGCTACAGGGCCAGATTTGAATACACACATACTTGTTGAATCAGCAAGACTTTCGCCTTTCACCTTTCAAGTGCAGATGTGGTATTAATAGCAGTGTGTCTGATGTCCATGGGGGATTAACATCCAAAAGTCTGCTTAGAAATCATTGAATAAGATGCTCCTAGAAACTTCAGAAGCTGCCAAGTAGTCTATATATTCTTAAAGGAATAGTTCATCCCTCAAACGATCATCTGTATGTCAGTAACTCACCCTGTGTTATGTTGAATTTGGGAAGAAAACTTTGCCTCTACGCCTTCATTTTCACAAAAAGGCTGTGACATCAATTCATCAAGAATGTTTACCTTTTGTTGTATTTTTCATTCACTGTGGAGACATGCAGTGGTTCACACTGTCACCTCACAGCAAGAGGGTTCTGTGTCTGAACTCACCTCCCAGCTTGTGCCCTCTGTGTGGGGTTCCATGTTTTACCTGTGTCAGTGTAGGTTTCCCTCTGGTTCAGCTTCCTGCCACAGTCCAAAGACATGGAGGTTAGGTTAATAATTATTCATAATAACTGCCCATAGGTGTATATGTGAGTGGTTGTCACTTTGGAGGCATGTGATGCTAACCAAATTATTTACTCGGAAGTAAATGACCCTTCGCAAAATCAGTCTCCCCCAGACGCAGACTGGCCAATCATAACGTAGCACTGGGGCAGCTTAGACGAGGGTCCGACGACAACACTGCTGTGTTCCATTGACTCTAATGCAATCGTTTCAGATTTCCTTCATTTTCAGGCTGGTTTTATGGATTTGGAGCTAAATGTTGTGCCTGGAGCACTCGTTACCTGGAGAGGTTGGAAGGAGATAAACCTTTCTTTCTCGCTCCAAAAGCAAAGTCAAACCCTAAAAAGTGTAGGGTTAGCCAGCTAGCTCCTGAAGGTATAGCCTACTGAATGTATACACATGCTACAGTACTTTTGCTTTTTAATGATTAGAACACTGAATAAAGACTGACCCTGCTTTACAGGGACCAGTGAAGGGAAGCAGGGAAACTTTGCAGCCAAACACCGTTCATCTGCACACACTGCGATGCCACACAGCTGGTTCAATATCAGCAAAGTTTCCCATTATATTCATTATCTTCCGTGGCAATCAGCAGTGATGTGGTGGTTCACTTTTACACTGTGATCTGTAGCCTATAGTTCAGCTTTAGCTTCTAACTATCTTTGTCTTTTTAACCTGTTGTTGCTGCTGAGTCTGTTTGACGTCCTGGATATATCCTTCAAACACAGACTGTAGACCCCTCTGTCTGCAACGTCTGAAATTTTTTTTTTTTTTTTTCTTCCAAAAATGTGATAATATTTCATCCGGGAGTGCAGGGACGGACCATCGCAAAGGGGCGAGGCTTAGCGAAGGGTCACTTCATAGTTATTATTAATTAAATTGACTCCATTAACACACATGAAATGTAACTTAACAGCAAGAACATACATTTATGCTATTTCATTTACTTTTGCACCAGACCTTACTAATTTTGGTGTTAGAGATGTAGACACAAGAGATCAAGCCTATCTTTCTGTGCTTGTTGGGTGGTGCGGCTGTGGCAGCAGGAGAGCTGCTAGTGCTCTGGACAGGACTAGCTTCCCTCACATCCGCAGTAGGGCTGCTATCATCTTTGCCACTGTCGCCAGATTGGGCTTGTGTTAACAAAATATAGATATTTTGGCTTCACTTTTTTGATGGGATAGTTGACCTCTGTCCGTCAGTGGCTATTGGGAACCTGCTTTTCTTGCATGTAATGTGACAAACTGTCGTCAACTTGGGTGACTTCAGTAACTCAGTCCATAGGGACTTGGGATGGGAACCGGAGGGTCGCCTGTTCGAGTCCCCGTTTCGTGTTCGTGTTCGAGTCACCTCCTGGGCACTGCCAAGGTGCCCTTGAGCAAGGCACCGAACCCCCCCAACCGCTCGTGGCGCCTCACCAAGGGCAGCCCCCTCACTCTGACATCTCTCCACTTTGTGCATGTATAGGTCCTGTTTGTGCATGTGTGTGTCTTTCGGACAGGTGTGTAATTGACAAGCAAGAGTGAAAACATTGGGAATCTCAGGGGGATTAATAAAATAAATAAACTTAACTTATAAACTTAACTTAACTTCACTGCACCTGACTCTCAAGTAACCAAGCTGAGATGAAATGAACACTCATAAATTACGCTTTCGATCAGCACCTTACAAGAGCCCCTATTAAAGCAAATAATTGATTTCCAAATGAATGGATGTCCCATGTAGGGGAAACATAGGATGGTACAAATGCACAGAATGCCCCATCAGCATGATTCTTATATCTCTGGAACACTGACATTGTCCTGTATCTATTCCTATACAGATATCTGTGGTGTATTGACAACCTGTGGACACATAGGATGAAAAAAAATCCAAGTTGTTTTGTTATTATTTCTTTAAAAAGTGTTTTAGAACAGCTCCAAGCCAGACAGATTTCAACCCCTGGAGGAAAATAAAGACATATCCTATTCTATTCTAAGCTAAAGGAGTCTCCAGTGGGACTTCACAGGTTGTATTAAAAAGACACATCTTTATCATTGACTCTTATCTCTTAACTGTCTGTCTGCAAACCATTCCACTTCCACAAAAAAGCCTATGAATGTCTGGCAGAGGAGGTTAAATGAAAGAGGATTGAAAAACACAGCTGATAAGCTACAATAGCTTCCTCTGTTTTGGATTGTGTGACTCTGTTCCTTGAAAAGGTTAGCACCGTCAAGGTGGTTTCCTATTGGTTGACGGTAAAAATTAGCTTTGCCCCCAAGCGAACATATTTATTACAGCAGTTCTATTGATGAGATTCAATTACGCTGCCAAATTTGCAATTTAAAATGGTCATGTGACCAGGTGCTGACCCCTCCTCTTTTTCACATTTTCCTTCTCTTTTTCTCTCCTCCAATATGTAGCCTCCTGCCTCCTTCATTCCTTCTCTCTTCCCTCCTTTACTCCCTCCCCTCCAAACTTCTTTCAATATTTAATTTTTCCTAAGTCATTGATTGTATTTGGCCTGCTCCTCTCCTGTTTCTATTCATGTCCTGATCCAGAACACCTCCAGATTACCTTCCTTCTCCAGACACAGGCTGCCTCTTTCTCTCTATCTCATTCACACACACATGTACCATCTGTACCAGCGCATTGTGTTGAGATATCTCGGTGTACTACAATAAACCAGTTGTGATGTAGGCACAGGACTGCACTGTGAAACTGCCAGTAGAGACATAATAGTCTACGGCAGGTAGCGTGTGTGTGTGTGTGTGTGTGTGTGTGTGTTTGTTATCTCTCTGATTCTGTCCCTTTCTACCCCTCATTTTCTGTCCCTCTGCCTCGTCCTCCTCCGCTCCCCTTAGAAACAAGATAAGTTTGTTGAAAACTCTTTGTTGTCGCAAGCCATTGTCTGTTGTCTCCGCTGAGTAACTTTATATCCACTGTGATAGATATAGCCAGGCCTTGAAAAGATGTATTAGTTAATTAAGTTAATGACGTGTGTGTGAATATATGGCGTGAGTGAGCATGCATTAGTGTGTGTGCATGTATACAGTATGTGTGCATGTATACAAGTGTGTACGACTTGTGTGAATGTGTGGGATGATGTGTTTTGTGTGTGTTGTCAAGTAAATTGAGCAACACAAAGAAAAAGGCTCATTATCTCAAAACCAGGAAGACAAATTGGAGCCAATGACCTGATCATTCCTCCCCTTATAATTAATGATGCAGAGTGTTTCCAACCAAAGCGCTTATCCCTGCACTTTTTCATCACAGATCCACCTTTACCACACGACTTCACAGGAAGCATATTGCACAGGTGGCCCTGGTGGTCTCGAGGTTAGAAGAGAGAGCAAGCGAGCGGAAAGTTGCCAGTTTGAATCTTTGCACCAGCTGGAGAAAATATGGGTTGGGGAAGGAAATGAACAAAAGGCAGAGTGGAGCAGACTGCGGTGGAGCTGAGCAGCTGCTAGGTGTGACTATGTGTGAGTGTGAATGTGATGCAGGGTATATCTGGAAGACAGCATGGAGCTCAGTCAACTTTCACCACTTAATCATGTATTTTTTGAAAAAGGCTGAAACACACTCATGGGACATGCTGACTACTTGATTCTTAAAGTTTTTGTCTCTAAGGATTGCTTTTTGATTAAGATACTTTTATCAAACGTGATGTCTAATCATGGAACAGAAAATCCTTGAGAAGCTAAAAAAGGTGAACACTGAGGTTTTTCCAAAGGACCAATGCCGTTTTCACTTCTTTACACTTTTTTCTAGTCTCTCAGAGGAAACCATTAGGAGAGCCCTTGACTGTAAATTGTTGGGATGTTTAAATACATAAGTGTAAGCCGATTTTTGATATTCTGGGCTGATACCAATGTTGAAAATAACTGGCTGATGGCCGATACCAAATGTTTCTATTTTGTTGTTTATTTCGTTTCCGTGATTATTATTGCTTATTTGTGCCCAGGAAACAAAAATAATCTACACTATAAATACTTCCCTTCATTACACTACCTTTGGATGAGCACAAATTCAATCATACAAATGACACAACCTTTAATATAACTTACACATGAAAAACATCTTTAAAAACATTTAACTGCTAAATATAATTAACAATTCCCTCTCTAGTATCTATTTTATATTGCTTTGAAAACATCAGCAAGTTCCTTCTTTAAACAACTGCATTTATTCAAGTTTCTCACTGGAAATTTTACAAGATTACATTTCAATCAGGAGAGACTCGTTCTGAGAGACAAGAACATTTACTTACATGTGCACATAAGTATGAGGAATGTGAAGAGTCTTTGGCGATTAGACTCTGTGATGTCATCTATTCCAGGAGGGGGGTAAGAGAGGGTAGAACAGATTTAAAGTTTGGCAGAAGCAACATGAATGGCTAAAGGAGATCCTGGCAAAGTTTGATTGGCTAATGAGGAGAGGGAACACCCATAATGAGCTGATTGGTAGAAGTGGTGGGAATGGGACAGAGTAAGAATTGTGAATGGATACAGCAGAAAGAAAGACCTCCTAATTGAACTTAGGCTGAGATCCACTTGTACACAACATGAGAACATGATAACTTACCTTTGCCTCACACTCATTTTACTGAATAGAGCTTGAATGCATCATAATGTAACTCACTGCAACCTTAGATGTGAGTTGTAGCCACCAACTGCTAACAGCTAACATTAACTAACTCTCCTCCTGCAGATTTTACAACAGATCTTTTGTTCACAATGCAGCATTATCAGGGAAGCAATAGGATGCGTTCCCCGACGCGTTGATAGTAAATTTACTGCGTCCCTTCATCCCAATGGCATTCCGTGGAAGATCTCTCTTCATCCCAAATACGTTTTCTGTTGTCCCAGGGACAACACCTACGTGTATGTAACTTGGAAAGCATAGTAACACTCCAAGCTGTACAAAAAAGCCTCGTGGAGGCATGCTCTAAACCCAACAGGAAGTCGGCCATTTTCAATTTACTGTGCAATTTTGGTGCATTTTTGGCCATTTCTAGGGGTCCTAAATTAACGAACTAGTATTCTTCTTGTACCTGCTCATCAATTTAAGTTTATGGACTTGTTTTTCCCCATTCTCCCTTTTCTCCCCTGTCTTTCCATCTTTCTTCTCTTTAGGGGTATACATAGTTAGACACACAATGGACAGTTCAATACAAACAGTATGACAAGCCTATGTTACCAGCAATGCAACACAACCAGTGATAGTTCTGATATACGAGTGTGTTATTCTTGTAGTTACTAATGTAGCCTGGAGCTGCTAGCCTCAAGCAGAGATGACTGCAGAGATCTGGTTTACTCATTATTTACAACTCCACACCATCCATGTTTTTTTTTCTATTTTCAACTTTACAGTCTTCAGCCCCAACCAACGCTGACTCGAGTGATATCACTTGAGGACATTTATTAGACTTCACACAGCTCCTTCTGAATGTACAAAGGGCCTCATGCAACTTTCTTCATATATGCACAACTGCAACAGACTTTGATGTGTAGAACTGGTGAGTTGAGCGTGAGTGATGAGCTGCACCAGTCTGAGAGGATTGTGGAATCTGGTTTATTGGTTCTTTAAGATACAAAGGTATGTCAGATCAAAATCGGACATCAACCTTTTTAAATGGATTTGGTATCAGCCTGGGGTGATTAATCCTCATTATATGAAATTTCTTTTTAAATATTATTATAAGCTGCTTGCTCAATTTAAGTGCCATTCTTAGTAACATGTGGCTTCTTTTATTGCCTAGTTTGACAACTTCTACAGTGTGTTCTGACAAGCTGACCAGCAAATGCACAAAGCACTCTTTCGGACACAAATGTGAACATTGAGAAGCAAAAGAGGAATGACATAGATGCTGCTGCCAGGTGCACAGTGAAGTCGCTCCCTGGAATCTCTTTCCTGATCATCTACATACAGTATGTCATGCAAGTCATGAGAGAGGGCAAGCTGTGATTGTTTGGAGTCCAACATGTAGGGTGCCTTTGTAAATCCAATCTGGCGTCCTACACTAAAAAAACAGTGCTGTTCGAAGAAACAGTGTTCTATATTACATGAATTAATGAACCATTATGTGAATCACACCCTCTGTGCTCTGCTGCTACAAGAGTCTGGTGTTCTGGGGGCGTCGATGGCTTTGTGGATAGAGCAGTCGCCCCATGTACAAGGCTGTTGCCACAGCGGCTTGGGTTCGAGTCCAACCTGTGGCCCTTTGCTGCATGTCATCCCCTCTCTCTCTCTCTCTCTCTCTCTCTCCCCCTTCACACTTGCTATCCTGTCCATTAAAGGCAAAATGCCCCAAAAAAGAGTCTGGTGTTCTGAATAACCGATTGGTACATTCCAACAGTACTACAGTCCGGTTTATGGGCCTGTTTATATGGTTCCGTATATTTCTGAAAACGGGTATTTATCTTTGCTTTTGCACCGATCATTTACACGTAACTAGCATTTTTCTTGACAAAAAGGTTTTCAAAAACGGCTTCCAAAGTGAAAGTTTTTAAAAATATCTGTTCCTATGGAGACATGTAAACAGGATAGACGGAGATTTTGGAAAACGACGTTGCAACCCAGTTCGCGCATGCCCAAAAGGCACCCAGGAACCACAACAACAATGGCGGATATATGCCGGGTTGTTTATGTTTTGTTAGCACTTTTGGGACTACTTACGAGCTTACAAATGAACTTAGCACTGCTGCATCAACATCACCGCTACATCGCTGCACAAAGATGCCTGCTGTGCCCAATATTAGTAAGTGTATAGTAGCTAACTATGCTACATAAGGTTAAAATGTAGTTTATTGTTGTTTTTATCACTACACCAAGACGAAAACAAATCACTGTGCATGCGCAGACCGTCCTTCTATGGTGTTTGACATATAGTGTATTGCCACCTACTGGCCTAGCATGCTAATTGCAGCAAAAAGCTGCCGTTTTTGCGTTTTCATGTAAACAGATATTGTTTTCATAACTGACCGTGTAAACAAGGCCTATGTCAGAGTGTGTTCAGGCACTCGGAGTACGTTAGAACGCACCCATTGTCTGCCATGTTCCCCCACTAGGATCAGCTCTTTTTTCCCCTTAGATCTTTCTTTTTTTCCATCCAAATTAGGCCCACTGTTCCCTCGGCATCAGAGCTGGGCCCGCTATAACCGGGTTACGGTTACGGTTACGATTACGATTACGATATGTTAAAATCTGTCCATATCTTTTTTGAGATATTGCATTGCGTTAACAAGATCAGTGACAGACAGACAAACAAACAAAAATAACAGGTATGAATAAACTGCCTCACTGGCAGAGGTACTGCTCTGAGAGAACACACTCCCCATCTTGGCATTAGGCACTAATTAAGGTAATGACAAGACAAACCTCAGGGAAGGAAAAGTGTGACCTTAAGGGGTGAAAGTCATGGGACAGTTACCATGACACCTGACATCCGTTGCATGTTTACTATTAATTAAAATAATTTGCAGCCTAATATGTTAAAATGGTACTCCAGCAAAGAGCAGCTCCTGCACAGATTTGTTCCACTGTGAGCCGAATTACCAGCAACAATAGACACAGGCAGTAAACTGCATTTGGATTGACAGCACGATCAGCCTGCCCACAGGCGGCTGGCTGCTTTAGTTGTCTGCCTCGTCACGTTTTGTGTTTTTACCCTTAAGGTAGACTGGCAAGTCAGGAGGCAGCAAGAACACTCAGGCAGTTTGGACAATCTGCCAAAGACTCGGGGAGAACACTGCTCTGCACACACTGACTAATAATGAATGAGGTGCAGCTGGTGGAGCAGGCAGCGGGTCAGAAGCACTGACGAGGTAATGAGCCACAGGTGTGCAGGGATCACACTGCGGGCGCCTGGTGGACAGGTGTGGAAAGACAAACTGAAAAACAAACACACACAGAGGCTCCAATGCATTCAAGTGAAGGGTTTGTTGTGATAGGGGCCATCTGAAACCAGTTAATGGGCGGAAAGTGGACCGTAAAATCCTCAAACAGTGAGTGTGCACTGGTGTATTAAACTAGGATCAGAGGAGTCAAAATCATGTGCACATAATTTATCAAATGTGATTCTAGTGAGGCACATTAACAGTGTTCTTACATAGATGTTTCAGGCTGGCTTTATACAGAATCACAGAACATGTCAAAAACATCAGGAAAACAGTGAGCAACATGCCTGTCAGTATCCATGGTGATGAATGTTTCCATCTGCGGCATGGCAAGTAGTGCCTCCATCTACCTGATATTTAGTCACAGAACATAAAGCTGTACTACAGTGTTCAACCACCGCACATGATCATGCAGACACATACAATCTCACGTGAGAAGGTTGTTCACTGTAGCTGTTGGACTGAAGGGGATTCCCCTTGAATGTGGAGTTTTGATTAATGAGCAGTGAGTGACGGCTGTGTGAAAGACTGACTGTCATTCTGCCCTCTCAACAGCTGTGAGTAATCCAGCTGTTTCTCACTCCTGTTCATCCTCCAGGGGATGTGTTAGTGTGTGTCTAGGGTATGTTAACTAAGAGAGTTAAACACCCATCAGTCACATTTTAATGAATATTTTTCTCCCATTTGGTGTTGTTGTATGTACTCTGTTTGAATTCGCAATGAGTTGTATGCAGAAATGGACAAGTGCCACATTTCCTAGGAATGTCTTTCAACAATTTATCGCAAGGGACCATAGATGGCATCAGTATAACAGAGCAAGTAGAGAAACAGAGCATTAGGGTCATAGCTGATCTCTGTTACTGTGTCATACAATGAACAAACTTTAAGTTTATTTACTTTATGTAAATAATATTTTTTCTTGTTTTCACTCTTGCTTGTCAATTACACACAGGTCCGAAAGACACACACATGCACAAACAGGACCAATACATGCACAAAGTGGAGAGATGTCAGAGTGAGTGGGCTGCCCTTTGGTCAGGCACCCCAAGAGGTTGGGGGGTTTGGTGCCTTGCTCAGGGGCACCCCGGCGGTGCCCAGGAGGTGAACTGGCCCCTCTCCAGCCACCAGTCCACGCTCCATATTTTGGTCCGGACGGGGACTCAAACAGGCGACCCTCTGGTTCCCAACCCAAGTCCCTATGGACTGAGCTACTGCTGCCCCAATTAACAAATTTCTATGTTAGAATGAGTATAACTCAGAAATTTTGGAAAAACTCAGAAATAAAAAAGGGAAAGAAATGCCTACCTTTCCCCTGGGAAACCTCCAAAACAAAAAGAAGAAGATGAACTAGAGGATGTGCATGACGCAGAGTCCATAAAATGAAAGGCAATGAAAGTAACATTTTCCTTCATAGGGAAGTGTACTGTTATTTAATGAAAAGTTGCTAAAAATCACTTTAGGAAATAAACAAGATGAATAGTAAACGTAACACCGAATGCGTTAACCTGTACCCTTCAAAATAAAAGTCCCTGTGTTATCTACTTGTGAATTTACAAGGATTTATACTAGATCGTTGATAATTTAGCACAATACAACCCCTCACAGCAAGAGAGTTCTTGGTTTGAACCCTGGATGGAGGGTGGTTGTCTGTCTCTATGTGTCAGCCCTGTGATAGTCTGGCAACTTGTCCAGGGTGTACCTCACCTCTCGCTCAATGTCAGCTGGGATAGGCTCCAGCCACCCTGAACCCTCAACAGGATAAGCAGTTACGGAAAATGAATGACTGAATGAACAGCCCCTGCAATCCCAACAATGAACTTCAACCAGTGCCTGTGAATTCTGCACGACCGTGCAGTTTGTCCAATTACTGCAATTTTTACGCAAATTTGACTCATCATTGTAGTTTCCCGTGTGTTTTCACCAATCATAGCAGTCCCTTGCACAGCATCACATAAGTCACATCCTTGTCTCTGGCTGTGAAGATGCAGAGTTGCAACACAATGTCTAACATTTACCAACAAAAATTGCTGCCGAAGACCAGGCAATTCCCTAATGTTCTGCACAAAAGCAGGGGTAAACTGTTTTGCATCATGTGCAATGTGTGGTGAAACACAAAGGAAAGTGATGGATCAACAGACCCTTTCCAATCTCAAATCACACACGGAAATGGACTAAAACGTGTTGACAACAGACAAGACAAATCACCATGATGGAGGCTGTTGCATCAACATCTACTGGATGTGCTAAAAGAGTCAAGGTGAGTTAGATTACATATGCATGGTTAGTGGTGTATAAAACACAATGTCCTAACAGTTTGGTTTTATTCTCACTGGAACAAAATGTCTTTTATATAAATAATCCAAAACAAAAGTTGCTTGCTCCTGTAATTTCATTGCAAACAAACAAAAAACACCAAAAAACATCGCAACATGAATTGCATTTTTTTTCCTAAGAAAAGCTGACATGAAATCAGTCAGTTCAGGCTGCAACAATCCCCAAAAAATCCTACAAATCTCACTGTACAGTAACATACACACTACAATTCATTCTTGCTTTATACATAGTGTATATGCTGAAAGGAATGAGGATGATCCACAGAGAGTGAACTGAGATTGAGATTGTAGCCTACTCTGCTAAAAAACACACTCTAAGAAGTAATTGAATCTTATTCTCATGTCACTATTGAAATTTGATGTTTATAAAAGCAAAAGAAGCTCTCTGCCAGTGGGGTGAGATAATTCCATTTGTTTCCAATACTGCTGAGCTTGTTTTCTAGACACAGGCGCTGGAGCCTCGCAACAATAAAAAAGAAAAAGGCACTTCAGTTCGTTGCTATCAAGAAAATAACACTTGAAGCGAGAACATTCTTTATACAAGCTGACTTGCATTTGGAATAAGTGAAAGGTAGTCACACAGATTTCCCTCTTCAGGGGAAAAAAAAGATTTAAAGGCTCAACTCTTGCCCCCTTCCCTCGCCCTATACATTTGTTTGTTCATCCTTTCCTTGCCTTCACAGTGTGTTCCTACATTCTTCAGATAATGGTCTTTGTTCTTTGTAAAGCACCACTTTATGATGTTCCCCTTTGAATGGCAGGCTCATGACTTTGAATGTGCACTTTGAGTGTGAAATAATGAGACATGTATTCATATTAATGCGCTCTGGTGACTTAAAAGAAGACTTGAAAGGAAGTCGTGCTCCGTGTCTGCGTGGGCTCTGACGAAGGTGTGTGTGTGGGAGAAGAGGTGGGCTGTCGCTAACTAAGGATCTTACTTTAATGTCCATCCTGAGCTGCTAGAGAGAGAGCGAGAGAGGAAAAGCGGAGGTGTTTGGAGAGGAGTGGGTGGAGGGAAAGGCCTTGAGAGGGATGGGAAGATGAATGCGGGGGAGGTGATAAACACAAGGGAGACGAGCAGGAAAAAGAGTGGAGGTGCTCAGTTCACATGAGGGATATGGGAGTCCCACTGCTTATTGGCTATAAAGTCGAACACATCAGTGTTCAGTAGTTATTACAAAGGCCTGGGTGGTAACATCACCCATGAGTGATCACAGGTCTGTGGCTGGAATGAAAGCTCTCGAATGCGCTGTAAAAAAGTCTGTTTTAATGGAAAAGTCCAGTTTTTTACAACCTAGGTCTGATTTTCATTGTTTTGTTCTTGTGAGTTATACTCAGAGGTGTAGTGGAGACTTAACATTTATAGCATTTAAAACTGCTTGTTTTGTCCTCGGTGCTGTCATGTTATCTTCATGTGTGCACAGAGCAGCTGTTAACCCCCCTCCACTTGTCCTAGAGTGACACCTCTAAATGTATGGTTACATTGGTTTGTTGGTTGCAACAAGATTTATTTGAAAAGGTCAGATCTGATTATTTATTATCAAATTATTTTACATTATTATGGGTTTAGGTTAAGGCTGTTTTCCTCCATTTTGCCACATGAGGGAGCATTTGGTACTCGAGAAAGGTAACTATATACAGGCATGTAATGAATGTTAGCATTAGGGATGAAAAGTCCGCCATATGCTGTAGTGACTTTATGCATAAAGTTGAAAAGTGCCCATCAGCTACATCACCATAATTAATAGGAATTTTAAATTTACCTTTTAATGACACTACAAAGACCAAATACAAATGTCACACAAACACAACACTGTACAAAAACACAACACAAAGACAGTTTGCCAGCGATTCCAGACTATAATACATCAATAATAATATACTTGCTTGAGAGATCACTATATCACCACTCCACGCCTTCTACTTAAAGGGTTCAGAATCCTGTTCTTTGCACTGGCTTATCCTTAGCATTCATTCATTCATTCATTGTTAACAGTCGTTGGATTACCCAAGATTTTACACCATCCACTTTAAATCCCAAAAAACACATAGTGGTACAGCTTCATTTCGCATTGAACATAGTGGAATATTTTCTTATTTCTGGGCAGTGCCGTAACATATGTATAATGTATCCTCTCTTTCCACAACCATGCCAGCAGAGGTCTGATATTGTTGTTTAACTTTATCTTCTCTTTTTTAACTTTGACTTTATCCATATTAGATGATTATTGATTTTAAGCACTTCAATGTTTCCCTTGAAAGACTAACAAAATTACATAAATACCTCTAAGTGGAGACTTTATCAATATTAAAAACAATTTGTATGTGTTTAAATGTGCATGTTAGGGAAAAGATTCAGGGATTGGTTTTCAATCAAAACCCTTTTAATACATGTGCACTTGTGTTTGCAGTTACGTATAATATAGTGTCATCTGCATACAAATGGAGACAATTATTGAAATGAGGGTTATTAATGTAAATTTTGAATAGGAAAGGACTTTAAATTGATCCTTGTGGAACCCCTTTGTTAATGTTGAGAATGTGTTTATTGACAGTGTATTTTTTTACAACACATTTAGACCTTTTTCAGTAACATTGAATGGGTTCTTTTCTGTTTCTTGCAACTAATTTTGAATCATTTGAAGCATTTCAATAAAAAATTAATTGTTTTGGAACCTGAAAAGTTGGTTCCCTGCTGGAATCAAAGAACAAATCCTGTTTTTCTTGACCTGAAATGGAAATTGTGACGACATAAGCAGGCATGCCATATTCTACAGGTTTGAATAAGAGGATGGAAAAGGCAACAGTGGAGAATTCCAGTGAGAGAAAAGAGCATGCAGTGGTCTGTTAATGAAAACCAATGCTTGGTGATGTTTTGGTCACCTCCTGAGTTTCAGGAAATAGAGGAACTTTGCTACAACATTGTGTACAGTGAAATGCCAAAATTGCCACTGCTCTCTCAACTGTGTTACATAAAATATAATAAAATAAAATAAAATAGTTCACAATGTCTAAATTTATGCCTCATGCAATGGAGGCACATGCAGTAAAAAAAGATATGCAAAGTAGAAAAGGTCGGGCACCATACAAACACTTGAATTATTAAAACAAAAACTGCTTACAACTAATTCTGCTCAGTTCAGTCCATCAGTCAGCTTCCTCCTGCTGTTAACATTCTTGTACATGCCAGCAGGAGGCTCCATGTTCACAGTCATCACTGGAATGTCTTCAAAGTACTGATCCCCATGCTCCTCAAAAATATTGTGCAACATACAACAGGCCAGAAACATCTTCTCTGTAAGGTCCAGTTGGCAGTCATTTTTCTTTAGGAGTCATCTCCATCTACCTTTTTGTTTCCCTAAGGTCGTCACCACAGTTACCCAATAACTGCTTAATCTGGCAGTGTCCCTCTGTTGCTGCGCGGTCAGTCTGCCTGTATCAGAAAAAGACTTCATCATTCAAGTTTGCAATAGGTACAAATTGCCCTATGTCAAGTTCAGAGATATTGACAGTGTGATGGCTAAGAAACTGTCCATTGTTCACCATCGCCCACAAATGTGACTGTTTCAGCACTCATGCATCATGCACACTCCACAGACAGCTGACACACACACCCCAGAACAGATTCTTTCCATCAACAACAGCCTGTAGTATGATGGAATGCTATTCTTTGCTATTGTAATGGTCACATGGGTACAGTTCTGGTGCTATTAAGGGAATGTGGCTGCCGTCTGTTTTTCCACCACGCAGAGATGCTCTCCATCTGTTGTCAGAAAGAGTTGCCATCTCCATCAACTTCCAAGCATCAGGGGTCTTGATGTGCTCAGGAAACAGCACTTTTATAACAGCATTGCAGAATTCCTGCACATAATAGCAAAAAGTCACAATACCAACAACAAAATGGTGACTCACGCTGCGGTTTTCACTGTTATTTACTGGTATATGCAAATAATAGTTGGTGGTTT
This sequence comes from Epinephelus lanceolatus, assembly GCF_041903045.1. Taxonomy (NCBI): domain Eukaryota; kingdom Metazoa; phylum Chordata; class Actinopteri; order Perciformes; family Serranidae; genus Epinephelus; species Epinephelus lanceolatus. Next base: position 11,204,458 of record NC_135740.1, read on the forward strand.
TCCTTTACAGAATGGAGCTCCACACATCTACAGAAAGTTGCTAAAGAACTGCTTATTGTTGATGCCAGGAGCAACAGCACTCCACCATAGCTGTGTCTGTGGATGTGTCAACACAACAGCCCTCAGTTTTCTCTGAGGTGCCAATGCCTGTTAGGTTTAAATTTATGAGTTTCCTTGACACTTGTGTAAGTTTAGGCTATACATCTCCAAGTAAAAACATTAACAAACCATTCATCTTGCATGTACTAGTCTTTCTTATCATAAAGAGGACCATGATAGAAATGAATGTTTTTGACTACATATCATTTGGATTTCTTGTTTCTGTATCTATCGGTTGGTTGGTCAATAGATGGTCCATGCTTGTTTTTTTGGATAAAAACAAATATCTGTAATATCAGAACAAATGCTTGCAGGTAATGAATGTGATTCACTATTTTACTACTACTGATCACTTCCATTATGCATTGTGCAAAGCCTTCCTTTGATGATGCATCCTTGATTACAGTGGTTCTGCTTAAAAACACAGACCGGTATCCTAAATAGCACCAAGGTTCCAAGAATCTTGAAGGGAACAACTTCAAGAGCCACATACTCGGTGTTGGCTATTTTGAAAGCATAGCTTTGCAACATACAAATTACTTTACACTGGAAGAAGTTGAACTACAGCAAAGCTATCCTCGGGAAAAAGTTCATATATGTCAAGTCCCATGTCAGCATAAAATGCCACTAAATTGAGTTTATTGCAAAAAGTGCTTACTTGTTCACATACCATGCATTAACCAAAACAAATATATATTACCCCACTATTCAAGGGAAAGTGCAAGAAATGTCAGCTTTAGTTTTGTACACATTGTCCATGAGTCAGACAGTAGAGAAGCAATGGTTAAATAAATTTAAAAAATCCTTTCCCCTGGCCTATAACTGTTTTGGTCTTGTAAAAGACAGAAATGCAAAAGAAAGTCATTTAAGTACAAACATAAATGTAGCTGAACTACCAGCAAGCTGCTACAAAACACTGTTAAGCTACTAGTTTAAATACCTGTATTTCAGTACTGCGCAACACTTTCAATACAATACCCTTAAAAGCAATAACATATTCAGTGTTGTAGTGGTAGTTGATGTGGTGGGAGAAACCACTAGATGGATACGTTACCGAGGAAGAAGTGGGTAAACTCATATATTCCAATGGCTTTTTGGCTTATAGGTGGGTAAACTGTAAACAGCCAGAAAAAGAGGTGGCTATAGATCAGCCCGTTCTTATTCCCAAGTCATCAAATACTGCTGGCCGGTGATTTCATACATCAACACAAAAAGTCTTTTTGTAGCGGTATGATGCACAGCCAGGCAGCTAAGTGTATAACGCCACCAGATGGCATCTGTTTGAAACAATGCCAGTAAGTAATCTAAGGTGCTGGAAAGTCACTATAGGGCAGGTGGGAGGGGAGGTGGATGGGTCCAACAAACCCTGGACTTTCACCCAGGAGCCTGCTGTTTTCTTTGAATGCTGAGCCAAACCATTTTTTTTTTTAAAAATAACCTAACCCTGTGCTTTTGTTGCCTAAGGAAAGAAACATAAATAAGCCCAGAATATCAACAACAGATGCAGGAGGATATGTTGCATGTCATATGTAGACGTGAAAGTCCACTGACCAAACGACAATATTTGACAAGTTGGGATGAGAACATCTTGTATATACTGCGTATACCCTCCACTACACCACTAAACATATTGTAATTATTTTAAACATTAAACAAAGTTGATAAATCTGTTTTAAAAAGACAGTACAGCCTGCTGAACAAGCAAAACTGACTAGTCTCTAGTTTTTCTTTGAGGCGTGTATGCTAGCTGAAGGTCAGAGCAAGCCTCCACCCAGTATAACACTGACCAATGCATCAGGTGTATACAACTAATAGAGAGCCTTGGAAAAAAAAAGACTCAGGCTGTACAGTGCAATTAATTGTTTTTTTTTTTCAATTCCAATGGTATGTTTTATGTTTTAAGAAAAGTAAGACTCAGCACAAATCAGATTGTAAAAATTGCAATTACTACGTTTTTTTTTCTGACGTAGGAGAGTGAACTAGGTCTGACCCAATGAGATGGTGAAACCTTTTTCACAACATTTTGACTTGTCATAGCAGCAAAAGCACACACATAACTAAAAAAACTAATGAAGGTTCTGTTCCATTTAGGTGTACCATTATAGTGAGCCAGCATGCACAATACCAGGACACTGTAACTGCTACACCCAAAATGGAATGCCACCATTGCCGATTAATTAGTCACAGCCAGTGCTGTGAAATAACACTTCCTCCATCTCCCTCTTTACTTTCACTTTTGTCCTCCCGCCATTCTTTCTATATCTTCTTCGCAGCACAAAAGCAAAACCTCTCTGTGTAAAGATGACCAGAGGGTGTGTGGGAATGAGTCTGCAATTACAACAAGGAAATATATTAATTAAATGAACTGTAAAATCAATTGTTACAGCGCTTGAAAAAAACAAACAAAAAAAAAAACAGCAGCAACTGCAATTATCTTGATGTTGAGCCAAAATGGATTTTAGGGTCTGGGAACACTGATAAAGCATCGATCTCTTTTCTTTTTGCTTCTCTGTTCATCTATTTCTCGGTCCTCTGTGGGCCTCCTTCATTCTTTTGGCATTCTGTCTCTGTCCATGTCCATCTGTCTTGCTCTCGGTCTGGCTTCACAGGCCAGAGCTCTGGCTTGTTGTGTCTCTTTTTGTGTGTTTTTTAGCTCATGCCTTGTTGCCTTTGGCTGGGAGTTGCTGCACAGTTAAATGTGAAATGTTTGCTTATATTTATTGGTTGGGCCATATGTGGTTTTATGCCAATAGCAATATTTAAATCCTGATTTATGAGGTCTTATCTTCTCCTCACATGACTTTTTCTGTATCATCCTTGTCCTATCTTTACTGTCTAATCCCTGCTGCTAACACATTCATTGCTCCCCATTGTTAGACTTACCGCACGCTTCAGTTTGAGAGTTTGGCCTTGTGTTTAATCACTGTCTTTTTGTGGCTCGCGTTCCTTATTCTCAGGAGAAAAAAGGAAGGCGCTCTCTTGCCAATTTCCTTCTTGGCCAAGCAAAATGAGCTATCAACACTACACACAAGGCGACATGCAGGGAGGGGACGTTATTGATCTTCTAACTTTGTTCCAAACCTCGGTAACAGCTACAATTTCTTTTGACCTAATGTATCATCAAAAAGAACAAAAGAGAAAAATCATATGTGCCTGTCCTGGTTTCTCCCTTCCAACCTCACACTCATTTGTTAGCCCATTCAGGTAATAACACTGGCGCGAGTGTGCTGCTTATCTGTACGGTTCGGCTGGGGACACGAAATTGTACATTTGGAAAAGACAGAGAAGTGGATTTTCAACTAAAAGCTCTTTGAAATAATAAATAATAAAGTAGAGAGAAGTGTCCTTCAATCTGATGCTTGACTATTTTACTCTGATGGTGATCAATGATTCTTTGCTTTTTGCCTCTGCTTCAATGCTTTGTTGACTTTCACCACAATCTTTAGAAAAAAGGAAAAGCAAAACATCAAAAATACATCATACACCACTAGCACTCTCTGATTTGCGTTCCTCACGCTGAGCTGTAGTCCTCCTCCGATCAACTAATTAGATAGAAAAAACAGACAGAATCAGGGTTTTCAAAGTTATATTTACATTTGGGCAGGACTCCAGTCAACTTAGATTTATTTTGGATGCTTTGAGGAGCAAAGCTGGTGTTTATACACTGCATTTGTCCTTGTCGTTTACAGAAAAGATTTGATGCTGCTAAGCTGAGAATGTGCTGGTAAATAAAAACAAGTGCATGCTTTAACAGGTGTTCAATCATGATAAACTGTACAAAAAGATTGTCCACTAACTGCTGACAGATTATGTCGAAGAATTAGTTGCTGTTGCATCAATCTGTCTTTTCCTTAAACTTTTTATTTCCTTAGACTTCGGTGTCTAAAAACAGTAATCTTGGTAACACTTTACACTGTCCCCATATACAACATTTATAAGTAGTATATAAATAATAAATGGTTTATAACCTGGCCCTTAAAGTACACCGCCTCAGCCCCCACTGGGTGGCCCACAGTCTGAATTGGCCCTACCCCCACCTGCTGGTCTCTCTCATCTGATGCAACACTACTGCAGTGTCTGCCTCATCTGTAATGGGACCTATTTTTCCTGTCAATCACTGTCTTTACGATTGGGTTTCATCGACTGTCATCATTAAAGCACCACTCCATATTACCACCACCACTGCCTGTTGTAGCCACAGCTATTAAACTATGATGTTGGCGTGGGTGCTTCCAGTCACCTCTCAACTGTATGCACGGCAAAAACATTCGAAAAGAAACTTACCAGGCTCCATTTGTGGCAGCATTACGCTATCGTCCACCATCGCCTCCAGCATTGCAGTGGCCGAGTTCAGGGCTCCGGTCACTTGGCCCGCCGGTCTGTCGCCAAGGACCGAGTCGAGAACATTGAAATGTGGATTCTTCCTTGACCGCCCGTTGCCACCTCGGCCGAGGTCCTTTTTTTGGTCCTGGTAATCTTTCTTTAACTTTTTGAGCTTGTTGTTAATCTGCTCGATGGTCCTCTCGTACCTCGCAGCAGCCATCTCTTGCTGTATTTGCAGAAATACTGGCTTGGTCCGCGAAGCTCCCTCGAGTTTCTTCTGCACCTCTGCCGACGACCATAACGCCAGGAGACAGTTGGTTTCCTTGACGGACCACTGTTGTTTTGCTGCATCCATGGCTTCTCTTCTCTCGCTGGTTTTTTAAAAATGGCGCTTCGCACGGTCTCGTTTATTGTTGTTGGTCTCAATAACCCCGCCCCCTTCCCCGTGACGTATTGGTTCTTTCTTCTAGTCCAGCAAAGAACTGGTGCCACTCTGGAACCAGTTTTTCTGGCCCTGAGCCAGTTCTTTTGTCTGTCGAAACAGGAAAACCGGTTCCAAACTAACCACTGACCCCGAACCAGCACTGGAACTGCTTTGGTGGAAAAGGGGTATTTGTCAGCTCTGCTAAATTTCTATGCTCTTGTGTCTAATTTGCAAGCTTTGGTGGTGCTTTTTGTGGTTGTCTTTGGATGATGGTGGCTTGTGGCTGCGAATCGCTCACTTGCATGAGGAAATCAACTTACTTTCTGTCAACTCTCCTCCTGTTGCCTTCTGTTAGCTAGCCAGGTCAAGGTTTTCAAATGTAGATGAGCCCCAGCTGAACAAGCATCCTGCTATCCATTGTTATTGGAAGACCTCCATGCCACATTAGTTTCCAACGGAATAGCAGGAACTGTAATATTCTTTGATTCACAGAAACTTGGCTAAATCCTGGACTGCGCTATTCAAACAGGAGGCTCCTTTTCTTTATTTCGATCTGACAGAGCAGAGGACTCTGGGAAAGAAAGAAAGGAGGCGTGTGCGATATGGTGAATAAGGACTGGTGTGTCAGAGAGAATGTGAGGTGCTGTCCAGTTCCTGCAATGGACCATTGCTGTATGTCATTCAGAGGCTGCAGCTGAATGGGTGGACAGTTAAATGATTCCACAAGCAGAAACCATGGATTACCACAACCATCCAGAAACCTGTACAATTATAAAGCAGCCGCCAACAATGTAAGAAGACAAAACAAGGACTAAATTACAATGAACAAGTTGAAGGAGCTGATAGAATCACAATTAACTGAGTTGTATCTTCTATAATTCCATGTGACAAATAATTTCTTACCCTGCTTGTGATTGTCGCAAGATTTTGCTCATCGATAGGCCAAAGAATATGTGCACACTTGTCCTAAGGCCTTTAAGTAAACACTTCATTTTACTGAATTAACGTGTATTCATAATTGTAATCTTGGTGCTCTGAGAGACTGTTTTATAATAAAAATTATTTATCCTTAAAAGAAAAGCTTTTTTTCAGTTGTGTAACAATCTGGCTTGAGTGGGCAGGTGGGCTTTTAACATTAACTTTGATAATGAAATACTGCAATGTTTAACAATGAGTAATGAGGAGGAGTCAAATACAAAGTAACCTGGACAGTTCCGCAATCATGGCCATTGCAGGATCAACACCTTCACAGCAGTTGTGACACTTTTTAGTTTGTCAATTTAAAAAGCTGCAGCAGTGTAAAATTTACCCAATACAACTTCATAATCTGTGTCCATTGTTCTGGAGTGGGCTGTTAAATGTTTGTGCATTTGAAATGAAAAGTATCCTCACTATGAAAGATGTTGAAATGTGCCTGTTCTGTGCTGCAGGAAATGGACCCACTCAGGGGTAACTGCAGGGGAGCCTCACATGTTTGGGTTGTGGTGCTGCATATAACACTCTATACTGTAGTTGCAAGCAGTTTTAAGTATTTATGAATGTATTTATTAACAACTATAACTCCTCCTGTGGGCACCCATAGGTGGAGGCTGCTGTATTAAGTACAGCATAATGCCCGACAAGGTGTCCATTATCAGTATTTAATGGCTGATGGAAGGCTTTTAAAAAGTGATGATGGACACCTCAAAGGGCAATATCTCACTCATACCGTGCTCACTTAACAAAGAAATACAAAGTAAGAATATTCATATATACTTTAATCCTTTCTGCGATCTGCCATGTTTTTCTTGTTCCCTTATACTTTCGTTTGAGAGATATGTGACATATGGTGCACAGGCTATGGTCATTTATTGAGAAACACACCCACAGCTGATTAATTCCCTCACACCTGTGCACACCTGTGCGTACCTGTGAAGTGGGTGGGGCAGTTTCTATTTAAGTTCAGTGTTGCAAATAATGGTGTTGAACACTCTTGACGAAGGTCCAGGAGGACCAAAACGTTAGTGTTCAATAATAGATTATGAAGCTGAGCAAGTGTGCAGGATTTTCGGTTAAAGAAAATCCTTTCTGCGATCAAAATCACAAGCCATAACCCGGTTACCTTGGTAACACCTGAGGGTTTGACTAATACCTGTAACAATCATTACCATCCCAAAATGTTCTTATACAATGGAAATGTTATTCACTACTCCAGTAAGTGGGATGAACCTTAGATATCACTTAGTAACAAGAGCTCATAGAAACCTTTTGCACAGCTATTAGCCAGAAAGCTAACATTATGCTAGCAAGAAATTAAAGTCAGTAACACTAACAAACAGTAAATCTAGTTTGACAGCATGTTTGACAACAACACCAGCTACCTATCCAGCCATATCAATGTCCCCAAAATCAATATCAACAAACGATTCGCCATGTGTAAAATTACTGTTAGCCACAGCCTGAAGTAGCGAGTTGAACAGCAAATAGGGTGTGAGATGATTGCCTAAGTTCAGAGGGGCAGTGTAGTACCTGCAGCGTGTGTTACAGTTTCCATCCTGTGGTGTTCAGAGGATGAGGCACTTAAGGACTATACTCAGTGTTGGAAATGAATCGTAACCAGAGGCCGTGACTGTGTCCCTCACTCATACAAGATACAGGCTGATAGTATTCTATAGTCAGCTCATTAATTTAGAGCAGTGAGCAGAGAGTTTCACCTGAACTACCGTGTTACTTAATTGCCTCCTAATAAACAATACAGCACCAGCTGAACTGAACCGGCGTGACCATGTTTCTTTTGTGATTTGGTGAGTACAATGTTATCACCACCTACAGATACAATGTCAAAAGCAATAAAAAAAAGAAAGAGGTTAGTACAACCCAGAATGATCCTTTAAGTTTATATGGTCTGAAAATATCACCTAGTGGGCCTTTTACAAAGTATCAGCAGTTAGAGGGAACAGGCCCTGTATTCTTGTTTAACAAAACAAATAGAGAGTGCTTTTCACATGCACTTAACTTTTGGTGAAGTGGAGTTGTTTCATCCCACTACAGCTTGTTTGACTCTGTCCTCCTCTGCCAGCATTTACCTCCTCCTCCCGTCTCCCTTCCAGTCTCTCACCATAATCCAGCCTGTCGTGTGTGGCTGCTGACTCTCTTACTAATGAACAATTCTGTCTTTGACACTCCCCCTCACAGGCTATGGGAAAGAAAATGTGGCTCTGCCAAGTTCTCAGCCAAGTTCAAACCTCCCAGTGTCAAACTTTGGAGTGCTGCTTTAAAGCCAAGAGAGGCAGGGGACATATTAGATTCTAAATGCTCAGGTACAGATATAGGAGCTCCAAGAGATTATATGGACTTCATTTGAATTTCCTGTGCTTAATTTAAACTCCTGGGCTTGTGGACAGAGGGAGTGAGCATGAGAGGCTACGTAAGTGCAAGTACAAGTTTAATGGGTTTTCTGTACTTCCTCCTCACCCCACAAGTATGGTGTCATCAATATTCTTTCTCTTTGTTGTGAAGGAAAATGAAGGAAACATGACTTTAAATCAAAATATTTGATTTATTGTTCTGTTATGGTGAAAAATGTTGCCCTCCCACATCTGTGTTTCATGCAGTGCATTCAAACACGATAAACACAGTCTGTATTTTCAGCCTGTTCTCATTCCCAGGTTATCTTATACTGATGCTTTCTGATGCCCCTTGGTGCCTGATAGGGATGCAGAGGGTATTCTTTAGCGCCTTTTTGTCAGGCACAGCTAAAACACATTGTAACACCTGGTTAATGTTGTCAACACTCATGGTTAGATTGAGGCAATAAAACCACTTGGTTAGGTTTAGCAAAGAGATCATGTTTTGGGTTAAAGTAAGTACATTTTTTAAATAGACATAAACACATTAGTGTGCATTACATTCAAACACCATTATCTTTTCTTTTCACACAGAACACAAGCTGCATCTCCTGGGTGAAAGTCCAGTTTTGTTTGACCCATCCACCTTCCTCCCTTTGGCCCTATGTAGACTTTCTTGCTCTTTACTCCATCAGTTCCTCTTAGTGTCAAGTATTGCATCGCATGGGTTTACACTAGTGTTAGTTGAAAACCTGGTACGTCTCATAAAGATGCTATAAGGGTGCCTTTAGAGTCAATATCACATGCGAGGGGCAGGAGAAAACGTCAGTATCTGAAGACCTGGGAATGAGAACTGGCCGGTATTCTACTCAAATTTACTGACATTATACTCCAAATATGCTCTCAAGGCTCTGCGTAAGGGAATCCTATCACAGTTCAAGGTTAATATCAACAATCATCTTTTTATCATCTCACATCATTGCTGCTATTCATGTCATCTCTTTCATCATCCTTTGAGTTTTCACGCCCTTGATGTATTTGAGTTTCCTCTTTCTGCAAGTGGGTCCCCATGCTGTGGAGTGAGATGAGCCACCTGCTCCCAAAATTCTGTCAAAACTTTAAATTATAACAAAAACACAGCCTTTTAAATTCTCAACTGGCAGAAAAGAGGCAGTAAAAAGGCATGGAGAAAACTCAACAAAATCTCAAATCAACAAAATGATGATTTGCATGGGACAAATTGTAACAGGTGAGTTTGAAGTGACCCAAAGCAGCACCAAAGACAGACGGAGCAGTTTATGATGAGATTGAATGCATGCTTCGCTAAGTACAGAGAGAGCAAACTGATGAAACAACTGGGAGAGACAGTGTCCAGGTTCAGAGCTTTCTAAAAAGTTGGTTCAGTCCAAGGCTCATGGTGCGGAACGCTGAAGCCAAAAACAGGTGAGTAGCCATTGTCTGCTGGCCGCGCACACACAGCAAACAGTTCGATTATGTGTAACGGTACTGTGAGGGAATAGCCAGAAGATCCCGTCAGGCGAGCAGGGAATCCAAAACCAGGAGTACTCACAGGGAAAAGCTGACACACTGGTGTGCAGCCTACCGTAGACAGAGAGGGTGTTGTCAGCTGCGATGATGAGTAGTATCCGCAGTTCACACACAAAGGAAGAATGTGCAACCACATGGCAGAGCAAACCACAACACAGAAATCCACAGGTGGATGAACACGTAAAGTCATGATGGAAAGTTAGGTAACGGTCTCCCCAAACAGCCAAGAGGAACAGGTGAGCAGAAACCAGGAAGGCAGAAGCAGAGCTCTCAGTCGGGGACATAAGGCTGAGTGATTTACCGGGAACCAGACGAAACAGGAGAGTCAGGAGAAGGCGGGATCGGCAACAAGGAAGCAGTTTGGGAGCAAGCAAGTCTTGCATTGGAATGACGAAGAATGATCTGGCAAAGAGAGTTTGTGAAGCAGGAGTCCTTATAGTGTCAAGAGGTAATGATCCACTGAAGAGCAGCGTTAGCTTGATGAGGTGCAGGAGCAGGAGATGTGTGGACAGGTGATCTGCTGGCAGGTAGGTGTGTTTAAAAGGCAGGGTGAGTGGAAAACTACTGAGTGAGCTGAGAAGATGGGATGTAGGACAGGTAAGAAGTGGCCACTGTGACACAAATATTATCAGATGACCTGTGTGTATGGTGAAATTTGCAGCTGAATATTTATTTGGTCATTATGGACATGGTAGATTCCCACAGGATGCAGATCACAGACCACCCCTTCAATAACTACAGATGACTAGAGGCCCCAAAGTAATACAAGTCCCACGTAATAGGGCTCAAGAGTACCTTTGTGGCCATGTTTATTTCCATCCACCAACAATAGTGAGAGCAGAAATATTGTTGTAATATGTAATGTTGTGATTGCGCATGTTGAACTCCAGATAGCCCTGTTTAAAGATTGCTTCTCTTTTTATGACTTATTCAGTTGTATTTTGAAGCAAAGACAACCCCATCCGATTGCATTTCTGACATTTGAGCGCTACTCATGCTGTGATCCTCAAACATATCGTCACAATTTCAGATTCTTTTTGCTCTCATTCTGGATTTCCTCTCTCTTTTTTGTGTGTCTCGGAGTTTTTACTTTAATCTGTCCCTTTGTCTTTTCATCTTCCTTCCCATCTCTTTGCTCTCCTCTGTCTTGTTTCCCTCCCTCACCAAGTCTTTTGCCGCAGCATCCTTGGCGTTCAGCAAGAAAGACGTTGCCATGGGGAGAAAAGTAGACTTACTGTTGCTCTTTTGAAGCATCACACAGCTTACAGCACAAGGGCACAGCTATGATCAGAGAGAAAGACTGGGGGGGTGGGGGGCTGTAGAAAGTGAGAGAGACAAAGAGGGAGAGATTGACACAGGGAAGGGGGGAGACAGAGAAAAAGAGACAACATTGCTTCTAAACACAGATATGAAAAGACAGGAAGTAAAAGTTGGAGAAAACAAGTGAAATGTTGTATATTGCAGGAAAATGAATGAGAAAATGAGGCGAAGAAAAAAGAGATCAGCGGGAAACGAATGAGAAACTCAGCACCGGGGCAAAAAGGGAGATCATAGGGTTTAAGACTGAGCGAATATGAGAGAAAAAACCCTGAGGAGGGATCTACCTCCTCCACCTCCTTATCTCCTGTTCCCAGGGTTTAGGAGGAGTGTAACAGAAGACCCAGTGACTCTACGGAACATTCACATAAGTGAGAAAAGCTAGAGAGGAAAGTAGGGAACAAGAGGTGAAAGGAAGAGAGGAGAGAAGAAGAAAAAGAGAGAAGAGGGGACAGAACTTAAAACAAAGGTGCTCTATAACAAAAGATGATGCATTTTGGTGTTGGAATGTTCAGTAGATAATGTAGCTTGTGACAAATGGTTTCAGTGTTTACTTTGGTGACTATGGGGCAAAAGAATTGGTCATAATGGTGCTCAGGTGCACTTCTCCCATTGAGCCTCCTACAGACGGTGAGGTTTTAGCAATCTCTTAAGTTTAGTGCAGCTACACTGTACATCTAATAAATCAAGTTTGATGTAAGCACACTGTGCAATGACAGGTCCTACTGAATCACAGGCTATGAAGCACATCCATTGATATCAGTATGCAAAAACAAACGTCATCAGGGTGCATCATCCATCATGCCGCAGTAGTGGTTTGAGAAAAATGAAAACAAACATGGATCGAACCCTTGCTAAAGTGGTATTCATGTGTTGAAAAAGTCTGAAGAGGAGGAGGAGGACGAGCAGAAGAATGCGGACACGGTAATGGCCAGGGAAAAGACGTCAACTTGGCAAGTGTATTTTTTAGCATCTACTAGCATTTAGCATTGTTGGTGGTGGTTGGTTATCAGATGTAGGTTGCGACAGCAGTCATACAGTGAGATCTTCATCCCAAATTTCTGGCACTGACAGATTTTTATCCATGGCTGTGTTTGATCGCAAGACTGTGACAATCACCATCCTCAAACCTCTCTCACTGTCGACACGGGACCACGGTTTCAGAGCCAGAAGATATCGCCACGTTTCTTTCACATTGGTCATCTTTCGTCTGGGACAGCCCAAAATCGCACAGTGTACACAGGGCTTTGGGCGGGGCAGTGGTGCAAGTCAAGTCTATGTGAAAAAGTCTTTTTGAGCCAAGTGGCATCAAGTGATGAACCTGGAAGTTTAATACTGCAGTTTAGCCACTATGCCAATTAGGCTTCAAAGCCCAGTTCACTTCCTGGGGGCTTTGACTTACAAGTAAAGAGAGAAAAGAGGGGCAGAGAGGGCATCGAATAACAAATTGAAGACAATAAGGGTAAAAAAAAAGAAAAACATCACAGCAGTGGTTGAATTGGTTGACAGTTGAAATGGATAAAAACAGAATTACATTTTCTTTCCTTCTTTGTAATGAGATCCGTTAGGTTTGATGCTGATGTGCTTAGCCTTGCGTAGCTTAAAGAGTAAAAGTAGGGGGGAAAAGTTCAACAGGGATCTAAGGGTCCCTAACCACTCTAACAGCTCTTTAAATGGCATGCGGTCTAGATGCTAATATTAGCAAATCATCATGTTCACAGTGACAGCGTTAACATGCTGATGTTGAGTGTTCACCATCTTAGTTTAGCATGTCAGCATGTAGCATGCTGACGTGTGGCACGGTGGTGTGGTGGTTAGCACTGTCGCCTCACAGGAAGAGGGTTCCTGGTTCGATCCCAAGTGTGGGAGCCCTTCTGTGTGGAGTTTGCATGTTCTCCCCTGTGTCAGCGTGGGTTTTCTCCGGGTACTCCGGCTTCCTCTCACACTCCAAAGACATGCAGGCTGGGGACAAGTTAATTGGTGACTCTAAATTGTCCATAGGTGTGAATGGTTGCCTGTCTTTATGTGTCAGCCCTGTGATAGTCTGGTGACCTGTCCAGGGTGTACCCTGCCTCTCGCCCAGTGTCAGCTGGGATAGGCTCCAGCCCCCCCACGACCCTCAAGAGGATAAGTGGTTAGAAAATGGATGGATGGATGTTGACGTGCTGATTAGCATTAAAGTACAGCAAAGACTCATGGGAATTTCATTTACTTTGACAACCAAAGTAACCAAATAAACCAAAATATTGAATAACATTCAACTCAGACCTGAAGAAGGAGCAACATGAAACTTTAATGGATCTCCTAAAGTAGAATTTATCCTGAGTGGGACATTAATGTTTGTAAAACCTTAAATGGCAATCTGTCCAGCAGCTCTTGATGTTAACTTCAGAACCACAAATGTCAAACTCCTGGAAGCACTAAAGAAAAAGTCAGTTTGCAAAAGTCTTGGTCCTGGTTACCTCGCACTAACTGGCGCTAAAGCCATAGGCAGTGCACATAACTACTTGCGCAGATGGAGAAACTTTTGTTTTTGAAGAAAAAGTCCATGTAAAACCCCCTAAAATCATACATGGTCATTTTAAATTTTTGTTTTAACACAGATTAAATGGTAAATGGACTAGATTTACAGCACTTTCATCTGAAGCGCTTTTTTCCATCTCAATCCCCCATTCACACTCACACCAATGACAGCAGGCTACCATGCAAGGTGTTTGCAACCATCAGGAGCAACTGGGGGCTCAGTGTCCTACCCAACAACAACAAAACATGTGGACAGGAGGAGCCAGGGATTGAACTGCCAACCCTGTGATCCAGCACTGCGATCAGTGGGCATCTTAGGCCTCAACAAGATACACTGTGAATATAAGACAGCTTTAAGATGTTGATAGGCATATTGCCGAACTTCGGAACTGACACATCTCCAGAAATGTTGAACTGTTCCTATACGAGAAAAACAAAAACAGATGAAACATTCAGTCTCACTCCCAATCTCCTGACCACCCTCTCCATGTTTCTCTGGCTCGCTGCTAGCAGGTGTAGCCTCTTCTCAGGCATTCAGCCCTGACATGCTTGGCCTCAAACTGCACACTACCGTCAGCTCATCCAGCCTCTGATGCCTGTCCCTGCCTGTTCAACACTTGGCAGGCTCTCCAAAGAGCTCCTCTTGTACTCTGACTGCCTGAATCAAAATGTGACCAGTGTTTGTCAGGAAAACATTTCATGGCAGATGTGAAGAAGTCCTCTGAAAGAGCATTTGGAACAGGTGACACTGCAGGCTGAGGACAAATAGTCTTTTTGAAGCTTTGTTTCGGCAGGGTGAGCCCCGAACTGCTCTCTACTTTTTAAAAAAAAAAAAAAACATTGGGAGGAATTACAAAACAATACCATGTATGGTGTTTTGAGGGAAGAAATTTCTAATGAAAGAAGTTTGAACTCACAATGAATGTTGCGTATTCAGAAAAAGATGCTGCCAGAAAATATGACTCCCAGTCAGAATACATTTAGATTGAGCTTTTTTTTCTGTAACTGTTGTGTGGAAAACAACTGAGAGCTAAAATCACATTAAAAAAAAAATTGATAAAACAAAGAACTATTGTGGAGCTATTTTCTTTTGTTATCAGACATTGTCTCATTATCCTATTTTTCACTTGTTTTCACTCATGAAACAATGACTTAAAGCTGCAGTGAAACACAAACTGTCTTATCAGCAAGCAAACAATTACTTTCTCCAGCAATGCACATCACAACATCACAGAACAGCCTGACTGAGTACTGAGAGCCACAGATTTCTTCAACTATTATCTTTGGCTCAAGTGGTGGCGTTGTCAGTGTACTGGGCAGTCTAACACTTTGGGCAAAACTTTCAATGGATTGCCATGACATTTTGTACAGACATACCTGGTATTCAGAAGATAAATCCTACAGAGTTTGGTGACCCAAGGACCTTTACTTTAGCTCCACCAGCAGGTTGACGTTTGTGACTTTGAGTGAAGTGTCTCAACAGTTGTTAGATGGATGGCCATGATACTTTGGTACACAAATTCAAGCTTCTATCAGGATAAATCATCATCACTTTGGTAATGTAAGTGTTTTCATCTCATGCCGTTATCA
The DNA here is from genome assembly GCF_041903045.1 of Epinephelus lanceolatus. Taxonomy (NCBI): domain Eukaryota; kingdom Metazoa; phylum Chordata; class Actinopteri; order Perciformes; family Serranidae; genus Epinephelus; species Epinephelus lanceolatus. Next base: position 11,219,608 of record NC_135740.1, read on the forward strand.
AGTCAAAATCTAAATCTATCAAATACTTTGACAGATGACCAGATACCTGGAAAAGGAACGACACTCCTATCCTCCTAGCCTCAACTTTACTTTGTGTTTGTACCTAGTTATTGAATGTTAACATGCCGACACTCTAATATAAGATGGTTTAACATGGTAAACATTATACCTGCTTAGGAACAGCATGTTAACATTGTCTTTGTGAGCATTTTAGCATCCTGATGTTAGTATAAAGCACAGACTTAAAGGGCCCTAATTAAATGATCCATAGCAGTGGTTTAAAGTGCATGCCGCAAGTGCAAGTGCAGTTAAACGGTGCATAAACAGGGCACAAAAAAGGGCACAAGGGCAAAAGGGTTGTATCAGTGCCATGTCCCATTGTCTTTAAAAGCACCTGCACATGGCGCATAGTGTTTATGTGTCAGATTGGCAAATTGAACATTTAAGCAGCATAACAAAAAATGTAGTTATAAACTCGACCAAGGAAACAGAAATATATTTTTAGGTCCTGAAAATAATTAATGAAGTTATGCTGCTCCTCATGCGTAAAAAAAGTACAGTATCTCTTATAATGGAGAGACGGACAGCAGCTCTGCTCTGCTCTCTGCTATGCTCACGGTATAGAGAATGTAAATAACATTTTTCTCATTAATGATGTATTATTCTGCAACCCATCTGTGTGCCCCTGTACGTGTAACATACAGTGCAGAGTGTAGGTGCATCTTACTATCTGAGTAATGCACAGTTTAAATAGCAGGAAAATACTTTGCCAGTCTGACTAGACCAGGTTTTTGTTGGTCAGTGCTGCAACGGCTTTCTGCTATTTCATAGTAGCAATCCATCAACAGTGTGCCTGACTACATTCTATTTTAAGACGTACACACCTATAGCTGCACAATGGGTGCAAGTACATTTGCTACTTACATAACGTTGGGGCTGACTTTGAAAATGACAACTTGTTGGTCTGAAACTAGCAATGACAGTTGTGCTGGGTGTTAGGGCCCAATGTCTTGATAAAGAGTAACTCCACCCAAGCAAATAATTTTGCTCGTGCTTCCAACTATTGCTGACTTTTAGCACTCAGAGCTGTTTATTTCAACCCACAGAGCATTAGACACAGTGCAGCTGAGCTGTGAAATATCTGTATTTATGGTGACAGGATCCATAACACCTTGCAAATATCAAGCATGTTTGATTGTTTGATAAGAGGAGATTTTCTCCTGAGCCAGTTGCATCACTCGGGCACAGCAGGATTTTGACCTTCTCACAGCCTCCTTGCCACATATGATTGCGTGCCAAGCTGTAATGGGCTCATTACTGCCCCCTGAGGCCACCCACTGGTACTTGATGGTGGGTGAGAGGGTGGCTTTTTTATTCCAGAGAACATTAGAGGAACCAACGAAATCCACACTTCAAAATTAACTAGGCCAAGTAACACAGAGGTGACATTTCTGCTTTATGTGACAAGTTTTCAAACAGTACTCTTTGGTTTTATGATAGAAAAGACTTTTACATCTATAGCCACTTCCCTGAGCTTTTCTATGGGACCTTTTAATGTGATGAGAGATGTTATATTATTTTCTTTATGGCAGGTCTAAATAAGAGGAAAACAACAAAAAGCATCTTTCATGGAAAAACAAAGATATTTATTTCTTTGGATGCACAAAAATGAAAAATTATGGCCACAAAACAAAACACAGTCATACTATAAGTGGTGGTATTGTATGTATTTAAGATTTTGCTGTGCATGCAATGTGCTTCCAAATGTGTCATTCCAGTTTTTCTGTAGGCCTTTGTGGAAGTTCTGTTTTCCCACTGTAATTGACATGAACACTAAATGAACACCACTACTTGTTCCAAAAAAATAATTAAAATTTGCAAGCCCAGTTTTGCCTATACAGTATCTGGCTTATCCTCCATTGTTGAATATGTAAATCTGTCTTCCCACTCTGCTGTTTTATCACACCTCCCTGCTGCGAGTGAAGTTGGACTCGCGGGGTGAAATCAATGATGAATAAGAGCTTTCAACTTGATTAACCCTGTCTGTCTGTTTATTACATCCATCTACATTCCACGCGCCGAGCACTTATTTCTTTGATTAAACCTCTGAATGAATTTAGATCATTAGTAATTTATCAATATGTAATGCTTCACAGTGTTTTTCCAATACTTAAATGTGTGTGTGTTTTCCCACGGGCTCTTGTGCAATCTTCCAGCCCTCCCAATCTCTCTCTAAAGCCCTCCCCACTAATAATTAAGTCTCTTTAAAAGTGAGGAAAAACCTCTCACTCTGGCTCTGGAACAAATCAATACTGCTGTTTCTAAAACTGTCTTGTCTCACAAATGTTTGTTTGTTTTTAGGGCAAAATAGGTGATTTCATCCGGGGACCATTAACACACCAGCAACCACCTGTTTACACCAGAAACAATGGATTTCTGTCACTTGCACCATCTGGCATCCCCCTTTTAATTAACCCCAATACATGCTGGCAGGGATGTAAAATGGTCACTGCAGGTGGGAAATGTGACATGAAAAACCCCCAAAGGACAATGAGGAGCAGGCTGTTAGCCTGAGGGATGAACAGGAGAGGAATTTTCACTCAGACAAACACATATACGCACAGACCAGCTGGGAAAGTATTGGAGTTATAATTATAGAATGATTATCTCTGAGATCAGCTGATGTCGGGAGTTGTGTGAAAATCCACAGCTTGATTGCAGGATAGAAAGACGGAAAGGGAAGGATTGACAGATGAGGTAATCTAGGGATATGATCTGATCTGTGTGTGATTTGTATAGTCATCATCCTGCAGTAAGCCCAACTGTAATCTGCCAAAGCACATTTTCATTTCAGACATTTTCTGATGAGATTTTAAACTCATTATCTAAACACTGCCTTCGGCTCCGTACAGTCACAGCCAGGCAAAGCAGAAATACACTGTGTACTTTCAGGTGTGGCACCGTATAATGTTTAATGACTTCATCACTGACTTGTTCAATTTAAAACTGGATGTTCTCATTGTTCTTTCATATTCCTCATCATTTAAAGGGCACTGAACACTCAGAAATACATTTTCTTAAGTTTATGTCCCCTAAAATAACTGACCTTGACTATACTGATCTGATCATAGAGGTGTTTTCACATTCCTCTACTAAAGGAGCGATGTCTTTGCACTTCCCTGTAATGTGAGATTCGAGTGTCTGCGAGGCAAGCTAGATTTGTTATGTCACTGATACTAGTCCATACCCATTGAGTGTACAGCTGCCCACATACAGTTTCACATGGTGTGTGTGTGGGATACAGGTCATAATAAATTCCAGATTAAATAGTCAACTCAACCCATTAAGAATGTATTCAGACAGAGTTTTTGTGAATTTGATAGTACGATTGCAGCCACAGTGATCGGTCGCATTTTAGCCATTTTTTTGTTGTTATAGCGCCACCCAGTTGCCGATTTGGGTTAAATTTCTCCAGTCACCTTGAGGCGTCCTGTTCTACATATCTACCAAGTTTAGTAAAAATCAATATGGCGGTTAGGCCTAGATAAGAAATTAGCTCTCTAGCGCCCCCATTTTGTTTGATGGGGTCAATAATGGAGGGGTCCCCTCAGATTATGTGTGGTCATATGCCTACAAAGTTGCGTGGTGATCAGTGAAACCCTTGTGATGTTATACACCTTTATGTGATGAGCCACGCCCTCCCCAATATTCATTGCCTTATAGAAGCTCAGTTTTAGTAAGTTTTCCAACTTTTGCCAAGAGGGAACTTTAGATATTGGTCCCTAGATTATGTTCACCGAGTTTCATGGAGATCAGTCAAACTTCCTAGGAAGAGATTGATTTTAAGTGTTTTTCAAAAAAATTCAAAATGGCGGGAAATCTATATAACCAGAAGTTATGGATTCTTGAGGCAAATTTGTTCCTCATGAGGAGAGGCATCTCTGTGCAAAGTTTCATGTCTCTTCAATCGGTTGCTATAGCGCCCCCCTTTGGCCAATTGATGTAATATTGCTTCATTCGCATTCTCCCATGACCCTCTACCACTGTGCCAAATTTCACATGGATTGACCAAGTCAGTGAGGAGAAAAACGTGGAATAGACACACACACACACACACACACACACACACACACACAGAGTTTTCGTCATTATATAGTAAGACAAAAGCCAATCACTGTCTAATACAAGAAACACATGTTGATGGGGAACAGACTTCAACACAACACTGGCAAAGAAACCTGAAACCTCCAGCCTAGGGCCAACTTGTCACTACAGAGAGCAGAGTTAACATGAGCACTGTTAAAGTTTTGACAAGTAGAGTGAGCAGTTTTTGGGTGCAAACCAGACCCTGAAGCTTCCTCCAAGTATCATAGCAGATAATATTATATGTTTCGCAATATTTAACACTATTTCAGCCATTGCCAGTTAGCCTAAAAGCTAACAAGCTAACAAATGACAGAAACAAATAAAAGACAATCACACCTACCAATTACACGTAGGGGCAATTTGTTGCACAACCACCAGTAAAATAAATTCAAACAACAATGCACAACAACTCACAACACATCCATGATGTTGTTTCCTCCAACACCACCCATCATGATGTGTGCTTGCTCCTTTACCAGTCAACCTAGCCCTTGTCTTTTGCATAGCAAGACCACACAGAGTTCTACACTCACACACACACAAGAGTTTTTACTTGACACAGCACTTCCTTGGGTCCTGAGCAATTCACCACCAAATGTGAAGTTGATCAAATGAACAGCTGTCAAGAAAAAGACAGACATACCAACCTAGTCTCACGCTGAAGTTGTCAAATACTGGCACTTGAGCACTGACTTCCTGCATCAGATACCTATGAAAAAAGCCATGCTTTCACGTTGGCATGATACACACCCAGCGGCATCAGGGGGAAATGTAGCGGGACAATAACGTAGGTTAAGGGGGCAAAAGTCTGAGTAGGGCAGGTGGCAGAGGTGGTTGATGTGTCTAACAACCCAGGAGGCCGGTGTTCACTTCCCGTATGATTGTGAAGCCAAATAATGTTCTTTTTACCAAAACCCAACCATGTATGTGTGTTGGCTAAACATAACCATGTGTGCTTGTTGCTGAAAGAAAAAAATGTTAATTCATGGTGTTGTACCAACGTAGTGCATTCATTTTGAAAGACACTGTATGCAAACTGTACATTTCCTGTGAAAGCATTGGTGTATTTTAAAAACAGACACTGTATGTAACAGGCTGAAGTTGACACAGCATCCCAGAATGTCAGCAACCAATGCACCACAGGGTACCTTGCAGACATAGGGGAAAGTCACACATGTGCAAGTCACAAGCAAGTCTCAAGTCTTTACCTTCAAGTCACAAGCAAGTCTCAAGTCTTTACCTTCAAGTCTCAAGCAAGTCCCAAGTTAGTTGTGGTGAGAATCAAGCAAGTCAAATCAAGTCCCTGCTGTAAGTCAAGCAAGTCAAGTCGAGTCATTGCTCAGGTCAAGCAAGTCACAAGTCAAGTCATATGTCACATACAGCAAACATCTCCTCACGATCCGCTAGCTACATGTCCTCTGAATAAGCTGTGAAAAAGTCCGGTCTCTGTAGGCAGCCCAGGCTCTGCAAATGGCAACAAAAAACATTTGGGTCCAGGCTGCACCAGCCAGCCAGTGTGAGACCAGCAAAAGCAAGCACACACACATGAACGCGGTGCCCGTGTCTCACGGTCTCACGCAAGCACACACACATGAACACGGTGCCCATGTCTCACGGTCTTGCGCAAGCGCACACACATGAACGCGGTGCCCAGAGAGGCAGTTAGACCTGCAGGCTACAATGAGGCTAAAAACAGAGTTCAAAAACAACTTTTTATGTCGGGGCTTCAGGATACTTGGATCACAATGGACTAGCAGTATGGAGATATTTTGTGGTTTCAATTATGTGTTTTTGGACGTTTTAATCTGGGGCGCCATAAGCCTCCATTAGGTGGAGTTTTGTTGCTACCTCCTCTCCCCTCGGATCTCCGCAAGTGTTGTGAAGACTCTAAAACTTCACCTGAACCTCCCTCGGCATATGGGTGAGTAGATAATGGCTGAATTCTCATGTTGGGTGCACTATCCCTTGAACAGGTGTGTAAATCCAGGGTAACTAGCAGCTAGCGCTCGTTCATGACAGTGTCACGGAGGACGAGGGGTGGGGGGTGGGGGGCGGGGCGAGCTAGCTAGCTCCCTTGTTCAACATTGTTGAACGTAAACAGAAGTGACGCCCAATGGTGCTTAGCGTGCCTTTAATATTGAATTAAAGCCAAGTCCTTTCGAGTAATCTGTCTCAAGTCAAAGTCAAGTCTCAAGTCATGCATACAAAGTCAAAGTCAAGTCCAGTCTTTTATCAACATTAGTCAAGCAAGTCTCAAGTCATCATATTTGTGACTCGAGTCTGACTCAAGTCAAGTCATGTGACTCGAGTCCCCCATCTCTGGTACCTTGCACGTCATATGTCAACGTGGAAAGTCCATGACCAAACATCAATATCTGACAAGGTGTTGTACACACACACACACACACACACACACACACACAAATATAATTGTTTTCAATGTATTTTTACTACTGTCATGATACAACATGCATACTGTGCGTGTTGGTAGATTCTCATTATTTTTTGCTCTACTAATACACATGTACAATCAACACATTTACCACACTGACTAAGTACTTAGTAAAATACTGCACAATACATTACAATGAAACATTGTATAAATGTTTCATATATTTAGAGGTTTATATTGAAGCAACACATTCTCGAAACCCATCGGCACTGGAAACCAAGGCTCTTCTGCTCTTCTTCCGGAGGCAAGATCTCCGGGGTTTGCCTACAGACTCAACATTCACTGAATGTAGAGTCTGTGTATAGAGACTAGAAGCAACATAACACTCCTGCATGTTCTACTAACAAGCAGCCTTTTGTTGGTTGGCTCAGATTGTATAGAAGTGGAAGAAGTGGAACCCTTTACAAACACTACAGCTTGTTTACGTCTGCCTACAACTCTGAATTAGTCTGTAGCTGTACCACACTCCCAGTCATATTCTAATCCAGAATAAGTAGCAACAGTAGGCTAAGATTCAATTTCTAGATTCCATTATATCTCATCATACAGTAGCACTTGTAGACTCTGCAGATGAGAGCCATAGTGGCCTTACTTCTGTGACGCTCATGTGAGAAGTGCTACAAGAGGAGATTAAATCAGAGCAGAGAGGCAGTGGATTTCTGAGGGCCTGTGATTGAATGTAATTCAGTTTGGAGAAGGTGACAATAGGGCCATCTTGACAAAATTAGTCTGCAGTGGTAAGTGGGGGCTTTGTTCTGAAGAGTGGAGTGTGAAGGTCAAAGGTCATTAGAGTTGCGAGGAGCATGAAGGGAGAGGGGTTGAGATGACCATGGACCATAGGGGGGAGGGTGTGGGACAGGAATATGACCTGTTTCATCTCTCATAGGGCCGCAGTACTTGAATCAAAAGATCAGAGAGCAAATTTGAGGGGAGAAAAGGGATTTCAATTAGATGAATCACAGAAAAAAGGGCAACATGGTTTCAGCAGGGGGCAACATAAAGCTACTCCTGACCGAGACTTCAAACCTTAGACTGGGACAAGAGGTCAGAAAAAGAACAGATGGCCCATCGCGTTATTAATTTACTTTTATGTATCTGTTGTTTCTCAGAGAGTGGAAAATCCTGTCCTCTTCTTCCCTCCTTCCTGTCAGCAGCAGTCAGCCACTGGACCGTGCCATCGGGCTCAATCTGCTCTCTATCATCCTCTGTCTTCTCTCTGTTGTTCTGTTCCATACTAATCTTCCATATGTAGACCTGTTTGGTTTCTCTTTTTGTCTCTTTTTACACAAGCTCTCCTCATTTTCTCTTTACTGCTAACGCCACAGTACATTCTCTCAGTTCTTCTTTCTCTCTGTGTCATCTAAAAGTGTTTCCCTCATTTTTTATTCTCGCTCTTTCTCTTTTTGTCCTTTTCATGGCTCATTCTGGTGAAGGCTCAGACCTCCTTTTCTGTCCTGTTGCCATTTTTCTTTTCCCTTTGTTACTTTTCCTTTCTTCGCCTCTTTTATTATTTCTCCCGCTTGCTCTTTGTCTCTTGGCCTCCGATCCAGGATTTCTCTCAGCATAAGAGGGTTTTAAATAACTGTGATTGGAGCGCTTGGCGGAGAGCCACGGGAGATCTTATCTGTCACTTAAACACCAATCTAACCTACGACTTTAATTCCTCCCTCTACTTAAAGAGATACTGAGGATTTAATGTTACCTCTGCAATGCTGAGAATGTGAGAAAATAGATATATTCTCAAGCTATCGCCTTGTGTGGTGTTCAGGTTAGAATGATGGATGATTTAAAAGTGGAGTTCCCAAGAGGTGATGACAAAGTTTGTCAGTGCCAGTGTTGGCCTTTAGACCTTCTCCCTGCAGCAGACTATGACCAGAAGGGATCATTTCAAATGTGTTTAATGACGCATCCCTAATTTGTCCTACAAAACATTTCAAGTTCATGTTCCTTTTATTAGGACACTAGCAGGTGGTGTTTTAGTGTGGCTTTAAATGTCTCACATTTTAAACAGTTAGACTTTCATCAAGTCTACTGACAGAGAGTGAAGACAATCAGTGTCATATTCATTATGTGTTACCACAGTGAGTCAGTAAAGGCACCAAACTGGTCAAATTGGGAACCATCTGTTTTCAGAGCAAAACATTCTCACTCCAAACCCATCAAATATGTCAGCTTGGTCAGTGGCCATACACTTCAAACTATGACATTCAAGGTACCCCTCTAGCGTCAGTTCTGGACACTCAGGGACGGCCTGTCAATTTTTGCTTGTTACAAGCATAGTGTCTTTGCAAAATAAACTTCTATGTTCATAGGAAGTGTTGCCACCAAAAGCACTTGGTCAGGTTAAAAAAAATAGCATGGTTTGGACCAAATCAAGTACATTTATTACAAAACTTTAATTAGGTATGTCGCGATGGTAACTACATTACATAGTTTAAAAAAGTAAATGACTTTTGGTTTTACATAGGACACAAACAGCGATCTTCTTAATGAAAATCCTGTGTTTGTTTGACCCATCCACTCGCCACCCTCCCACCCTTCACAGGCTTATCAATCTTTAAAATAAGTCATTGTTGTGGATGGGTTTACATTGGCTTTAGTTGAAAGACCAGTGTTCTTAAGGGTGCCTTGTGCATTGGTATCAGATGCCAAGGGACACTGACCAAGCTGCCGTATTTTCCACCCTGGGAATAAAGACAGATTGCTCAGGGCCCACAGATACACCAGAACTCCTGCGCCTTTTGCATTTTAAATACTTGTTGAAGCCAGTAGTCATGACGTGGCAATGCAGGGCAACATATCACAATGCACCTCTGTTTTGTTCCCAGCACCCATGGAATAAAATTAGTGATGATTCTTTCTACGCCATTTACACCTTGAAAGGCATAGTTCGGATGTTTTGAGGTGGGATTGTGTGAGGTTCTTATCCATAGTCAGTGTGTTACCTACAGTAGATGTTGGTTGGCACGCACCCATTTTAGGAAAGACAGTCACAGGAGTACTACCATGGAAGTGAAGCAATGTACTGTTTTGGATGTGGGTCAGCAACAAAATGTATATTAGCCACCTAAAATCAATATCGGTTCAAGTGTATGCTATATTTAGAATATTTTCACTGCTTTACCTTGACACAGACAGTTCTTTACAATGGAGAAGCCGTTAACGGTTTTCCATCTATGCTGTCTTCAAAGCCACCAGACTCCACTGAAAAAAACAGTGCTTCTTTACCGCTGCCTAATCACTTAGTTACTTTATGTTATTGTGTAACTTTGGCAAATCCAAACTAACCCTTAAAAGCTAGAATCACGCAATAACATAAAGACACATTCTGATCAAGCCAGTTGTTGACCAGCAGCTCCTGTGTTTAGTAATGTTGAAAAACAGTTTTTGGCCTTGAAGAAAGGCCAAAACATACATGTATATATATATATATATATATATATATATATATATATATATAATGGCTTCAATTTCTGTTGAAAATCCCTTTTTTTTTGCTGCTCTTTTGCTTAGCTTCTATGGCGGAGTCCTGACTGCCTCTCAAAACTGGAGGAATGCCGACTGACATCCATCATAGGTAATACACTGACTGTATAAGTACCTCATACAACCAAACTTCAAAAGTGTGAACTATCTCTTTAACTTAGGATCTGCTTGTCCTATTGGAATCAGGAGGAAACACATGTTTTACTCATGCATGTGTAAATGCACACAGAATGCACTTTACTCAGTCAGACATCATCTTAAGTTAATTGTTTCTAGCGATGTTGCCTCCTTCTGTGCAGCAACTAATCAGCAATTAGTCTTACTAGTCCATACCCACTGGTAGCTTTGTCACCTTCTACCTATGCCAGTCCTCAATGCCTATGTGCAGTTTCACATAGACTGACAACGTCAGTGAGTAGAAAAACGTGGGACAGACAGAATGACTGACTGACAGAATGACACACTGACAGTTTTCGTGATTATGTACAGCATACCATACCATGACTTAGTCATACCAAAAATTAGAAAAAAAACCCCAAAACATTGGGCCACAGGGGGAGCCACAGCGATCGGTCGCATTTTAGCCATTTTTAAGCATTTTTCTGTTGTTATAGCGCCACCCAGTTGCCAATTAGAGTTAAATTTCTCCAGTCACCTTGAGGCGTCCTGTTCTACATATCTACCAAGTTTAGTAAAAATCGATATGGCGGTTAGGCCTAGATAAGAAATTAGCTCTCTAGCGCCCCCATTTTGTTTGATGGGGTCAATAATGGAGGGGTCCCCTCAGATTATGTGTGGTCATATGCCTACAAAGTTGTGTGGTGATTGGTGAAACCCTTGAGATGTTATACACCTTTATGTGATAAGCCACGCCCTCCACAATATTCATTACCTTATAGAAACTCAGTTTTAGTAAGTTTTCCAACTTTTGCCAAGAGGGAACTTTAGATATTGGTCCCTAGATTATGTTCACCGAGTTTCATGCAGATTGCTCAAACTTCCTAGGAAGAGATCGATTTGAAGTGTTTTTCAAAAAATTCAAAATGGCGGAAAATCTATATAACCGGAAGTTATGGGTCCTTGAGGCAAATTTGTTCCTCATGAGGAGAGGCATCTCTGTGCAAAGTTTCATGTCTCTATGACGTACGGGTCATGAGATATGCCCATTCAGATGTTGCGCTAGACTTTTTCCTCGCTGGTCATTTTGACCAACAGGATCGTAAAAATCCGGTCATAATCTATTTTTACCGGTCATTTTAATTTTCGTTTTTAAATGATAATAAAGATATTCAGAGACATTTAGTTTTCATTCATTCATTTTTTAATAAATCCAACAAGCAAGTTATAAAGTGTGCATTAATAAGGACATGAATGAAAAGATGAACAGACATCCACACACCCGTGCCATTAGGCTTCGCCCTGGACACACCGGACAGCACTAATGCATCCGGTGTGATCAACTGATGTAATATTGCTTCATTCGCATCCTCCCATGACCCTCTACCACTGTGCCAAATTTCACATGGATTGAGAAAAATGTGGAACAGAGACACAGACAGACGCACCCACAGACAGAGTTTTGGTCATTATATAGTAAGATGGCTGTAATGTTCATAATGAGATAGAACCAATGGCCAGAGCTACAGAAAATAAAACCCAAGCAGTTATATGTAAATGCAGCTAAAGGCCACAGGTAAAGGGTAAGGGATTAACGATACACAAAAGTCATGGTACAGTTCATACCAGTCAGGATGCGTAGGTTCATTCCTCATCTTTATTCCTGTGTCCTAACCAGTACACCATCCTAGACTGATAACGTTCATACTGTCTTCTTATTTAGGGGGTTGGCCTGACAGACTCTGATTGGTCTGTCAGGCCTACCAGCTGATATATGACACATCAGCAGCACGTCAGATGACGCTTCTGAGGAAGACTGGAGTCTCAGTCAAAACTGTCAAGCAGGTAAAACACATCTCCTTACAACTTGTCTGTCTGAATATAAGAAAACCTTAAAATAATACACCATCCTGTTGTCCAAACCTACATAAACTAGCCCTAATTAAATATTTCATACACATATAGAGTCCCAAGTTTTACCCCTGTAACTACAGTGATTGTGTGTTGGGCTATGAGCATTGCTGAAACAGACACTCAACACTGTGCCTGAATGCCTCCTACATAGACAGACAGAGGACTGTCAGCAGGATGTGCTACTTCACCACATATGCAGACACAGTGTAAGGTGCACTTCATCACTAATGCCATTTAATGGGGCTGGTACAGATGCATCTTGCCACATTGAAAATAAAATAAAGTGTAAATGTAACTATCTCGATTCTCTCACAAAGCAACTATCTGAATCCAAATATTAAAAAAAAACATACAAGAGGGGTGTCTGATGTGTTCACTGATGAGGATGATGATGTTTGACCAAACCAGGAAATATGCACATGCAGTTTGGATTGAGACAAGTGTGTCCACATGTGTGTGTCCAAATGGACAAAGACGAGGTAGTCTGTTTCTGAGTCTTTCACTGTATACTACTTTCACTGTCGTGTGCATATGTCTTCCATATTCTCCTGACACACCTCTGTTTATACAGTATGTACTCATTTAAATGCGAGCCATATGCCAGGTGGACAGGCTGCTTCAGCCTGGCAGCCAACAGAGTGGAGACGACACACGGGGCAGGTGTGTCATCTCTCTGCGTACCTTGCAGTGGACCCCCTGTTGTGCTTGTGGCTGGTGTTTGTACTGACTCTGACAGGTTGAAATTGGTGTGTGAGTATGAGACACCAGCTGTGACTCCTCCAATTGTCCCTCTTACACTGGTGGAGCCTGAACCTGTTTGTTTCCATGTGTGGTGTTGATAGTGCCGCAGTGTCACAAATATATTACAGTTCAAAGGAAAATATGCGCAGCTTGAAAATACACTTATTTCCACACCAACTCAGCACTTTATGGGCTCTAGTTTCGCAGACCGGGCGAGGCGGAGGCGTAGCACTCCTGCGCTTCGCCAACTGGGTGTGGCCAGGCGGATTTTGCAAGTTTGGCACACCGTGCGCACTGGCGCAGCTACTCCTTTTTCCCACCTCCGTCCCTCCTACCTGCGCAAGTCGGAAAGAGGGAGGAGAGAAGGCGTGGAGTGGGTTTTACACAGCCCATTCACATCACACCAATCAAATGAGCCCCTCTCCTCACCCTTAAATGCGCCGTGCGAAGGCGTAATGAGAGTTTACTCAATTCGCCATGGCAGAAGAGAGCAGCAGAGTCAGACGGCCAAACTTCTCCCAGGAGGAAACTGATGTTTTGGTCCGAGAGGTCCAAGCTCGCAGTGTCCGGATATACGGAACTGTATGGAACTAATGTGCCTGATACTCTGGAAACCTGCCTGTGAGGTTTTGGTGACGTGTGCGCACTGTCCGCCGGTCGGCCAAAATTCGGCTTACACCGGCTGCGCTCTGCCTGCGCTGACAGTAGACCTGGTTTCAGCTGGCGAAGCCTTTTGGCACGAAACTGTCACTGCGCCAAGCTGGATCTGTCTGTCAACCACAACTGTGTGTTTAAGAACTGTGTTTCATTTTTCTTAGATAACACGCCATGACAACAAACCATAAATTGAACGTGACTACAATAAGTGCAGATGAAATTACCGTGACTGACACTCTGCTGAAGCAGCAGTATGATGAACGCAGGGATGCAATAATAAAGCTCGATATTTCACTTAAAAAAATGAAGATGAAGAGGTGTGAGATAGACTCTGCCCTCTGAAATGCCTCCCCAGCAGGTGATAGTGTAGGAACAACCCATTCAGCTCATAAAGCCTGAACAGATCCCTCTGCACTGAACGCCCGCAGGCACTCTCAGGTTTATAGTGGTTAAACTGACAGCATTAAAAATTAACCAGAAAAGTACAATATTTCCACTGTATGTCTCTCAATTCGCACCGGAGGGAGAAATAAATCCCCCTTGCCTCCAGGTTGGAGCACCAGAGAACAATTTCCCCAAACTCAGAGTAAAGCAAACCCTATTTTTGTCAGTTTCTTCTGTTTGTCGATACATATGGGGTTTCACATAAATATCACACAAGGGTTGTTAGCGATGTGGTTTTAAACAAGCATCTCGATTCAGAAACCAAGAACTGTGTCACTTAATTAAGAGGACGATCAGAGTCACATCAGAAGATCAATATCAATTATCTGGGGTGTATTTAGCCTAGCTAACCACAAAGACTGGAAACAAGGGGAAATGGTTAGCTTTGCTTGGACTGGAGTTACAAAAAGCAATACCTTAACACAACTCTGAGCTTGATCATGAAACAGTCTTGTCCTTAATGATGGCAAACCTTCTAACCCCTCAAGTAGTCCGTTGGTACAGCCATAAGATAAGAAAATGGACAGGAAATTAGGGTGGTGTAAGACATCATCATGAAATTGCATGTGACGGCCGTGGGAGCATCAGAGCATCTTTGAAATGAGGAAGACCAATAGACAAGAGAGTGAAGGAACAACGGAAACAGACAATATCAGCTGTCTGAACACCGGACCAAAGCTGCTCACAGCGTTGACTGCAGGGGATCAAAGGTCATAAACCAAGAGTACTTAAGTCGTGATAGCAAGTGATCCATCTCCATGGCAACTGTACCAACTACATCAGCTGATAAAGACTTAAGGCCAAGACACAGAGGCAGCAAACGCCACATTAAAAATACACCCTTATTTTTTTCAATGTACGACCCCAAACTGGCAGTGGCTCCACATGCATCGGCACTACCGCACACCCCACCCCGTGGCAACCCCCCCACTCTCTGCTTGTATGTACCAGGTGCCACAGCAGCTCTTTTTCTCTTCTCTGTGGCAGCTAAACTCCTCTCCTCACCGTAGATACATAAAGAGAACTCTGTTGCTATTGCTTTGTCTCATGTGTGACAAAGACTGGATGATGACGGACGACGGATGACGGAGCTTAACGGTTATTGCCTGGTGAGTCATAGCTCTGGAGACTGGCTCTTCAGGTGAGAAAGTTTAAGTAGTGGGTGTCCACACATGATTTTAAGCTAATGCAGTGGTGGAAGACGTCTACAGATACAGTGAAAACAGTAATAGTTTTGTGTGATTGTCTGCCAAAGAGTCCACTAGATGGTGCTCATGAATTATTCCTGGTTGGGTTAGCAGAGGTCTCAAGTCAGCAGTGTTTGGCAGGAAGTTCATCAAAACAAAGACGGGGCACCAAAGAAAGAAATCAGAAATGTGCCGTCGGTGTTTAAATCAAACATCTGGACTTAAGACACATGCGATTTGCAAGCAGTGTCATATGAGATTAAAATACCCTGGTAAAAATACGACGAACATGAGGACTCACCTTGTACTGCACCATCCAGAGATAGCGTTAGCCACTGACGGCCAAGCTGACGCTAAACCTGCTCCGACCCACTGTTGCCAACTCCTCAGTAAGAAAAGTAGCTATTGGCTGTCCTAAAAGTCGCTAGAACTCGCTAAATGACGTCATCGCCTAATTTGCGTAATTGTCCATATGCATGTAATTGTAATGGATGCTGTAGGAGAGAGGAATGACATCGTGGGAGAGACAAAAACTGAGTAAAAAAACACCCTGAATATGTTTAGAACTACAAATGAACCTTTTTTCAGTGATTTATATTAGACAAAGAAAATTTTACATTTACATCCTGCCCTGACTGTAAACCAGGTCGGGATCAGAGCGATAGATCAGCCAGCGGCGGTTCCGCGCATGTGCGATTCACTTGCAGTCTGGACGTGGAGGGGTTAACGTCTCCTGCTCTGACTGCTGCTGGGAGGGAGGACTGGGCTGTCTGTGAGTGCTTTGGGGCGAGAGAGGAGCTCACGGCAGCATCCGCTGCCCGTTGAGAAGACTAAGAATGATAGGTGCTCTCACAACAAAGTCTCCAGAAGTCTTCAATAACATCAGAAAAAGTCGCTAGATTTGTCGCTAGTCGCTTTTTCGAAAAAGAGTCGCTAGAGGGGTCTGAAAAGTCGATAAATATAGCAACAAAGTCGCTAAGTTGGCAACACTGCTCCGACGAAAAATCAACCAACACTGTACACACCTAGCTTAGCAAAACTACCATCCACCTCTGAGAGAGCTAAGAATATAACACAGTCCATCACCTACTTCATGTGCAAAGATCTGCATCCATACAGCATTGTTGAAAAGAAAGGCTTTTGTTACACGCTTGAAATACTGGAACCCAGGTATGTGACTCCGTCCTGACGTTTTTTCACCAACACAGCCATATTAAAGCTCTACAGAGAAGTGAAGCATGAAGTTGAGGAATCTTTGAGTACAGCAGGAAGGGTGGCATTAGCTAACTATTAACATGACGCCTGGACTTCAAGGTCAATGGATTCATATGTGACGAAAACGGTATATTATCTCACAGAGAACTGGCGACTGCTGTCTCATGTTCTCCAAACTAAAGCAGTACACCAAAGTCACACCGGAACAAACATTGCAGACCTCCTGCAAAACGCAGCACAAGAGTGAGGGATTGTGGCTGTAACAGACAACATGGGTGTTGCCATTCAGTTAGGTACAATTCGGTTAGGTAACCATTCATATTGCCATTGCAATATTGCAATAATATTGTATTGTGATAACATCATATCATTTGTCCCATGGCGATTCCCACCCCCAGTAACAGGAACTTCACTTAAAGACTTTTATTTTGTCACAAGTTTTATTTACATGTTATATCCTAATACCTAGCACACCAGTCACTGATAAATTATTTATGATAGAGTTACAATAGTGCTCGAAACTGGCAGCTTAACTACACATGAAAGATTCAGTGAAAAAACTGGAATCAATGAGTGGGGAAACATGATGAATGCAGAAGCCTTCATACAGAGCACAAAGGGTCATTGAATGGTTGAGTATGAAAACGCTGTGAATCATATGCTGTGGCCTTCCTTTTTTTTAACTACTGTGTAGAAAAACATGCTTTGTTTTTCAGCAAAGCTTGTAACACATTGGTTCAGTGTCAGTTCTATTACAACTGACGGTTTGAGTAAATGATTCATTTACATTAATTAAACGAAACTATTGAGAAGCTAAATGTCAAATACATACACTCTCCTTATAAAGCCTGTATTTGCTGAATAAAAACAAACAGCCAAACTTTTAAATGTCAGAGTATTCATTGATAAACCAGGCAGGTATCTTGTGTTTTTCTGAGGGAAATATAACACATAACTGCTTAGCATGTACAAACAGCGAGCTGAGGTGAATCAGACATTGTATTCTGATCACATACTTGAATACAACATACAGTCGTACATACCTGCTATCACTGCAGGCTGTTTCCTACTACATGCTGCCCCTTTACAAACTGGATAGCCCCAACCTCATCATTCTGTTTACTCTGCTGCATCTCTCTGATGTACATATTCTGCCCTGCGGATAAGTTTATATTACATATACCTGTTTCATGTACACATCTCTATTCATCTCACTATCTTGCTGCTGGGTGTAACAATGTTCTCTGTAATGTAAAACTGACCTGTGCCTGCAGTGTGATCTGAACCCTGCCTCTGAACCGCACGTGATATTCCACATCACAGAGCAAAAGCTGGTGTATGTGTGTTTGTGACAGAGAAAGAATGGTGTGGCGGTGCCATATATATTTTCACTTCTTTCCTGTGTAGGGGGACACTCGGAGCACACCAGCGTCATCTCCTGCCGCGTGTGTTTGTGTGTCAGGAACCGGTGCAGATGTCCGCTGTGTATTTGAATCAGTCACAGCACACTGCCTCCCAACACAGCTGAAAATCCCTTCTCACGGCCTGCTGACGAAAACAGCCCATTTGGACAGGAAGATCACAGCACCAGAGGCTGTGGAAGAGCTGCTGTCTGTGCCTTTCATTTTAGAGTCCTCTAATAAAATAATGATGAGAGATGGCTGGCTCTGAAAACTATGTAGAAACATAAGATAGCCATGTGGATTAAGTGCAATTCACCAGAGTCTTTGTGTCTGATACTATTTATTTGATCGCAGAATGCACAAATACATATTAATGAAGTGACTGATAAATCACATTAACTAGGTCACCCAGCTTCCACTACAAAAAACCCTTTATATATGAAGATTAAAAAATACTGTAAATTGATAGGACTCAGTACCATGGCAATCGGCCAAATATCCAGCTTTACACATTACTGAATCTCGGAGATGTCAACTTGATCTAATTTTACTTTGAGTTATTTGTATCAACATGTTACATGATGTAAAACAGGGCAGAATCGTTCCTTCACACAGTGTAAGAATTACTGATATGACAACATTACAGACATGCTGTGGTAGAGATTACTTCAGCCAACCTCCCGCTGGAAAACCAATCCCTTCCCAACAGGCCTGTTGTCTAAAATATGGCCTCCAAGTTTTGGTGTGTTTCCTTTGCTGCATTGTACTGAATTGTACCATTTGACTCCTTTTGTGTTAGGGCACACCTTATTGTGTGTGGATACTAGTAGTTGTGGTTATGTACTCCCTCTGTAGCTGTGACAGACTACACCAACATTATTACATATTCCACAAGATAAATAATCCAGTAATAAAAGAACAAGTCTTCCAGCCCATTTGACCACACAGGTAATTTGTACCTACCCTCGAATATGACCCACTAGAGGGTTTTCATCATGTTCTCATCTTAACTTATCAAATGTCACTGCTTTGTCAATGGACTTTTACTCCTAAATATGACGCGCAAGGTATCCTCCCATGTCTGCTGTTGTTGTTCTGGGACAGTGCGTCAGTTTACCCTCGTCACATGCACTGTGTCTTCTCAAAATACATTTCTGTTTTCAAAGGAAATGTACAGTTTCTGCTCGTCAGGTACAGTCAGAGTCAGTCTTTTTTTTTCAAAATACACCTCCATCCATCCATCCATCCATCCATCCATCCATCCGTTTTCAACTGCTTATCCGCAGCCGCAGGCCGAGCGAAGCATTCCAATGTCCCTCTCCCCAGCAATGCTTTCCAGCTCCTCCTGGGGGACCCCGAAACATTCCCAGGCCAGACGAGATATGTCATCCCTTCAGCGTGCTCTGGGTCTGCCCTGGGGCCTCCTACCAGTGAGACATGCCTGGAACCAATCTAATACCTCTAATGGGAGGCGCCCAGGTGGCATCCTGATCAGATGCCCGAACCACCTCAACGGACCCCTTTCGACGTGAAGGAGCAGCAGCTCTACTCTGATCTTCTTATCCTATCTCTAAGGCTGAGCCCAGCCATCTTTCCGAGGAAACTCATTTCAGCAGCTTGTATTAACGAACCCATTCTTTCCCGTCATTACCCAGAGGTCATGACCATAGGTAAGGATTGGGACCTAGATGGACCAGTAAATCGAAAGCTTTGCCTTCTATCTTAGCTCCCTCTTTACCACCTTGTATTTACATTAATTTCTTTGTGCAAAAAAAAGCACATGGTTGAATTTAAAAAACAAAACAAAACAAAACATCATGGTTTGGCTCAACATTTGCATGAGAAGCAAACAGCCCACTCTCAGGTGAAAGTCCAGGTTTTGTTGGACCCATCCACCTCACTAAAAGGGACGTTTATAGGGCTACCAGTATCCTTAAAACGATACCGATACCAATTGAGTACTTAATTCGATACTTTTTAAAAACTTCATTCGATATTAATCATGTGAATAGAAAGCAATCAGTTACGTAAATGTCTCCACTCCTCCCCATTCAAAAGATTTTTACACAAATACATTTTGAAAATAGCTCCATCCATATCCCTGCACCCTTTCTCCCTCACACATACTCACAAACAAACAGCCCTCCACTCCACCCTTTCCCATTGGGTCCACGGGATGGGCAGTGGACTCAGGGGAAATGAGGTAACACACACACCCACACACCCACACAGAGAAAACACAGTGGCAATGTAGCACCATTCAGGCCTTTGTTCTGCTCTGTCCATCAAAGCTGTCAATCTCGGGGCATTTCTCATTGCGGCCCCCCCTCCTCTCTCTCCCCCTCTCCAGACCTAGTAAGCTAGCGTTAGCACACATGCCTACAACATGCCCTAAACGATTACTTAACAACAAATGTTTTAACACTCAAAGGATGAGTACTGTTAGCCTAGTAACCATTTATATATTACCCGAAGTTATCGACAGTGCGCCGTGTCCTGTTGAGAAGACGACGATGCTGGTGTTGAAGAAGCCGGCTTCGCAAACACTGTGCAGTTCTCCACCCTGAAGTTTTCTCTGTGTTTGATGAGGTGCTTTATCATGTAACTCGTATTCCCAGTTTTCCCCGAAATAATCTTACCGCATTTTATGCATTTATTTGTACCAGGCGTGTAGTACAGCCATACTTTTGAGCGTTTTGCTGGCATCTCGGAATGCTGACCAGCCAACTCCGCCACAGATGCAGCGTGCACGGCTTCAACCCGCTTCACCGCCATACAAACTGTTATTGTTGCGGTGGTGGACCAATCAAACGGCGCATTGAATCGAAGAACGCTTGCGGTGATTGGCTGCGAGCAAAACAATAGAAACATTTTTTCAAGATCTGGGTACAAAAAGAAACGATTGCAGGTATCGTTTGACAGGCGCAGTTTCGATACTACTTGGTACTGGGTTGTTTCGGTCGATACCTGAAAGGTACCGAGTACCGATACCCAGCCCTACTTTTATATTACGTTGTTGCCTGGTGGTATTAAAAACTGACACTGCCTGGTGCATCACCTGACTTCCTCTTTGGTTCCCATAATAATTACTGCAGCCACTAGAGGTCACTGCCTAACAATAAACATAAATACAGGCTGTAATAAGCTGCCTGTTTAAACAACCTATGGAGTCTATTTTTTCTTCTGGATGGTTTCCCCCAGTCTTAGCACTACAAACTTCATAACAGTTTTTTTGGACAGTTGGGGAAGATGAAAACAAGCTGTAAACATAACCTATAGCACTGACATATTATCATCTTTTAAGTTGATAGGGCAAACACATTAGCAAACAGTTACTTAGACATCCAGGATTCCTGGAGCAATGTTGGCATACATTTGAAGTTCCATTTTTCACAGGTATTCAGTATTCACTCTCATGTTAGTTCTGCTTTGGTCTCAACCAACTTCTTAAAATCATATAGTAACCTTTTCGCTGCTAAATGCTTCACCAAATTTACCATCTATTTGCTAACTTTGTCTGTCTGCTGTTCGGTGTTGAGCAGGTGGTGTACATGATTTTATCAATCTACAGTAAATGTAATTTTTTGCTGTGAAATGTATTTATCAGTTGATGTGTGATGGCAGGAAGAAAGTGGAATACATTAATGAAAGACCTTTACTGATGAAAAGATCAATGCCAATGTCAATTAGCCTAGCTTAGCATGACAGCATAAACACTGGAGGCAGGGGAAACAGCTAGCCTGGCTGTGTTCAAAGTTAAGAATATGCTTATGACTATGTAGGGTATTCTTCGAAATTACATGCTGTATGTCTTGATGAACAACAGTTTGTCTGTCTGTCAGCACATACAAAAAAGCACATACAATAATGCTAAGCTAGGCTAATCACCCCCTGATAAATAGAAAACTGCCATGTAAAAGAGATGAAATAGAAGGATGGGATGAAGGAGAGTGTAAATGGGATCTTCCCACACAGGACCAGTGCCAGTCCTCATAGGCCAATTAGCACCCACCCACACACACACACACACACACACAGAGCTCGACTCCCCCATCACGTCCCTTGCCTAGCCAAGGCCAATTAAGCTGGCACTCTCTTTTGGCCTTAACTAAACTCTCACACACATGCGCACACACATATGCACATTTTCACTCACACACAACCACACACACACTCTCTCTTTCCCTCTCTGTCACTCTCTCTGTCAGGGACAGATGGACATGTGTGTGGCTGATAAAGAAAGGTAGTCTCACTCCCTTCCCTGAAGGAGCTCAATGAAGATTGATAGCACCACTTAACTAAACACACACACTCAGATTAATAGTCAGGCTCTTGAGAACTCTTTGGAGAGTGTGTGTTTGCCAGAAGTCTGCAGAACTAAGCAAACTTAAACTACCTTTGACTAGAACATTATTGGTTGTTGTCATTACCAAACTTCTTGAGCTCTGGGTGTTGGCGTGTAGGAGTTTCTGAACTATGGTATATTTGGAGTCATATATTTCATTTAAACCAGTTAAATGGGAATGGTTTGTTACACAAGGGAACTCAGATGGGAAATATATGATATTTTCATATATCATTATTTTAAATTTCTCTTTATTTAACTTAACTCAACTTTTGGTCCCTGTCATGTCATCAACACCAGATCAATTTTTAATTTCAAATGCACAATAGTTCCTATGATATCTTATCCTGGTTTTAATCATGTTTGTGATGATATGGAACATAAGCTGGTTATTAATATCCCTGTATGATTCTAACATTATCAGCTTACTGATCACCTGTCAAAGACTGCCTTTGACTTCCAAACATCAAACAGTGTCTGTTATTTCTGTACTGAGCTGCAGGTATCCTCATTATGACACTTTCACTTTTGCCTGCCCTGAAAACGTTTTCTGATCAAACATTTCTTTTGATTCTATTTCTGATATTTTTTTTGGCTTCACTGTAGAACTTACAGTGAATATTTTAGGCCTGCGGTAAAATGAGTCAAGTAGTTCAGATATGTTTGACAGGCTATCTTCCATCAAAAAATACCATGGTCATTTGTACATATTATGATTTTGTTTATAATTGGTTATGCTTATTGTTATGCATTGTAAGTTAATTGTAAGTCAGGTGCTGCAGTATAAAAAGTTACAAAGTCTGTGTAGAAAGGAGGTCAAATTGGATGGATAGGTCAAACAAACACAGGACTTGGATCCAGGAAAGCACTGTTCATGTGTGAAACATCAACAAAATGTCAACACTGAGTTATTTTAACTTACATACCTAACTTTACTTATGCAGCATACTGATGTTAATGAGAGGACATAAGTTTCATAAAAATAGGGCTCCTTTGACAGAAAATTTTGAGCATCAAACACTTAATTTCCTACATTCTGGTGAATTTCAGTGCACATATTTTTGTCTTTTCTCCATCAATTTATGGTGTAAATTTCATTAACGTTGTCAAAACAAAAGTCCTGTGTTGCTTTTATGTTTTTATCACTGGGGGGTGGGGGCTGGGACACATTTTCTAAATATTACGGGATGTGTGTTCTCAAACCATGATCTTTTCCTAAACCTAACTTAGTAGTTTTGTTGCCTAAACCTAACCATATTAACTACATGTTTAAAAATGCAACTGTAAACGACCATGTTATTTTGGGAGTCACCGGCAAATGCCCTACTCTTTAGTTGAGGTATGAAGGTGTGTTGATGTCCTGCCCCTGGTGGGGGTGCTAAGTTAGGATATGCTCCTGTGGGTCATATTAAAGAGTAGGAGCAAACAATATGTGTAGTTGCATGGGTTGGAGGACTTGTTGGTTTTACACATAAAGTGATCGACATAGTAACATCACACATTTGTTTGTGGACTCACTTTTTTTTTAAGATTATTTTTTGGGGCTTTTTGCCTTTAATTGATAGGACAGTATTAAATCTCCATGCTCAATACTGTCCTATCAATTAAAGGAGAGAGAGGGGCCAACATGCAGCAAAGGGCCCAAGACTGGAAGCAAAACCATGGCCGCCAATGCAAGGATGTTGCCCCTGTACTTGGGATACCCACTCTATCTTCTGAGCTACAGGGCGTCCCATGGACACACATTTTGAAGCCTTGAAATCAGCATTTTGGCTGTGGCCATCTTGGATTTTTGGAACCAGAAGTCACTATATTTGGACGAGATAGTGGAGCTGTGGAGGAGGGAGGGGTGGATCTGACTGTAGTGATGCCTCTTAGACAGCCTGTTACTCAAAGTAGCTCTGCCCGTAAATATGCATGACTTAAAGCCTTGACAAAATGTAAATAAGTCAGTCATATAAAAACTCACCCCTGTACAGTTGTCGTGAAGGTGGAAATTAGCTACAGACACCTAAACTGTTTTTTGTACCAGGCATTTTAACGTGGGGATCTATGGGGATTGAGTTGCTTCTGGAGCCAGCCTCATGTGGCCATTTGTGGAACTGCAGTTTTTGGTAACCCAGGTTGGCTAATTTCTTTTAGCTCAGGAGGTTGCAGCTTGGCTTAACAGCCATACAGCTTGGCCAGAGTCTTTTCAATCTCAGCATTACCAAAAGTATAGAGGTGTTTTCACCTGCAGAATGCTACTGAAATAGACTATGGCAACATCTGACACTATAGCCAATACCTATTAATCACCAAATGCCTGGATTGGTGGTCCTAATCTGTATCCTGTAGATTGATTTGGGACATCCTTACTGTTCTTAATCCCAGGGTGTGGATCATTTTCTATCATCACAGGCTATCTTCTGTTGAACCTACTGACTACTGAATTTGTATCACAGTTATGAGTCTTCCTGATATGAATCATTTTCTAAAGTTTGCATGGAGCAAGAATTCCAAGGCTACATGATTCTGACACAGTGATGTGAGCAAATGTACCACAGCATCAAAAAATAAGCAGGAGCCAGCATGCTAATTAAATGGCATCATCCCAAAATATAATGTGGGCATTGGACATTAGTGACAGACTATTAAAGGTAGATCAGCTGTCTGAAGTTAATTACATAAGATGTTTTCATCCTCTTTGGTAGGAGGTGCACTATGCATCCACCTAGCTTACCTATGCCTACAAACGTCCCTGGTTAAACAGTAAAATATTTGCACTGCTACAATATAATTTTCATGCGACAGTGGGGCATTTTCTGACCCTACCTGAAATCTGCTAAACCTAGTAGGCCCAACAGTACAAAAAAAAGTACAAACAATGTTAGCAATGGACAATCTTAAGGTGAGGTCTGTGACATCAAACAGTGTTTTAACTGCATCAATGCTATGAACTCAAGCTGCAAAGATGGATGGTCTGTGTGTACTTCTGGCTTTATATTGACAAAGTCCACTGTCAATTTCAGGATGAGCAAAGTGAAAACTGTGTTATGTAAGGCTTTTACACTACAGCGGACAGATCAATTGCATTTCCACCTCTAGGTTTTCTAAGGGTGGGTTAGAAGGTTAAGTAAAAATATTACAGCTTAGTGGGTTCTGGATGGCTTACCACTGCAGAGAGCTGAGTTCAGCTCTTCAGAAAGAGGTGGGAAAGGCAAGGCAGCAAATTTTCAACCTGAGACTTCTGTATTTTCAACTTCTATTTGCTTTGTCAAAAAAGAAAAAAAAGAAAAACAGGCTTTCTTTCCACAAAGCTATTACCTTTCATCAAATCAATTACAACGCTAACAAGCCCACCATGTTGGTTGTTACAAGCAAAGGCCTAAATCTTTCTCTGGCAATTACAAATAGAATACTTCATGCAGGACTTCTGGGAAACTTGTTGGACATGAAACCATCCAAGGGAAAGTTGAACGATGTGAAAACCTGGAGCAGTACAATCCATTGTGATCACTGTGTCCTCTGAATATCATTGTGATGATCTGACCTGTGTGACCTGGGAGTCGTGTGGAATACTGAATTATAGTCAACAGCTTGGTGTTCACAAAAGCACAAATGTTCCTGAACTTATTCGGTGAAGTCTGTTGCAGGTTGTGGAAGATTTAATCACTCTACCCAAATTACATGATGTGCTGCAGATGGAAGGGACATACTTGAGCTGGTGCCTTTGCATGGTAATAAGGAATAAATAAACGAGAAGGGCAGAACCTCAAATCTAGTGATGTCCAAATGAAGCTTCATGAACCACCAGTCGTATTTGCTGAACCCACTAGATGGCGCTGTTGGTGTAATGAAAAAGGCTCAAGGGATGCCAGTGCAGTTTGGTTTCAATTAGCAATGGCCAAATAATGCTTCATGAACCATTTTCTTTATTTTTTGGGTCCACTCTAGCACTCTTTATTCAACAAAGGGTTGAAACCAAACTGTATTGCCATCCCTTGAGCCTTTTTCATTACACCAACAGTGCCATCTAGTGGGTTCAGCAAATACAACTGGTGGTTCATGAAGCTTCATTTGGACATCACTACTCAAAACCTCCAAAAAGTTGAGTGATTTTGGTAAGAATCAGCCTCTGGTCCAGACCAGTACAGACTCAAATTTATGTTTCATTGTTATAATCACATTTAAAATAGATTTTCAATGTGCATAAACGTTTTTAATTTGTAAATGATTTATATCAAAGATAAACAGGTAGGACCAGCTCACTTCATTATATGAACTCCAGCCAACTGAAACTTGTGGTGTGGCACAAATCAGAGTCAAGTGCATATTGCCCGGTGCATTGGGGGCATGCTAAAGGCACACCTGTCAGGAGGAATACATTATCATACAGTATAGGTGAGCGTGCTAGAGGGTGTGAAAGTTATGGTCAGTTTCATCCCCTTTAAACACTGCACTCTCCCCGTCACAGTGACAGTTTGAGCATCCTGTGGAGAGTTTTCCTCAGATGAAACGTGTTGTCTGAAACCTGCAAAGCTTCAAATATGAAGCTCCTGTTACAGATTGTTTTGACCACTTGGGGGCAGCAAAAACGAGATGTAAACACAGATACCTTTTAAGTTTATATGGCTAACAAGACCTTCATTAGCATTCATTTGTTGTTTTTCTGGCAACCCAGTGAATGTAAGTCTAACACTCACTCTCTTTGTAGCTCTGTTTTGGTCTCCACCAAGTTCTGTGGGAAATATCTGTCTTTTTAGCTGCTAATTGTTCCACTGTTTTCATCAGCTCGCTGTTAAATTTGTTGTCTGCTGTAGAGGTACTGTTTGGTAGTGTATAGTTGATTTATTAGAGCTTTTTCCCCGAAAATAAGAAGGGTCCAGGGGCAGACACACCACACCTCATTATCTGCCTCCTGTTCCTCATGATCCTCCCCTGTCACTGTATCATACATCTTGTTCCACCTCCTTTCCTCTAGTGTTAACCAATAGCTCCATGGCTGTGCACTAAATGGATGTATTATATGAACAGTGCAATTGTGGCTAGCTAACGTAAGCTGAGATGCTAGAAGAGGCCATTTCTTTTTCCTGGGATGGCGAAGGCATCTGCCCCTGATTGGCTCACCCAGACATTATTATGTTGTGTTCACACAAATTGCAATGTGAACTTTCACGTCCTTTACTCACACAATTTTGAATACTGGATATATTATCTATCTATCTATCTATCTATCTATCTAAATATATATATATATATATATATATATATACATATATATTTTTAGATATATTATATTTTGTCTTGACTTGCTTCATACACATGAACAACTTGGGTCATATGTGTGTAAAATCGCTGAATCAATGAATGAGCTTCTGGCGTCATATGTCCTCAGAAGATCTCAATGCCTATCGGCTAATCGGTTGTTGAAGTTCAGATTTTTCACCCCTTGCGAATAAGCATATGACACGAAATCACACTATTCACTTTATTCACGCTGCTTAATTTGCATATTTTGCAACATTCGCACTGCATCCATTACGCCACCCAGCAGAAACTTGTGTCTAATCCTGTCTTATCTTGTACATTTAATCATGGGAAATGTTTATTCACGCCCGGTGTGAACACATTACCCTAACCCTAAACAATCTTACTTATCTTTCCTAAACTTAAACAATCCCAGCAACAAAGGCAACAAGCATTACCTGATCAGTTGGAAGGTATGGCTAGCTAACATAAGCCAAGGTGCTGGTGGAAATGGGGTTTATTAAAGTGCCTAGCTAACCTTAGCTGAGTGTGTTCAACTGAAGTCCAGAGTGCTAACGTTATCTGAGATGCGAGCAGAAATAAGTTGGGGAAGGGCCATGATGAGTGGGAGAGCAGTGAGGGGCAGCAGGGCCTTGTGTCTTGAAACACAGAGTGAGAGTGAACCAAAATATAACTGCATGAACTTAAACAAACCAATGAGCTGACAGATGCTCAAACCACAGAGTTGTGTTGGTTTGTCACGACAAGTGACATGTGTCATATTACATGTCGTCATTTGATTCATTCTCCACATAAAAATATTAATTGGAGCAGCTTTAACTTAAATTGGGTGATAATAGTATGATTTGTGACCATGGCAACTACCACTTGTAGTTACCACATGGCTCTAAGGCCATGACAAAGTGGGAGGCATAATGTTTCAGAGATTAGATAAAGTAAATTATATAGCTGAAGTAACTGATTTATTTATAAAACTCAAAAGGCACTGGATGGGTACATCAGTGGTATACAATCACAGGTGCAGAGTGTGCATGAAAATAAAGACAATGACACTGAGGAGGAACTAACACTGTCATATACCCAGAGGGGTGCTTGCAGGGAGTGTGAGAGACAGACTAGATTTTCATTGACTGGAAACACTGGGCCCAGGTGTTAAGAGAACGGACCAACCTGCCAACCAAACAGTGTGGTGAATTATAAGAACACTGCTGAATAGGCAGCAGGGGTCGCCACGTAGTATACTAAAAAGACCCTGTGGTAGGAAAGCTGAAAAACAAACTAAATGCTCAGAATGGAGACTGTGCGTATTGGAAATGCAAGATTTTATAACCGTCTAATAACAGTCAAATACATTTTGTTTTCATTCAGTCTGGTTCCGTTGACACAGTTGGATTTTACATCCCCAAACAATCAACTTCCATTTAATTACTTTCATTTTGCTTATATTGGCAATTTGTTAGTTTTGTATGAATCTTTTCTATTTGTTTTTTGCTTGGTTTGTTTTTTAAATTGGTCTTAAATTGGCAGACAAATCTTTTCACAAATTTATACACTTTGCAGAGTGAAATCAGCAGATACCCCATGCAAAGTAGAGAGACGAGAGTTGTGAGTGATGGCAGAGAGAATGACCTGAACCTGAACCAAAACAGTGTTACCACAATGATGCATCAGTCCCTGTCCACAGAGCCACCAGACACCGCTGCTCCGGCTCCTCTGAAATGACAGAATGAAGCCACAATGTGCATTTCGTTAGCCCCCCCTGCCGTGTGTGTGTGTGTGTGAGAGAGAGATTTAAGGAGAGTGTCACAGGTGAAGAAGTTGGGGACAACTGTTTTACAAAAAAAGTATGGTGTACTAAGCTGTATGACCTGACACTTTTTCTGTGAAATGATCTGAGGAGGTGAATCGGGAGGAAGACGAAATGTTCACTCCGAAGCATTCTAAGCAGATCTGTGTGTGTGTGTGTGTGTGTGTGTGTGTGTGTGTGTGTGTGTGTGTGTGTGTGACCCAGCCTACAGCTTTGAAAAGTTTCTCCCTCTCTGTAGCCACACAGAACAGACAAACAGGGAAAGAAAGAAATAAAAGGCTGGGGGACAAAATGACTCAGGAGAAATAAAGACAGTCTTATGTCTTAGTAAGAGATAGAAAGACGGAGGCAAGGAGACATGGAATTTCAACGGTAGCCGTAATATCAGCTGGATATCTAATTTGCTGTTAAGATAAAGACTGATGCCGCATTGCTTCTGGTGGTGTTCCCTTGATGCAACAAAAGCCAGTGGCTAAATCAAATTAACATCTCCTCTGACTTGGTGTCCCCACAAGCACAAATCAAGGTGCTGAATTGCAAACAGGACCAGAGCAACAGAGCAAATCAATGCCGCCAGGCCCTAGAGTGTGTGTGTGTGTGTGTGTGTGTGTGTGTGTGTGTGTGTGTGTGTGTGTCTGTGGGTGTGTGAGTGGTTTGAAGCACTCTCCCCATTTGTTTGTTTCCAAGGAGGCTGCAGATTCCAGATGAATAGCCAGAGAGGCAGAGTTGGGAGAGATAAAAAGGGTTTAAGTGAGGTCCTGGTTAAAATTAGCCTTACTAAAGGACTGCTGGCACTCTTAATAATCATTCTGTCCATACACACACATGGTCTGACACAAGTATTTTATTCAAGGAACTGATAGACAGCAAAGAGAGGAGTGTGACCATGCAACATTTGACTGATGGTAGGGCATAATTTAACATCATAAAGCCGCTTACGCTGTTTTTCCAATAAGCCATAATGACGGAGGAAAAACATTGGCAAGGAAGTGTGTTGGAAACTGCTTTGAATAGATGTCACAAAGATATTTAGTACAGCAGGTAGTAGCTGCTGGTGACTGTGGAAGTTGTCTTTGCTTTTATTTTTCTGTGACACAGCAAGAAACCTCTTTTTGAAGTTGCTGCCATCAACTCTGTCTCTAAACTTCCTCTAATTGTTTGCTGCAGACTGAGGAAACAGAAAGATGAAAGAAAAGAGAGGGAGAGAAAAACTGACTGGATTTTTCATGCAAGAAATGTTATGTAAATAGAGTAAATACAGACCGACCAAACACTAAGTCCTAAAGAATAAGGAGTTTTTTTCGGTTCAGTTTTCAGTTTCCTCCATCTGTTTTCACACAGGATGTAGCTTAAATACATATTGATCACGAACTGATCAGTACTGCTGGTTGTGTATGGGTAGCACATAACCCGAGCTGTTTGAAATGCAACAGTTTTTGGTTAGATTGAAATTTTCTTTTTCGACATCAGATCAATTTAAATGATAAAATTAAATCAACAGGGATTGAGCCAATAATTATAATTTTAATCACAGACAAAACATACAATCAACTGTAACAATTACGTGGCTCACTGAGTATTAGAGGCTGTATCCATATTTTCTGCAATTGTTCCCAATAAAGAAACATTGTATGCAGCTGCAGACAGCCATCTAGAGAAAAGGTGTTGCCCTAGTGTCTTTTTCCCCAGGCCTCTCAAAGTGCTTCTAGTTGAAAATCTCTGAATTTTTCAGAAAGGTGCTGCTGCTCCGACAGCTACTGTCTATATCAAACTGTATGATATGTCAGTCAGAAACTATCCAGTCCATTCTCATTCCCAGCTTGTCAAAAATACCACTGCTTTGTCAGAAATTTGGCATCACGCGCCAACGCAAAAAGCATCATTTGGGGTTATATGACACACAACTGGGCAGTGTGTTTATAACGCCACCTGTGTATCATACTGCTACGAAAGGTGCATCAGTTTATAACACTGCCGGACAGTGTCAGTTTGAAACATAATATAAGGAGCTGGAAAATCTGGGAAGGTGGATGGGTCCAACAAACCTCAGACTTTCACCTGCAATGTTAACAACAGATGCAGTGGAGTACCTACTGCGTCATATGTAGACATGAAAGTCCACTAACTTTTATCACTGTACGTGTTGTAAGCTTGATGTTAACTTTGAAGTCAACCCCTTTGTTAACTTAATGTTACGTTAGCTTCCTAGCTGATGTTAAAGGGATAGTGCACCCAAAAATGAAAATTCAGCCATTATCTACTCACCCATATGCCGAGGGAGGCTCTGGTGAAGTTTTAGAATCCTGACAACACTTCCGGAGATCCAAGGGGAGAGGGGGTAACAACACAATGGAGGCTTACGGCGCCCCAGATTCAAACGTCCAAAAACACATAATTGAAACCACAAAATATCTCCATACTGCTTGTCCGTAGTGATCCAAGTGGCTACGCGGTGTACAGAGAGGCAGTTAGAGCTACAGGCTACAATGAGGCTAAAAACAGAGTTCAAATGACGTTTTTCCAAACAACTTTTTATGTCGGGGCTTCAGGACACTTGGATCACTATGAACGAGCAGTATGGAGATATTTTGTGGTTTCAATTATGTGTTTTTGGACGTTTGAATCTGGGGCGCCCAGCCTGCATTAGGTGGAGTTGTGTTGCTACCCCCTCTCCCCTGGGATCTCCGCAAGTGATATGAGGACACTAAAACTTCACCTGTGCCTCCATCGGCATATGGGTGAGTAGATAATGGGTGAATTTTCATTTTTGGGTGCACTATCCCTTTAATGCCACATACTGTTGTCATAGAAACAACTATGTGTAGCATGTCATTTAAAAAAACACAAACGCCCCCAGAGTCTTGTTTTGGCTGAACCAGATTTCCTTCTGTTCTCCCTACGCATGAGTGGCATGAGAATATTTAATGGTATGACTCTTGGAGACTTTTTAAATGTTGCCGGATCTTTAGATCAAATCTGATGACACCAAAAGTCATTTCAGGGTGTCATTGATGCTTATAAAAATCTAAAAAGCTTTTACAGCATATCTTTTGTCATGATTGCACATAGGAAAAAGCATTTTTGGGTCAGAGCATGTCACGTGACCGACAATGTCAACTGTGGCTACCACACATCTCCACACAGCCCATTGCTGTTCCTTGCAGGAACGCCAACCTCCAATGTGTGATACAATTAAAGGACTGAGAAAAACAGCAAATGTCATTCCTTTTCTAATGATAATTAAGGACTTGTACTTGCCTGAGGTGGATATGTGTTTTGTCTATAAATTAGTTATGCCATAAACATTGATGGACATTTTTAGAGAGTTTCTCTTAAATATTTGTCCAATTACAACTCTCAGAAATGTCAACCTGCTCCCTCTCCATCTGCATAATTCTCCACTTTATGGTCATTAGTTGGTGTTACCAAGTGCATTTCATTGTTATGAGCTTTAGTGTGAAATCTGGCCAACAATAGCTGACATTTAAAAACAATAACAAATTACATAATGCTAATCAAATCCTTTTTGTGATGCAGCTCCAGGCTGCAGTATGGAGGCCTATCTCTTCACTTCAGCGGTCGGAAACACATTTACGTAACTTTTATTTTTGGTGGCATTTCAAGAGTTTGCTGAAAATTCCCCTGACAGCTGGACGGAAACATAACTAGTGACAGAGAGAGGATAGTCGGTGTTTTTCATTTTCAACCCTGCCTTGTTCATTTAGCAGTAGGATGCCTTAGTCTTTATTCCATCTCTGCTCTGTCACAGCCTGTCCCCACAGCTTCCGTCAGCACTGGGTTCATCATTGGGACTGGGCTGAAATGAGAAACGTATAAAAAATAAAGTTTCTCCTGGCACGGACTCAAGACAGGGGCAAAACGGGGACACCAGACAGAAATATTACTGTCATCAGAGCAGAAAAATATATCGAGAAGTTTTTGGGGATGAAGGAGGGAACGTTTTTCTTGAACTGATGCTGTGGATACTTTGAAATTTTAACTGGCTTTTAACACGTGGAAGGCTCCAGAGGACATTAAGCCATGTTAGGGAAAGACAAAATTGATAACAAGTGCCTGTGATGTGTGATTTTATCATATCAGAATATAAAACAATAATCCACGTTAGAATAAAATTTTCAATTGAAGTTCTACTTGCCCTTGTTCACGGGGAGGTTAAAGGTCAAGATCAGAACACTCCAAACTACAATGAATGCTTGAACTCAGGATGTTTGTCTAAAGTAAGCCCCTTTAACGCTTCATATCTCAAATGACGATGAAGTAGAAAACTATATTGAAATTGTTATTTAACCAACCAGGATTTCCATGCTGATTTAAATGTGTGGTGTGAGTTAAAAAAATGTACAAGTTAGATTAAAACACACAGTGTCGAGCCAGCTTATGAAAGACTTCTATGAGTCCGTCATATTAAGTACCAGTAGTAAGTAATAGTAGTTTACTGCTGTAACAGTTGTAATCCCATTGGACAAAAAACCAGGCCCGACCCCAGATGAACCTGCAGTTTCTGTCCAAGCCAATTTGAGCCCAATCTGGAAATCCATCGGTAAAAAAAAAAAAAATTCTTCCTTTACCTCTGGAGGCACAGCCTGGAGTTTTTCAACTAACCGGGAAGTGAAGGGGCCTCACGCCCTTCACTTCTGGCAGTGCCCCCAGGGAATCGCTGTGTTGTTTACAAATACTTCGGGTAGAAAACCAGCAGAGTTTAGCTATATATTACATTTTTCATAAAAATAAGGTAATAACTCAATAAACGGTCCGTGAATAAAATATTTTTTCCAGTGGATATCTTAGTTACAACATGATTGAGCTAGCAAAGCAGTTTTGTGTTGCTATGTGTGGTATTTATTCAGTTATGGGAAATCACGATGTCTAGAGAGCATCAGTGGCTGCAGCTGACAGGGACAGTTAGCAAAGCTAACATCAGGACGTCATCTGTTAAAAGCCTCCCGTTGTCGGATACGACATGAAACTACTCCAGTTAGCTCAATCATGTTGTAACTAAGACATCCGCTGGAATTTTTTTTTTTTCACGTTGACGGCATTACTGGAGCGGTTGCTATGGACGCAGAGCTTGCTGTTTCTGTAGGTACACATTTCCTGGGGACACCTGCACGTCTCGGCCGCGCCCCCTCCATTGTGATTGGCTAAAGCACAGCATCGTTCAGACTCAAAGCCCCGCCCTCCCCCCCTCTCGAGTCGTCTTTCACACAGGGCTGCCAACAGATTCTACAATGTAGATTGCAGAATCTGTCTTGAGAGATTAACTTGAGCCTGAACCACTGCACTGCAACAGTATATATTTATATTTAACAATACATATAATATATAATAATATAATTAGGGCTGTCAAAATACACATTAATTTTGATTAATTAATCACAGAAAAAATAACGTGTTAAAAAATGGTGGTGCCCTTTGACCCCTTGCGTCATTCAAGGTCACTGTGGCTTTGTCACATGATGGAGGTAGAAGAGAAGACACTGCTTGGTCCCATGAAAAGAACGTTTACATTTAAAAAACACCCAGATGGAACTGTTGATAGGAGCATCATTTTCTGCGATTTTTGCTCTAAGGAATTGTCATATCAATTTAGTACTTTAAGCCTGAAATATTACCTCAACGCAAAGCATTTAGCAGCGCACCCCGAGCTCCCAAGCAAGCAAAGCCTCTGATGCTAGTGCTAGCAGCCAGCCCTGTCAAGACACACTTGACCAGGTGTTCAGATGCAAACTGAGTAAGTCTACCTGAGACCAACTAACTCCCTTGCAAAATGGATTGCAATGGACCAGAGATGGGGGACTTGAGTCACATGACTTGACTCGAGTCAGACTCAAGTTGCAAATATGATGACTTGAGACTTGCTTGACTAATGCTGATAAAAGACTTGACTTGACTTTGACTTTGTATTCATAACTTGAGACTTGACTTTGACTTGAGACAGATGGCTCAAAAGGACTTGGCTTTAATTCAATATTAAAGGCACGCTAAGCACCGTTGGGTGTCACTTCTGTTTATGTTCAACAATGTTATCAAACACAACAGAGCTAGCTCCATTATCTACTCCCCCTCATGCCGATGGAGGTTCAGGTGAAGTTTTAGAGTCCTCACAACACTTCCGGAGATCCAAGGGGAGAGGGGGTAGCAACAAAACTCCACCTAATGGAGGCTTACCGCGCCCCAGATTCAAATTTCCAAAAACACATAATTGAAACCTCAAAATATCTCCATACTGCTTGTCCGTAGTGATCCAAGTGTCCTGAAGCCCAGACATAAAAAGTTGTTTGGAAAAACATCATCTTTCGCTGGTCTCGCGCTGGCTGGTTGTTGCAGCCTGGACCCAAATGTTTTTGTTGCCATTTGCAGAGCCTGGGCTGCCTACAGAGACCGGACTTTTTCACAGCGTATTCAGAGGACATGTAGCTAGCGGATCGTGAGGAGATGTTTGCTGTATGTGACATATGACTTGACTTGTGACTTGCTTGACCTGGGCAATGACTCCACTTGACTTGCTTGACCTATAGCAGGGACTTGACTTGCTTGATTCTCACCACAAATAACTTGGGACTTGCTTGAGACTTGAAGGTAAAGACTTGAGACTTGCTTGTAACTTGCACATGTGTGACTTTATCCCATATCTGAAATTTAGAGACATTATACCTGACCCAACCTGAGCCAGGTGGATCAGGTCAGGTCTAGTCAGGTCCGGGCAGGGATTAAAAGCTCTAAGATGAGGGGGAAATCTTTGCTCAACACAGTGGCAATGACAGACCTGCCACCATGGCAGGTTTTTGACGGTACTCTAAAATGTGCTATTTTGATGTCAACCTGCCTGTTTTCAATCGTCACATAATCCTTTTCTTTGTGGGAAACTTTCTGTACAACCCTAAAACAGTTGTACATTTTGTAGAGATGCAACCCAAAAACAAACAAAGAATAAAAGAGACTTGACAGGACCTTCATCAAATGCATCTGATGTAACTGTATATAATGAATGCTGCAAGACCAGACCATTTTTGAATGATATCCCCACCTCAGTCTAGCAAGGAATATCTGAATATCTCTGCGCACAAAGCAGACCAGACTCCCCCTACCCCTGTTCACACACACACACACACACACACACACACACACACACGCACACACACACAGATACATAAGTGAATGTAGACCAGCTCTGGATCTGCTTTCAACAGGTATCCTTATCAAATGAATATAACGCCACAGCTCTGTGAACTATGGCACTCTGAAAAGTGTTTGATATCAAGGGAGACTTCTCACTTTATTTGCCTCTTTGCGTGTCTCCCTCACACACTAACGTACAGTTCACAATCATTCCCTGAAGACATTTCTAAAGACTTTGGTTCTTTCTCAAAGAGGTTTCATTCTTTGAATGTCTGATGTCTGGGGAAAAGCTCTGGAAGTTTTGTAATCACAACCAAGAAACTTCAAAACCACTGCGTAGTGTTGACACATACACACACACACAAATACACACACACTGTGACATAGCCCACACATCCAACCCACACAATTACTTCCTCTCAGATAAGACATAATCTAGGTTCACAAACAAATGTTCTGTCTATTTTCTGGCTGGAGATTTTGACTGAGTACATTTAGTTTGCCTCTGACAGATATCAATCATCAGCTCGCCTGTGGTAACCCTGGAGGACGTCTCATCAAGAGAGTGCTATGGTGCAAGTAGGGATCAGGCTTTGAAGTCAGTTTCGCTATAACGGCTACAGTCTATCTTCCTCCATCCCACAGAATAAAACTGAGACTAATTTCAATGTGAATATCGATTTTTTTTTTTGCAAGACCAAAATGAGTTTAAAAAATGTTTAAAACATCAGATGAAACGCTGTAAAAACTATTTCAGCAGGTGGGTCACAGGTCAGAGAGCACCATATCTGGAGCAGGATCTGTTGTGCCTTGCTTGATGACACTAACAAGATACAGTAGATAAGTACATTATGAAAGACGATTTAAACCGTTAAACCATTGTGGGGCGGCAGTAGCTCAGTCCATAGGGCCTTGGGTTGGGAACTGGAGGGTCGCCTGTTCAAGTCCCCATCCAGACCAAATATGGAGTGTGGACTTGCAGCTGGAGAGGTGCCAGTTCACCTCCTGTGTGTGTGTGTGTGTGTGTCTTTCAGACCTGTGTGTTGATGACAAAAGAGTGAAAAAATTGAATTTCCCCTCAGGGCAATTAATAAAATAAAAAGCCTAAGATATTGTAGAAAGATGAAGTGGGAAACCATTATACTGTCACCCTGGGCAGAGACCTTGTATAACAAGAACAGTTGCTTTTGAAGAAAAAAGTGTTTTAAAATACTTGAGCACTGAGTCACCAGAGCAGTGATCCACAGCAAGACCAGCGAGGACAGCACCTCACATTACCACTGTCACACCAGTCCTTATTCACCGTAAGGCCAAGGTCTCCTCTCCTTCTCTCACCACAATCCTCTGCTCCTTCAGATAGGAATATAGAAAAAGACCCTCTTGGCCGAATGGGACTCTCCAGGATTTAGCCAAATTTCAGTGACTCAAAGGATGTTATGATTCTTGAAATCTCGTCGGAAACTGATGCAGCACGGAGGTTGTGTAGTTTATTTTCCAATGTCTGTACAATGGCAAGCATGACGCTAGTTAAGCTGGTGTCCATTTTCTCCATCTTCTTTGATGTTTAATTTGAAAACGTTGACCAGGCTAGCTAGCAGCTAATTAGCTTGAAGTCGACAGGAAGAGTTTACAAACTAGTGAGTTGATGTCCTCATCCCGATGAGCAACTCAAAGCCACACATCACCATCCAAGCCAACTACGAAAAGCACCACCAACACCTGCAAAATAGACATAAGAACCTAAATGCAACACAAATTTAGCGGAGCTGACAGGGAGGCTACTGGAAGCATCTGTGCCTGCGCAATAGGTATGTGCCCACATGAGCGCATCACGTTAACAACAGGTTACAAGTTTATTGTAGCTGTGTGTGCGCTCAGTTTTCTTGTCTTTAAATACATTTGCCCAAAATCTGCTGTAGGCTTTTCCCACTGTTCTTAGCCCCAGGCTAAGGGAGCTGTTGGCCCAAGGCAAAGAAAGCATTCACACAAACACCATCCTGACACATTTCAAATGGGTTAACCCCGACTTTATCCTTAACTTGAAAGTACTCTGGCACCGCCACAGCACAGTGTGTCATGTGACACGTGACATGTTGTTTATATTTCTGTAGACCAATCACAACATAGCAGGCAGATAGCGGAAAGGGAGGAGAATGCTGGATAAAATAGCCAGCCAATGACAGGTTTATACCCACAGTCTACATCCGGTTAGGGAAACTACTCTGTGTCTAAAAGTTAGGGATCTTAAAATTTTGACCACTCCACCATCTTTGTGGATGTGCAGTACCAATTTGCTTAGGTGCCCCTTTAAACTCACAACTATGCATCATGGCCACACAACAAGTCAGCAGGTATCTTACTATGACTACACATGACTCTTAATAGGAGAAAAAAAATATCTAGACTTAAAATCAGGCTAAAGATTTAGCCAAAAGATCATAAAAGATATGAGATTAGAGGTACTAGGGTAGAGGTGCTGCACTAGCTAACAAATATTAAAACAGGGGAATATGTAATAGAAGTGAAACACTTTAAATTACAATAAAATACTGTAATAAGTAACTGTAAAATAAACAATAGTACTAAGCAACTTTTTTTCACTGTTATTTGTGATGTACTGCCCACTAACACACCTGTCACACAATCTGTTGCACAGAGATAATTCCCTGTGTATTGACACAAAACAATATAAAATTATTAAAATTTCCACCCATCATTTCCTGATGGAGAAGCTGACAGCTCCAACGGATGATGGACTATAAACTGTGAAGATCTGGACATTGCTGCGTGTGCATGTTTGTGTGTTTCAGAGAGAAGAGGAAGCGTGTGTGTGCAAATCTCCCCAAAGACACTCTTGGCTTTATTAGGGCCAAGTGATTATGCCATAAAAATCACGTAATTAAACCCCAAAACACACATGCACAGGGACTGAGGGATTGTAAGTGTGTGTTTGAGTGGAAAAAAAAAATAGATGGAGTTAGAAACAGAAGTAGAGAGTGTGTTTGTGTGCGTGTGTCCCCTGTGTGCTAGTTATGGCTGCCTTCCCGTGGCAGGCACTCTCATTTGGTCCTGAGGGGCTCAAACACACACATGAACACACACACACACTTTCTCTCTATTTAAACCAGCAGGACAATGGCGCCAGAGCTTCCAGCTCCATCAAACACATGGTCTACACAGGAAGCCAAGGGGGGATTGAAGTCTTGTTTATTGAAGCCTTAGCCTGTGGAACGCGAGGATCTATTGTTAGACAGCCAGGTATTCTTTCATTCTCATCCATCCATCCTTCAGCCACCACACACACTTAGCTAAATAGGATATTTCAGTTTCAGTCCACCTCTTTGAGACAATGCACCATTGTGTTACTCTTCAAAATATTAAAGTCAGGTATAGATAAAAACAAATGCTGTTTCCCATATTCTCTACAAAATGATTAACCCCCTTCCAGTTCATTAAAGCCTTTTATTTATTTATTTATTTTTATTTAAAAAGTAATCTGGCCTGCAGGAGGTAATATGTTAAATAAATTCTATTTATTTACTTTGGAATAAGCAGATTTAACGGGCAGTAATAGCCTTGATGAAATGTATTAACTTTTCAAGATGTAAATTATAAGAACTCTCCAACAAACTCAAATGTTTTAGTAATCTCATCAGAGTTGTTCCCTTTAGTTCTGACAGCAAGTCTGTACAACTAAATGTTTGAGCTTTGAGTACTTTTCAAACTGGTCAACTTAAGCCAAGACAAGGACAAGGTTCATCCTAAACAGGATACTATGCCAGTCTTCAACCAGTTTTGCATCATATGTGTTAATGAGAACTTCCCTCCATCTTACCAGTGTCTAGATCTGGGCTGTTGCTTGAACTACAGATTGTACTTCTGTATTTTCGTGTTGTAAATATACAGCACTATGATCAAATGAACGTGACTGTTTTCTAGAGATGAGATAGGGAAATATTTTATCCTTTATACCATATAACCTTTAAGATGTTAACGTCTAAGATGTTAATGTCTATCTCAGTTGGAGCAGTTTATGGTTGAAAGGGTAGTTATGGAATTCTTTTGTGTGGAGCGTCTTCCATTTGTGCGGAGCGTCTTCCATGACAAACACAATACAGTCAGAACATGGTCAGTAAGTCAGCATTGGTGTAAGCAGAATCTAACAGGTGTAAAAACCAAGATTCTGTTATTGTATTGCCTATTTCTTGCCTAAAATGTCCCCAGAAACAGATTTCAGTGCACTGTTTGGCTGTAATAGCCTACGAGAATTTGTGAACAGGAAGTGAGCGCCATACTGTTTCCTGTATTGTGAAAATGGAGGCTCAAAAAACTGACCTCAAATGCTTTCAGAAACATGTTTTAGCATATTGTTGAACTGTAATTCGATATCCTTTGCTACTAGCTAACAGCCATATTTTTTTCTGAGGTAAAACAGCCAAGTCCTAATAATTAACCCACTAGTGGGAGCGTCTATTGGTCCAGAGCAGTGCAATGCATTCTGGTACTTGCATACTTGCATACTTGGTAACTTTTGCGCTGAAGCGAATGCCACAGATCTGTTTTCTACGGTCATGTAGCACCAGTATTTGCGTCTTTCTGCTGCACAGTCTTATGAAAAGACCTTCAGCAATGAAATGCTTCTTAAATAAGACTTAGCAGTTTTTTCCAGAGTTGTTACGTAATGCAGGAAGAGCTGAGTGATGTTCCACAAGTGTTATTTTTTACTTCATGATCCAATGTTGAAGCCTAACAGCTTGCCGAAGACAGAAACTGATGAGCTGAAGTTAGGGACTGTCTCAAAAGGGCATGCAAAATGGCCAAGTTGAGAGTTGACCCATACTGCAGCGGGGAGGGAACTGCCCATTGGTCCGACATCCCATTGTTCCGACCATATTAAACCCATTGTTCCGAAGTCCATTCCGAAATCATCATGATGCCCTGTGGTTAAGATCTGGTTAGGTTTAGGCACAAAAACCCACTTGGTTAGGGTCAGGAAAAAATCATGGTGTGGGTTAAAATGAAAAAGAAAGTGGCAAACACATAAGCCGTGAGCCTGCTTCGCCTCAAGCCTTTCCCAGCTGACCCAGAGCTGGTCGCGGCACACCATCAAGGCAGAAATACGCCCGCCGGGAGCCGTTCAGCACCGCGGACCATCGGACTAATGGGATGTCGGACCAATGACATGGACGCCAGTAGGGAAATAGTATAGTGGCATATCCTGATACATCAGCTCACATCAACTTGCAGTGTTGGGCATGAAGACGGTGGCAGTGTGTAGGCTTTCATAAGAAAGTGTTGGTGTGACAGGTTTTATGTGCGTCATATGTGTGTTGTCCTTCAGAGGATGTATGAAGCCTCTGAAGGGGCAACCTCCTTGATCCTGGGAGAGGGAAAGTCACCAAAGCGCAAGACGGTAGTGAAGGCTACCTATATCTGTAGAACTAGATAGAAAAACGGTTGATGTGGGAGGTTTCATGTGCGTCATATGTTGTCATATATGCCCTTGGTTTTGCTCAAAATGGTACAGCACAATTTATTCAGTAGGTCTTGTAAAGTATTCCTTGAGAAGGCTAAACAGAACAGTGGAGTAAACAAATGGGACAGTATAAGACTTCCCAGAGGATAATAGATAAAGAAAACTCTGGCTGCGTATGAAATGTACACATTTTATAGTGCCCTAGAAAATTCATACAGTGGAATAAAAAAAGGGCCTGTCCATGGCCAGTTCATTACTTTCTGCTAGGTTGTGCAACACTACACCCGCAATGACGTAAATGATTATGATTTACAAGTGTCCTGTCTCAGTTTACTGCTCACTATAAGGCAAACTAGTGTCTATTTAAAGGACTAACAAATGAGTAAACAAAGGAGTGAATTCAGACGGAACCTTATTTAAAACTTATATAAAGTAAAGAATAAAAACTGACTGTGGAAATTATCTAAATTTTAAAGACTGTCCTCCCCCCAAAAATGACTCCATAGATCATTTGTACAGGCAGCTTATTACAGCCCATATTTATATTGATTGTTAGGCAGTGACCTCTAGTGGTCATAGTATTTATGACAGGAGCAAATGAGGAAGTCTTGTGAGGTAGTGAAAAGAGCGACAAAGTCCACAGACAGAAGAGGTCAGGGTGAATGGACGGGTGGAACAAACACAGGACTTTGACCCAGGAGACTGCTGTTTGTGTCCTGTGTAAAACTGAAAATCAGCGTTCACTTAACTTACATATGCGAGTTAGCTTGCATATCATACTTAACTTCTGTCACATATGTACATACTTTTGTACATAAAATTACTTAACAAATGCACTTAGTTTAACCCATACTATGATCTTTTCCTAACCAAACCAAACCAAATAGAAAACAAACAAACAATAAACAAATCTGTTATCATGTGACCTATGTGCTGACAGGACTTAAGAAGGAAACGCTCCCGTAAGGGGGCAGGTTGGGGTAGTGGATGGGTCACAAGCCATAGGACTTTACTCCAGGACCTTCCCCATGTGACTGTGTTTGGATAGTGGGAACTTTAGTTATTTTAAGGTATGTCGTTACCATATTTCTTTTTCTAAACCTAACCACAGTAATTTTACTTGTAACGGGTGTGGTTTGAACCCAAAAGCAGCACCAAAGACAAATAGGACCGTTTGTAATGAGCTTTGCTTGTCAAACATGGAATGAGCAGGCATGTGAAAGCAACAGTAAGAGTCAATATCTTGGATTGGAGCCTTCCAAGACACAGGTTCAGTATAAAGCACTCGGTGTAGCGAGCTGAAGCAGAGAGCACATGAGTCACTGGTGTCCGCTGAATGCACACAAGCAGCAATCACTTAAATAGTGTGCAGTGGTACCATGAGGGGACAGAGAGGAGACGATAGGCTCGTTTGAGATGAACTGCGCCTTGCCTGAAAAATAGATGAGAGCAGGCGGCCACAGTGGGGTGGCCGTGACAAAAAGCTGCGGTGAAGTTGGACAGTTTCCCGACAGTTTCCAGCAGCCTTCAGTCCGTACAGGAAGTCACAGACACACTAACATCCCGTCTGGAATGATGTCAATTCATTAAAAAAGTGATCAGACCCGTATATCAGTTTGTTTTCACCATCAGTCACACAACATGTTTTCTGTTCACAGAATAAACCTTCAGGTCAGACAAATACAATCTTAATCTCTAAAATTCAACACAAATGAGTCGTTTATCTAAAATGTCATAT
The DNA here is from genome assembly GCF_041903045.1 of Epinephelus lanceolatus. Classification (NCBI taxonomy): domain Eukaryota; kingdom Metazoa; phylum Chordata; class Actinopteri; order Perciformes; family Serranidae; genus Epinephelus; species Epinephelus lanceolatus. The sequence goes on from NC_135740.1 coordinate 11,263,126, forward strand.
TGTTGAGTCAGCATCTTAACCAATCAGCTGTTAGATCAGGTGAGAGCCAGGCGGTGCAGTCGGTGGAGAGCAACTGCAGCGCCTGGCTCTAAAAACTGCGGCCGCCTCGCTCTCGCGGCTTTATCGCCATCCACTTTTGTAATATGTCAGAGCAAGTCGGGATGAAGTCGGACACAAAACTAACCGGCATGCATTGTGCGCCGATCACCGGTGATCGAATCTGCGCAGGCCTGGCTCATCTCGAACGAACCTGATGCCAGATGAACAGAGGGTGCAATACCTGGTGAACACACAAGGAAAGCCAGCACACCTAACTGTAGGTTGGTTGGAGCCGGCCAGAAGCACAAGAAATCAGTTGGCTTGAGGTTGGTGTGGTGGACCAGCAGGAGCAGATGTGTGGACAGGTGATAGGCTGGCATGTAGGTGTAATCGAGAGTGGAAATTTACTGGGCTAACTGAAAGAATGGTATGTATGGCAGGTCGAAAGTGCACACAGTGACATTACTTGCTTAGACCTGAACTTAACCTCTGTAGCTTATGACAAGTACGTAATGTCACTCGTGGAGTGCTAATTTGTAGAATATCATATGAACCATTGTATAAGGATGTGTTGCTTGTATCAGCATCATCGGTATTTAAGATGGCAACTTTCTGTTGTTTACCAGAAGTCTGAGGAAGAGCTGCTGTCTTGAAATGTTATACAGCATTTAAATCTTTCTAATGCGAGCAACTTGGTTTGTGGTTCTTTTTGCTTCTACTTTTCTTAAACCTAACTAAGTAGTTTTGCTGCCCAACCTAAAACCAAACTGCAATGGTCTTATGAGATTACCCACATCTTTAAAACTGCAAATGTTAACGGTCATATACAAAATGTTTGCACTGATGTGGCGTTAATTTAATAAACACTCCAGTGGGTCATATTAGAGGGTAGAACAAGTAATATAAGTGGTCATATGGTCAGAGGACTTCAAAGCTTGAGCCTCTATAGCATTAGCACTCTCTGCCAACTTCCTAGTTTCCCTTATAGAATATGACTGGCAGCCTCCACTTCCCACAACCTTGGTCAAATAAATGCTAAATGCTAGAGACCAAACACATAAACACAAACTTTAATTCAGAAATGCAGAGCAAAAGTAAGAAACACAAACCAAATCCAATTCACTTCCACCGCATATACTATACAACATGCCAACACATCAATACATGCTGTGTTTATTCTGTCTTATTGAATAGCCTTGCTAATGTTGTTGTTGTAAATATGGAATTATATAGTGTCCTCTGTTAGTAGAAGGCATCTTTGGAATGAATGCTTGACCTTGGAATACCATTTTATCCCCAGTAACATCCATTTTATGTTCTGGAGCTCTATAAAAAAAATAGCAATAGACTTACAAAAAGCTGGGTAAACTGAGATTTGGTGGGTTTATTCTCCATTTCAACCTTGTTTCCTGGTTAAAATCAGTCCTCCCAACCTTTCGAAACATAAGTGTTTTCAAATTCACATTTCTGGTCTTGTAACTTTTCCAGATTTCCCACCACAATTTTGTCTGACATTGTCAGCTCAACATGAAAATTGTTGGGCTGTCCCTCCAGATGCTGGATGTGCTAACACATTATCCTCATGCACGCACACAGCCAAAATGGCAGCCAGTAAAAGCCTTTTTCCACTGAAGGTGAATTAGGCTGAATAGTGCGGCGCTAACAGCAGCCTGTGACAGAGGCTTTTAGTGGGTGTTTATAAATGCTGTCAGACACCCGGGAGAAGAGTAAAGGGGAGGACAAGGGAAGGAGAAGTTGGATAGGTAAAATGAAAGGGGAGGGGGGATTATGCACGACAGAGTGAAGGACATGAGAGCATGATGAGGGCAGAGCAGGAACAAATGGGGGAACAAGAAAGGAAAGGATGAAGGAAGACAGCTGAGGGATGAGAGAGAGGAGGGGAGATGGAAGGGACGAAAAGAAAAGAAGAATACAGACAAACAGAAGTGAAACTTGACGATGATGAGAGGAGGAGGAGGCATTGAGGAAAGATTAGAGGAAAGAGAGGTAGGAGTAGATCAGAGGCGAGGGGAGGAAGAAGTAATCGTGATGACAGGATAGGTAGAAAAGGAGGTGGAATAAAAACAGGCACTTTGAAAGAAAGGAGAGACATAACACGCAACATTTTGTATTTCCCATCTGCATTCAAGAGCTCGCTGATACTAACATGGAAAACATCTCTACCAAAAGGCTCAATTCTGGGCTCTGAAACTCCAATAGTGACGTGGGGATTTTTTTGGGGGATTCTGGAAGTAGAAGTCCAGTTCATATTTAGCAGAGACAAAGCTTGGTCCAGAATGAAACTCCCCTGACTGGATCATAACTAGAAACGATGCAATGAAGGTACATGATTATATTAAAACCAAGAAGCATTCAGAAACAGAGCTTCTGCTTTGCTTACGATAAACTGAAACTAGACATGACACAGTAGAATACTGCCGTACTATCTCTGTCTCTCCCGCTTCACAAAAAAAGTTCTTCCCTCCAGTGGTGTCTGGCCATTCACTTCCACTCCTCACAAACTGGGGAGGAAGCAGAAACCTCGGAGAGAGATAAAGCCGGGCACCTTAAAGGAATAGTTCAATACACTTATTTGCTTTCTTGCAGAGAGTTAGATAAGGAGGTCAATACAGCTTTCATGTCTGTGGGTTAAGTATGGAGCTAGACCCAGACAGTCTAGGGGGAGTTGCACGCTATAACTATTTCCTCTTTATCTATACTCACCCAGCACTTCTGTGCAGTGTCTCTGCTGATTGTCAAAACATAATTAAATTACGTAACTCCCCGTAAAACAAACAAAAAGTTGTTTTAGCTGTTATTTCAGTTTTGAACACAGGTACAGGCCAGGCTAGCTGTTTCCCCCTCCTTACAGTCTCTGTGCTAAGCTGACTGTCTGCTGGCTCCAGCCCTTATACAAAATTATCTGCAAAACAAGATGAGCTATGTTATAACTAGCACCTAGGCCACACCACCTGCCACTAACTATGCGTTATGGTTACCTCACTTAAGTGCTGCTGCTCACACACCTCTGGTTTCCACACAGACAGCGTTGCTGCTGCAGCACTGCTGCTTGCCAACCCTGTCTTTCTACACCGAGTTTGCTTGATGTTCTTCTGACTTATTAACACAATATAATTATAGCCTACCTGGGGCTTCTGCTATGACTGCTGTGTTTCCACAATTAAAAGCTGCTACACCAGAAATTTATGGAGCTGTGCCTGCTACTGCATTTTCCAGAACACAGTCCTGCAAAGTACTTTTGCAGGGTGAGTGGCTTACTTCCAGTTAAGCCCTCTGCTAACTTGAATGGGGATTAAATTACTTAATTGTGTGGCTCTTCTAGACGTTCAAAATGTTATCAGACCAAATGGATCGAATTCTGACAGTAAAATGAGGCATTTTGAGGCATTTTTTCAGGCTCTAAAAAAATGTATCCACTGATTAACAGAAGTCTCTTTCACAATGTAAGTCTATGGGAAAAAGTCTTTTTAGGCCCAATGGTATCATGTGATGGACTGGGAAGTTATAATTACACTGAGCCCAGCACACTCCTGGCAGTGCGGTCTTCATGATCATTTACACTTGTATTTAATGCTGTCCACATGTGATCGGATCACCCAAGATGCATGTTAATATCAAATAAGGGCACTGACTATCAACAGATCATTTACACTGTCTATTTCTGCTGCAATGTGTGTGTAATAGAGGAAAAACAGGCAAGACCCCAAATCTCTAGATGAGCTGAAGCTAAGCCTGGCTGCTCACGCAGGCTGTGTGGCTGCTCCGACCTGTTCATGTGGGTCAAAAGCAAGAGGTTCTGCGAAGCACATGTGCCGCTCATGCTGGCTGTGTCCCAGGTGTGAGTCTTATTGCAAAATATGTCTTTTTGGATTCAGATTGAACAAGCCCTTTAAGTTGTATGTACATCAAATACAGAATACTGTAGGTATTTTAAGTATGGAATTAAAAAAAAGCATGGCAAGTGAATGTGGAGACAGACTGACAAAGCTTTCAGCCAAACACCTGGGAAGAGACACAGGGTTTAAGTGGTACTGACAAACAGCTCGGGGCAGAAAGCCTCTCCTGGGAGGGAAAAGTATCATCGGACAGAGTCTGATCACTGTGTTGTGACACAGAGCCCGATGCTAAGCGTTTATATGTGCTTGTTCCTTACTGACAATAGTGTTTCCCAGAGTGCCACTGTATCAGCATATTTTGCTCGTCCAAAGCCAGTGTGTGTGTGTGTGATTGTGTTCACCTGCAGCCAATTAAATTAAAACTCAAACAGGGTGACAAGATTAAAAGTACTGTATATATGTGGTGTGACGGAGTCAGGTGTGTGTGTGTGTGTGTGTGTGTGTGTGTGTGTGCTTCAGGGGAATATTTGGCCAAAGTGAGTAGATGCAGTTTTATGAGGCCTACAGACAAAGTGCTGTGTCAAGACAAACTTTGATTTGTGTTTAATACACACTATCTATTTTCTCTCTACCATTCTGCTTCACTCTTTCACAGGTCTCTCTCTTCCTCTCACTCCACCCCTCATCTCTTGCTTGTTCTGTCTCTTGTAAAACAAATGGATCTGTGTTCAACCTATTGGGGATGAACACCTCCTTTGCTCTCATCTCTCCCTCTGCCTCAGTCTCTCTCACTCTCCCAGCTATTGGACTTGTGACAGAATCAGAGAAATATTGAGAATCCATATTCTAGCCAGATGGAGAGCTGAGGAGTTGTAAATCTTTAAGTGTTGACAAGAAAACAAGCCAAAATAATGAAATGTAATGCTGATGCATCAAAAGAGGGTCTTATCAGCAACACAGGCCAAATAAAACTCAGGAAAGAGCCACACTCAGTCTTTTATGAGGCATACCAAGGGAAACTTTTTATTTGAAGCCAAATTACCAAAACAAATGGTTACAACACACAGAAAAGGGCATCTGAAGAACCTTGAAATGCCCTGTGAGGCTCAATATTTTTACAATTTATGGGACTTGTCCATGCATGATGTACTATACAGTACCCTTTTCATCCCAACTGTGACAGCATGGTAGAGAGAGTAGATCAAATACTGTATATGGTCATGTTTATGATGATTGCTCCCTATAGGCCCACGACAGGAAAGTGGACTCCAACAACTGGTCTGGAAATTCAGCTGTAAACAAGCCATAAACAGATTTGCAAATTTAAATAATTCAAGCCTTTTTTCGCCCACACCTTCTATGGACGATAAGATATTTCGATGTAAGTTTGAATTAGCACTCATTATCGTAACTGCGACTGTATGTGGTCAGATAGAGAGACATTGGCAGTAGTGATGTCCAAATGAAGCTTCATGAACCACTGGCTGTATTTGCTGAACCCACTAGATGACACTCTTGGTGTAATGAAAAAGGCTCAAGGGATGCCAGTGCAGTTTGGTTTCAGTTAGCAATGGCCAAATAACGCTTCCTGAACCATTTTCTTTATTTTTTGGGTCCACTCTGGCACTCTTTGTTCAACAAAGGGTTGAAACCAAACTGTATTGCCATCCCTTGAGCCTTTTTCATTACACCAACAGCGCCATCTAGTGGGTTCAGCAAATACAACTGGTGGTTCATGAAGCTTCATTTGGACATCACTAATTGGCAGCCATCAGATGTCTGAAAGTAGTGGAACTTCCAGATGGCTGATTCATCACTACCACTACAAACAATTTAAAAATGAGCAAATAAAAATACTGGACAATGCACGTCCCTCCCACATCTTGAATTAACTGATTTGGGAATGACAGTTATAATATAATATTAATGTGTGTATCCATCATGGATGTATTAAGAAAATTGGATACAGTGTTGGAGGCAGGGCCAAGTTCAATCATATTAAAGTTGTTTAGTGGTACATAAAGCCAAAAAAGCTTGATTGCCGTGGTATGAAATTACCTGGATCGTCCACCTTTTGGAGCCCATAGAGCAAGCGCACTAGAGACTTTTGGCCGCCAAGCGTGGCTAAGCAGCTAACATCCAGTTTAGTGCTTTGCTTGAATGAAGATAAAATTATTTATTTGTGTGGCTCTTCTAGACTTTTGAAATATTACTAGACCTAATGAGAACCGTGAACCGTCACCTTATCGTGGTGGAGGAGTTTAAGTGCCCTAATGACCCTAGGAGCTATGCTGTCGGGGGCATTTTGCCCCTGGTAGGGTTTCCCATGGCAGATTGGTTCTGGGTGAAGGGTCAGACGAAGAACGGTTCAAAAGACCCTTCATGATGGACACAAACAAGGACACATGTACCCGGCCCGGAGCCAAAAAAGCTTGATTGCCGTGGTATGAAATTACCTGGATCGTCCACCTTTTGGAGCCCATAGAGCAAGCGCACTAGAGACTTTTGGCCACCAAGCGTGGCTAAGCAGCTAACATCCAGTTTAGTGCTTTGCTTGAATGAGGATAAAATTATTTATTTGTGTGGCTCTTCTAGACTTTTGAAATATTACTAGACCTAATGAGAACCGTGAACCATCACCTTATCGTGGTGGAGGAGTTTAAGTGCCCTAATGACCCTAGGAGCTATGCTGTCGGGGGCATTTTGCCCCTGGTAGGGTTTCCCATGGCAGATTGGTTCTGGGTGAAGGGTCAGACGAAGAACGGTTCAAAAGACCCTTCATGATGGACACAAACAAGGACACATGTACCCGGCCCGGAGGGTTACCGGGGCCCCGCTCTGGAGCCAGGCCTGGGGTTGGGGCCCGTGGGTGAGCGCCTGGTGGTCGGGCCTTTGCCCATGGGGTCCGGCCGGGCCCAGCCCGAACTGGCTACATGGGCTCGTCCCCCTGCAGGCCCACCACCCGCAGAGGGATCCAGAAGGGTTCGGTGCAATGTGGATTGGGCAGCAGACCAAGGCAGGGGGCTTGGCAGTCCGATCCTCGGTTACAGAAGTTGGCTCTTGGGACATGGAATGTCACCTCTCTGGCGGGGAAGGAGCCCGAGCTTGTGGAAGAGGTTGAGCGCTACCGGCTAGATATAGTCGGCCTCACCTCGACACATAGTTCCGGCTCTGGAACCCTAGTCCTTGAGTTGGATTGGGTTGGACTCTCTCCTTCGCTGGAGTTGCTCCGGGTGAGAGGCGGAGGGCCGGGGTGGGCTTTCTGATAGCCCCCAGACTCTCTGCCTGTACGTTGGGGTTTACCCCGGTAGACGAAAGGGTTGCTTCCCTGCGCCTTTGGGTCGGGGAACGGGTCCTGACTGTTGTCTGTGCTTATGCACCGAACAACAGTTCAGAGTACCCACCCTTTTTGGAGTCCCTGGGACGGGTGCTGGACAGTGCCCCGACCGGGGACTCCATTGTTCTGCTGGGGGACTTCAACGCTCACGTGGGCAATGACAGCGGGACCTGGAGGGGTGTGATTGGGAGGAACGGCCTGCCCGATCTGAACCCGAGTGGTGTTCGGTTATTGGACTTCTGTGCGGGTCGCAGTTTGGCCATAACTAACACCATGTTCAAACATAAGGATGTCCATCGGTGCACGTGGCACCAGGACAGCCTAGGTCGCAGGTCAATGATCAACTTTGTAGTCGTATCATTTGACCTGTGGCCATATGTTCTGGACACTCGGGTGAAGAGAGGAGCAGAGCTGTCAACTAATCACCACCTGGTGGTGAGTTGGATCAGATGGTGGGGGAAGACGCCGCGCAGACCTGGCAGGCCCAAACGAACAGTGAGGGTCTGCTGGGAATGCCTGGCGGAAGAACCTGTCCAGATGATCTTCAACTCCCACCTCCGGGAGAGCTTCGACCGTGTCCCGAGGGCAGAGGGGGAAATTGAGTCCGAATGGGCCTTGTTCCGCTCTGCCATTGTCGAGGTGGCGGTTGCGAGCTGTGGCCGCAAGGCCGCTGGGGCCAGTCGCGGCGGTAATCCCCGAACCCGCTGGTGGACACCAGAGGTGAGGGGAGCCGTCAGGCTGAAGAAGGAGGCCTACAGGGCATGGTTGGTCTGTGGGTCTCCGGAAGCAGCTGACGCGTACTGGCGGGCCAAGCAGAGCGCAGCGGCGGCAGTCGTGGAGGCAAAAACTCGGGCGTGGGAGGAGTTCGGTGAGGCCATGGAGGAAGACTATCGATCGGCTCCACAGAGGTTCTGGCAAACCGTCCGGCGCCTCAGGGGGGGAAGGCGGCAACTTGCTCACACTGTTTACAGTGGGGGCGGGGAGCTGCTGACGTCAACTGGGGACATTGTCGGGCGGTGGAAGGAATACTTTGAGGAGCTCCTCAATCCCACCAACACGTATTCCAGTGAGGAAACAGAGACGGGGGTCTTGGGGGCGGGTTGTCCAATTTCTGGGGCAGAAGTTGCTGAGGTAGTGAAACAACTCCGAGGCGGCGGAGCCCCGGGGGTGGATGAGATTCGTCCTGGATATCTCAAGGCTCTGGATGTTGTAGGGCTGTCCTGGCTGACACGCCTCTGCAACATTGCATGGACATCAGGGGCAGTGCCTCTGGAGTGGCAGACCGGGGTGGTGGTCCCCATTTTCAAGAAAGGGGACCAGAGGGTGTGTTCCAACTACAGGGGGATCACACTCCTCAGCCTACCCGGTAAGGTCTACTCCAGGGTGCTGGAGAAGAGGGTCCGGTCGATAGTTGAACCTCAGATTGAGGAGGAGCAATGTGGTTTTCGTCCTGGACGCGGAACCATGGACCAGCTCTTTACCCTCGCCAGGGTGCTGGAGGGGGCATGGGAGTTTGCCCAACCAGTCCACATGTGTTTTGTGGATTTGGAGAAGGCTTACGACCGTGTCCCCAGGGGCATCCTGTGGGGGTTGCTCCGGGAGTATGGTAGTATTGTTGGCCCCTTGCTAAGGGCCATCCAGTCCCTGTACCGAAGGAGCATGAGTCTGGTTCGCGTGGCTGGCAGTAAGTCGGACCTGTTCCCGGTGAGGGTTGGACTCCGCCAAGGCTGCCATTTGTCACCGGTTCTGTTCATAACCTTTATGGACAGAATTTCTAGGCGCAGCCGAGTGGTGGAGGGTGTCGGGTTCGGTGATGGGAGGATCTCGTCCCTGCTTTTTGCGGATGACATGGTCCTCCTAGCTCCATCGAACAGTGACCTCCAGCTCTCGCTGGGGCGGTTCGCAGCCGAGTGTGAAGCGGCTGGGATGAGAATCAGCACCTCCAAGTCTGAGGCCATGGTCCTCAGCCGGAAAAGGGTGGATTGCCCATTCCAGGTCAGGGGGGAGGTCCTTCCTCAGGTGGAGGAGTTTAAGTATCTCGGGATCTTGTTCACGAGTGAGGGTAGGATGGAGCGGGAGATTGACAGGCGGATTGGGGCGGCGTCAGCAGTGATGCAGGCGCTTAACCGGTCCACTGTGGTGAAGAGGGAGCTTAGCCAGAAAGCGAAGCTCTCAATTTACCGGTCGATCTACTGGGTAGTGACCGAAAGAATGAGATCGTGAGTACAAGTGGCCGAAATGAGTTTCCTCCGCAGGGTGGCTGGGCTCAGCCTTAGGGATAGGGTGAGGAGCTCAGACATCTGGGAGGGACTCAGAGTAGAGCCGCTGCTCCTCCACATCGAGAGGAGCCAGTTGAGGTGGTTCGGGCATCTGGTAAGGATGCCTTCCGGATGCCTCCCTTGGGAAGTGTTTTGGGCATGTCCAACCGGGAGGAGACCTCGGGGCCGCCCCAGAACACGCTGGAGGGACTACATCACCCGGCTGGCCTGGGAATGCCTCGGGGTTCCCGAGGAAGAGCTGACGGAAGTGGCGGGGGAGAGGACTGTCTGGGCTTCTTTGCTGAGGCTGCTGCCCCCGTGACCCGGACCCGGATAAGCGGAGGACAACGAGTACGAGTACGAGTAATGAGTCATTTTTCTGGGGTTCTGACACTCAAAAAAAAAAAAAAAAAAAATTATTCATGTATTTACAGGCGTCTCTTGTACAATGTAAGTCTTTGGGGAAAAATCTTTTTGGCCACCATGGCATCATGTGATGGACCTGGACAGTGTAATTCCACTTTTGTCCACTGTGTAAAATTGACTTCAAAGCCCAGCGCTGTTCCTGGGGACTTGGTATCCATCCACTACCATTATGTGAATATTTGGAGTTGGCTGCATCAAGTTAAACAGTCGGCACTGACTTTCCAGTTGGCTGCCATTAAACCATCTCAGAAGAAGAGTGCGCAACAAGATGTAATTAAAAGAGTGCCAGTCACACCTCAAACAAAACAAAACTGTGTGGAAAATTACGGAAATATGACATTTCTATTTATTGCATGTGTGCATGTGTGCATGTGTGCATTTAAGGGAGGTTACAGTCTCTATCACTCCAAACACATGATATTTGTCTCTTTGGGGGAAAGTTAAGTCATAGGTGAAACTTGCGTAGCTGCAAACTTTATACTTGATGACATCAAGTTTGAGACTACTTTCTGGCTTTGACAGAGAGAAGCTTAGGTTTACAAATGTTGATTGAACTTTCCTAGGCCATGGAAATAATATATTGTAATCCTTAATTTAGGTTGTGTTCCCCTTTAAAGATGAGAAAATAAATGACACGACATAATGGAAGAAGTTACAAGCCCCTTTTAAGAAGCCTCCTCAAGGCAAGAATTTCATGCTGTTAATGCCGCCTCACCATTCTGTACAAAAGGTACAATCGCAGAATGGGGGACACAGTTGTCTCACCTTTAAGCTGGCATCAAAGATTTTAACAGTGCCAAAATGATCTCTGTATAAAAGGGACAGCCAGCAGGCCAGGATCATGGGTGGCATGGTGTGACTTTAGCTAACTCAAAGAGAAAGACAGGGTGTCTACTACAGGTCCTTAAAAAGTGGCATCCTCCTAATCCAACACAGTCTCAGATAGGAGAGGATGGTTTCGATCCATCGACGTCTGGGTTATGGGCCCAGCACGCTTCCACTGCGCCACTGTGCTCACTGTTTTAGGGTTTTGGGCTTATGAATCTGTGGTTCAATTTTGTGGGAACCTTGTGAACCAAGTATACACTATACAGTAGTGATGTCCAAATGAAGTTTCATAAACCACCAGTTGTATTTGCTGAACCCACTAGAATGCATTCTTGGTGTAATGAAAAAGGCTCAAGGGATGCCAGTGCAGTTTGGTTTCAATTAGCAATGGCCAAAAAACTCTTCCTGAACCATTTTCTTTATTTTTTGGGTCCACTCTGACACTCTTTAGGCCCGTTTCCACCGCAGGAACTTAGGGGTAATTTTATGGGGCCAGGGCCATTGGTGTGTGTCTCCACCGCAGGAACCACCCCCGAAGGACAGAGTTCCGGAACTTTTACAGGGGCTAAACAAGTCCCTGCCTCGGGGTAGGTACTCAGAACGGCCCCGAGAAACTCCTGGCTGGGGCTTGGGGATTATTTGGTGCTGATTGGATATACGCAAGGCGGGATGTGACGTTTTGTAATTAATAACATGGTTATCGTAGATTAGCTGGGCTAACCGTTAGCTGTTAGCAGTGTCTGTAATAACTAAATAAACGGTCCGTGAAAAAAATATTTTTTCCAGCGGATATCTTAGTTACAACATGATTGAGCTAGCAAAGCAGTTTTGTGTTGCTATGTTTGATATTTATTCAGTTTTGAGAAATCACGATGTCTAGAAAGCATCAGCTGACAGGGACAGCTAACAGCAGCAGCAAAGCTAGCATCAGGACGTCATCTGTTAAAAGCCTGCTGTTGTCGGATACAACATGAAATTACTGCAGTTAGCTCAATCATGTTGTAACTAAAGCCCTATTCAGACGGGATTAGTTTTACTTACTAAAGTAATAATTACCAGAGATTTTAGTCCCATCCGAATGTGCCATGTCAGTAATCATTACCGCACGATGTCAGTAAAGATTACCGCGACTTTTACCTTCTGTAAAAGGGTCCAGGACAATTACCTCAGGTAATACTAATCCCGTGCGAATAGACCAGCAGTAAACATGTGTGTTAGGGCTGTCAAAAAAAAAAAAAACAAAGTTAGAAATATATTCAAATATATTTATTTTTTTCTAAGTTAGAACCTAAATTTGATCATTCGAATATCATTAATAATTAATTAATACTATTAATAATGCTGTATATCATGGCAAATCCTGTTTGGGCAGAGATGGCTCGCGCACGAGCCGGGCCAGAGAGGGACGCAGCGGGAGGGAGAGGCGCCGACGGAGGAGCCCGCTGCGCCAACACCACCCACTGCGTTGTCCGCGATGTGTGACCTGTTCGGGGAGACATACAGGGAGAGTGTTGCACCTGCTGCCTCCCTGCCTACCCTTTTTGAATTAGAGATGAAACGTTACCAGAATGAGACACCACTACTAGCCGGACAGGATCCACTCTTGTGGTGGAAAACTACGCACTGAAGTATCCAAACATGGCTCAGATAGCGAGGCAGAAGTTGGTCATACCTGGCACTTCAGTGAGGTTAGAACAGGTGTTTTCATCCGAGTGTCACATTCATATTGCATCAGCAATAAGCATCTTATTTTTTGTGTGTTTTGTTTTGTAAAAATGAATAAATAATAATAATAATAATAATAATAAATACTAATATTATTCGAACTCAATTTCATGGTGCGTGAATGGATTTACTCCTCCCACTTGTGGTAGTTTTACTGATATTTCTTATCCTGTGTGAATCGGCCATTAATATTACTGACGTCCTGTGGTAAAGTGACATTACCCCACGTGCCCATGTAAAACTAATCCCGTCTGAATAGTGCTTAAGACATCCACTGGAAAAAATATTTTTTTCACGGACCGTGACCAGAGTTATTACAGACACCGCTAACAGCTAACGGCGTCCCTACGTCGCCCCAGTCATAATGGTCGCGCAACGATTACGTCACATTCAGAGCCCAGTAACTTTACAGGAACCTTCCTCCGACTCTGCTCTCTCAGTGGAGACACGGCGGTTGAGAGGGCCAAGTGAGAAGACGTTCCTGAGTAGTTCCTGCCCCCCAAACAGTACCAGGAACTTCTTCAGTGGAAACGGGCCTTTTGTTCAACAAAGGGTTGAAACCAAACTGTATTGCCATCCCTTGAGCCTTTTTCATTACACCAACAGCGCCATCTAGTGGGTTCAGCAAATACAATACAAATTGTGTATATATATATATATATATATATATATATATATACATGTATTTCCATTGCAGGTTTGGTCTTAAATTTCATATAAACTGGTATTAAAAAGGTCTTAAAAAGTCTTTAATTTAACTTGGTTATATCAGTAGACACCCTGAAAAACATCGGCCAAAAATGTACACAAATTTGGAAAACAATGAGGTCTGGACGCTCCTTCCCCTCTAAGCAAAGGATGAGATCAGCCACCATATAATGGGACAGTAAAAGATTGTCTTTTTTTAAAGCACTGCTGATGCATATGCTTTATGTCATGCTGACTGTGTTACACCTAATGCCTGTCATGCCTCTTTTAATTCCAGGATGCCAGCATGCTATCTAAAATCACTGGATACTGTGATTGTTTGGTTCTATGTAAAAAGGCAAAGGTAGTGTAAAGAAAGGACCAGCCCATAGCCTGATCTCTGTATTCAATGGACCAATGGTAGCTAGAGGATAGATAGATAGAAGACTACATTTAACTCCACTCTGCTCTCAGTTAACAATGGTGGGACTTGCACCCACATGGTGTTGGACTAAAAAATCCCATCCTGGACAACCCAACAAAGCTGGAGCCAGACTCTCTATACTCTTCACTGGCAGCTATAAAGCTACATGGGAACTGAATATCTGCATGTTAGTATCTTTATTTTAGCTTCAACATCTCATTTTAGCTTCAAATGTTTTTCAAAAGGCCTTTTTGGAACCAACATCCATCCCATGGATTCTAATTTTTTGACTGTTGTGACTCATCACACAAAATTACAACCACAGGTCCGACTAACTGAGCCAGTACAGCAGCTCAAACACTACACATATAGCCAACTGGGCGAGGCGAGCTGCTGTTGGACGACCTGTAAGCTGTGGCTGCTCAGGAATCCTGAAGAACATCCAGATGGCCAGTCTGCCTCTGGGTCACATTTGTTGAAACAGGCAAGTTGCTTATTTAGAACAACAACCGACTGTCAGTGTTGCCAAAGGACAGGTATGGCAACCAGTGGGGGTCACCTGAAAGCTCTGTATTTAATAAGATGGACTGAGAGGTAACACTTGTTACTGAATTTAGTGCTGACGAGGTTACAAAGGAGAACATGTCATCATCCAAGGCAATGGTCTGTTGACCTTCATATCCCTTGGCTGTGTCCCTTTTTATATGCACAGTCATCATTTTATAGCTTTCATTAGCAAAGCTTAATAGAGAATAGTTCATCTTTACAACCCTGTTGTTTCTTTATATTTGTTGTTGTACTGACCTTTTGATTCTGTGGTAGCATTAATAATGTTTCCACTGATCAGATTTACCTTTCTAGACCTGTAAAGGTACTCTGTAAAACAAATCATAAAAATGAAATGAAGCGTTTACTTTCTCAGGGACATAAAAAGAAAGCATTCTTCAACTCTCATTCCTCCATGTTCCCAACATTGTGAATAGAAGTTCAATAGATTGTTTTAACAACAGGAAAATGAATCCTTAATATAATATTTGTGCTAGAAAGTTTTATGAAAATCATTTTTCACTCCTGCCATCCCTAAATGACAAAGTAATTTCAGACATTTCTTCTACCAGCTGTATCAAGTACAGCAGGAAAATATTAGATCCTTTGATAAATGAATACAGTCAGTTCACCTAAAATGACATTCCTTGCTGGCAAAGCATATGGTCACCAATTTTCACTTGTGCTCATTAACAAATACAGCTGGTTAATTAGTACAGCCTGTTTTACCATCCTACAACAGTGATAAACTGTGGTCCGGTTCAAGTGGCTCAGTTATGTTGGGAAATTGTAAACAGCTTTATAACAGTAAAGTGCCACATAGTAACGGTCCACTCTACTCCAGTGTCATTTGTCCTGCTAGTCATTCACCTTGGCGCTGCCCTGCCATTACAACTCTTATTTCTTAAGGCTATAATGGCATTTACTGGCCCAACTGACAGGATGTCCTAAGTGGAATTGAAAGCTGCAGGCCCAGAAGAGAAAGAGAGAGAGAGAGGGAGAGAAAGAGGGCTCATTCAACAAATATTTCTCAAAAACATCAGTGACAACTTAGGTCAGGCTGTGATTGTGTGTTTCGGTGTATGTGTGTGGATATGGGTGGGAGGGTGCTGGTGTTACATACATTTCTTTTAAGCATTCATATATTGTCGATACTGCTCAGTGTATTTTTGCCAAATTAAAGACGCACTATGTAATTCTGGAGTCTCATTCACAGGTAGTCAAAAACAGACGACCTTGGTTTGGTGGTTCAGTCCAATTACCAACCCAAGGTGGTTGCTATTTGATGACTTAGGAAAGAGAATCAACAATCAGCTATCTTTATCCAGAATTAGACAGTGGATCTTTAATGCACTAATCAACACATTTTGGAAATATAAAATAAAATAAAAATGAAAAACACCTTTTTTTGAGAGTTAGATGAGAAGATCAATACCACTTTCATATCTTAGTCAAAGTAAAGCTAGAGCTCAGCTCGGCATGAAGACAGGAAACAGCACCCCTCTCTCATTCCTAAGTCATCAAATACCGCCGTTGTGTCAGTGATTTTGGCGTAAGACATCGAAGCAAACCTTTGGAGACGGGATGATACACTGCCAGGTGGTGTCAGTTTTTACCATTGCCAGACAGCGTCAGTTTGAAATGCTGCTGGTAACAGCGTCGGTATGATATGCCACCAGATGGTGTCAGTTTGAAACGCCACTGGTAGCAATGTAATAGGTGCTGGAAAGTCCCTATAGGGTAGACAGGAGGGGAGGTGGATGTGGTCCAGGTGGATGTGGTCCAAATCCTGGCCTTTAACCTGGGAGCCTGCTGTTCACTTCCTATGTGAATGTCAAGCCAAACCATGATGTTTTTTTCTAAACCTACCCATTCGCTTTGGTTGCACAAGGAAATAAATGTAGATACAAGGTGTTTAACTGACATTGTACATTTAGTTTGAAAAAGACTGTATGCATCTAACGAGCAGAAACTGCACATGTCCTGTGGAAACAAAAGTGTATTTGGAAAAGACACTATGCATGTGACACGGCATCCTGGAACATCAACAACAGACGATGGTCGATACTTCGTCAGTCATATGTAGATGTGAAAGTCCACTGACAAAACTGTGACATTTGATGAGTTGGGATGAGAACACATTGGTTGTGTTTTGAGGTGATACAATCCACCTACAAGCACCTCTGCAACTGATTAATACTAACTCAACATATGTTGTGCAATATTGTCATTTTTACTCTATGGTTTTTATATGGCTTTATCAAATGTCATATAACATTAAATTGTGAA
This sequence comes from Epinephelus lanceolatus, assembly GCF_041903045.1. Lineage (NCBI taxonomy): Eukaryota > Metazoa > Chordata > Actinopteri > Perciformes > Serranidae > Epinephelus > Epinephelus lanceolatus. The sequence continues at coordinate 11,279,542 of NC_135740.1, forward strand.
CTTCAGAGGCGCTGGTAAGTGGATAGTGTGACCTTTGGTCAGAGTCAGGGTAGCTGTTTCTCTGATTGTGAGTGCCATCATCCTGTCATCTCACTTGGAAAGAAAAACAAACAGTTGTATTTAACAGTGCCATCTTTGGACAGTTCATATCTCCAAGCAATAGTCTGAAACAGTCCCATTAGGGCCGTGTCTCCAAAAATATGGTACACATTCTCTCAAAAAAAAGCACATGGTCAATTATTATGCAAAATGTCACCAGATCTACTATGAAGTAGACACAAACCGCCCTGCTCTGCCTCTGAGTGGATTACCCTGATATTCTAACCCTAACCCTAATGAATCTCATTTGTCACGCTGAAAAAACCCTGCCAATCTGGGAAGTGAAGACACATGCTGGTGAGTATCAGGTCCACTTGTTGCTCAAAAGCCTAATCCTAGTAAGCAGACACATTCAGTTGTAAACACCAGCAATACGGTTTGTTTCCCCTTTGGCAGAGCTGAAGCACCCAGGTTACTGGGTACATTCATCTGTTTGGATAAAAAGATTTGACCTGCTGGGCTCTAGATTCATGATATATGTCTCTAAGCTTAGCTTTGCTCTCAAAAAGATGAACATAAGATGCCAAAACGCATCTTTCAAATTGGATGGGGAGGTGAGACAGGTACAAACCTTTTAGCCTGTGGTCTTCATCAGGTTACTGATCAGTAAACCTTATTAAATTGACTGAAAGCCTTGTGGGGTATCAGTCCCACTTAATGTTATTGTTTCCCCGGTCCTCCCATCCCCACCATTTCCCCTAGGCCTTTCACTTTGAGAGCAACTTTTCTGTGTTCGTGTGTGTGTGTGGTGGGGGGCTGTTGTGTGTGTGTTTTGCATCAGCATAAAATCTAGATTTGATATAAGACATGTTTATTTATACACATATGTGCATTTCTGATGGCCAAACCACAAATCTGCTTGCAATCTGTGTGGGTTTTCCCAGGCTACATGCAAATCAGGGTAAGCCCCAGCTGAATCCAGAGGGTGGTGGTAATGCTCCTGAAGCTGGAAACGGCCAAAAACACTGAAAGAAGACTAACTTCTGCTCTTTGGCAATTTAGTTAATGCTAAGTAGCTAACGACTATCCATAAACTAACACAGACACATTGATTAATTCAGCCATTGTCATCCACACATATCATTCCATCGTTAAACTGATCAGAGATCAGATAAACGCTACAAAATCTCTGTGTGGTGTCTGTCTGTGTTGAAATTGTTGGAGCTGCTTTTTCCTGTTGCTTGAATGAGATGTACTTAAATTGTGTCATGGTCACAGATTCTCAATTGTCTTTTTTTGATTAGTTGCCAAGCATAGAGGAGGATTGCCAATTGTTCAGAGGAGTCGTATTTCTAAAGATCCAATAGTCTGAAAAATGTCCCACTGAACCAAAAGGCCATATGTCCAACAGCCCGTTATCCTGAAAACTAATGCACATTGCTGCAAAGGGCCATCTCTTCAAAAATACACTACAAACTCTCTAGTCTTATACAGCCAGACCTATGTCCACTCCGCTGTGTCAGCGCTTGAGAAAGGTCTGGAATCACCATATTAGCATTTTGCTGGAGAGGTAAAAAAGCACTCTGGCTTGTTTTTGTTTCTTTAAACCAATCACAATCTTCCTGCAAGATGATAAGCACAGGATGCAGTGACAATACCCTTGCAAAATAGTGTCAGGGAGGAAGCACACACCATGACAGGGCTAACTGATAGCATCACAGCTAACAGCTTTTAGCTACTGTGACCTAATAGTTATTGACAGGTTTAAAGACAGTAGAGCTGTTTCTGTATTGGTGTGAGTTTGTTGGGACCATTTAACAGCTCAGTATTGGCTGGTAGTACTGCTGTTGTGTTAGCTTCTGCTAACCAGGCAGACTGTCTGGAAGGAGAGCAACTTCGTTTACAGCGGCAACAGAAAGTTTGCCTTCACCATAGAAGAAAGGTTTGATGATGTAATTCGACATGATTGACCTATGACTAAGCCATGCCCCCTCCACTCACTTGGACTAACTATTAACATTCAGTGACCGGCGCTATGGCAGGTCTCACAGTACACAGCATTTCGCAGGAGGCAATTGATGATTTTTGGAGACATAACGATCAAATTTTGGTGCGTCAAAGTTCCACTGAAGTTTAGGTTTTTTGGCTCAGAATATGAGAAAAGGATAATGGCCTATTTACTATCTTTACCAAGAGTGTCTCTCCGTTAGTTTGGTGCTACAGTATTTACATTGAATCATTCAGCATAACGTTTGCCAACCTTTGTTATCTCTGCGATTACAGATAAATTAATGAAGCTAAGCTCCAGAAGTTAACGTTAGCTTAACTTAGAGCCCTTTGGACAACAGCTAACAATGATGTACGATCACCAAAGTACAAAACTAGAACAAAACAGGCTAATGAACTCCTAGCAAACAAGGTGACATGATGAACAACGCAGCTAGGAGCTAACGTTAGGCTAACTTTAGCTAACGTTAGCTAGAGATGTTAAAGATAACTTTATATTTCTCTCCAGCAAAAGTGACAATATGTTGCCTCAAGCACAATGTTCACTTACCTTAGAACAGATGTAGACATGATCGTTAATCTTATTCACGTTGAGTTGATGTTGTGGTCTAACGTTACCACACAACTTTATCCAAAGGAGACACTTTTCTCGGTTGAGATGTGGTTTAGGAAAAAGTAAAAAATACACCCTGTCGCCCAGCCTCTCAGGATACCTTGTGTCGGAGTTGCATGTACCCCATGCACACTGTTTGACCATTTTTAAACTTCAAATCTCCGAAAAAGCTCATAAAACCGAACAAAACAGACTTTCTGTAATGCATTTCAATGAACGTCCAGGCAGAGAATGTCCGAGTGTATGGGAATGGCTATAAGCACTGTGACGGGCTCATCGCGTTTTAGGGCGACACTTAGCCACAGGTCAATTAACCAAGTATTTCTGTTTGGGAAAGCATGTTGTGCATCTTTGGAGAAACGGCCCATTTTCAGGATAACGGCAACTTTTCATTATGGACACTGAATGATAACCCTCATCCCTGAGGTATTTTGGTGTAGTTTCTGTCTTTGTTGATTCATCAGGCTAAATGAAATGAAACCATCACTGACCTCAATCCATGGTTGTGATGTGTTGTTGCCTGGTAGCTCGTACAGCCAAATCATTTCACCAGCACCACCTGTGCTCTAACGCTTGGTATCCAATCATGTTGCAACTCGCCAAAGACCCATTATGTGACCATGTATAAATAGGGTCAGTGTGTCCTATCCTTTGTTTAAATTCCACAAAATAGAAAGCCTTCATCAAAAGAAACAGCTGGAAAATAATATGCAAATTGTTCCTAGTATACTTGTTGGAGAGATTAAGGTTAGTAGAGTGACAGTGAGAAGCCTTTAAGTGACAGGTTTTAGTAGAGAATGTGTTTTTGCAGAAGACGTTTGTACTGCCTAATTAAATGACTAGAATTGAATTTGGTATTTGCCCAAGGTTTGCATACTCTCCAGCAACAAGGGCCCAGTCAAGTGACTATAAAATATGTACCTTCCTCTCCCAAAGTGTCCCAATAGCCTTATTCAATATGAACATTTTGAATTGCCAAACACAAATTGCAACTAATAATAATTACTCAACTGATATGTCGTTGTTGTTGGCTCACTTACTTTAATAGAATGGGGCCATTGTTTTACTGGTGCTTACTTCTATATAAAGTCAATGACAGCTCTCAACGGAATTGTCTTGGAATATACTGCCAACATGTAGGCCTTGTTGCCAATGAGGGAAACAGGTCTCTGCATTGGTGAGTGACAGTTTTAGCCCCGTAACACCAGTGCATCTAATAGGTGTTTTTTACGATCACTGTAATTACATTAATGTATCAACATGATTTTAGCGATGTTTTATTAATGATAAATCGCTACACATACAGTAGCACATTTAAAGTGTATTCAGAGGTCAAAGTGAACACAAGTCCGGGGGGCAGGAGAGATTAAAGGAAAGAAAGATATAAATGAAGGCCCACTGTCTATACAACAAAGCTCACATGCAAAAACAAACAAAGCATGAGCTGTAGCACTTATCACCAAAATTAGCAGGCCAAGCTACCAACTTGCAGATACGAACAACAAATTTAATCAACCATTTACTCACTGCCATTGTTTACCAACCAAATCAAATTCTACCACATGCCTAGCCATCTTGCAGCATGCCAGGCTCAAACAGTTGATAGTGCAACTTACCATCAAGACCAGACAGAGGACATTTATTCAGCAAAACTGGCCACAATTTAAGATTACAAACCCACAAAAACAAGTGTGTACAGGAACATGTGCAATGGTGAAACCAAATAATCACCACAGAGCTCAGGCTCCCCAGCTCTATCTAACTGGTCACACTTACTAGCTAATTAATCTCAAACCTAGTCTTCGGACAGATACTGGTGGTGGGTACTTATGCACTGGTACCACCGGAACCCAAAAGGCAACCAGAAACTGGCGACCCTCAGGAAACCAGGGAAATGCTCCCAAGACAATGTCTTCAACCACATTCTCCGCCACACTAAGTGAAAACAACAAATCTGTTGAGATCAACCACTTCAGCCTACAGAGAGGTGCGTGGCTCTTCAAACTAATGTCGTTGTATTCACCAGTTACATGCACCAGTACTTTTGTTTTTCCACTTTCCAAACACATTGGTTTGCAATCAAAGAAAGGGGGAAACAAATGCTGCTCCCTTCCAACATCCACAAAAATAAACCACACAAAGAACTAAAAAAACAAAAATCCTTGTGCGATACTCCCAAAAGTCTCAATCACAATGCTAATACCAAAACACTTTAAACTGTACTACTCAAGGTGCTTATACTCAATTTAGCATTCACAAACACGTCACAAACCAGATTGATCATATATAACAAATCAAGCCTAATGTGTAACACTAAGGAAAGATTTAGCCTTACCTAATGGATTGGACGAGCCCCCATTTGTCACAAACTAACGGATCCCGGACGAGCCCCCATTTGTCACAAACTGGCTCAGAGTATGTGACAAGAAGGGAGTCCACACAAAAGATTTACTCAAAACAAGCAGAGTTTATTAAACTAAAATTAACTTAATAATCAATGGAGTATGTAGATCAGCAAAGTCAGTCATGAAAGCCATGCATGGGTGAGTGTCAGGTGTTCTGTGGAGGTGTTGAAGGTGCAAACCAAAACCAAAGATGCTCAGTGGATGTCAGCTGAAAGTAAGGGAGAGACCAAGTTAATGCCTGAGGCAGCTTTTATAGCTTGGAAGCCCAGGTGAGCCCAAACAAGGTAATGACCCTCCCATGTCAGCCAGCTGCCTGATGAGACTGGCTGAAACATTCTCAAAGACACTGGGAGGGGCGTCACAATCACGTCTCTCTTCCTACTTCCTGTTTCCACATGTTCTGTCATTATCATTTCTCTGCCTCTGTAAAATGAATGAGAGGCCTAGACACTGAGTTAATTTCCCAATCATCTGCCCCATGTGGGTGTGTGTATGTGCATGTGTGTAAATTTCTGTCCCATAGTGAAACAGATTGTCAAGGAAAATGACTGCTGTATGCTGGGAGTTTTATGCAATAAGAGAGAGAGGACTTCACTGCCCTTGGGCCAGTCTGAAATGACTGTGAAAGACTTCCTCTCTCTCTGGTCTAAAGTCATTGTTTCTTTTATTCTCCCTTTGTTTCTCCTTATACATTTTTTCTCACCCTCTAGCAGTGCCTTCCTCCAAGTGAATATATAATACATATATATATAAAAAAAACAACTTTTGAAATGTCATTAAAACATTTATTTACAGCTGAAAGCTTTATAGTACACGAGAGACACTTGGAATTACTGGGAGGATGATTTTCAATTACAATGACGCATAAAAGCTATATTATATTTATGTCAAGGCAATTTCCTATGAAATTGTTCTAAACTGTTCCATGTTAAGTCACTAGAAATACTCAGTTTTCTGTTCCTATATTGTCTCCTTTCTGCCATCTTTACATCTTTATTCTTCCTCTTTCTGTGTTGTGCCTGTGTTTTGTCCTCATCATTCTTTAAGATTCTTTGCAGCACATCGTCATGAGTTGTGTGAAAATTAACTCAAGCACAAATAACATTTTTTGCATCCACAGCTGCTTCTTAGCGTTGTTGCATTTTCAGATAACAAGCAAGCAGTGTCCTCCAAAAATGTCCAGCAGAGACAAATATTTTTTACCGCCTGGTATAAAAAATGATTTTGGTCTCTACAGCTAAATTCCTTGTTCATGACAACTGTACATGGGGTGAATTTTTATACAATTTACCTGTTTACATTTTATTAAAGCATAAAGGGAGGCATAATTCAGGGCAGAGCCCCTTGAACGAATGGCTATCTGTGGGGCATTACCACAGTCACCACAGTCTGTACCGGCAGCTCTTCAAACTGACATTCAGCAGTACATCATACTGCTGCGACAGGTGCCGTCTGGCTGACTGGCTGTGTATCATACCACCACAAAGGTTACCTCCAGCCATGTTACAAAATGATGCTGCCCAGTGACATATCATACTGCTGCAAAAGGTGGCTTTTGATGTCATTGTCTGACGCCAAAATCACTGACCAAGGGGTGGTATTTGACAGGATCGTAATGAGAAGGTGCTGGTAAGGCTTTAGACTCTCGTTGAAATTGCTTTATTATGTCAAAAACATAGTTGTTTCATTCGGAAACAATGTAATTTACAAGAAATGGTGGACTGGAAATGAACCTCTTGTCTCTACATTGTCCACCTCTGCCATCTTTATATCTTAAGCTGGGCATACACTCTACAATTTGAACCCCTTTCAGACCCAAGTTTTTGAGACCCTCAGCTTCCTGGGGCATCGATTGCTGTGTAGTGTACAGGGTTGAGTGTGGACTGATCATGGTCCGTTCAACTCCTGTCTGGCTGTCAGATGTTTGGATGAATTTCTGACATGTCAGAAATTTTGGTCTGCTGTTGTGCTGCTCTTGCACAGTTTGAGCAATTTCCCAAGGTCAGTGCCTTTTTTTCTCACTGAGCCTACGCCAAGTGGCAAACAGAGAGTCTGACAGTGCCATGGTGACACATGTGGACAGAAAATATGGAGGCTAGGTTGGTTGAGCTGTGGTACCAGCATATGTGCCTCTTAAATGTTTCCTCCTCTTATCACAACTAACATGCATTTCACTTGTATATTACCATATATGATTTCATGTGATAAAAACATTGATTGATTGAAAATTGACTGATATATATAGAATATTACTCATGTTAAAGGGATAGTGCACCCAAAAATGAAAATTCAGCCATTATCTACTCACCCATATGCCGATGGAGGATCAGGTGAAGTTTTAGAGTCCTCACAACACCTGCAGAGATCCAAGGAGAGAGGGGGTAGCAACAAAACTCCACCTAATGGACAGAGATGGGGACTCGAGTCATTGTGACTTGGACTTGAGTCGACTCGAGTCGCTGTTTTGATGACTTGTGACTTGACTTGACAAAAAATAAAAGACTTGAGACTTGACTCGGACTTGGAAGTTAAAGACTCGGGACTTGACTTGACTTGAGACACGATAACTTGAATGACTTGAGTGTTATTCACATCATGTTTTCGGTTAGAATATAAAATTAATAAATTAATTTAAAAAATAATGTTGATTACCCGGTAGGAGCGCAGGCTGAGAATGGCGTTGTTATGATTGGATCACTACCCTGTCAATCAGTCATGCCCTCTCTACGTATCTTACGTGTTTATTGGAGAAACAGGCCCTCTTATATCAGATAGGCATGAACATGTCAGCGGGAGGGGTACCGAGAGTCATCGTCTTTGGCTTTCGGAATTACCATTATTACGGCAAAAGACGAACAGCACAGTGCAAGACATGCAGCATAAACATCACGGACAGCCAGACAACAACTTCAAACTTTGTTCGTCATTTGAAGAGCCATTCTGCCCAGTAAGTGCTTGTCAATTAGCTAATATTATCTGGTTAGTCGGTAGTTAGCTAACGTTAGCTTGATACGATACGGGGGTGGGGTGGGGGGTCGGTTTGGTGGAACTTGTTTTTTAATTTATTTGCTGACATTAACCCCAGAAAACGTGAGCGAACATTCCGACCGGTTCATCACAAGACCAGCTGGACGTTTTATGAACGAGCAACACAGGGTTAAATGAGCTAAATGGGTGATTTTGGCTGCTGCCTTGGTTAGTGTGTGTATGTGTGTGTGTGTGTGTGCGCGCACGCATGGGGGTCATCCCTGCAAAGTAAACATTGCAGCGATGAAGTCAATGTTTACTTACAGTTACTTATATCTTGTCTTTTCACTTTATTAAGATCAGATTCTGCAGGTAAAATTACAATAATAAGGTGACTTGACTTGGACTTGACTTGACCTATTACAGGACTTGACTCGACTTGACATAACCTGTGACTTGACTTGCCCAAGAAAAAATGACTTGAGACTTACTTGAGACTTGCACGTATGTGACTTGGTCCCATCTCTGCTAATGGAGGCTTACGGCGCCCCAGATTCAAATGTCCAAAAACACATAATTGAAACCACAACATATCTCCATACTGCTCATCCATAGTGATTCAAGTGTTCTGAAACCCCGACATAAAAAGTTGTTGGACAAATGTTTTGTGGTTTTATGTGTTTTTGGACGTTTGAATCTGGGGCGCCGTAAGCCTCCATTAGGTGGAGTTGTGTTGCTACCCCCTCTCCCCTTGGATCTCCGCAAGTGATGTGAGGACTCTAAAACTTCACCTGAGCCTCCCTCGGCAAATTGGCTGAGTAGATAATGGCTGAATTTTCATTTTTGGGTGCACTATCCCTTTAAGTGACATAAATGGTGGAAACGGCTATATATGAGATAAAACAGCTTTAAAGTAGATACAATATGTACCTAAATGCTAACCACAAATTGGAACCATTCCACTCTTGTGTTGCCACATTCAGCCATGCTCAGTCCTCCAATGCAACTACTGTAGGAGCAGGTGCAGGTTTCAATTAAGGACTAAATGAGAAGTAACAAGGAAGCTGCAATCTGCTTCCTGTCCAAAATACTCAGAAAGAGTCTTTTCAAGGCATTTATTGAACCTTGCTCAACTCACCTCAATGTGAAAAAGTACAGGTGAAAAAGTGCAGAGAGAAATAGGCAATTATACCTTATTGTACATTTCATCTATTACACTTACTGTACATTCAGAATAAACTGAATGTAATGCATTTGTGCATTCTGAATACACTTACATAGGTAAAGCAACAGCCCTCAGGTGATGTGAAGGAAATCGCAAGTTAGCAGTTATGAAGCTATTTTGATTTCACTGCATTAATTTAGATTTATAGATACAAACTGTGCTCAAATGAAGTCAAATGAAAGTGAAAATGAAAGTCAGGGAGTGGGGCAAAGTGCCTCTTTTCCTCTTGTGACAAAAATACTGGAAGATATAAATATATATTCACAGGATAAATACGATTTGAAACCAAGCTGTAGGTCAAATGTAATCACAGAAATACAAGATACATGAAGCAAATGTTCCTCTTTCTTTTTTGTTCTCCCTCTTGTTGTCATACGGCTACAGTCTTTTTTTCCTTGGAGTATTCTAAGTCCAGTGTTGGCTGTAACTTTACCTACAATGTTGTTTTCATCTCATTTCATGTCACTTTTACCTTGATAATCTGACTCGATAATGAAACGAGAAAGATGATCTGCCAGCACAGGAAGATCAGTCGAATTTATTTCTCTTGGAAGCAGCGTGACAAGCCTGGAAGATGCAAGATGAAATAATTTACCTAGCTCATTATTTTTTGGCGGTGCAGTCATTACAGATCATCTTTATGAATTCAATGAACTGGCAGCTCAGGTCTGAAACTCCCAGATGCTCTACACTGATTATCTCCCCTATGTTTCCCTTGTAGTCTATCATTTGCTGGGTGGAGGTTCAAACACACACACAAACACTCACAGAAAAAGCTAATAGGCAGGAGGTAAGAAATCCTTCAAAAGCTTAATTCTTATTGACTTTTATTTTCTATTTATGCATGAAGGACAGAGCACATTAATCAGTGTTTATTCAAATTTGAACATGCCAGCTGCCAAGGTTAGCACTTTAGGCCACATTGTTAAGTAGGACCAACTAAAAGAATCTAAAAGTCACTGTAAAGGTTAGCAGTGAAACGTGAAACTGTCCTTTGCTTACAGTCTTACAAAAAGGAAGGGTTATTAGCTCTGAGGTTGATCTTTATCATAACCTGTTCCAAAGTATGAGAGCACAATAGACTGAGATACAGAGATACTATGAACTCTCAGAGGAAACACAAATGTATACACACATAAGGACTTGCATTATGACTGCACCTGAGGCACCTGAGGAGACTGTGGCTCACGAGGTAGAGCGGGTGGATCCCCAGCACCCCACTCTGCATACCAAAGTATCCTTGGGCTGTTAGTGCATCAGAATGGATAACTGAGTAGCATGTATATGTGTGGAGGTCCACGCAGACTTAAAGCGGACGTCCGCAAACCCTGTGCGTGCAAAGCTCAGATTTTACGACCACGCGGACTCTGCTCCGCACACCAGTGACTGCTCGGCATGTATTTTTCACATCGTGGGGATTTTTCAGGAAACTAGAACACGGAAGTGCGCTCGACTATGGAAGCCCGAATGACTGCGGACATTCCTCGCGGAGTCCGTTCTGCGTATGTTCCGCCCGAGTATGTTCGGGCCTTTAATGCAGCTAATGCCATGTAGTGTAAAAGCACTTTGAGTGGTTGGAAGACTAGAAAGGTGCTATACAAACATCCCAACACATGTATGCAAAGTTATTATATGGGGTAGAAATTTATATGACACATTGTTAGTACATATACCTACAAAAAGTGATGCTCCACAATTCATATATAACCTACATATGTGATTTGTAGGTTTGTTAGATATTATACAAACCATTGTATACAAAACATTTGCTTGCCGTGGTGAGTTAGCTGCTCAGTTTAAAGCTGTAAAACCCCTTTAGCATTGTTGACTATTTACTACCGCTAGTAGTAAATAGTCAACAATGCTAAAGGGGTGTCAGTATGGCATGTGGTGATAACATAGTAAACAATGCTTCTGTAAAGGGGTTTTTCGGATAAAAAAAAAAAAGTCGCCTAGTGACCTGGGTGACCTGGTAAGTAAACAGCTGGCCGGCTGTCTGTCAGCAATGCCAACATAAAACTAAAAAATGTATTTCCTGCAGAAAATGTGTTTGGATGTTGACAGCTAAAATGCATTTTTGAAAATGCAGTCACTACTTATTAGTAGTAGTATGTCCTTATTCCCTCCAGCCGGTATCAATATGCTTTTTTTTTTTTTTTTTTTTTACTTTCGTTTATTAATTATTTTTTACCCCTGATTTCTGGTACAGACCTTTTAGTAACATTATTCTCATGACTTGTCATGCTCTCTCTGTCTCTGTTTGTCATGTGACCCACATGGTCCCTTCACTCCCGCTAAGACAACCAAGTGTCACTCCGAAGTCGTCCTTTCACGTTGGCATGATATGCAGCTGGTCACTGTTATTGTTTGACAGCACCTGGTGGCATCAGGGGGACATGTGACAGAACAACAACGACTTTCACTTGAGAGGCCAGTGTTCACTTCCAGTAAGATTAGCTAGCTAGTTAGCTAACCATTGTCCCTATCCCAAACAGGGTTACTTGTAAGCTAACATTAGCTACTGGAAAGTTTGATATTAGCCAACAAGCGAACTCTACATTGTAGCGGAAGATTTCTGGCTTCATCATGTAAGTGGTTATGATGTGATTTTTGAAGCTAGTAATCTTAACATTATTAGTATAACATACTAGCAAACATGTGGTTAGCTCATAGGCTAATAGGCTTGCAAAAAGCCTCTAAAGTGTTTAGCTAGCTAGCTATAGCATACAGCATACTTACAGGGAATTTCAAGGGCTGTAGCAAACTCCACTTGCTTTAATCTTTTTCCACAGTCCAAGTGAGACAACACATTCGCATCAGTAGCATTGACCACTTGGCATGTTTGGAGCATGTACCGCCTGGTCCTGCTATATTGCACTACTGTGCTGTGATTGACTAGCACTCGTTGCGTCCAGTTTTCATCCTCACTGCCTTGGTCTCGGTCGTTCCTAAACCATGGCTGAAAATGCAGAAATAGTAATGACTGTAGAGGTAATTCTATTGGTACTACCAGTTTTGGTAATCGTAGCACCAGTAGTAGAAGTAGTAGTAGAAGTACTAGTAGTAGAAGAAGTAGTAGTAGTACAAGTAGTAGCAGTAATTGTGATAGGATAGTTGTAGTAGTATTAGCAGTAGCAGAAGTAGTATTAGCAGTAGTAAAAGTACTAAAGAATGAAAGGCAAGACATTTACATCACAAAACACTGAAATTTCCCCACCTCGAAATGGATTGCTCTTTATAATGCAGCGCTAAAGCTCGATGAGTCAAAGTAGTGCTGGGCATTGTCAAACTTTTTTTTTTTTTTTTACTTTTTACGAAATTGGCATTGGGGGTCAATTTCAGCCCACTTACATGTAGGCCCTGGGTTCAGGTGCACCACCCAGACCCCTACATGAAGTTGGGACCATTTGATACTCAGCCAGTGGTTCTCAGCACTGAATGGAATAGGCTTTAAAAGACTCTTTAAGACAATAGTTCCTTGCATGTGCTTGACAGTGATTGGGTTGTTTTTGTTCTCTTCTCTTTTTGAAGAAACCTCATGTCATGATAGGCATTGCTAATAATACATTTAAGATGGCAGGCGCAGTCAGTTAGAGACATTACCCCACAAAAAAAGTACACTAATATACTGAGTGACATCTAAAGAAGGCTTGGGCAGGTCATTATGCTCAATTAGTGTCCCATTTTAACCAAAGAGCCATCTGAAGAGATGATTACACTTGGTGTTTTGACAGGCATTCCCTTCAGATATGTCCTGTGCCATAATTGCTAATGAAAGTGGAGTTCTGTTTGAGTAAAGCTGCAATTAAAGTCAAAGGAAATATCATTGTGCATACTGCTCTGGCTCATATTTAGTCCTTTGATACTGAATTGAGACTTTACTGGGTGGACTTCTTTTCAGTAGAAAACGTTTTGAAACCAACCTTTTTACCTGTGAGGCAGTGTTGGTGTATTTTTATCAGCTGCAACAATTTTGCGATGGCTGGTATTGTTTTCACCTTGTGAGAATGTTTTTCATCATGGCAAAATGTGCTCCTGTTGACACCTAATGTAACAGGTACTACCACAGAAGCTGTTTTGAGTCTTTAGCTAGGTGTTATGTCTGTCTGTCTATGGACAAATTTTGTCAATGTGATAGCTTCGCAACCATGCAAGATGGAGTCATGAAACTTTACAGAGTTTCGAAATGGGGTTTTGAGCAAGGTTGCCAGAAGTAGGGAAATAGGAAGAAAGGAATGTGCCATTATATCTACATGCCTCGCCAGCATTCATTTTAAGTTGCTGATTGCACTATTGCGGCTGGAGTGATACCATTGTAAGATGGTCTCTGGTAGTTTTTTGTGTGAATGTTATAAATTAGTTTAGGGCTTAAGCTAATGGTCTGACAACAGTAAATTCATCGAATTCAGTGCCTCATATTGCAATTTCCCAAGCTGCTGTGGCTTTCATATATTGTGGACATTTATCTAAAGTAGGTTGGAAAAATTATAGACATATCCAGGAAACTGTCATTCAAAACTTAAAGAAAATGCAAAAGCAAATTGGGGAGACCCCTGAAAAAAACAAACAAACAAACAAACAAAAAAAAAAAACCCGTCCAAGTGAGAGGTTTGTATAAGAATTTCAAACAAAAAGTCAGACAGGGCAGATGAGAAAGCTGGCTGTGTAACCCAAAAGCCAACAATGAAGGCAAAAGTCTGATCAGTGAGAGATAAGATGGTTACACAAATAACCGGTTTTCAAGTTTTAAGTTTACTTGGGATGACATTATTTTATTGCTTCAGTGAGTTTTATTCTCTCTCAAATTCTTATTTTTGTTTGACATTTAGAATTTTAATAATATTGACATATATGTTATTCCATACAAACTACGCCCAAAATAGTAAATTCTGCCATTTAAAAATTAAAAGCTAAACTGTTATTAAATGAACACTGTTTTAAATTTTAGCAGCAAAATATCTCAGCCTCAACAGTGCCTCAACTTTTTCATTTTTGCTGGCATTCTTGATGGATTATAAATAGTTTCTGTCATTTTCTCCACTTCCTCTCAGAATTCACTGATGAAATGAATTACTTTTCTGTAATGAGCGTATGTACTTGTAATATTTTACACCTTTAGAAATCTAATAAATTGCATTTTTGATTAAATTTTTTTTCAAGCCTGCAATTATATATTGCAGGATAAACCTTAAATGCATTATTGATGTGAAAAATATTTTATTTTTTATTTTCCTGACAAAGAAAATGTGCAGTACATGCATATTTTGACTTTGAGTGTCAGATAAATTCAAGTAGCACAACAACAGTTTTCAGCCTAAGACTATAATTTAGAGGTTTTCCATATAAAACAGAAGGGGATAGTGTGTGTGTTTGTGTTGGTCAAGTATAAAATCAAGTTGAAAGGCAGTGAATTCCATAGGTGTATAAATTGACAGACCTGTCTTGTCGCCCAGGGGAAGGTTAGTCACACACACAACCACACAGTGACCTAGAAGGACCTGCAATACAACTTAATCCAGTGTTAATCCAGACGTCCACACCTTGTGCGCCTATCTCTGCTCTTTAGCCTTAATGTTCTACAGCACAAAGCTAATCCTGGCCTTTCACAGGCAGGAAATGAGATACAGTACATCGCCCTAAATGTCTTCAGGTATGTTCAACAAGCCCTGCGCGGTGAACTGACTTCCAACAGACCAATGTAGAAGAGCGAGGCTTTCACAAGTTAAACTAGTTCTTGATAAAAAACAACATCCATTTTCCTATCTGCTCTTACACTGTCAGAGTCTTATGACTTATATACTTTTGTTAGGGTTAGGTTACTAAGCAGGGTTTATTAAAATTGACATGCTTAAGTATACATTTAAAATGATATGTTAGATTTTATTTCCTTGGTCCCGATCGTTCCTGTAACAAAATTGATACTGTTATTGACACTGTAATTTTCTAAAAGCTACCCTGACTGTGGATGTGGGTGAATTTCAGCATGATTCATATGCCCTTTTCTATAGAGTACTTTTATCTAGCACTGGCTTGACTGGCATACAGTGCAATGGTTTGAATAAGAGTCGCTGTTAAGTAGATTTAGATACATTAATTAGTACACAGACATTTAGCATCACACACAGTCATTACGCATCTCTACCATTTGGTGTGTTGTCCAAAATCCCCGTGGGAGTCACAGGTAATATATAGTGATAACTGCTAACCAGGTGAACACTTTTTCCTTTTATCTCATTCTTACCTGGTAAACTCAGTGTTGTTCCCATGCAGTTGTAGTTGCCTTGTTCTGCTTTAATTTGTCTTGCTTGAATTGTTTTATTGGAAGCTACGGGCTAAAAACAGCTTCTGTTCCCTTTCCCAAAGAACTCTCATTTCATCAACCACAATCAGAATTGAAAGTAATTAAAGCACTCGTCTAACCACAGCACTCACAGCACTAGCAAGTTCCTTTGAGTAAGCTTGATCTTTGTCTGACTGTCAGTGCAAACCAACTAATCTGCAGATCCCTTACAGGGATAATTTGCCGATTTTCAGGCAAATGTTGTTCAAATTTAAACCAAATTATCAGAAAATCTTGAAAAGAAAATGCAAATTTATGCATTTTTCCATCCACTACTGCTACGTGAATATTGGGAGATGGCTCATTAAATTAAGCAGAAGTTGGCACAAATTCTCCAGTAAGATGCCATTATGCCATTGCAGAAGAAAAGGGCACAAGACCTTTAGTGTGTTCAGTGTTCACGTCTTTGTTTTGGACACTTAAGCCCTGTTTCCACCAAACACTTTCAATATGGTACCTTTGCAACCAAAAGTAACCCTTCAGACATGGTATAAAGTAATCTTTCATGTGTTGTCACTCAATGCTACAACCAGCACTCAATGTATTGCCTTATTATCCCACCAGAACACTGCGCTCTGAGAACGCAGGGTTACTCGTGGTCCCTAAAGTTTCCAAAAGTAGATCAGGAGCCAGAGCCTTCAGCTATCAGGCTCCTCTCCTGTGGAATCATCTTCCTGTTACGGTCCGGGAACTGTGCATGCCATCAACTCATGCATTGAGTAACTTCACAAGTTCTACCTTCGAGTGAATTAAATTATTTTTTTCTCCGACTTCAGCTGCTGCGAGAGGCAGCAAAACATCCTTCTACTAATAAAATTCTCCATGGCAAGAACAGTGGTTACATGAGCCTCAAAACCAGCAAGGACTCAGCCCTGAGCAGAGTGCCCGTCTGCTGTTGACCAATCAACGGACTGCAGTGTTCACAGCTCCACCTTTTAGTACCAGATCAGTGTGCTAGGTACCCCATCAGATGGGGTACCAAACATGGGGACAATACATAACAGTTCCATTGGTACCATCCACAGCTTTTCACAGTGGAGACTTTAAAAAAAGTACCAAACTGAACTGAACCATATTGTACTGCTTGGTGGAGATGGGACTTAGAAGTAAGTTCAGTATTCACTCTCCTTCTAGCTCTGCTTTGGTCTCCACCAACTCCTGAGAAAAGGCATCTTGCTCTTAAGCAGCTAAATGCTACTGTGGTCACTTGCTAGCAGCTGACTGTGTCTGTCTGCTCTTTGGTGTTGGGCTGGTACATACAGGTACAGTGGGTCAGAACAGAGATGCCTGCAGACTGGAAACAAGGTTGATGAGACTGTGTGACTGTTCATGGTTTTCTCCTCAGCTTCAGAGTTTTCATTTTCAAACTTGTAGTCTGAACAAGCAGCAGGCATTGGGGCTGAAAAATAAAGCCAATGCTGAAGTGCCAAATACTGCAGTTCCTTGAATAGCCACTTGAGGCTGGCACCCAGAGTGTGTAAATCCCCATAGACACCCATGTAAAAATGTCAAACTTTACAGCAGAAATATACATATTTCAAGTAGTGGTGATAGCTGTATTAGTAGCAAGAACAGTGCTAATAGTGCTGCAAATGCAGTAAAACAGCAAATGTGTAACCAGTTTCTTGCTGTTTGAACTTAAATGACCTCACAGCAACAGAAGAGTGAAATACTTTTCTTTCTTCATCCTCCTCTTATTCCCTTTTCCAGTCAATAACCGGCTCTCCCAAGGTGACCCAGACTCCCTTACCATCCTTCCCTTCTTTTTTCCTCCCTCCCTCTTTCCATCACTTTCTTCCCTAATACTCTGTCAGTCTGCCGGAAACGAGAGTGAGAGGTGTGCACGTACCGGTATGTGCGGGCATTAGCTGGTGTTTGTGTGTGCACACGGTTTGCATAAATATGAGGAGGGAGGCAGTCAAGAGGCAGCTAAAGAGGGTGAAAAGCTGTGCACAGGACGTATGTGGCCATTGGCTGTAGTTTTGGAGGGGTGTTCCAGGTTCAACTTTTTGGCTGAGACGCAGGCAACATGAAGTGACGCAAAAGTGACGCCTGTGTTGCCTCTCCTTCTGTAATGTAGGTTTGGTGTGTCTGGACCTTACTTTACCAGAGCTACCAATTGTTTGGACAAAATAAAATCTTCCCTCAAGGTCAACCGACTTGCTTGTTTTGGAGTTTTCAACCGCATCTCACAGTCTTTATGTAGACATCTAATTTGCTCCTTCACTGGTCTAAGGTCATGACATGAGCAACTAAATGGACCTTGGCTAAAATCTGTTTTTGTCAAGCTACATTTTAAACTCCTGTTCTGAATGACAAGAAATAACTTCCATGCTCTTTTACACTTTGCTTTGCTTCTATATAAATCAGGCATGTAGCTGAAACTAGCCTTCCTGTTCTTCAAGATTCTGACTGCTGTTTTTCTATCCTGTCAGTAGAAGAGAGTATACCCAGTACCCAACTGGATTATTAAGGTGCTTCAATAAATCCCATCATTCTTTTGGCCCCTTTCAGTGTAAGGTCAGCCAAGGTCCTAACGAGTGTCCCTGGCTATGGTTTGGTCTCTGGCTTTTTATAGCCATGCCCCAGCTCTGAATGGCGCCGGATTTATGTGCTTCTGCATAAGCCTTTTCTCTCTCTCCATCATTTTGTAACCTATCTCAACCTTCTTCTTCATGCCACCCACAACGCGCACACATGCATGCGCGCGCGCACACACACACACACACACACACACACACACACACACACTTTATTTTATGTCTCTTCTCAGTATTCATGTAGTGCAGCATATGGCTTTTCTCCCTTTATATTTATGAAGTGCTCAGTGGCCCTTCTCCCTCTCAGTAGTAATGTATATGTCCTTTACGCTTCCATTAAAGGACCCGCCTACACACACACACACACACACACACACACACACACACACATACACACTATCCTTACCATGTCAGGGTTAAATAGATGAACATATTGTTCCTTCTCTGGCAGGCCTTACATGATGTGTGTGTGTGTGTGTGTGTGTGTGTGTGTGTGAGAGAAAGAGGTGTCCATTACTCTGAAAGCTTGGTTCTAATGATATTTAACCTGCTAGGCCATTTTGAAAATGGGCCCTGGCCGTAAAAATACCTGATATATGGTCCCATCTGTGTGTCACCCAATCACGTGCACACGCACACACACATGCACACACACACACACACACACACACACACACGCCAGCGATGACACATACAGCTGAGTACCCTCACACACACATGCAAATGCACACATGCAGAGTCATGATCTTGTGTGCTACTTTACCCTTCCTGCTTTTATCATTAACTCCAGCTTCTGTCTGCCACGGGGTGAGGGCAGTTCATTCATTAGTTTCTCTTCTTATTATTAGCTGTATTTCACCTCCACCATTATCTCCCTGTAGATCTGCTCGCCCCAGCTGCATCCATAATTAACCCCCCAGCCTCAATACTGATAACTGCTAAATATGATATGCTCCAGCAAAGCGAGGCTTTTATCACCTCATGGACAAGTTTTTTTTCTTTGTTGTTCTTTTTCCTAGACATTTTCCAGCAATGTGATTTTCATGACTTAAAGTTGTACAGTTTAAACTCACGCTGGTTGAGTACAAACTGCTTGAATTGGTGGGTGTCCATTTAGACTTTTCTAGCAGTCTGTGAAACAGTAGTGCAAATGTAATTATTTCACAGGATGGAATTGACAAATGTGCTCTTGTGAGATGAAACAACCTGCAACTACAAATGTACACGTGACTTTTGTGTACATTTTGTGTGTATTTTCTTTTACCCTTTTCACAACATATTTCTCTCCAAACCTGACACAAGTCCAAGAGAGTAGTGCCAAAATCTAAACCTGACAGGCATTCTGTTTTCTTATGTCCATGTTGTGTTATGTAAGCTGAAAAAAAAGGAGAAAAAAAAGAAATAGCCTATGTGTTACATTCATGTGTTGTCATGTCAAATGTTCTCTAAATTTGGCATCCACTTGAACTCACTGATGTTTTATTAGAATTTGGTGGTCAAAGGTCAAGGTCACTGTGACCTTGCATCTGTATCATTCACGTGAATGTAACATTTTAAGAATGCAATGTGAGTATTTCTTCAAAGTTGGCATAAACATCCTCTTGGACCCAAGGTGGTTAAAGGTCAAAGGTCAGGTTTACTGTGACCTTGCATCTTATGAAAATCTCATGAATGTGATATCTCACTAAGACCTTAAGAGGATTTCCTTAGTTCTACTGTTTGGCAATAATGTCCTGCAAAACACTGCCATTATTCAACATTATAACTAAGAAACAGAAGGGGGGATGGTTGGTCTGATACTAAATTAGGGACACACTAATCTTGGGTGCCTATGTTGAAATTGTGGTGATTTTATAAATCTTCTATGCTGTCGGTTTGAAGAAGTTTTTGAAACATCCAGTTTTTAGAATTTGTAGCTTGTTTGCACCAACATCGATATTTAAAGTACTATCAGCTGTCATGGCTACATACAGTATGAGTCTGGACAGATGGATGTAAACTCCAACTTGACTGGTTTGCTAAGGCATACAACCTCAAGGAAGTAATTTTAGTGTTTCAACAAAAATTTTGATTAAAAATTTCTAAAAGCACAATGTCAAGTAGGCCGAACTCAATCCAGACCCAATGATGAACATATTATCCCATCATAGCACTGAGACAGCACTAGTTAAAATTACAAATGACCTTCTGATTGCTTCAGACAAAGGACTTGTCTCTGTACTTGTTTTATTAGATCTTAGTGCGGCGTTTGACACAACTGACCATCAAATTCTACTGCAGAGACTGGATCACTTAATTGGCCTAAAAGGTTCTGCACTAAGCTGGTTTAAATCTTATTTATCTGATTGTTTTCAGTTTGTTGATGTTCATAATGAATCATCCTTACGTACCAAAGTTTGTTTTGGAGTTCCGCAAGGTTCTGTGCTCGGACCAATCCTATTTACTCTATATATGCTTCCTTTAGGTAAAGTAATCAATTAACTAAACTCCATAACTGCCTTAAAGACATAAAAACTTGGATGAGCACCAATTTCCTGATGTTAAATTCAGACAAAACTGAAGTTATTGTTCTTGGCCCCAAACAACTCAGAGACTCTTTATCTGATGACATAGTTTCTCTAAATGGCATTGCTCTGGCCTCTAGCACTACCGTAAGAAACCTCGGAGTAATATTTTATCAAGATTTGTCTTTTAATTCTCATTTAAAACAAACCTCACGGACTGCTTTTTTTCATCTGCGTAATATTGCGAAAATTAGGCCTATCCTGACCTGAAAAGATGCAGAAAAATTGGTCCACGCTTTTGTTACCTCAAGGCTGGATTACTGTAACTCTCTATTATCAGGTAGCTCTAGTAAGTCCTTAAAAACTCTCCAGCTAATTCAGAATGCAGCAGCACGTGTACTAACAGGAACTAAGAAATGAGATCATATTTCTCCTGTTTTAGCTTCTCTGCACTGGCTCCCTGTAAAATCCAGAATTGAATTTAAAATCCTACTGTTAACTTAAAAAGCTCTAAATGGTCAAGCTCTGTCATATCTTAGAGAGCTCATAGTGCCATATTATCCCACCAGAACACTGCGCTCTGAGAACGCAGGGTTACTCGTGGTCCCTAAAGTCTCCAAAAGTAGATCAGGAGCTAGAGCCTTCAGCTATCAGGCTCCTCTCCTGTGGAATCATCTTCCTGTTACGGTCCGGGAGGCAGACACCGTCTCCACATTTAAGACTAGACTTAAGACTTTCCTCTTTGATAAAGCTTATAGTTAGGGCTGGCTCAGGCTTGCCCTGTACCTGCCCCTAGTTAGGCTGACTTAGGCCTAGTCTGCCGGAGGACCCCCCTATAATACACCGGGCACCTTCTCGCCTTCTCTCTCTCTCTCTCTCTCTCTCTCTCTCTCTCTCTCTCTCTCTCTCTCTCGTATTCTATTACTGCATCTTGCTAACTCGGCCATTCTGGATGTCACTAACTCGGCTTCTTCTCCGGAGCCTTTGTGCTCCACTGTCTCTCAGATTAACTCATATCGCAGCAGTGCCTGGACAGCGTGATGTGTGTGGTTGTGCTGCTGCCATGGTCCTGCCAGATGCCTCCTGCTGCTGCTGCCATCATTAGTCATTAGTCATACTTCTACTGTTATTATACACATATGACTATTGTCACACATGTATACTGCCAGATATAAATACATACTTTCAACATATTGTACCACAGTAGCCAGAACTATAACTCTAATATTATTACTTTCATTAATGTTGTTGTAAGCTACTGTCATTACCTGCATCTCTCTCCCTCTCTCTGTGTCTCATTGTGTCATATGGATTACTGTTAATTTATTATGCTGATCTGTCCTGTACAACATCTATTGCACGTCTGTCCGTCCTGGAAGAGGGATCCCTCCTCAGTTGCTCTTCCTGAGGTTTCTACCGTTTTTTTCCCCATTAAAGGGTTTTTTTGGGGAGTTTTTCCTTATCCGCTGCGAGGGTCATAAGGACAGAGGGATGTCATATGCTGTAAAGCCCTGTGAAGCAAATTGTGATTTGTGATATTGGGCTTTATAAATAAAATTGATTGAATTGAATTGATAGAGAATTCTACATATAAGACCATACTGTGTGTTAAAGGCCTTTTCTTTATCATAAGAGGTCAAATCAAGAATCCTACGCTGATTTAAATTGTTTCATCCAGCAAAGTATGGAAATGTGTTACTGACTGTGTAGTTTGTTCATTTTCTTTATCTTTATTAAAACACACAGGAGCTACAGAAACACAGTGGAAAGCATGCTTAAAGCTTATTAACATTTATCTGGGTTGACTATTGAGCTACATTTATCTGGATATCTCCATTAATTGTGCAATTGCTGAAGTAGTGTTCAATTATGTTAGCACTTCTCTTTGCTAGTACGTGGGTGTCTGACTCTGGACAGGTGCGTTTTAATTGCGCTGTGCCAGAAGCAAGGATGTTGCTCCAGGATTTTCTCTCATTGTAGTTTGGGCGCCAGTGTGACTGCAGGGAGGATTCACATTTATGCCCCATTACTGACATGATTTCTCTCGCCTCTAAGCCAGCGTCAGAGAGTTTTTGTACAGTGGTGCTTCACAGGCAGTGGTTGGTGTAGATGGCCTCTGTGCCAGCTGCTTTACAGATCCGTGGCAACATGGAGCCGAGAAAGTTCACCCCCATGGGCTCTCTAGTATACCTAACCGTTAGGAGAGAGAAAATCAAGTCCCCTAAATGTTTAAAAGTAACTACGCTACACTGTAACAAAACAAACAGACATTACTTGTTAACTTACCATACATCGACGGTGTAGTTTCTCCGCTTTGGAAGGAGATAAAAGACTGGTGGATTGGGTGGCAGCAGTGACAGATATTTCTCCAGTAAAGCGACAGGACACAGTGGGTTCCCTGGCTGCTCGAACATGAATCCCTGCAGACTCTCTGTGTTTCATTCGCCGGCATCCTGGTGGTTTTTGGTGCATTCATTAAATGACAGCGTTGCATATTTCTGACCATTTTCATCCTGTCGGATGATAAATGAGTCAGGCTTCATTTGGCGGTTTCCCTCCTTAGCTCTGCGTCCCATATGCAGCTGCACATCAAACCAAACTTTGTTGACAAGACCCTCAGGTGTCTTTGGATTCAGTGCCCGAGAGAGCTTGATTTTCTGAAAGCTGGCCTGTGTTAACGCTTGGTGGTGGGATGATTTGTCGCGACCTTCTCGGTGAAGTTTCTTCACTACTCCAATGAAGATGTTGTTGCTGGCGGTGAACTCGGTATCGCTGATCAGACACCAGGATCGACTGATGGGCATATCATAAATGTAACGGTTAAGCCCCGCACGAAGGCCAACATAACTGCTGAAACCGTAAGCTTCACCTTTCCTGTTTTTCGCAGTGGCATAACACTGGCGGAGAACCTGGTTTAGCTCCATCTTGATGACCGTTTTGAAATCAACAGCCACCTCCTTCTCGGCACACCAGGTCTGAAAACAGCGAACTGACCACAGAGTCTGTTTAACGGTCCCAGCTCCACTTCTTGCCTTTTCCAGCTCTTCAATCTCTCTTTCATTAATTTTAGCGTGTCTCCTTTCTTTTTTCTCTTCCTTCTCAATCCATTCTATCTGTTATTCCTAAATAGCAGGTTGTTATAAGATTATTTTTAAATCAATATTTTGTGTCAAATTATTAATTTCTTTTGTAAGTTGCCGTGTAATAAGTGGGAAAATGTTAGGGCTGCCCCCTAATGGTCAACCAAATGTTAGTCGACCAGAAAGGTCAGTAGTCTGGAAGATTTCATTGGTCACTTAATCACAAAAAAAAAACAAAAACCCAACAACAAACAAACGTGAAACTCTATCAGGAGCTGCGCCTTGTCAAAATAAATCAAAACTTATATGACTGGATCATGTGGGAATTTAATTTGAAAGGACAGACACAGGAAGTGTCCACAGGAATGGAAGCAGGACATGGAAGCAGTCAGACAGGAGTCACGTTGATTAACAGGGCTGGTACCTGCGGTTATTACACAGGCTAGTTAATAACATGTCGGGCAGGCAATCCAAAGTGTGGGATCATTTTGAGAAGGTGAAGGACGAACCCAAGGTGATATGTAAACTCATCTTCATTGGTCGACTACAAACATGACGTATCATCTGAAACATGGAAGTAGCTACATGCCCATTAGCCACTTAGCACAATCATTACTGCTTTGCTGACAGCGTCTTTAACAGGCAGCTACCTCTAGGTAGATGGGTAGGTTACCATGGAGGAGGTGGATATATTCTCCTATGTATTACAGTAAGTTTCGTGTAAATGGCCAGAAAAAGAAGTGGGTATTTTCTGAATACTTGCACATACCCTCCACTACACCACTGCCTGTTGGGGTTCAAATATAACATGCTGTATTTACTGACAGTCACCCTTTCAGTCACCACTGAGTGAAGCCCTTTGCTAAAAGCAACTGATTCAGTCACTGCCGCTGGTTATTCACTGCCCATAAATTACTGAGCACCTCTAATATGCACACGTAGGGTATGATTATAATCAGAAACAGTGATTCAGACAATACTACCAATATGAATGCTATGGAAACCCCAAGAGAGTTAGTCAACAACAACAAGGATATCTAACTGTACTTACGTGACTATTCTCTGGTAGAGGCAGGCAATACAGACAAATATATATGGACTATACTGTACAATGAATAATGAAAGATTTCATAAGACATTTCCAGAGGCACAACCTCAAGGTCTGTTCTTCAACAATAATCATTAACAAAAGAAAGCTCACCCTGAAACAAGAAATGTCCAGATGCTGACCCAATGATGTCAAACAGTAAAATGACTTTCTAAAGTGTTTTCTTTGTGCATTAAAACCCCTCAGAGTTTTATTTTACTTCTTAATGCTAAGGGTAACAAGCCAGAATATGTGCTGATGCCTCAGTTAAATCACACTGTGTACTACCACTCTTTCCACAACATTAGCTCCCTGTTCATTGTTTTTGCAGCTTCTTTTGATGACACCAGATATTAGATTCTTGTCTCTGATGCCTTTCGCTTCGGGCAAGAATTGTCCACGTTCACATTTATTGATTTGGCCATCTGTAGCCACATAAGTAATTATAAGAATCATTAAATGTGAGTGTTATTACCCCTTAAGTTGGAGACTGGGGCGAGATTGTGCGCTATATATCACTATCTAGAATGGTGGAATCCAACAGGATAGAGTGTCATTTTGTCATCACAAAGTGCAATCGGCCAAATTAAAGCTTTCACAACTGGTCGATACATGAGCTCTGGGATGGGAAATCGATAACAGAGTGACTGATTAGTCCGTTTGCCTCTGCCATAGAGGTAGGTGTCCAAAAAGCTCTGCTCATGAGCTTACTAAGAACAAATGGATCTGTCAAGATGTTCGCTCTGTACACCAGCAGAATAGGATGTACTGTGAACACACACTCACACACATATGGTCTATGGGGACATTGACTATCCCTGAATGTGCTTCATCTTATTTTAGTTCATTTAGTGATTTCCTAAATATGCCAGAATGCCTTTTGACAGCCCCAAGAGAACAGGTGTTACCTTCACAGCTGTGGGTGATGTATGTTGGTGGAGATAGCAGACGGAGCAGCTTTAGAACAGTGTTTACCAGTCATTTAAATAAGCCATGAGGTAAGAAGCCCGTTTCTTACTGAAATTACAACATGTTACAAGTGCATTTATCTCTGGTCTGTGGAGGCTACTGTCACTGATGACATTAATATATGGTATTGGTATCTATGAATACAGTACTGGTATCAAAATCTGACATTTACTGCATGTAGCAGTGAAATGATTTAATCACAGACAGTTCTGCCCTACTAAGGCAGAAATCAAGAACTACAGCAATGAGGTTGAGAAAAAAGTTTCCAGGTTGATTATATTAGCTAAAAAAGAATTGCCATAAAATCTACACAGTGGCTAAATAATGCAGATACAGCAGTGTGCCTCATGATGCAATCAGAAAATGTATCTATCGTCCATATTAACCAAGAAAATAAACTGTATTTTCATTATTTTGAGCCAATATCTTGTAGGATTAAATGTTTGTGTCTGTTCATCTATTATTAATATTTGTATTTAAATAAATTTGTTTACAAATGAATGTGTTTAAAAATATGATTTAGAGGTAACTTAACCATATCAACGTACAGGAATTCCACAAACTGAGATATAGCTAGGAGTTAACCACAATGGCAGGATAGCTATTAAAAACTTACCAAATTACAAAGATGTCAAGTTATACAAAGTGGTTACCTTTTATCAGCTAGGGGAATAATCAATAAATAAATTTACTTTTAGTTTTAGCTATGGCTGAGGCTGACAGTTGGGGGACTGACCCCAATAATCTGAAAAATGCCCAATGGATACTATCGGACCATTCGTTCAAAAGTATTCTAAAAGAAAACTGAGAAAAGCCCATTGTTCCAAAGGGCTGTTTCTCAGAAAATGTACACACTTTAAAACAGGAGTACATTGCTAATTATTATGCAGAATGACATCATCTGACATTCCTACTATGAAAGCATGACCCACCCAACTGTGCCTCTGGATCACTAGAACTCAGTGCCTTCTGAGCTCTAGTGATCCAGAGGCATCTGGCTTGCCCTTGGGATGAGGAGAGAGATTGGTTAGGGTTAGGGTACGAATATCTTGGGCTAGCCAGTCAGAGGCAGAGCATGGCAGGTCATGTGTTTGCCATGGTAGGAACATCCAATGATGTTATTCTCCATACTAATTAGCCATGTGCTTCTGTTTGTGCCATTGAAAGAAACAACCCATTGGAGCAATGCAAGTTTGTTTTTAGGATACCTGTCTGATGGACACAGGGCCTATTGGGGCTCGTGAGTCATCAAAACAATGGCATGGCACCAACTGTATCTCCTAGATTTTTCTTGATATTGCTCTATTGTTGGCTGTCTGTCTGTGTTAGACAGTGCAGTAAGTGCAATGGCAAATTCTAAAGGCCACAGTACAACAAACCAGAGTGTATTTACCGCCAGTGCAGCAGGGGCGGCAATACAAAACTGGTAACTACAAGGCAAAGTGCAGTTACTGTTTCGGTTAGACAGCTGTAGCTGATTCAAAACTCTGCTGCTTGAATCCTCACTAAGAAAAAGAATCACATCACTCCAGTTCTGAGGTCTTTACCGGCTTTCTTTCTGTCAGAGAGTTGATTTCAAAATACTGCTGTTAGTTTGAAAAGCAATACATGGTTTAGAGCCCAAAACATTTCTGACTTTCTGCTACACTATGAACCATCGAGACCTCTCGGGTCTTTAAAACATGATGAGTTTAGTTTTTCTACACTGTATGTCTGGAACAAACTCCCAGAAAAGTGCAGGTCTGCTGCAACTCTGCGTTCTTTCAAATCAAGGCCAAAGACTTTTCTGTTTGCTGCTGCCTTTTATTAAATCAAATATTCATTTCTTACACTGCACTGTAACTTTTGTTCGTGTATTTTAGACCTTAACATATTTCAACTTCTTTTTATTTTCTATTCCTTAGCAATTCATGGCATTTTAACTGTATTTGAATATAAAAAAGTTTTTTTTCACATAAGTTATACATTTCTATGCCTTTTTATTTATTTATTTTTTTATAAAGATGTAGTAACAGTGTTTTGCCTCTGTAGGGCAGAGCTGATATTAACAGTGTAAACTGCTCTAGGCTGGGTTTCCTTTAAATTCTCTGTAATATGCACCTAACCTTAATTCGTAGGGCACCATCAATCTAATCCTAATCCTAACCTCAAACCTAAATTCAAGTCTAAACCCTAGGGTGGCAAAAGCTATGTATCCTCACTCTGAAGAATTTTCTCCTATTTCTCTGTCAAGTAAACTCTCTTAAGTATTAAAGTAAAAGAATGCACACAAACGTGTGCACTTTCAGCACAAACCCACACATTGCCCACACGTGTACACATATTTCCACACAAGCATGCTCAAACTTTACACACACACATTCTGAAACACAACTTTGTGCACACACACATACACACACATACACACATCAGCATGCACCATGTATCTCGAAGCCTAAAGGTTGGTTCTGCCCTGAGGGTTGGAAAGATTATTATGGGCCAGAGAGTGAGCGAGGGAGAGATGAGCCTCTGAATCTCTGGGAAAGGGAGCTACTTCCTAACAAATACTCCCAATCTAACAGGCCTGGCTGATTTTGCCTGAAGTTAAATGAATTAAGGTTCTACAGAAGTAGCCTAATGGGCTCAAATTGAGCCTTTTCTCTGTATCCATTTCTCATTTTTGTATTCACTGCATGCATACCAAATAATTGCTCGGTTACAATAACCTGCTGTTCAGGCATTTTCTGTTTCATGACTGTCAGTTCTAATAATTCCCTTTAACTACCCTGTAGAATTCTTACTGTGGCTGTACGCAGTAGATGGGAATCTGAATCACAATAGAAAAGGTAGCTTTCATTGGAAAAATGACCACTGCAGGAGCAACCTCTGTAAAATAAAGCCTTAACATTCTTAAATAATGGACACACTCCTCTCTTTTTCTTTATAAACTAAGGGGGCCTTAAAATGAGCCGTTTGAGCTCATTCAGGTGTTGAATCATTCAGCAATAATGTAAGAGCAGAATCTACAGAGCAGGTCCCATTCCGAAGTTGGCTGTGGAACCTTTATGAATGGGTCGCAACATAATATCCTGATATGCATATTTAACTTAGTTCAAAATGGCCCTATGGTGGCTCTCCATCACACAGATGTTTCATTTTTTCTTTTCTTTTTTTTGCCTTGCTGGCTGCATGACTGTCATCAGTTGATCTGACTCTTTGGTCCAGACTGAAATATCTTTTCTACCAGACAGGGGGTCATAACATTTTGTACAGACATTCAGGGTCCCCATAGGATGGATTCTAATGACTTACATGATCCCCTGGCCTTTCCTGGATCATCACCATGGGGTTGTCATCTTTGTTTCACATTGAAATATCTTGACAACTATTGGATGGACCGGCATGAAGTTTGTTTCAGATATTCAAGGTCCCCCTGAGGATACATTCTAATGACTTTAGATCCGCTGACTCTAGTGACACAAGCAGGTCAACATGTTTCTCAAAATGTACTACCATAGATACGTTAAATATTGTACAGACATTCATGGTTCCAAGATGTAATCTAATGACTTTGGTGATCCCCTCACATTTCCTCTCAGTTGACATCTTTGGTTTTTCTTAACCTTCTCAACAACTTTTGGACAGATTGTTATTAATAGATTGATTAGGTTCATTTTGTCTTCTTTTTTAGGATTGTTCAATATTTTCTTATCTTCAGACAAAAAAGTGTAGGAGATGTTTCTGTTACCTGCTTGACAGTTTCGACTGTGACTCCAGTCTTCCTCAGAAGTGTCATCCGACGTGTTGCTGACGTGTCATTTGTCAGCTGGCCGGCCCAACAGACCTATTAGAATCTGTCGGGAACAGGAAACCTTAAAATCAGCCATCATAGATCACTGCAGGAGAAATAACCACATTATGGCCTGGAACAAGGGAAAAATAATCACATCAGAGACCAATAAATTCAAACGTTGGATAAAAGAGGCAATCGAAATCAGGAAGTGGGCGAGCGGCACCATCAACTGGGACAAGGGGTCGTACGCCCTCTCGCACACCTGGGATTCCCTCCTCCAGAAACCATCCAACGGCAGGGGGTGTGGCCGGCCCAACAGATTTTGATAGGCCTGTTGGGCCGGCCAGCTGATAAATGACACGTCAGCAGACTGGAGTCACAGTGAAAACTGTCAAGCAGGTAAAAGAAACATCTCCTACACTTTTTTGTCTGAAGATAAGAAAATATTGAACGGATAGTAATCAAGTTTAGTTTGGACAGTCATGTGCACCTCATGACTAATTGTAAGAACTCTGATCCCTTTCATCTTTCATCTGGCGCCATCATCAGGTTAAAATTTCTGCTCATCCTATACTTTGGTTAGTGAGCTTAAAAACTAGCATTCACATCGGCCTCAGTTGCACTTTATGATTCAGGGCTAATTAACAAATGTTAGCATGCTATCACTCTAAACTAAGATGATAAACATTATACCTGCTAAACATCAACATGCTAGTATTATGGTTGTAAGCATGTTAGAATGCTGACGTTAGTGTTAAGCTCAAAGGACCACTCTGCTTAAAGGACACTTTCCTGATTTTCAACCAGCTCTGTATCGCAATAATGTAGTGTGTGTAAATGAACTGTGGTAAACTTCCCTCCATCTTACCAGCAGCCAAATCTCTCTGCTCATCTCTCAGCTCAAATCTGTTGCATTTTTGCTGGCTCTAACAGTGTTGCTCAAACTAATGATTGTACTTCTGCATCTTTGTATGCCAAAGATACAAGTATACAAGTGGATCAAGAGAGAGACCAAACATGGACCAAAGTCAGATCAAACTGTAACACTAAGCAGTGCTGATCAAATATGAACAAAGATTCTGTTACTGTGCCTTTTTCTCACCTCAGATGCTTTTTAAGAACCATATTTTAGTTTGTCATTAAACTGTAATCTGAAGTCATTTGTTGATATTGTTTTCTGTGTCTAAACAGCCAAGCTCACATCATATCACCTACCAGCAGAAGCGTTTGTCGGTCCGATGCAGTGCAGTGAATTCTGGTAGTTGTAGTTTTTTTTTACCCCTTGAGCAAAAGCCAATGCCCCAGACTTTTTTGCAGTTTTCTCTGGTAATATCGCACCAATTTCAAATGTATTTGTGTCTTTCTATTGCATAGACAGACCAATTTTGTAAAAAAGATCATCTGTCCAGCAGTGAAATACTTCTTTTAAAACAAAAAACAGAGCACAGATCAGCTAGCATGACTGTAAACTCTTAGTTTTCACTTCATGTCCACCATGTGTCAATCTCCTGGTGGTAAATATTTCCTCAGGATACCAGCGCAACCTGGCTGTGAAGTGAGGGATGTGGGTGGGCTGTCATTATGAGTCAGAGTCCTTTTTCAAAAAAGCTATTAGCAAGCACTGTTTAAACGCAGACAGATGTGGTGACAGCATCCTGTTCACTAGCTCGCAAATTACAGATGAAATTGTGACCGCAGGGCTCTTGCATGTTTATGCATGGGTCTCAGGTATGGAGCTTGTTTTGATAGGTGAAATATGTCAAAATTAACATGAGAGGAAATTGTCTCATGCTGCAAACTGAAGCTTGCAGCCCCAGATTCAGACCTTCCATGACCAAGCAACATCTTTAAAGTCCCAACCATCATGTCAAAATATTAAATTAAAGGCACATTTAAATGAATGAATTACTTTATTTCCAACCAAAAAGAATTCATAATAAAAACACAAAAAAGCGAAGGAATAGGTAGGAGTAAAACTTAAATGTTATAATCTTAAATGTCCCTACCCCCTTTCTTGCATGTCTTCCATTAATTATATTATTTCAACAAATTCCCAAATTTATTCACAATTAATATATAACATTCCCCAGCCTATTTACCACCTAAGTGGAGAGCCGTTAAAAACTGACAGGTCCAAAACGTTCCACAAAATTAATTCACCAATTTGGAGTGGCTTATTAATTTTATGCTGTTGTTGTGCTTAACTCCCTCTGTTGGCCTTGAAACGTTGAGATCATAAGCCTTAACCTGCACACAGTAGCTGCCTCTTTTCACCTGCCAGCAAGGAGCCTCTCTGGGAGGGCACAACACAAGAAGAGATTCATATTATCCCCTGCAGATCCAACCCTGCATGACCCCTCACTGGCTTCCTATCAATACACGCTGACAATTATATGTGTTGGAAAGCTCGATCAAGCCAGAGGTGCTGCAGCTGGGGGGTGAACCCAGATCACTGCAGTGTTTTGCCCCTGGATAATCTGTCTGCATTATTTAAAGGCAACACTTCCATAAGCTGCTGCTCCCCTCGCCTTCGAACACATATGGGGGAAAAACCCCAGCTATGCTATGCCAGCTAAGAGTTCTCTGTAACTTTCCTGTGTGAGATCCAGTGATAACATCTGTTTTCTTTCAGGAGATTATTTTTTTCTCTTTTTTTCTGATCTTGTGGACATTTTAAGACTAAATATTAAAGCTACATGTATAATTGCAATGAAGTTGAAAAAAAACTGTTAATTTCCCTTACATTTCACTCAGGTTTGACAGTTTGAGACTGGACCCCCCAAAAACGACCCCATAGGCCGTTTGTACAAGCAGCTTATTGCGATCCATGTTTATTGTTATGTGGCAACCTCTAGTGGCTGCAGTCGTTATGACGGGACCAAACGAGGAAGTCATGTGATGTAGTACAAAGAGCAACAAAGTTTGCAGGAGGTCAGGGGTGGATGGATGGGTCAAACAAACACAGGACTTTGACCCAGGAGACAGCTGTTGGTGTCCTGTGTGAAACCGAAAGTCAACACTAAGTTATTTTAACTCACATACGTAACGTAATGTACTTAACTGATGTCATGTACATTTTGTCAGTTGCCCAGTGGATGTTGAAACTCGAAGACCTAAGAATCCAGTGGTCCCAATGATGTCATGCTAACATTTCAGGAAAGGGGCTAATAATGCTCCAAAGTTAGGCAAAATTTTGGTAAGGCAAAGCAGCAGGTCCCTTGACCTCTCACCTCAAAATATCTGAATCAAAAGGGGTTCTATGGATACCTACATGTCTCCCTGTTACAGACACGCACGCTTCAGATTATCCCCCCACAGTTTGGGGCAAAAGCCATGCAGTTTTTTCACATGCAGTATAAATGTGTTATCTCTGCCTATGTAACAGGGGTGGGAATCACCAGAGGATCTATGATCTCATATTATCAGATCACGACATTGTCACGATACAGTATCATTGCGATTTTAAATATGCTGCGATATGCTGAGAATTGCGATAAAATACATTGTGATATATTGTAATTTATAACCTTTTTCAGCTGCAAATTATGCCCCCAAAGGAAAACTTTGTCAACATCTGTTTTATCTGACAAGATATCGGTTGGTCCATCTCACTCAGCCATCACCTCAACAAAATGTATCTAGTGTACTGAAAAAGCATTTGATTAGATTATTTGAGCAGTCTGCCTAAAGTTTAATTTGTATTTGATATATTAATAATTTATATTTATATATTTTTGCACTGCCCAATGATATGATACTGCCACACAAAAATATTGCAATACTATGCTGTATTGATATTTTACCTCACCCCTACTATTTAATCACTTCTTTGATTTCTACAATTTTGGTATGACTGGCAATCACAAACTGAGACTCTTGTGGATTCAATGAGCCAAATTTTATTCATGTGTGATGATGTTAGCCCCCACAGTAGCCTTTTTATAGAGAGACCATTTTTATAAATGGACATCACTGCATAAACTGACCTATTGTAACCTCTATGTTGCAAATAATGAGCAAAAGTGAAAGCATAACAAGTGATGTTATGTTAATGTTACTTTGTCTGAGTGCCCTTTCAAGACCACTGTCACTGCATAATGGAATTAGATAGGGGTTACATGGTCTAATGAGAAGAAGTCTAAAAACTGAAGAGCCTCAACGACTCCTCGCTCTCCTTCTTGCTTCATTGTTTAATTGTCAGTCACTGAGAGATAGTTTTGAAGCCTGAACTTGCCATCTTGCCTAACAAAGCACTCTCAGCAGCACTCTGCTGTGGTGTGGCTTACCATAGATAATTGTAAACATTATGTGTTCATTTAGCCTTATCCAAGGTCCACACTTCATTAATCTGACTCCAGTGTTAAATAGGACACTCAAACACACTGTCACTGAGAGGCAGATATGGATGGACAAAGATGTTGTAACCACACATACACACATGCATCGCACTTTATTTTAGATCATAAGACAGCCAACTTGAAGCAGGCAGCAACACTGCCTGCTTGAATACATAATACTTTTATCTTCTCCTTCATTTGATCTAAAACTTATTTGATTGTGATTATAGCGATAACTTTTTTTTATTAGATACACCTATAACTTTTAAACTATAAAAACAATCTACTGTGGGCAGATCATAACTTTTATGTGCAGCAAGCAAAGCTTTAATGCTAATAAATGTTTGATATACTGCTACTTTACAGTATAGGCTTTTACAACTGTGGTGTGTGGGAGTTAAGAAATGGTTTGACAAACATTTTGCTCTATTTATCAGGCTAAATAACAATCTCAGCAGCTGGAGAGAGATGATATTTCTTAAAGAAAGTTGTACAGGTTAAGAAATGTTAGAACTTTTTAAAAGAATCAAAATGAAATGTTTTCAGCTATCTTGCCTTCCCCATGTGTCTAAAGCATTATCCTTTGTTAAAAAAAAAATATTACTGGCAGCCTTGCAGATGAGCAGACAGGCAAACAGGAATCCTGCAGTACAAGGACCAACCGAGCATTTATTTGGGTAACAAGAACACGAGGAAAACTCTTCTAAAAGATACTACAGCTTGACAGGTGGGAGGAAAGGTGGAGGTGTGTGCAGAGCAGGGGGACAGGTGATGAGCTGATTGAAGACAGATGTGCTGGTTGACAGGGTGCATGTGAGCAGCGAGGCGGGAACGAGACAAAGGGCCTTTGTCAAATCATCCCCTCCCTACCCACTTACCCTCTGTTTGTGGGTTCATGTGGAGGATCTGCCACACCAATTCGTGGGGAGTGGAGGTGGATTATACATTACATTGATGCTGACCTACTGAACGCAACTTCCCATACAAATATAAACAGCTCAAATTAAATTAGCACTTACCTATTGTCATATGGATGTCGGTGACTTAAAGAGGCAACAGATAGGATTTGGTTTTTTTTTAGCTTGGCGCCACCTAGCGTCAGTGGTGTTGCGTCGCATTGTCGCAACGACCAAATTGACCGTGGGGATCAGAGATAATCAATAAAATGTAGGCTGTAAAGCCACCGGTATACCTCTATGTATATGTAGAAAGAGAGGGTGTGTGGACACTCTACTAAATAAATGAGTAAAGTGTCCGCACACCCTCTCTTTCTACATATACATAGAGGTATACCGACAGCAATTATCAGATTTACCTTAAGAAAAAACAAATAATAATGCAAATAATTATACCAGAATGCACAGTAGCAGTACCGACGACTCACAGTAAATTATACCAATATGTACAGTATCAGTACAAACAACAGTAGACACAGTGGAATTATACCAATATGCATGTAAACAGTCCAGGTTCTAGAAAAAACTGGACTGTATGGAAACGATGCGGCCGGTTGGAGCTCAAATTGAATGGGAAACAAAGTTCAGAGTTCACTTAGCTGGGCGTAACTTAGCTGGGCGATGTCCGTCGATAGCTGCCTCCGTGAGAAGAGAACAGAAGGAAGGGAGGGGGGTATCACTGTCAGAGGGCTGCCGTAGAATGGCAACGAGGATGTCAGCCGACCAACACTCGCTACCCGGTCCCTGGTTGCGGTGATTTGCGATGCTGGCCAGCGAGGAATTAACTAGCAGCCAGTATAGTACAGTCTTCTCTCATCTAGCTAACATTTAGCCGTGTTACTTACTGATCCGTTAGAAAGAAAGCTAGCTGGACATCGGTTTTGAAGCCTCTTTGGTCACGGAGCTCCCTCCATCTCTTGAAAGCCTGACTGAGGTTTACTCTTGTTTTTCCTCTTCTTTTATCACCCTCCTTTGTGCTCTTCTTTGCCTCATCAGACAGAGGAGCTCGTTTTCTTTCGCTAGGCTGTTTTTCACTTGTCTCCAAACTTTGTCCATCTGCCATTGTGCTTGTGATTCAACTATCTCATGCCCAACTCCTCATAAGGACCAGCTCCAGCCCCTGATTGGCTGACCAGACCAACATAGAGGAGATACAGGGGCAAGGCTGTGGCCGTGACACTCATATTTCATAAATGATGAACAGTAATCATATTTTATTAGGGGAGCTGCTAAAATACAAGGACAATAATGCATGGGCCCCTGGAGGAGAGTTGTGCGACATGTTTTAATATTGATGGACTTGCTTTGTATGTGCATTCTCATATTAGGAAACTCAGTGAGCCATTGGACATATAATACCCTCTGTATTAACAAGCATCTGCCCTGTTAATGTGCCCTTTAGCGAGATACCAAACCCCACCAGCAGCAGCAGATTGACCTCTGACCTCCCCGTGGTGAGGTGGCGAGGCGAAAGAGGATCCACCTCCATGATCACGATGAATAAAATGGGATAAAATAAGAGACAGGTGAATGTAGAGGACAAGAGAGAGAGACAGAGACCAATGAGGAGGTGAGAGAGAGCAACAAAGAGAGACAGACAGAGAGTCAGAGGGGGATTATGGAAATGTAATATCCAGCTGATAAATCATAGTGACTGTCAGGTGCTCAGTCATCTGATAATAAGACAGACAGAGGCAGGACGGCTTCCTCTCCAACCCACGGCTAATTATAGACCGACATAATGAACTCAATATTCAGTGTGTCTGTGTGTGTGTGACCATGTGTGACATGATCTGTCATCATTGTTTGCAGTAACTGGTTTATTTTCAGTGCACGTTTTAGTTGTTTAGCATGTGTACTTAAACAAAAAAAAAAGTGTTTCATGTGATGTGATGACTGAACAAATATTCTATGAGGAGCCTCATCCTCATGTGGATGCTCAACAAAACTGTACATCACGATCTGCTTTTATCAGTGTTTGTAAAAAGTCTGTTTGACAGCTGAACATTTTGGTGATGAAGCTGGAGACATCATGATTGCTGAGCTGACAGCGTAATGGAATCGGTGGGAAAGAGAAAATATGTTTTGGATGTGTATTTGCGTTTGTGTGAATGTACACTCATGTCTGGTGTTATTTGTATGCGTAGGTGTAGAAGCCATGTTCAGTTCAGTGTCAGTCAGATTTAAAGGGATAGTGCACCCAAAAATGAAAATTCATCAGCCATTATCTACTCACCCATATGCCGAGGGAGGCTCAGATGAAGTTTTAGAGTCCTCACAACACTTGCGGAGATCCAAGGGGAGAGTGGGTAGCAACACAACTGCACACCTAATGGCTGACAGCGCCCCAGATTCAAACGTCCAAGAACACATAATTGAAACCACAAAGTATCTCCATACTGCTCATCCGCAGTGATCCAAGTGTCCTGAAGTCCTGACATAAAAAGTTGTTTGGAAAAACGTCATTTGAACTACAGAGCTACAGGCTACAGTGAGGCTAAAAACAGAGTTCAAATGACGTTTTTCCAAACAACTTTTTATGTCGGGGCTTCAGGACACTTGGATCACTACGGACGAGCAGTATGGAGATATTTTGTGGTTTCAATTATGTGTTCTTATGTGTTCTTGGATGTTTTAACTATCTATTAACTATCCCTTTAAGTCACCTCTTAATGTGTACTCACAGCAGACGTGTCAGGGCCCAGGATAAACAGCTCTGTAAGTATGTGTACATTTGCATTACTCACCTTTGATGGTTTATTTAACTGTGCCTGTTTTAAGTAACGTGTTATGATCTGTCTTTCTGGTCAGTGATTGTACCAATTTATTTCTGCAGGTAAAATAATATTTTCAGAGTAGTGAACTGCAGATAATTTCAGATAAACTGCCTTGTTCATCTTGTATGTTCTTTTTACTTCACTGCACTTCCACATGGACAGTCCAGGTGTTCACCTTAAATTCTGATGATATAAATGTTTTTTCTGAACAGGGTTGCAGACTAAGAAACTGTGAGACAGCTTGAATGAGAAGGTCTGAGATTACGTCTACTAAACTGTGCTACAGGTGTAGGAGGAACGAGGAGGAGGAGAGATATGATTTGACCTGCTTATCAACATGGTCAGCAGGTGGAGCATCAGCAGGGGCTGAGACACGCAGCTCATGGAAGCAAATAAGATCCTGTATAACCTTTGGTGCCTGATTGCCACAACAAGTGTCAAAATGCTACATCTTCTCAGTCACTACTCAGTAAAATCTGAAAATGCAGACACTATACACATAATGTCAGAGGTCATTTTTTTTTACGGAATGTCTGTTTGCACCCAGGTGATAAGAGTCACACTGTTTACACCCATCCCTACAACATATAACTATGGATCTTACTGTGTGCTGTGATTGGCTAATACTCGTCATGTTGACATGTCGAGGTTCGAGGGATTAAGATAAAGAGGTTATGGTTTGGGTTAGTATCAACCAATCTTGGAAATTCTCTGAAATTAAAGTGGTAAATTTCCGAGAAAAAGACTGCCAGTGTACTGCCAGGAAGTCAGGTGACAGGTTATAAAGAGTGGCACAGTCTATGAAGTGAGACGTGGTGGATGAATGGGGCAAACACAGGACTTCACATGAAAGACCGTGGTTTGACTCCTATGTAAGACTATTATTTTTTGACATTGTTGACTTAATATTTTTCATTTTTAGGATGTCTAAAGCTGCTGAATGCACAATGT
This sequence comes from Epinephelus lanceolatus, assembly GCF_041903045.1. Taxonomy (NCBI): domain Eukaryota; kingdom Metazoa; phylum Chordata; class Actinopteri; order Perciformes; family Serranidae; genus Epinephelus; species Epinephelus lanceolatus. The sequence goes on from NC_135740.1 coordinate 11,318,111, forward strand.
GAACATAAACTTTAGCAAAATAGCTAATAAGAGCCATTCACATTAATGTGACACTATACACACTGACAAATAGCATTGCTGGCTATGGACACCAGGGTGCAAGTAGGGTCTGCTTCATTCTAATCTCTGACGTCCATTGAAAATAAATGTCTATAAGTCTAGTTAGAAAAACAAAACTCCTTCAAACCCCCAAACTTACCTGAGAATTATCAAGGTTCAAAGTTTTCTTCTGTTTTAAAGTAATCCAGTGATGGTTGTCTCTACATCCTTTGCATGGCAAAGAGCAACTGCTACTTGCCAATTCTGAATACTTTTAGTTGGTGCCAGAAACAAGGCTGAAGTTATAGTCTACAACCAACTCACTGTCTGAGCAACACATTCTCATCCTGACTCGTCAAATACCATTGCTTTGTCAGTGGACCTACACATACAAATATGATGCACTACCCTCTTGCGTATGTTTTGGAGGTTCCAGGATGGCGTGTCAATTTACAATGTAGATAAAAGCCTTTATTTTTACGTTTACTTCCCTAGGATTGGTCAACAAAAATGTGGTTAGATTCAATAGACTGGCTTAAAATAAGTACCACTGTTACTGTACCAGTACCAGCATACTATGTTGATATTATGATTGGTTGGTTGGTTTCTTACAGTAAACAAGCTGCAGACTCCTGGGTGAAACTTCATTGTTTTTTTGACCCATCCTCCTCCCTTCCCATCCGCCCTATGCAGACTTTCTAACTCTTTATCCTAACATAGTTGACCGCAGCATCAGAAACAGCTGCTGCCTGATGCATTTTATACCGACACTAAGGGAGTCTCTATGCAAGGGTGTTTGCCCCTGTGGTCTACTGCGGTATTTGGTGAATTTGGAGTGAAACAAGGCCAACACATTCTCACTCTGACCTTGTTATATATTGACGTTTGGTCATGGACATGACGTGCAAAGTACCCTGGGTGCGTTGGTTGTTGACATTCTGGGACACGGTGTCAAGTTCTGCCTGTTACATGCATTGTCTTCTTCTAAAATACACTTCAGTTTTCACAGGAAATGTGTAGTTTCCATTCAGTCTCTTTCAAAATGAATGCACTACGTTGCTACAGCACTGCAAATTGATGATTTTTTTTCCTTCAACAACAAACATACATGGTTAGGTTTAGGAAAAAAGAACAGGGTTTGGCTTTGGAAAACCCGAACAACGAACAACGCTGAGTGAAAGTCAGTATTTGTTGGACCCATCCACCACCCCTGCTGCCTGCCCCAATCGGACTGCTTTAACTTTAGTCCTTGTCCCACCACGTTTCCCCCCGATGCCACTGGGTGCCATTAAACTATAGCAGCAACCAGCCGCGTATCATGCCGACATTAAAGGACACCTTTTTTTGTTGGTTTCTGATGCTGCAAGTCACTGCCCAAGCACCCGATTTTGGCAACTTCGAAGTGAGACGGGGCTCACCAGGCTGGTCTGAGGAGGTCCCCTAGTGCCAGCCAGGGCTGTTTCAAGACACTCTGGGGGCCCCAGGCAAGAGGTACCTTGGGGACCCCCCCCCCCCCCCGCCTCTGGGGTGACCAGGTCCCAATAAACCAAATGTGGGACCAGGAGTAGGTTTGTGAGGGACAATGTGGGACACCCACCCCCAGTGCGAAGTTTAGTCATCAGAGACTTGTCACGGTACCAAAATTGGGACCCACGGTACGATACCAGTAAAAGTATCATGGTTCTGAGTAGTATCACGATACCACAGCAAAAATGATGTCATTTATAAAAAGATAAATCACTTTTCTATAATACATCAATGATATTTCAGTGGAATAAATTACTTATTGACTTATTCATACTTCAAAAACAGCATCAATGAGTGATGAACATAGGGGGGATCAAAATAACATAAATAAATAAAATAAGAATCAACCAGCCACCGTCCTCCCCTGACAAGTCCCTTCATAAGTAAAGAACAGTCCCTCCATAAGTAAAGAACAGTCCCTAAAGTGTGGTGAGGTTTGTGGACCGTTACCTGCCACAAATAGAGAATTGTGAACGGCTCGTTTCTCCTCTGACACGCCACATACTGTGTGCCGCCACGGCTCGGCTGTTCAGGTACTTCTGGGCAGTCATGACACCAACGAAAGAGGAAATTACTGGACCTGGAGTCAGACTTCTCCGTCACCGGTAAGCCCTTATCTTGCGTCGTATTTGACAGGAATACGGCGTCTGTGACCCCTGTTCAACCCACAACTGGCAGGATTTGCCTTTAGTTTCTGCTGCTGGTTGAAATCTGTACTTGCACAGCGTGCTCCTGAATGATTTGTTTTGCTTACGCAAAACTATTTTTAGTCGCAGATGCGAATAAAATGCTCGCACCGTAGAGCTCTGTGGAAAACAAATCACTGTAGCATATAAACAAATCTAACCTACAAGTAAAAAGAAATAAATAGTAACTTTCACTGCTTAAAGATACTCAATAGCTCAGCTAATACCTGAAATGTCACTGGATACAAACCACCGCAGCAGCATATTGAGTGCCAGGTGGCCAGCGCGTGCCGTTATTGGACGGTGCATGGACACTCACCCTCTTGCGATTGGACTTTGAACTTATCCCACAGTAGTGGTACCGTGAGGTACCGTAGTACTACAGTACTCCAACAATGCTAGCGCAGGTGGCAAACAATCATGCGGGACATGGTCTCAATTAGCATGACGCTGTGAAAAGAGACAGAAATGCTGTGCAGTCCGTCTGGTCACCCTACTTAGCCACTCGCAAGCAGCAGCTAGTAGGGGGCCCCATTAGGGGGGATTCCAACGTGTTGTCGTTGTTGTAGTGTCTATAGGGGTTCCATCATATTGTCATTGATATGGACCAATGTCAGCCGTCTCTGGGGGCCCCCTTCCAGCTCGGGGCCCTAGGCAATTGCCTAGTTTGCCTGTCTGGTTGCAACGGCCCTGGTGCCAGCCTCTGACAATCCTTTATCTATACTATAATCCGTATAGGGGACCACAGTCTGATTTATCTCAGCTTTAATTTACAAGCCACCACAGCATTGTGATATGAAACGACATCACAAGTAATGCTTTTCAAAAAAGAAAAACAATGTAACCACAGCCTCATATGTTCAATTAACAGTTTATATGCCAGACATTTCTGAAGATAGAGGACATTTTAGAATAGGTAACAACTTCTTAAGAACAAGGAAACATTTAGAGTATATCCCCTAAAATTGTAAATTTGAAAATCAGTAAACATTATTGTACCCTATCTATATGACTCTGTTTCAGAGAGTGAGTGTAAATTAGGAGAAAGAGATTTGGGGATGCAGGATGAGATGGACAGGAAATGAGGATAAGAGGATGAGATGATTGACTGTTGATCTTCTTAACAGTAGTCGTCTGCTGTAGTGTTTAAGTAACAGTTTTACACACCCTCCTTTACTTGCCCTTGGGCACTTGCTAACATGTGGTAGGGCTTTGTGCCATGTGAGGTGCCGACCTCTCTGTGGGGAGCAGAGGGTTGAATATGAGAAAAACTTGACCAGGTCCAAACCCTGCAGGCAATGAATTATGGCTGAAAACTGGAAATTGAGGAATAAAATATAAGAGATTGCTTTCTTTTATAAATAAGTTACTGAGTGCTGACAGGAAGTCGGCGAAGCTTTGTTAAAATGCTATTGGAACATGCAGGTGAAGTTCATCTTATCAACTAGAGGAAAGATTTCCGCTCTGTCAATCAATCAGTCCATCATGACTCAGTGTGACTGATCAGAGACTCTCAGGGTCAGGACAGAGAGGGGTTTGCTACTTTAAATCTGCAGCTCACGACTTAATATAGAGACATAAGACAGTAAGGGAAACTACAGTTTACATGGAAACAAAAAAGTGGGAAAAGCAAAAAAGCATGATCTAAGCACAAAGAAATAATCAAAGTTTGATTCAGAGTGCAATTGATTCCTCCATTTGGCAGATGAGGGCAAAAAGAAAACACTTTGTAAGTTTTCTGCTTTTGTAATGTTTTTCTTTTAATGCATGCAACTATATTGTCTTGCATAAGGATTTTTCCAACCAAGCACTCCAGAAATCCAATAGGAGAGGAGCCGTTAATGATAGCAGAAGGCACCGAGGGAAGCAGAGAAACAAAGTGGAAAGGAGAGGGCTCTACATCTTCACAAGTTCATGTAATATTAACCAGTAATTAAAAGAGCTGAGCTGACTCCAGGCGAATACGACAGAAAGAGAGAAGCCTGTACGGACTGAGCAGTGTGTATTTCACTCCTAACTGCTCACCCCATTAAGGCAGTGTCCAGAAGTTAAACAAAGTACTGTTGGCCTTACCTTACCCGCCTTAACCTCTCACAGGCTCAACTGTTAAGCGCTATAAGCAAGGTTAGCCAGACAGTACAGAGTCTGATGGGTGAATATTTGTTTTCAAATTAGCATGCACAAATGTGCTCAGTCTAGATCAATTATACCCAGAAGTGGATTAATTAATTTTAGGTTTTGAATTACAAAAAGATCCCCTTTGCTTAATGAAGGTAAGGTAAAACCAACTGTAAGTGTTGCAGAGACCTGAGGATGGATCAGAACAATTACAAGAAGTCACGCACCTATACACATTCAGCAGCCAACACATTCTCACTCTGACCTCGTCACGTATTGACGTTTGGTAATGGACTTTCCACGTCCATGCATGGTTATGTTTTGGGAAAAAAGGACGGGGTTTGACTTTAGGATCTTAAGGGACACGATCACCGTTCTCTTGGGTGAAAGTCGGTGTTTGATGGACCCATCCACCAACCCTCTTGCCCACTCTAGCTGGATTTTCGCCACCTGAACCTTCGTCCTTGTCCCACTGTGTTTCCCACTGACGCTGCTGGGCGCCGTTAAACTATAACGGCAACTGAACACGTATCATGCCGACGTTAAAGGACACCTTTTTTGTTGGTTTCTGATGCCACAAGTCACTGCTCCAACTCTGGAGTGAGACCGGGCTTGAGCAGTGCATGATGATCACAGAAATGCTGTCAAAGGGTATTTCTTTTAAAAGGGAAACAGGAAGTGTTGCCTGTGACGTGGTATACTGTCAGTATGATCATCAAAAGTCCATTTTCGCTCTCTATTTTTGCTGAAAACTGTGCAGGTCATGTGGAAAAAATAGGCTTAGCAGTTTGGCTGCTCTAACCTGTTAACACGGACACTGGAAAACAAACTGCTCACGTAGGCAGTGTGGCCCAGGCATTAACATGTAGAATCTTCCAGCTTTATGTATTTTCTTTAATCATGTGTCTTTGTTTCAAATAATACCTCTCTTTATGTTCTTCAGGTATCCTTGGTCAAAACACACTCCTCAAAATTGTCCAATACTACTAAAATACTAAAACAGTAAACTCATTATCATGGGTAATATCACTTTTTTTTTTTTTTTTGCACATGAATTTTGCTGCATCTCCACATCTTCTGTATATCATTTGCATTTCAGTGATGACCGTAACACATCTGGAACCAATGCAATCAATGTTCTCTATAACCTATACAAGGTTCACAGTTAGCATTGGAAAGATGTTTCAATTTGGCTTTGACAGTTATCACAAAACAATCTATCATGTTTAACAGTTTACCCATCCGAGTACAATGACAGGAAGTCACACACTTAAGTGAGTAGACTGTTCTGGGAATCTCTCAGCTTCTTCTACACTCGTTAACTGAAACCAGGATGAAGGAGCCCGAGCCAATGTCATCTAAAAGCACCATCTTCAGGTTAAACTTTATAATAACCTTTAACTTTCGGTTAATCAGAATTCAGTGCTGATGAATATGAAAATTGTAGATAAATTATTTTAACAAATAAATTAATAGTAGGGTGTCTTTTTTGACTTTTGCAGGGCTGCTCTCTGAAAGTCAGAGATTCGTATTCAGTGTACCCAGTGGTGGGTGGGGCAGAGGCCAGATCCAGAATTCCTCATCTAGGAAGAAAGAGCAGATCTGCTTCCTGCTCCTTTTCTGAGTTTTTTAAAACCTTTAATGTGGGAAAAACATTTTAAATGAGATATTAATCAAAGGAGAGTTCGTGTCTGAAGGGGTCTAAGTTGCTGAGACCGCCTGCTGATTGGTTTGATTTTTTCTCCAAACAGGAAAGACAGATGTAAATGAGAAAACTGCAGCAGAGTACAGATCTCTGCCAGGCGGCCATGTTCCAGCAGCTGCGCTCGGTGAAATTGTTCCTCCCGCCTCCCTTACAGTAAAGATGGTGACAAAGACAACAAACTGGTGACTAATTCATTTCATAACGTGCCTAACTTTAGTGGATCAAAACATATTTGATATGGAATTAATCTGCCATGCTCTGGTTCAAAATGATACCAAACCTTTTTCTGGATGTCAGCTTTTGAGCGACAACAAAGGACAAAATGTGGCCTGCAACAGACTAGGTAAGGCTTCTTGTTTTTATCCGAGCCGATTCACAGAAATGCCTTTTGTTCTTTGCTTTTGCTACATGATGTTGTTGCTCATTTGCAGCCTCGACCTGCCTGTTAAGAGGATTGAGGAGTCAGCACTTAATGACAATATAAAATAGTCTCTCAGACAGTTTTTGCAGACAGTCATACATGATCAGACAAAATATTAGGCTGATTGGTCTAGTAGTATGTGAGATTATTTGTGGGCTGACAGACAGACAAACACAAAACCAAACACATGAGAGGAATGACGGAGGGGATAATCAGCACAACATCAGACCTATTTTAATCAGTGAAATGATTATGAGATGTAGTTGATTCAAAGGTCTGGAACCAGGCTGATTTCAGTCTGGTTATCATACAACTTGAATCCTAAAAAAGTTACATAATAGTAAAGGCAGATCAGTGCAGACAGCACACACACTACAAAATCCATCATTGTGACTAATCCGGTTTACAACAGGGCTAATTGAAAAACATTGCATTCAGAAATAATCACTTCCTTTGTAGTTTCTGACACTCAACTTACCCAGTACTCCCAGCCTTCCACACACTCACATTCACACCCCACACACTCACTCCATCCAGCTCTTATTAGCTCTCTGCCCTGGCTATAAGAACAATAACCTCACAACTTTTAAAGGAATGATCAGCATCAGTAGAAACTTCATTCTAAGCAAAATTTCTCCCCAAACCCTCCCTCTCCCTCACCCCTACTCTCCCTCAGGCAAAACATTTTGCTGACCAAGACTTAGCCAGCTATCAAGAGTTACAATTTCCCCTTTATCCGCAGTTCACTTTATGTCAAGTCTGCTCGTAACGGGGGCCAATAAACTTAGACGTTCTCATTTTGGCCTGGCGAGGAGAGCTCTTTGAGTCGGGAGACATTTTCCTCAACACAAGGAATGTACACTTTGGTTTTAACTTTTGAAACTGATGCCTCCAATGGTTTTTAACCAGCACTGTGATGCTGTTGGATGTTCAGAGTCCCCCGCTGTTCTCCGTGTTGTTTCTCTACATGGGATTGAATGAGGGAAAAAATATTATCCCTTCAAGTATGTTTGCCCTCAAAACTTTATTGGTATCTTTTGTCATTATTTCATACACCTAATGAACCTGAAGGTGAGCAGTGAGAGAACAGGGGTAGAGTTAAGTAGCCCTCTGACCAGCAGTTAAAGCAACACTTACCTTTATGGAGATTTTACGCTTTTCTTTGTTTAGGTTAAAATGCTATTAATAAGCTGATGGCACACTAAAATGTAAGTGAATTCCACCTGAGATAAAAACTCATAATTATACCATTCTCATATGGTTTTAAGAAAACTCCGACCAATCATTGCATTCGTACCGAATGCCAAGCGTCCTGTCTGTCTTCCCCACGTGGAGGCCTCCGACTGACATCGCAAAAGATAGAATATAGCAGAAAAAGTTAACACTAAGAGAGAACTCAATGCTGCAAGAGCCAAAACTCGGGTCAACATCGGCTCTGCTTTCGAGCGACGGTGAAGACTGATGCAGCTTCATCCTGACCCAAAAAGGGACGAGATGGTCACAGAGTTTCTACTGGACAGGTATTTTTAGTTTGCCTCTAATGTAACATAGGCTATAACGTTATATATGACAACACAGCCTCCAGTAGCTAACGGTTAGCCTACTGTAGCCTAACTTTGCCTGAGCCTCACACCTGTATTATCTTCTTTGTTTGTTGCCAGTCACCAGTACTATCTAATGTTAGCGGTTACGTTATATTATAAAACTCATCAGTCATCACTGACCCCAGATAAGTTTCACAACTCCGGGGTTGTGTTTAACTGTGCAGGACAGGTAACGTTATGTTTAGTTTGCCTCTAATATAACATAAGGTTATATATGACAACACAACATCCAGTTGCTAATGGCTAACGTTATCCCACTGTAGCGTAGCCTCTGAAACATTAACGTTATCTTCCTTGTGCGTTTTCACTTACTAGTAACGTTAACGCTACTATCTAACGTTAGCACTGTAACCTTATTCTAAAACTCATCAGTCATCACTGACTCCGGTTGAGTTTTAAAACTCCGGGGTTGCATTTTTAACGTTACGCTCGCTCTCCTCTTCCGTGTATCTAATGTTACCTTGCCAACGCCTACGTCTATCATAGAGGTAATGATGCCATAATGGAGGAGGGGGGAGTAGGCCTTTGGAGGGAGGTGGAGTTGTGGATGTTCAAATTTTTTCTAAGTGCTGTATGAAATGCAAAAAAGGTAAGAGTTGCTTTGTCTCACTACTGCTGGTGTTAACATGTAGTAGGACCCTGTATCTCTGCTGGGCCTCCAAGGTTTCAGGAAGACAAAGGACATGGTGGATTTTCATAAAATGGTTTTAGAACTTTTTGCACACACACACACACACACACACACACACACATACACACACACACACTTGTCTTCATGTCAAAAATGGGCAAAAACCAAGCTGCTATCTGCAGGGCTTAAAAAAGCCACCACAGTGTGCCAAAAACTGTAATTCTTTGGATAGCCACTTGAGGTTATCTGCAGAAGCCTGTCATTCCCCATAGACCCCAATGTTACAGCAGAAACGTTTGCAGTCTGGCACAAAAACAACAACAACAAAAAAAAAAAAGGTCTGTATCAGGGGCATAACCCCAGAACCTGCCGGGCCCTATGCATAAGTGGTCTCTGTGGGGCCCTCTATCTTTCTTTTCTTGATCCATGTTTTTCTCACTCTTACGTTTTTTAAGAGTCAATTTGATTTCTTTCCCTTTTATTTTTAATTTTTTCTCTTTTTTTTTCAAACTCTGATTTCTCTTTCTTGGGAAAAGACGTGACAGCGTGTGTTGGTGCTCCTGCAGCATAAGCAGTCACTCACTCTGCTCTAAATGTGTTAAGAGATGAATCCCAGTGCACAGATGGACTACACCATTTTGTGCCTTTAAGGAATGAGAGGAGCCTCAGAGAGCTTCCACTATTTTTCTATAAAAAGTTCAGTCCTTCAACTGGATTATCCAGCCAATTTTAATTTAGTTATGGCACTAATTACTTAGAAATAAAAAAAGTCAAACAAAACCAAATGTTTCATTGCAGGCTTTTCAAGGTCCCCCCTCCCACTGGGGCCCTTGAACTGATGATAATGCCTATATAGCTAATTTTCATGTTTATGACAACTAGTGATGTCCAAATGAAGCTTCATGAACCACCAGTTGTATTTGCTGAACCCACTAGATGGCGCTGTTGGTGTAATGACAAAGGCTCAAGGGATGGCAATACAGTTTGGTTTCAACCCTTTGTTGAACAAAGAGTGCCAGAGTGGACCCAAAAATAAAGAAAATGGTTCAGGAAGCGTTATTTGGCCATTGCTAACTGAAACCAAACTGCACTGGCATCCCTTGAGCCTTTTTCATTACATCAACAGTGCCTTCTAGTGGGTTCAGCAAATACGACTGGTGGTTCATGAAGCTTCATTTAGACATCACTAATGACAACTGAGTGAATTTCTATATAGCTCACCTGTGTAAATGCCATTATGGCTTACAGCTACACACAATTTAGGGTGTGCCACTTTGAGTGACAGGCCCTTCTCTCCTCCACAACTCTAGCCTCTCGCCAAAATATGGACACTTCTGCCTAAAAAAACTATTAACTTAACGCATAACTTTTGGCTACAGCATTCAGCCGTAGTGGTTGCCATTGGCCACTACTGAAAGTATGCTTATTGTATATGTGTAGGCACACACGCTTAACATATGTAAATGAAGTGGTAGTGTTGTGCTTAACAAAGAGAAATATCAAAATTGTGCAGAACTTTTACATTTTTCACTTTGCATTTTGACATGTTAGTCTACAGTATACTTTTGTCTTCCTTTTCTTCTGCATCCAATTTAAACAATTAACAAAGCAAAGGCAGAGCAGCATCAGTAAAACAAGACCCTGTGTGATAATTAAGTCTTTAGCTCTTTGGAGGCTGAACTGCATGAAATTAAGCTGAAAGAACAGAAGAGCTGTTAACTTTCCCATGGAACTGCTTTCATCTGTGTTTCTAGCCAAATCTTTAGGTGTCTCCACTTTTATTCACCTCGGCCTGCAAAGAACTTCTTTTTGCCTACAAGTATAACTTTTATCATACAAGACAGAGAAAAATGTAACCAATATATAGTCTTATATACATTGGATTTCTCCGGCAAAATGTCATATGAAAAAAAAAGACTAAATATGTCACAAGACACGTCTGAGAGGAGGGAAAATCGAACAGCATCACCCTGCTTACCCCAGCTCCCTGAGGTGATGTACTGGCATATGCTTGTCGGTTAGTGTATGATGGAAAACAAGTGCTTTGGAAATGATATCTTGTGTGTGTGTGTGTGTGTGTGTGTGTGTAAGTGAGTTAGAGCCAGCTTTCAAGCATGTTCCTGTAAACTCAGCATAGATCATGTAGAAAGCTGCTAGCTCCCTGTAGATGAATGTCTTTAGTTTGCATTGAAATGCCTCATCTTCCCTTTCTCTCTCCTCGGCTTTTCCATCCCTCTCTCCCTCCTCCCCAATCCCCCTCTCTTCCAGGCTCCATCCTTCCTGTCACCCTCAGTGATGGAGTGTAGGATGGGGGAATATTTACGAAGGGACGAGAGAGTAATGGTGGACCTTCTTCCTGACAGGCTGAGAATCAGAGTAAAGAGGAGGGCAAATACAGTCAGAGAAGAGGGAGATGAATTTACATAGAAATGAAAGAAGAGAGGAGATCTGCTACAAAGGACGGATAGAGGAGGAGATTGAGTTATAAGAAAAGAAAGGTGGAAAAAAAGAGGGTGAAGGGAATGTGTGTAATAGTGCACACCTGAAGCCCAGCGGAGTGTGGTTTTGTCAAAGTGTCCTGTAAGGAGCTGGAAAACCTGCTCACACACCAGCAAGCACACACAAACACACACACACACACACACACACACACACACACACACACACACACACACAGGGAGAAACAGCAGTTCAGAGTGGTGCTCACGAAAACCTTTGCAAGTTTAGAAGGAAATATAATGTCAGACAACCACTGCCAACACTAAAACGCAGTGTACACATACCCACATACATATCTACATCTGCAATTACATAATAATTAATCTACTTTCATTTCATTCAGCATTTTTAAACAATATAAGACAAATGAAGCACTAGTATTGTTTGTCTTAAACATACTGTATCTTTAAGCGTGGTTAACGATCGTGGTTGCCATCCATGGTGAATACAGTGCATTCTCTGTCACTGTGTCACAATAAAAGCCCCCCCATATATCACTTGAAGAAGGCTGGAGAAAGGTTTTTGTTTTTTTTTTAGTCTGTGTATATTTCAGTGCATATATGGTATTTAAATGCAGTAACAACAGACCCTGCATATATGTATTGCATGTGACCTTACTTCTCTCCCCATTGCCACTCCTAATAAGGTTTTACATTCATTCCTTCATCTTTGGAATCCCTATCCCAGATGACATTGGCATCACAGGGCTGACACATAGAGACAGACAACCATTCACACACTTCACTCACTCACCAATTTAGGGTCACCAGTTAACCTAACCTGCATGTCTTTGGACTGTGGGAGGAAGCCAGAGTACCTGGAGAAAACCCAAACTGATAGAAGGCCTCCTCCACCCAAGGCTTCAAACCCCCAACTTTTAAAGTGGAACGTTTTCTTGTAATGTTAAACAATGCATGAGCTGACAACGCGAATCCACCAGCACCTTAAATTTCCATTCCTTTAGTTTTTATTGTCTCTCTTGGATGACATACACTTTTAGTAGTCTGAGTGGGCAGACGTTCGCTGCATAGATCAGCCTCTCATTGGGTGGAATGAGCCACCCGCTGAAGTCCCGCCCTACCACCTCCGGTTGTGTAGCAGTTTTAAACCGTTTTCAACATGTCCTTTACTAACTTTTGCGGTGTTTGATCTTGCGGGGATGTAGCCATTTTTCTGCCATGGTTCGCGTCCTGTAGGCGCTATTTTTGTGGGCGTGTTACACCAAAACCTGTTTCCCCCCCGGCAATATTTTTGCAAGCGCACCGTTGCTGTGGCACCGCCCAGAACGATTGTGATTGGTTGAAAGAAATACAAGCAGCCAGGGCGTTTTTTTCTCCAATCTTAAAGCGAGAGTCGGCCCAGCCAGACCTTTCTTTTCTTGAGAAAGGTCTGGTGAGCGAGACTACACTTTTAGTAATGAGTGGATCTTCAAGGGTTTAATTTCAACTAGATTATGTGAACCACATATATTCTTATCCTCACTCAGAGGAAAAAAAAAAGCATAGCAGAGCGACGTTCCTCTGGGCTATGGCAACACTAAACCCCTGCGCTTGCCTGAGAAGGACTAAATACACAAATCCACTATTTTTAAATAAAAATTAGTGATGTCCAGATGAAGCTTCATGAACCACCAGTTGTATTTGCTGAACCCACTAAATGGCGCTGTTGGTGTAATGACAAAGGCTCAAGGGATGGCAATACAGTTTGGTTTCAACCCTTTGTTGAACAAAGAGTGCCAGAGTGGACCCAGAAAATAAAGAAAATGATTCAGGAAGCGTTATTTGGCCATTGCTAATTGAAACCAAACTGCACTGGCATCCCTTGAGCCTTTTTTGGACATCACTAGTGAAAAGAGAACAATGAACATTAAAGGAGATGTCACTAGATGCCACTAAATCTCTCTAAATCTTACACATGTATATGCACCTTAAATGATAAACTTCTCCATATTTGTCAGAGACTGATATTTATGTAAGAAAGGCAAGATATTTACCAGCTTGTTCCTCGTCACATAACATAAAATGGGCATTACTGCGTTCCAAAAGTTAAACTTTGTTTATCTCAGGGCACAGCTATTGAGCCCTAAAAAAAGGTGCTTTGGAAAGCTTGTGTGCTGCTATGGCGTTGCTCTCACTTTTGAGCGTGCCTTCTGTACACATCCATTGAAAACAATGGATTTGAGGACACAAAATATGCGGCATGCACGGCCCGTAGGGAACAAGTTATTTATTTGTGTGTACAAACCTCTGATGACAGCTGCTCCTCATAGGTTTGAATAAGTGTCTGACAGAAATGAAGTCATGCCTTCAGAATTCTGTTGAGACTGCCTCTGTGTGTTTAGAGGCACAATAGGATGTTTACAACCACTGTTGCTCAAGGTCTGAAGACACCTAATAGTTTACCACTGCCAGAGGCTGCGTCACATCAACTGAAAACTCCTGTTAGTTTTGCTAAGGTAAAGAAAAGAATATAAATATTGTAACAAAAACAGTAAGGCAGAGATGTGGGAGTGCATCTGTTGTAAAATACTGGCTTCCACTGTCTTTTTTAACTTCATACCTCTCTCTCTGGTGTTATTTGCCCAGGGAAGTTTGCGTGAAAGTGCTTTGCAGTTTGCTTTTTCCAGATCTATCTATGATTTCTCTGGGAGTTCAACTGAGGTAGTGCCTTCCCTCACACACTTTACCTTTGGAAGAGGTGTATGTGTGTGTATGAGTCTGAAAAAATAAAAGATATCAAGGGAGAGGGGGAAAGAGAGACCATGGGGACACTGAAAAAAAAATCCATCACGTTCAAGCGTGTCTATCATAACCAGTTAACTTTCATACTGACTTGAAAAATGACTTACGGCATGTTGGATTTTAGAAACAAGACTATCTGGATAAGATTTTAACAATTCAGGAGCTGAATAAATGACAGGCAGGGTTAGTGAGACAGAGATGGGGAACAAAAGGAGGGTGAGAGGAGATCAAAAGAGAGGAAGAAAGGGAGATAAGTGAAGAAGAAAGATGAGAAGAGAAGGGAAGAGGAAAACCAAAACTGCAAGAGGAAAGAACAAGTGAGATGAGGATGTAAGGAGTGGAAGGAGAAAACAGAGAGGAAAAGACAATAGAGAAAGATTAGCAAGGATCTGTATTTAACTTCCTGAAAATTCTCTTCAAACAAACGTCTAGACTCTGATGGAGGGATAGAAAAAGAGAGAAAGAAAGAGTGAGTGGGAGATTAGGGGGATGGAGTGATGGGGAAGACGGATAGGCAGATCTGACTGTCCTTTCCACTAGAATGAACAGCACTTTTGTCTGTCAACAAAACATGGCCATTAACTGGCTTTAATGAGGCTTACAGGCACACACACACACACACACACACACACACGCACACACAAATACGGAACATACGCAGCACTGACGTTCATATCAGATTCTTTGCACATCTGAGACTAATTGGATATTGATTATGTCTTGAAATTTTTTATCACATCATAAACATTAAATTGAGGTTTTATTACGTCTCTTAGCTCATTATGTGCCGTTATTACATTATGAGTTGCTTCACAATATGTGGAGCTCTGATCAGATTCAAACTATGTTTGCGGGTGGTTTCAAATGTGATTAGAGTCGTGTATCCAAAAATGCACTGCAGTTTGACCACTTAGATCAGATTTCAACTACCTAAATTAATGATACTAATAATTCAGTTTGCATCTCAGCAAGAGGAGGAGAGAGTAAACATGTATGACAGTCAGAGCGAGATTTGTAGTGGCAGGTGAGGCGTCTCCAATATAAAGACAAGTGAGCATGCCCCATGACAACCACACAAACACTACTTACTGATGAAGACCATGAAATGCAATTAAAGGCTCAGAAAATGTAGGAAGTGAACACTGAGTTAAGGGTATAAGGAATTAAGTTTTTTGGTATCACAGACATTAAAGAGGACCTGTTGTGCTAATTTTCAGGTTCATACTTGTATTTTCGTACTCGTCGTCCTCCGCTTATCCGGGTCTGGGTTGCGGGGGCAGCAGCCTCAGCAAAGAAGCCCAGACAGTCCTCTCCCCAGCCACTTCAGTCAGCTCTTCCAAGGGACCCCGAGGTGTTCCCAGGCCAGCTGGGCGATGTAGTCCCTCCAGCATGTCCTGGGGCGGCCCCGAGGTCTCCTCCCAGTTGGACACCTCCCAAGGGAGGCGTCCGGAAGGCATCCTTACCAGATGCCCGAACCACCTCGACTGGCTCCTCTCGATGTGGAGGAGCAGCGGCTCTATTTCGAGTCCCTCCCGGATATCCGAGCTCCACACCCTATCTCTAAGGCTGAGCCCAGCCACCCTGCGAAGGAAACTCATTTTGGCCGCTTGTACTCGCTATCTTGTTCTTTCAGTCACTACCCAGAGCTCGTGACCATAGGTGAGGGTTGGAACGCTAAATCGAGAACTTCGCTTTCTGGCTAAGCTCCCTCTTCACCACAACGGACTGGTTAAGAGCCTGCATCACTGCTGACGCCGCCCCAATCCGCCTGTCAATACTTTCGGTAATATTTTCGGTTTCTACTAGAACACGTTTACATGCTCTATTTAGCATCTGTCTCTTAAAGCCCTTATCCAGAAAAAGTCCTTTCTGCTTTGACTGGTTAGCGCTTGTGGGTCTCCTGTCTCTCGCTATCTGTGCACCATCATTGCAGCGGGGGAGTGATGAATAGCAGCAATTCTCCTGTGAAAAATCACCAATAGCCTAAATGCTTCTTAACACAACCGGGCATGATCCAGCAGGAATATGATCTGAAATCGGGGACAAATTTACAACATCAGCAAACAAGTTTACATGTATCCCTTAGCATGCAGCCACATGTACGTTTGCTGGCAATGTACCTGCAGCTGAAGAATGACTAACAGAAAATAGCGACCTTTTTACTGGGAAAAATCACCAATAAAAGCTTCTAACACATATGTTCCAGCAGGAATATGATTGGAATTTAGGGAGTAATTCACAACATCAGCATGTTTTCATGATGTTAGCATTTAGCTACATATAGCAATTTGGCTACATAATGTAAACACTTGCAGCAGCAATCTAGAGGAAGCAGAGACACCAGTGTCTGGGACTGAAAAGTAGTCACCCTCTGATAACATCTCTCCTCCCATTTTTGCACAATCCTACCTTAAAAGCATATGCAGTGCAGAGCATGACACACCTTGCAAATGCACAAATGACAAAATGTGACTGCGGCCTGATGTGTTTGATTAATAAAGCACAGGTTTGGGAGGAATGTGCCAAATATGCAGCTAAAATGCAGGCAAAAAAGCCTTAAATCTGGACCCCAGTGCATAAAAAATATTCTTTGCAGCAATGATAAGGTTACAGATGGGTGACCAATAAGTGAAAAACAGCACAAGTGTCTTGGGGTGTTGGTCCACCATGACCCTCCAGAGCAGCTTCACTGCTCCTTGTCATAAGCCAGGTTTCCATCCATATTTCCAGAAAATTTGAAAGGAAACAAAGCTAAATAATGCACATTTCCATCCACAACTGAAAACCAGGAAACTGTTGGTGTTTCAAGCCCGTTTTTTTTTTTTTTTTTTTTTTTTTTATGCACAAATTAAAACTGTGCTTAAAAGCAGGCAGATGGAAACACAATCACTGACTTATTAAACTTCCAAAAGGATAGTTTGGATTTTTTTTTTTACGTTGGGTTGTTTTAGGTACTTATCTATAGAGAGTGAATTTCATACAGTAAATGTCAGTCAGCATGCCCCCAGTTTGGAGAAGCAGGCTGGTGTCCAATGTGGAAGTTAAGCAATGCACTGTTGTGGATGGGGGCAGCAGTAAAACATATTAAAACACATTTAAAGGCGCTGTATGTAAGAATGTGGCCAAAACGGTTACTGCACTCAAATTCAAAATACTGCCGCGAGTCGTGTCCGCCCCCCCCTACAGATTCGAGGTTGCTGGACAGCGGCACGCTGGAGACTGATTTGTTTGCCCACGGGCGGCTGCCGTGGCAGGGCTGCGTCGCCGCGTCCTTGATCTTCGGTTTTCCAGCGGACCGCTCGAGCAAGTCCGGCTTCTCTGCTGCTAACGCTGCTGCCGAGATACAGCTGAGGAGAAGCCAGCTGGTAATGCTATGTACTGGGACACTGCTAACGCTGCTGCCGGGATACAGCTGAGGAGGAGCTGGCTGCTAATGCTATGTACTGGGACACTGCTAACGCTGCTGCCGGGATACAGCTGAGGAGAAGCTGGCTGCTAATGCTATGTACTGGGACACTGCTAACGCTGCTGCCGGGATACAGCTGAGGAGAAGCTGGCTGCTAATGCTATGTACCGGGACACTGCTAACGCTGCTGCCGGGATACAGCTGAGGAGAAGCCGGCTGCTAATGCTATGTACTGGGACACTGCTAACGCTGCTGCCGGGATACAGCTGAGGAGATGCCGGCTGCTAATGCTATGTACTAGGACACTGCTAACGCTGCTGCCGGGATACAGCTGAGGAGGAGCTGGCTGCTAATGCTATGTACTGGGACACTGCTAACGCTGCTGCCGGGATACAGCTGAGGAGATGCCGGCTGCTAATGCTATGTACTGGGACACTGCTAACGCTGCTGCCGGGATACAGCTGAGGAGAAGCCGGCTGCTAATGCTATGTACCGGGACACTGCTAATGCTGCTTGCCGTGCTGCTGTAGCTCAGTCGTAACTGTAACTGATGCTGAGACTCTACTGCGTGCATCACTGGTAGACGGCGATGGGTGGCGCAACAGGCCAAAACACAAATTCAAAACATAAACATGATTTGCGGACTGTAAAAATGTTTTTTAAATGCGAATATTCTGGCTGTACTATTGTTGTCAGTGAGATCAGTATGTTATATGAACATTATTCCTTAGTCTCTGTGACATATTAGGAGGATTTTATGACTATTTGCTTTAGATTTCTTACATATAGCTCCTTTAACTGTACTTTATATTTAGAATATTTTTACTGCTTTACCTTTCTGTCACCCAGCCCTCTCTGACGGGGAAGTTGTTAACAGCATCAGAGCCACCAGACGTTATTTTACCTCTCAGAACACTAGAGCTGCTGGTCTACCACTGCGTCACTCAGTTAGTTTGTGTTACTGTGTCACTTCAGTGGTTCTGAACTGACCCTTTTAAACACTTAAGTCACACTATAATACAAACATACTAATTGATCGAGGCAGTGGTAGTCCAG
This sequence comes from Epinephelus lanceolatus, assembly GCF_041903045.1. NCBI lineage: Eukaryota > Metazoa > Chordata > Actinopteri > Perciformes > Serranidae > Epinephelus > Epinephelus lanceolatus. The sequence goes on from NC_135740.1 coordinate 11,336,544, forward strand.
CAGCTCCTATGTTCGGCAATATTAAACTACTGTTTTACTTAATGCAGATGTAACTGTGTCAGCAGTGAAAACATTCTAAATGTAACATACACCTAAACTAATATTGATCTTCTTTAAGTTGGCTAAAACATTTTGATGCTTCCTCCATCCACAGCAGTGCATTGCTAAGCTTCTGTGATGTTACTCTTGTCTGCTTCTACAAAATAGGGGCGTGCCGACCAACATTATATGCAGTACACTCACTATGGATAAGGACTTTTACAACCCCACTTCAAAACCATCCCTTTACTCTCTCACTTGTCCTTTGGTCCATTAACTTTTAAATAACAAAACCACCGCCACTGTTATAAATGTGGGTCATATGAGGTAGCATGTCCGTCAGTAGCAAACTATATTTTACAGGATGACCAACCTTTGTAGCGCTGTTGTGAAGTTTATTCAGAGTTTAAGTCCTTCTCTATAAAGTGTTTGGGGTATTTTTCATCCCCTCTGTATCTCTTCCCCCCTGTCCAGACCAGTCACTCATCCTATTTTCCAGCGAGTTAGTGAACTGGAACGACTGGAGAGAGGTACTGCTGTGCTCAATGCATTTTCCATCCAGCTTGCATCACTGTCCTCCAATCCCTGTCTCCCCTTTCACCTCTCTTTCTCTAAGTCACTAGCTCCCCCCCACCTCTCTTTCCTCTCTTCCATCCTCTGTGACTCTTTGCTCCCCCCGTCATCTTTCCTACTGAGATGATTTCTTTCGTCTTTCTCATGGCACTTTTTTCTCTTTGGCCATGTCTCTTCTCGTGTCCTGTCCTCTCTCTCGTATCTTTTTTTATTTTTCTCCTCTCCTCACCTCCTGTCTGTTCTCTTTAGCTGCTTTGTACATTGTGTTGTGTGTGTATGTGTGTGTGTGTGTGTTTAAATAAAAGTATGCTCCCATTCTCCTCCTTGACTGTTTTGTATGTGTGTGATTATCTGTGTTGGTAACAACACTGCTGCTAACCCTTGTCTAATGTGGGGAGATTTGGCCATCTGTCTTGTCAAAGTCTAATAGACCACTGTGCTTGTGCACGCACTCATAAACCACAAAGTGGATCAGCTGGAACCAAATTAAAAGTTTGAGTTGGCTGTTTTTATATATTCACATGAACAACAGCAGAGACTGTACAGTTCCTCATTACTTTGCAATGTTGAAGTACTCAGGATTGGTCTCATCTCAGACCCAACCACATGGTTTTGTTTTAGTCTCAGACTTAAGATTTACCTTTTAATGTGAGTTAAGGTTTCCTTTAAATAAAATCAGTTTTCAGTCTTCAGTCTTATACTTAATCAGTCTTATACTTAAAGAATGCTTAAAGTTTGTTAAACTGTTGCAAAGAGGACCTTAGCAACCAAAGTAAGGAAAAAACATAAGGTCCTTTGACTGCATCGTAACGGCAACATGGCGGAGTTTATGGTGATAAATGAGGAAAATAAAGGCATCCCAACAAGAGTGTTCCGTGACCAGGAGAACCTGATGGACACCCTTAATGGTGAGCAATTGATTTTGCACTATACATTTGACAGAGAGTCAATTTATGATTTGTCTCAATGCCTGAAGTTGGATTGCTAGACTTCCGGAAGCTGCACTCTTTCATGACGTTCACAATAATGACTGTTCTGTGGTTTTATGCAACAGGACCTTTCCAATCAGTTATTGGTGAGGCATTTCATGTACACAAGTCAATAGTGTGCCACGCCATTCACAGGGTTTTTAGATGCCCTTATCCGTCTTTTGAACACCGTAGTGAAGTTCCCGTCCAAATGTTGCAATGTCCTCTCACGTTCGTTGCTTCATGTTTGCTGTGAAATAAAATCAAATTTTTTCTTTCTTTTATTGACCTCCTCTGGCAGTATGATTTTTTTCTTCCTCCAACCAATTTGGTTTTTGTGTGTTCTTATCGTCTGCCATTTTTTTTTACTATCATGCCAACTTTGTGAGAGGATACTTAGGTGCGACAACAGGTAACATGAACTATCATAAGTGTATACATTCAAGCAAACAAATGCTCATCATGGAAACAGCAGAATGTTACTGCTGTAAAGTCACTTTCAGTGCAGTAAATGACTTAACGTCTTTCCCGGACTAAGGGAGCCTAAGGAGAGACTAAGGGAGATTCTGTGCAACACCCTTAAGTAATTTCATTAGCTAAGGAAACCTTAAGTGTCATACTGTACTTAAGGGGCAAACTTAAGGTGCTCTGTGGAACCTGCCCTGGAATTTATTTCATGAGCGGTCAAGACCACAACTGTGTGGATCTCCAAATTGCCTATGCAAAAGAAGAGAGATAAATAAAGATGGTTAAGTTGATTCCACTTAGCCGTTCTCATCCCCAGGTTGTCAAATACAGATGCTTTGTGACGCCCATGGCATGTGATATCAGTGCACCATTTAGCGTCTTTATGAGATGCAATGGGCTTTCAGCTAACACCATTATAATCTCCCTCCACAGGTAATCTTGATGCTGAGAGCAACTGATGTAACCTTAAGGTGACTGTTGACACCTACGTACAATGTGTTTTAGCTATGCTACATACAGATGCTGAGGGGCTCCCTGTGTCACTATAAGACGCCATGGGGTATGACAAAGCACTGGTATTTGATGACCTGGGATTGAGAACGGGTTGTTTCAGCTCCTTAATGCTTGATTGTGGTTGTTTACTCATAGAGAAGAGACTTTTCTTATGCTTTGCCTATCCATACACACTGATATATTGTATGTGGCATTAAAAGAAGTGAATGAAGAGGACTTTTCCTTTGTTTTCTATGGGTGTTTTTATGCAGATCATTTTAAGGAGTACCAATCATTTGCATGTTCCGCATTTTATTGCAAGTGTGTCACATAGTGTGGGGCTTGAACTGGTCTGGTCTTGACTTGATCTCAACCCCTAAAATTCTTGGTCTTGTTACACTCTGGTCTTGGTCATGACTTGGTCTTAGTTAGGGTGGTCCTGACTGCAACACTGTTCCTTCGTTTGTCCTCCAGCCTGAGAATAGAGAGCCTGAGATAAGCCACACAATGGGTAAAAACCTGTTTAAATTAGCCTCACAATTTACTTCATGATGGTAAAACAAAACATTTGAAAACTTAATTTTGTGAACATAAATATCCCATTAAGAATCCTGAGCCACACATTTCAATACTCATAATCATAATGTTAATGACCTGTGTTTTAATGGGCATTTTGGTTGTTTGAATTCTCCATAGGAGAGACAATTTGGGGAAAAAAAGTTACTGCAGAGTGTTTTTGGAATCATTATCTGCTAACTTTATCTTGCATTTAACAAGATTGTTTTGCTTTTTGTGATATAAGTAATTATGTTAAGTGAGATTTGTTCTGTTGTCCTGAGCTTCTTCCTCGGATGATTGACTACATTGTTGTGCTTCATTATGTTATACAGCTCACCACACTGCACCATGTTTTGCAAGCCGAGGAAGGTAGTCTGCCTGAAACATCCGTTCATGAATAAACAATTAACATCTGGAGTGATGCCATGCTCCCATTTGTTATCTTTGATTTGGATGATTTAGCATCCTTCTGCACATAAATATCAAGTCCACACAAAATACATAAATATTGGAGGTTCATAGTCTACCACCTTTGCTAGCAGCTCTTTACCACTGCATTTATGTATAGTGATGCTTTAAGCTAAATGCTAACATCAGCATGCTAACCATAGACTGTAAAATTTAGACTTAGCTACTATGATGTCACCCAGTGGTTTGTGGACTTCCGTTTTAAAGCCTTGGGTTTGGCATTGCGGCAGTCACCATCTTGTTTTTTGGAGCCAGAAGTAACCATATTTGGGCGAGAGGGCTGGATCTGACTGAAAAGCTGAGGACACCATCGGCAGATTGCCTGTCACTCAAAGCGGCCCGCCCTTAATTATGCATGACTTTAAGCCTTAATAAAATGTAAATAGATAAGTTATATAAAAAATTTGCCCCCCATCCAGTTGACATGGGGATGTGGGGACCATTTTTTGTACCACACTATACATTTATTTATTTCATCAATTAGAATTCACTGACTTTTGGAGCCAGCCTCAAGTTGCCCTCTAAAGAATTGCAATTTTTGGCATTTCGGTGTTGGCTTCATTTTTAGTTCAGCAGGTTGCCGGTTGATGCTAACATGCTTACAGTGACAACATTAGCATGCTCATGTCTGGTGTATTTTTGTCAAATAAAATGTTACATGGCCATCGTCATAGTTGAGCATATTAGCATGTTAATATTTGATAAGTAGCGCTAAACAAAAAGTACAGCTGACACTGATGGGGATATATTTCAGGAATTTTGCTATAAAACATTAATGAATTTAAGACTTTGACCTCATAGTGGTACAGAAAAACAAGGCGGGGTCACCTGAGCCCAATCATTAAATAAAAAAAAATAAAGCTCTCTCACAAAAAAATATTTTTGATATTTTCATGTATTATTCAGCATGATAATAATCACAAATGAACGCCACTTTATTGTTGATTGTTGAGGCTTAAATGCAATCCTACTTGGGTTTACCAAGGACCTTATTTCAGGCTGGCTGTACATTAATGTTTTATAGCAAAATTCCTGAAATATATCCCCATCACTGTCAGCTGTACTTTTTGTTTAGCGCTACTTACCAAACATCAGCATGCTAATATGCTCAACTATGACGATGGCCATGTAACATTTTATTTGACAAAAATACACCAGACATGAGCATGTTAATGTTGTCACTGCCCTCAGCAGTTCTCAGCTAAAGTTAACCCGATTGGAGACATACGTATTTCAGTAGACACACACACACACACACACACACACACACACACACACACACAAAACTCCAGACCCACATACAGATTACTGTCATCTTTGCAAACAGCAACTGACTGAAAAATTTGGAGTGTCTTGTGGGAAGGGACTTGTGCGTGTATGTGTGTGTTTTCTTATTAATACATCTGTTAAGGAACAAAAATCACTCGTGTGGTCAACAAGCTCTACACCATCTGAAATTACATTAGCAGTCATCTAAAAGCGTGGGTCTGAATAGGTATGATTACCATTCATTTTCGAACTGCAGTGTTTTAAATTGTAGTGTGTGTGTGTGTGTGTGTGTGTGTGTGTGTGTGTGTGTGTTTGTTGGCAGGCCCGCCATTGGAGGGGGTCAAAGGGTACAGATGACCCTGGTCCAAGGTGAAGCAGGGGCCCATAAAAAGGTCTAAGGTTGACTCTAAACTGGGATCAAATGGGTCATGGGTGTGGACAAGGGGTCTATATTTGAAAATGTTGTCCCCTGAACGTCTGGCCTGTGTGTTGGTGTCGGCTCTTCTGAAGCCAAGTCTGAGCTGTATTATACTAACCTGATCAGCATTAATTAATCTCCCTACAGCTGGCATTTTCCCAATGACAGGAAGTGACTGATCAGTAAAATATTGCAGTGCTTTTTCTTTCATATGAAATTTCGGCTGTCAACACTGGCACAGAGCCACAAAAATATGTGGTGAATTATGTTTTTTTCTAGAAACAGTATGGGAATGAAGGTCAAGTTCCATGTGTTAGTGAGATTTGATTTGATGGATGGACAGAATGAGGGTTTGACATATTGACTTTGACCTTTTGCCGGCTGCTGAATATCATAAATTAAAAGGGAATTGGGATGTGAAAACATTGCAGGTGAGGAGGGAGTGTGTTGTTGTGTGTAGGTGTGTACAGCGCCTACACACAACAACACGCAGCATCCATCCTCACATTAAAATAATAGAAATCGAGATGAAAATTGAGTGTTTTTCTCCTCAAGAGGGTAAAACTAAACTCGCAGCCAGACGCCCGGGGCTGATTGATCAAAATCATCCTCCGCTAAAAGTAAACCTGTTGTCAACAAGAAATCTATTCCACAACTTATTTATCTTCATCCGCATTCTGAAGTTTCCTGTTTGTAAAGAGAGAGAGTTTGATTATATTCTGAATTTATCATCCAAACACACACTGTGTGTCTTTAGGGCTTATGGATATACTGAATGTATTTCCTAATTCAGTTTTGGAAAACTTTTTTAAAGGTTTCAAAACTTTTGAGGCATTGTTTACAGTATTATATTACTGACTTCCCCTTCTCCTCATAGATCAACATGATCTCACTCCCAGTTTGTTAATTATAAAAGCTTAGTCAGTGGTCCTATGCTTCAGGCTATTACGCTCTAGGTAGCCTTTTAGCCTTAGTTTTTGATGCTCATGGACAGCATGTATCACTTGTTTCACACTACAGTATCCTCTTAAAAAGAAATGTAGGTTTCAACAACCACTTTAGGTTTAGGCAATGAAACTAGTTGATTATGTTTAGAAAAAAAGATCATAGTTTGGGTTAAAATACCTCAGTTTGTTACCTAACTTACACACACACACTACATTTGTATGTTTAAAAGTAAGTAGTAGTCAAAAAAAACCCTCAACATCAACTTCTGGTTTCACACAGGACACAAACAGTGGTCTCCTTGGTGAAAGACCTGTGTTTGTTTGACCCCATACACCAAACCTTCTTGAAACCTATGTGAAGCTTCTAGCTCTTTATACTATGTTATTTCCACAGATGGGTTTACACTGGATCAACACATCCTCACAAAACGGTTCCATGATATCCAACAAAGTGCAGACACAACAGCTCATATGATATACTACAAATTAGTGCCCCACAAATGATCCTTAACATGCAGTTAAAAAATTAAAGTTACAGAGGTTAGGTTTAGGCAAGTAAAGTGTCTGTGGTTAGGTTTAGGGAAAGAAACATGGTGAGGACGTACCTTAAAATGACTCAAAGTTCACTCAAAGTTCACTCAGTTCTGAGCACGTATCTCCAGGGGAAATTCCCGGGCGAGGTCTGCATTTTTGTGATCCATCCACCACCCCAACCTGCCTCCATCCTTACAAGACCATTCAGGACCACTTCCTTGTTTAGTCCCGTCACTCAGCACATTGGTCATGTGATTGCAACCTTTCAAAATACATGGATACGTATGAATTTGGGTGCATTTCTTTTCATAGGAAAACATACAAACAGTTAATGAGAACAGCATATGTGACCAAAATGGTTGAAATTTCAAGCCCTGAAAAGGATAGTTCTAGCAGCAAAACACACTTTAGCCACCTAAAAAAATCTATAACAGTTTAACTGTAAGCTATATTGAAAATATTTTCACGGCTTTACCTTGCAACAAGCAGCCCTCTCTAACTGGGAAGCTGGTAACAGCTTCAGTTTCTCATCCATACTACTGTCAAAGCCACCTGATTTAATTGACAAGTGAGGTGAAGACAGGATCTGCTGCTTTACTGCTGTCTAGATCACTTAGTTTGTGTTGTTGTATGACTATGATGAATCTGAACTAAACCTGAACCTTTTAAATGCTAAAGTCACACAATAACACCAACTAGCTGAAAGAGTCAGCGTTAGACCAGCGACTTCTGCGTTCAGTGATGTCAAATTGTTGTTTTTCCAAATGGACTCTGGCTATGAAGAAAGTGCTATAAAGGCTTCAGGGCAGTATAAGGGCAGTCTGATGGATAGGTAAAGCAGTAAAAATATTCAGAATAAAAAATGCTTTGCTGCTGACCCTGATCCAGTACACTGCAGTACATTTCTTCGCTTTCTCTAAACTGGGGCCATGTTGACTGCCATCTACTGTATTTAATACACTCACTATGGAAAGATACATCATACAGTCCAACCTCAAAAGATCTTAAATATCTAAATCTAAATGTCATGTCAGGACAGTCTGCAGGATTCATCCTCTGGGAAACATGAATGTATAGACATTCACTTGGTTCCAAAGGTAAACATTGTGTTTCTGTTCTCCAGAGACAATTTTTTTGAGACTTGTAGTTAGACCTCCTTTATGGTCTGGATGGGCTGAACTCTGATTCAACATCAGTATAAGAGATGAACAAGTAAATCAGAAAATATCAGGGTACCAACCTGTGTATGTAAAAGTATGAAGGTATGTAAGGTATGAAGTCGGCTGTAACTTCCAAGATGCATTATCTGTTATGCTAACAACAAGTTGAAGCTAAAGATTATTATATGACAAAACTGACAATTTGCAGCTTAAATCATGATGATGACTTCAGATAAATTCAGCGACTATGGCGCTGTGTAACAATGAAGCTCTGATTCGTGCCTGTAACTGGCTTCTTCTCCATAGCAACTGAGGCTGAGGCTCATGGGTAGTGTAATATTTAAAGCCATCTGTCATGCCAAACTGACAGAAAAACCATGATTTCTCAAAACAGAGATTTCACTGCAGAAGGTTTGGATGTGTTGGATCTCGCTGCTTTGTCAAAGGATTTAACTACTTTAGTTTACCTGGTTCAGACACTGCATGGATTGCTTTAAAGCTGTGATACTGTACAATTTAAATCTGGACTACAAATGAAAGAGGAAAAAGCTACAGGGTTTTATTGTATTTTAACAAGATTTGTCTCTGTGCTTCCGCCAACTAAAGCCTTTGCCCTTGCACTGCAACACCTGCAAAAAGACAACCTCTCGTTAACCGCGCCACCCACCTTGGCTCAAGCAGGTACATTTGGAGCCAGGAAATGACCAAACAGGTGCAGGTGTAAAATAATGGACTACCACCTGATGATGGCATTGTAAATGCGTTCCCACAATTGGCATGAAACTAGAGGCCACTCTGTCAGTGAAGTATTGTAGGTACTACCTTTTCCTTGGACACAATGGAAGTGTGCTAAGCCCATAAAGCAGAGTCCATGTATCAATCTGTCCTCTGCGACTGTAAACCTTCCCAAACAACAAGGCTCCATGATGCCCACAACTCCTTCTTCTAACCCCATATTGGATATGATAAAGCATTCTTTGTCACAAAATAAGGTTGTATGTATGTTCATTTCTACAAGAGGTTGTATTCCATTGGGATCTACTTTGTAGTATGGCCCACAAAATGCTTTGAGACACAGATTTTCTGGGACATTATTGGGATTAAAGAGAGCAGTAACTTTTAACATTTCTACTCCGTGTGAAAGATTAATGTCTGAGACATCAACTTTAGAAAATTACAAAGTGGACCCTTGAAGATTTTGTCCCCAGAAGATAATAAGACAGAGTAGAAGCATGATCATTAACTTCCTGTTTTCTCCTCTTACATCACAGGGTTCTGCACACTAAGATAAAGCAGCTTGCCGGGAGGCCAGAGCTTCTTAAGAACCAGGGAGTAAAAGAGAGAGAGAAAAAAAGTTCTTCTCGTAAGAAAGTGCGGTTTTCTCAAAAGACTGTAAGAGAGAGAAATGGATAAAAAGATACAGACAATTAGAACTGTACATTAGAAATAAGTACTATGTCTATTTTTGTGAATTTAAAAACTTTCTTCCATGTTTGGTATTCCTGTAGACAGTGTCTGTACACAATGTCCTACATATGTGCCTACATGCATCAAGATATGTGTTGTATGTAACAGCTACTGTATGGCAGCCCCTTTCAGCCAATAAACACACATAACCACATATTTGATTTATGAGAAAGTCTGTGCTGTATCTTGTTTTTTAAAAATGAATGCTGCTGCTTAAACGACACAAAGAGAAAGAGAGAGAAGAGAAGAGAAATACAATTTTGACTCAAATAGTCAGCGACAACAAGTCGGCTCTGTATTTAGGCAAGGGAGCAGCAGTGGTAGAAGAGGGAACGCAGAAGAAGAAACAGGATAAAGCCTCTTCTAAAATTCAATAAAAGACAGATATGGTTTTGCAGAAAAATATAGTGGAAGAAGAGAAAGGAAAGTATAAATGATTTTAATTTTATGCTGCTCTTTTTCAAATAGTTTCAGACAGTAGCTGGGGCCTGAAAGGAAAAGGCAGGCCAAATTAGCAATGACACAAGCCTTTTGTTTCTTTTTTTTTGTTGTTTTATATTGTATATTACATGTCATGTAAGTATACCATATTTCAGTTAAACAAAATAAAAAAAAACAACTCATTTCTGATCTCATATTTGCGGTGTTCATTTGCTGTTGCTGCTGTTTGCTGATTCAAACTTGAAACTCCTTCCATCATCTCTCCTCCAATTTAGGTTTCACATTAGATGTGGTTCAGGAGGCGTATGCTAAATCCCTACTACACATACAACCATTCAAGGTTCAGTGTTTATGATTTAGTGGCATCTAGTGGTGAGGTTGCAGATTGCAACTAACTGAAAACCCCTCCGCTTACCTCTTCCTGTCCAAGCATGTAGAGAACCTACGGTAGCCTTCAGGTAAGTAACATGAAAATGTGAAAGACCCGATCTAGAGCCAGTGTTTGGTTTGTCCATTCTGGGCTACTGTAGAAATATGGTGGTGCAACATGTGGAGATCAGTGGAAGTGCACCTGGTCCTTATGTATGTAGGTGTATGTAGGAGCTCATTCTAAGGTAACAAAAACACAACTATTCTTAGTTTCAGGTAATTATACTCTGATGAAAACACAGTTTTGAATATTATATTCCAATAGATCCCCCTAAATCTTACACACTGCTCATTTAAATGAGCATTTTGTCTTTAAAAAAATCTAATTGGCGGTGACATTCAAAAGTCTCAGTTTGATGTCTGATGTCAGTCAAAATTTGCAAATTTTTGTTACCCATGCTAGTAGCATGGCTCAAATGATGGTTATGATGGTTTGTCAGTTAACCAGTCAGACAGTCAGTCCACCGCTCTGGTCTGGATCAAAAAATCTTGACAACTATTGAGTGACTTAAAATGAAATTCTGTTCAGACATTAATGGACTCCATTCATGGATTACCATTACAATTGTCTTCCTTGAATTTTGTTGTAGACTGGGTTAAACTTTTAATTTGTCCAATACCTTTTATGACCAAATACTTGCAAAACAAGAAGGGCACCTGGAGAGTGCAGACCTCCGACAGGGCCAAATGCATTCTGAATCAGTGCTTGGGCAGTGACTTCCAGCGTCAGACCCCGATTAAAAAAAAGCTGTCCTTGCACATCAGCATGATACACAGCCAGCGGCATCAGGGGGTAACACAGCAGGACGACAACGTAAGTTAAGGGGTGAAAGTCTGAATAGGGCAGGTGGAAGATCTGGTGGATGGGTTCAACAACCACTGACTTTCACCCAGGAGGCCAGTGTTCGCTTCCTGGATGAATGTAAAGCCAAACCCTGTTTTCTTTTTCTAAACCCAACCACATGCTTGTATTACATTTCCTGTGAGAACAGAAGTGTATTTTGAAAACACGCAATGCATGTAACAGGCCAACCAGCACACCCAGGGTACTTTGCGCTTCATGTGTCAACACGGAAAGTCCATGACCAGTGACAATGTGTTGCCAAATACACACTCTCGCAATGCTAACAATAGTGAAAAGTAATTTGTGATTCAAATCCGCTCCAAAATTTAAAAGGGTCTTTATTAGCCCATGCTAGACCCTTCCACCAAGTTTCACGAAAATTGGGATAGCTTTTTTCTCTGAATTCCTACTGACAGACAAACAAACATTACTGAAAACATAATCTCCTTGGCGGAGGTAATTTATGACATTCCCATCATCCACAGGTGTAGTTTTTGTTTAGTACTAATTAGGAAATGCAGATTCCCTTCACTTTATCTGAGTGTTTTATTGTGAATATTTTTCCTGCACTTCCTGCCATATGCCAAATATCTCCATTTTAACACATAGTGCTCTAGAAGTTCAGGCCTGGCACCAAAAATGAATATCAGCAGTGCTCTGCATAAGAGGGTAAACTTTTCCTCTCTTCACAAAGCACTTTGCTCCACCTAAAGCATGCCAGGGGCGCAACTCCCTCCAAATCACACACTTTCGTTTTTTCACTTTTTCACATTAACTTTGGTGTAAAAAAGCTGCTGGCAGTTTGAAAGAAGAGGATTAATATGAACACAGCCCACAGCCACACTGCTTAGAATTGTATTTGCATATACACGAGCTAAGCTAGCTTAATAGTGACTGACCTCTTATCATCTCTGCCTCTTATTCTGCCCCCCTCCCCCACAGACACACAGAAAGCAGCTATAACACTTTTCTTTAGATGATGTGGTTTCTAGACCAAGAGTTAAAGAGAGACTAAAAAAAAAGGATGCAGAGTTTGAAAATGGTAAAAAAAGAAAAAAAGCAATAACCATGACGACAAAGGTCACCTTACTTCAACAAAGCAATAATTCAAACCCAAACTACGATGACTACATGCCGTTTGCTCAACATTTCAAAGATTAATGTCACTGGTGTAAATTCCACCAAAAAAGTATAAGATGCAGATAAACTGCAGTTGAGCTTGGCAGGAAAGATGCCAGCTCTTAGTAAATCAGTCGACAGCATCACATCATGTCTCCTGCTGCTGTTCTTGGCCAGCAGTGTGAGCTTATGCCTCTGTTTGGGGGCAGAGCTTACTCCAAGCCAGCTGTTTTATACATCCAGATGGAATTCAAATACAAACTTTTGCTCCCAAAAGTTGTGGGAAAAGCACAGCATGCCATCACAATCTGGAGTAAAGAGGAAGTCACTCCTCTTGAGCGGGATCATCCACCTTGGATCAAGTCTTTGAAAACTATTCCCACCACTGCTGTGCTCAAGTAAATGCTGAAGGGCCCTTGTTGAGGATTGAGGGCGGGCGACTGAGTGTGGCCCTTCATTAACCACTCAAGAAGTGGATATGCAGCACACAAGAGGGGGAAGCGTGCCCTAATTCATCCTCGCACTAAAAGATACAGTGATATAACACTTAGACTTACATAAGCAAGTGTGTGTGTGCCCGACATGACATTCTAACAGAAGTTTACATTTCAAGTTGGATTATTTTGCTTTTTGCTTTCTGTGTTGATGCTGTTTAAGTGTCCCACTTTCCAAATATAGACTGTATATAAACATAGACAACATGACAGTTCCCCAAGAGTGAAGCCAAAACATCTTAACTGGCTACAGTATGGGTCATAAACCTCACCCCCCCATGTTAGCGAATGGGACATGGGCCAAGCTAAAAACTCAAAGTACACGTGAAATAAATTTTTCATGCTGATGTTTTCTTTTTCTGATAAGTTTGGTTATAACTAGCTATCTGATGCTATTGTGCTCATGATCAATTGTTGTACTCACGATTGATTGGACTGGTCTATGGATGGGAACTTGATATTGTGGAGATTGCTTCTGCTCTGGTTCCAAATGATGTCACCAGCCCAAGCTTGCAGCAACTGTATTTGGGATATTTTGGCTTCAGAAGGGGGAAGTGGACACACACACACACACATACACACACAGACATGCATGACAAACATGGTCAAGTACCACATATGTCCTGGGTAGGAAGATTTTAGGTGGTAAATTCTCAAAATAAACTTTTGTACAATTTGTGTACATTAGCGAAGGAGGTAACAGCTTGAGAGCATAGGTGTTGTTTTTATTATAATCTGTAGTTTAAAGGCTAACCATGTAGCTCTCATTAACGACAAAAATTGACTGTGGCTAGCTAAACATCAGCCGTGTTATGGTTATGGCAAGCTAGCTAGTGTCCTCATGGAATTGATTGCATGTCAGCGAGCTAAAATGACCTCTGCGCCATGTCTCATCTCTAAATGAATCTTCTGGAACTGGTCATGTTTGGGGCAGCAGCAGGTTTGTTCCACATCTGCATTAATTATAAGTACAATCAAGTAGAATGGTCATCTCCTGACAGTGCTCTGTCTGGAAAGACAGCACCATGTTAATGTTAGCTAGCCAACAGCTGGGAGGAACTGAAGGCAGCTAAGATTCTATGTGCTTCCCAAGTTAGTTGATGTTATCCCATCCACAACAAAAATGTATAAAGAGAATTGGATATAGTGTTGGAGGCAGGGCCCTGTTCATCCCAATAAAAGTTTCTCAGTGGTGCATGAATCCAAAAACGTGCTCTTGTGGGTTTAAGATTTCCCAGATCGTCTGCATCGTTGGGCCCATAACACAAGCACATTACATACTTTGCCACTTGAACGCCTAACTCCAGTGTAGTCTTCTGCTAACTTGAATGAGGAGGAAATTATTGAATTGTGTGGCTCTTTAGAAATATAATCAGATTGAATGGATCAAATACTAACAGACTAAAAGAGTCATTTTACAATGGTTGTGATGCTCAAAAAATGTATCTACAGATTTCTAGACATTTCTTTCACGGTGTGAGTCTATGCGAATCTTGTGATAAACAAGGGAGTTGTAGTTACACTATTTGGCCACTATGTCCAATTGTCTTTAAAGTCTGGCACACTTTCATGGGGACCTGGTCCACAACCACCAAGACTTGCAATAGCCTACCTATAATTCCTTGATTTCACTACCTAATATTAATGACTGTTTTATCCAATCCAATCCACTTTATTTATATAGCACATTTTAAAAACATAAGTTTATCAAAGTGCTGCACAGTGATGTACAATACAGAAAAGCGTAATGAGGATTAAAATAAAGATTAATAATGATAAAAATAATTTAAAAATAATTAAGAGAAGAAATAGATTTAAAAAGAAAAATAAGAAAAAGTCATAAAACAGATTAAAAATACAGAACAGAAAGACAAACAGAACAGAGATCAGACATCACACAACTCTCACGCTGAATTAAAAGTCAAAGAGTAAAAGTAAGTTTTAAGACCTGATTTAAAAGTAAGAAGGGTGGGGGACAACTTTATTTCTAGTGGTAGCTCGTTCCATAGTTTAGGGGCCGCCACAGAAAAAGCTCGATCACCTCGTGTTTTTAATCTACTCTTAGGGACAACGAGGAGGAGCTGATCTCAGCTGACCTCAAAGATCGTGAGGGAGTGTAAGCAATTAAGAGGTCTGAAATATAATGTGGAGCTAATCTGTTTAGTGCTTTAAAAACAAACAATAAAATTTTAAAATTTATTCTAAAATGGACTGGAAGCCAGTGAAGAGAAGCAAGGATGGGGGTGATGTGTTCATGTTTTCTGCTGCCTGTTAAAAGGCGAGCAGCAGCATTTTGGACCAGCTGCAAGCGTGCCAGGGAAGCCTGGTTTACGCCAAGATAAAGTGCATTGCAGTAGTCCAAACGTGTGGAAATAAAAGCATGAATCACTCACTCGAAATCACTAAAAGATAGAACAGATTTAATCTTGGATAAAATCCTTAGATGATAAAAACTGGTTTTTACAACAGAGTTAATCTGTTGGTCCAATTTAAAATCACTGTCAAGCTTTACTCCAAGATTAAAAACTTTAAATATATTATACCAACTCAACCTTCAAACTTTGGGAATATTGCAGGGAGTAATATCTCTGGGTCTTGCTCATGTGTGCCAGAACGATGTACGTGGAGAGGGACAGACAGATTACTGCAACATCACAATGGTGCAGGCAACGTAGTGGACTGTGTTGCAGAAGAGGGAGCCAAGCCTGAAGGTGAAAACCTCAGTTTTGCATCTGGTCTACATTCCAACACTATGGTCATGAGCTTTGGGTAATGATCCTAACAATAAGATCACATCAGGGACAGGAACATTTGGAAGGAGGTTTGGGATAGATGTGCTCCTGCTTTGTATTGAAAGGGGCCAGTTGAGGTTGAAGTTTTCTGGGCACAATCAAATGTGAGGAGACCCCATGAGGGATTATGTGCCATCTGGTCTGACAACACCTTGGGATTCCCCAGGAGGAGCTGGAGGACATGGCTGGAGAAAAGTAGCCTCCTTAGCCTCATGCCACCAACACCCAGACCCAGAAAAGAATGACTGTACAGGTGCATAAGACAGAAAACATGAAAGCAGGAAAGAGAGAGTGCCTGCCTGTTAGGAATTTCTTAGGGATCACAGTATTTTAATTCAAGGTGATGGTAGAACTTTTTAAATAGGATCATGTAGTGTTTGTATAACTTGGTATGGCGAGGAAAATAGCTTGTTCCTTTCTTTTTGGACTTGCTGAAAGCAAGTGGGTAACGGCAATATAAATCTTTGTCATCCTTGACACCAAGAACGGGAACTAACGGTGGGGCTTTGAATGAAAAAGTCAGGTTCATGGTGAGTCCACAAAACAGCAAATGGACAAAGGTGAGAGAAAAGCTTTTTGAGGCCCTGTGACCAAGGAAATTGCCTCTTACCTGACACAAAACCCTGCAATGCACATAAATCCCAAACAAAAATGCTATTAAAAAAATTCTGAACATTGTTTTTTTGTCTTTTCTATCTCTGAGCTAAAACAGCAGTGATCACAGATGGAGCTGTCTAAAGCCAAGCTCATGCATGCTCCATGTACTGAGAAACACTTGCAAAAAGCTGTCTTTGGAAAGTAAATACAGTAAACAGCCTTTCAGAGCAAGTGAGTTGACCCAGCAAGGGTAAGTCAAAACAGAAACTCTGCCCATGCACAAACTGTATGAATCACTCATGCCCAGCACACAGTGTGACCAAGGCCAGAGAGACTAAGACTGGCTGACAATATGAGGACAATCTTTTGATACATTGTTCCATTCTGTGTTTCCCTGGCAACAATTAACAGCAGACATGATTCTTAATGTGGCGAAACTTAGGTGAAGTGATAGAGGAGATTGTCGACAACGCCACCTGGGGGAGTTTCACCCCCCGGAAATTATTGAACTTAACCCCTCCAAGGGACACAAGAATAAGGCACTCAGGCTCAACTAAACACTGGCAAAGACGAGAATCCACAAAGATACAAAACTTTATTTTTAACAATACTAATGACAAGTTCCCAATACTAAAAGAGCAATGATCAGAAATTTACTGTGTGTGGGGGAGAGCCTAAGGAGCGAGGCTGGGGGCTTACTGCGGAGGACAGACCAACATAAGAGCGGGGACGGGTCCAAAAAAAAGAACAACACAACACACCACACGTGAAGACAAAATAAACCAAACAAAACCAAAGCACGGCAAAAAGGGGTGAGTGAGGGAGGACACCACCACCAAGAGGTCCGCCTGCCACCGGCTTGCACCCCGCTGCTCCTAGCAACAGAGAAACACAGTTAGTTCAACAGTCTCACACATACTCCATAAAACACTCACACAAGACACACACCCCAATTTACCCAAACAATATACCCCAGAAACTAAACAATGATAACCAAAATTACGAAAGAAAGTAGGCTAATAACAATCGTCTAATTGAATCAATAAACAAAGAGTCTAATATAAATTACCCAAGAGTTGGAAGACATGCATATGAGTAGCTTATAAGTCGACCAACCCCCCAGAAAACAAACAAACCTCAAAACAAAACGGGAGAAAGGAATAAAGAATCAAAAGAAGACATAATACTGCTTACTGTAAATTAAATCAAATAAACAAAACAGCACAGGGTATAAATGAAACCACTAGAACGTGGCTACCAAATGTAGTCCACTTGTCAATGAGAGAATAAAAAAATAAAAGACACCAGGTAATATTGTAAACGGGAAGTTCTGAAAAGGCTGGTGCAATCACAACCATTCAGTCATAAATGACTCGGAATAGACACTCTGCACTCAACGAAATCCAAAAGTCAGAACAGCAGCAAGCGCCAGGAGGTGGAGGCTGATGGCTTGTAAAAAAACAGGAGGCACTACACCGTGGTGCACAGCCTGGCCTTTAAGGGCCTGCAATGTAAATTCCATAAAAAAACGAACATTACTCATTTGAAATTATGCTAAAATCAATAGTAATATGAACTCAAATATACATACCACTGGGCAGAGGGCGGTTTCCAAAAGTGGAGCGGAGAGGAGGGGAGGACGCACGGCCGTTGCGCACACCGAGTGGCGTAACAAACTTGAAGCAGGAGACCGTAACTCCAGTCTGCACTCAAGACGCCAAGGGAGGGAGAGACAGCCACACTGCAGAGCGAGGAAACTGGCAGGTATAACACCAATTACGCACGCAGTAAATGTGCGGCACCAGGAATATTATGAGAGCCTACCTTATGCTTACAGCAGGACTAACACACCAAAAAGCCTCGAGAGGCACACCAGCCACACCAGACTGCACAGACGCCAGACTCTGGAGGTTAGGAAGAGGAACCAGAGCAGTATTGCCTTGCCTAGATATAAAGGTGGGTGGCACCGCCCTGCAATCAGCGCTGATGGCTGATTGAATGCAGTCTGCTGCCTGTTGAGTGAAATGGAAGAAAGGGGGGGCGGGGGGGCTCAGATAACTTCATGTGGTCAAGCTAATATCTAAGTATGTGTTTTTTACCAGGACATCGCTGTGTTTCCACTGGGGGTAGTGCCATGGAAATGGAAAGTGATTGTTTTTTTACAGAGACATCACAATCAAACCACAATCCAAGACATTGTTGTATTTCTGGCAGGACTGTACCACAAAACCAGGTATTCTAAGCCAAAACATGATCTATTCCTAACCATAACCAAATAGTTTCTGTGCCTGAACCTAATCACATGTTACCCACAGCCCTGTTGAAATGTAAAGTTTCAACAAATCTGCTACATAATAATGTACAAATGTCATCTATCCATTGTTGGCAGAAATGTGCAACACTTATTCTGGCAATTGTGTTGACAGTAGACTGACACAACTAACAGAGAGGTCATTCTCCACTCGGAATATTGGCGATTTGATCCCCGCCTCCTCCTGTCTGCATGTCGAAGTATCCTTGGGCATGATACTGAACCCCAAATTGCTCCTGATGGCTGTTCCATCGGTGTGTGTGTGTGTGTGTGTGTGTGTGTGTGAATGGTTACTGAGGTCCCGTTTATACGACAATGATTTCAACTGGAAACGGTAAACTTTAGTTTTGTTTTGGCCAATCGTTTACACGACAGCGGCGTTTTGGGTGCCTGAAAATGCAACGTTTTGAAAACGGGTTCCATAGTGCATTTTTTTGGAAACTTCATCATCTCCGTTGTCATGTAAACTTGCAATATCAGTTTCTCTGAAAACAGAGACTTTTCACGCATGCGCATTACGCTTCCAGTCACTAGGCATGTGCGAGAAAGCCATCACAACAACAATGGCGGACTCCCGAGCTCTGCTTGTGCTGCTCACCCTATTGAATTTATCAACGCTTCCCATCATAGTGTAGATTTACTGTAGCAACTCCACCTCGTCGTCCAGACAAACGTTCGTGCGGTTGCCATTTTGCTTGTTTATACATCGCCTCTCTGTAGAAGGAAGCTTAAGTGTCACACCACCAACTAATGGCCTGGCATGTATACTGCAGCGTTTTTGGTCATTTTTGCGGATCCGTGTGCATGGTGATTGTTATCAAAATGTTGGCAGTCCGTTTGCCATTTAGGCAACACACGCACGTGGTTGGGTTTAGGAATAAAGAACAGGGTTTGACTTTACAATCTTGCAGGCAGCGAACACTGGCCTACCAGGTGAAAGTTGGTGGTTGTTGGACCCATTCATCACCCTTCCCGCCTGCCCCATTTGGATCAGCTGTGCATCATGCCAACGTGAAAGGACAGCTTTTTTCACTGGCATCTGATGCCAGAAGTCACTGCTCAAGCAATGGTATTCGATGACTTCGGAGTGAGACCAGGCTGGTGAATCAAGCTGGAAGGAACTGTGAGGCAGTTTTGATGCAGTGGCCGCAATCAGTATTGCAGGACCATGTGGTTCACACAATGATGTGTAAAGATGATGATGTACAAAGCATCAGTAACAGCAAAATGACACATCTCATCTGGCACCTGACTTCAAATGATGCCACAAAGATGTTGGACTTTCACATAGGCCAGACGTTAAAATTTGGTTGGAATGAATATAGGGTTGAAGTTATTTCAAATGTCTAATGACGTCAGAATTTAACTTTGTGAGGATGCTAAAATTGACATTCAGTAGACAGGTCTTTATACCTTACAACTAAATGCTATTATTCTACCTCCAGAAGAGGTTTACATAAGAGGTTTGGCATTTGCATCTCGTGAGCAGCTGTCATCTCAAAGACTTGAGCACCATATTTAAAATGGTATTGAGTTTGTGATATACATTTATGGTGGCAAAGAGTGACAGGGAGGATGTAAATCCCACTGCCATTTTAATTTATGTTTATATTGCACAGAGTACATTTCAATATCACAGATATTTTCTTTTGTCTGGAGGACATATTTACACAGTTTTCTGTGAAAGAAGGCTAATACCTAATATTTGCCTTTTAAACAGGCACCAAATATGCATTGCAAAATGTAAAAATCAAAGCTCACCAATAAGGCAACACAATTTAGAGATAATCCTATAACAGCGATCTTTAGAAATTGCTGCCTCACTCAATAATATAGCTTCCTATTGATTGCTGGAGCTCAGCAGTAGCTTTAGAGCCCATTAGACACATTATAATTAATAGAACGGGTGGCGATGGACTGTGGTGGGCCAGCTTAGCAATGTGTGCACGTGTTTGACAGATTTTCAGATGGATCTGTCTCTCTCTCCCTGTGTGCTGCAGGTCGTCCTCTCTTTGCCAGGTCATCTAGGAGGATGCGATCATTGCTAACGTGTCAGTGACTTTCCTCCTCGAGGGACGGCCGGAGAACAAATTCCCTGGGCTGTTCATATATCAAAAGCAGTCAATAAGTGCTACTGATGCTGCTGCTTCTCCTCCACAGCAAAATGTCACCGACCTCTTCTGATACTGTTATCTGTCTCACTCTTTCTATCCTGCCAAATGTGACCTGGGCCGATATGTACTCTACTTCAGCTACATGTGCCTTATTGATGAATTAAAGTAAAAGTTATTATCTATCTCAATGTTGCATTACAGGCAAGAGTTTATACTCAACTCCATGACCCCTAACTGAGGCCACACACAGTATTTATCCTGTCTAATCAAAACTGGACTTGTGTGAGAATTTCCAAAGCTTCCTGAGGTAAAATGAACTAAAAATTCTGAAATGAAGAACAGTTTTTTTAGGTGAATATCTTTGAAGCAGGTGGTAAAACATGTTGTTAGTTATGTAACTGCTGTCTTTTTACAGAAGGAGAATATGATCTCGAGAGACTTGGTGTACAGTGCAACTTAGGAACAGACTTGAAGTTAAGCTGCTAGCCACATGTGAGCTGATATGTTTAGTAAGATTTAGGAGAAACTACACTCATCACTACTTACTTTTCTTGGCCCCTTGGGATCCAGCTAAACAAAGTGAGGACAGAATAGTGACATATCATCAACTTGCAACACTGATATGGCTAAAAAATACAGATAGTACCCAATTTACACATCCAGTACACTTTAGCATTGACTTGGAGTTGTGTTTCTGTCCCAGCCAGGTCAACAGAAGAAAATGTTGGTATGTACATTTCTGTAACCCAGGGACATGTTAGATTTGTATGTTTCATACGTATCATATCAATGTTTCTGAAGTGATAAAGTACTATATGAGCTGTCTTTGACACAGGTGAGACACCTGCCACGCTTCAGACTACTGCAGACTACTTTTTTGAGACCATACTAGGTTGTTTCCACTGAGGATGGTGCCATGAAGAGCAGTTGATTCTTATCACAACATTTCCAGCAGCTTTTTTAGCCACCAAAACTAGCTACTTTAAGCCTAATGTGAATTTTTCCTTACCATGACCAAATGATTTTTGTCCCAGATCCTAACAACAGGTTCACCACAGCATTTTTATTTTGTAAAGTTTAAAATGTATCCGCTACATTTAATGTATAAATGTTACGTATCTGTGATTTGCAGGGATGTACAATGCCAACATTTTTTCCAGCCATTGGGTTGTCTGTCCCTGACAAATTAGTTCAACTCTCTTTTATCTGTTTTGGTCTCGACCCACTTTAACATCGTAAAACAACAATTACTTTGTGAGCCCCAGAAATAAAATAAAAAACCACACACCCACATAACTTACTACAAGTGCAGCAGTACAGGTATACATTGGTTTAACTTGGTTTTGTACATATCCATAAAATTCACCAATGCTCTCTTCTAAAGAAGCTAGTCCCTCGACTCTCATGGACTCGTCTCTTGTGTTGAGCCGTGGCATTCAGTCCACCATTTTGAAAAAAAAAAACATGAATATTGATTAAATAACTATATTCCATCATTTTTCAAAAACTACCATCCTTATCTAAATGTATAAAGTGAACCACATGGTGTACTGTTGGAAAAGGCTCTGTTCCTTTTGGGTTTTTAGTCATTAGTGTTGTTTCAAACCTGCTCCATGAGTCAGCAAACAGGTTAAGCGATGGGTCGCTTGTTTGAAAAACACTTGCCCCGGCTCTATTTGGTGAAGCTTCACACATTTACAGCCTATTTTCAGAGCAACAGCAAGCCATTGCTTAGGCCTGCTCAGGATTTGATAGGCTCTCTGAATGCTGTTGTCACTGGCAGTTTAAATCTGGACACTTTTTTGCACTCCATCTGTTAGAGTTCACTGGTTTGCTGTATGTTAGAAAGAGGTGTTACCCCTTGAGCAGCACCATCCCCCTTGTTGGCAAAATGATGAAAATGCGTACCCCTTGTTAACCTCCCATCCCTCTACATCCCCTGAGTCCACACCCTGACATGCACATCCTGATTTTTAGATTAATTGTTAATATTTTGCCACCATGGAAATTGAGCTCATATTAGCTTGCAAATGTGACTTGAGAACATATATGATGGGGAACTGCCCATTGGTTCGACATCCCATTGTTCCGACCATATTAAACTCATTGTTCCGAAGTCCGTTCCGAAATCATCATGATGTCCTGTGGTTAAGGTCTGGTTAGGTTTAGGCACAAAAACCACTTGGTTAGGGTCAGGAAAAGATCATGGTGTGGGTTAAAATGAAAAAGAAAGTGACAAACACATAAGCCGTGAGCCTGCTTCGCCTCAAGCCGGTCGCGGCGCACCATACGCCCGCCGCGAGCCATTCAGCACCGCAGACAGTCGGACTAATGGGATGTCGAACCAATGGGCTGTCGAACCAATGACATGGACCCATATGATGTTGGGTTACTTTTAGGGTGACATGGCATGGCAACATACCTGCTAACAGAAATTAAGGTGAGTTGCAGGGAATACCATACAATGAATCTGTGCAACAAGAATTGGTACTATATTGGTGGTATGACGAGAAAGTGAAAATGATAGGAGGTGTGTGCCCTTTTCAGCTGCCAGCCTCTGTGTGGAAGAATGACCCTGTCAATTCATTCAATTCATGTCCTGTCAATTCATTACTTAACATCCATTAGAATTAACTTCTTGGCATTGAGTTGAGTTGAGATCAACTGACTTCAGCTAGCTAGCTAATGTTAGCCATCTAACCTGCGATGAAGTGCCTGCCACAGACGTAGGTGTAGTGACTGGCTGGATCCCACAGCTTTCCTTCTTTACCCTGCCATTTGATGGCTGTGAGCCACAGATTTCTTCTTTCCCCATTCTTCACTCTATCCAGGAACAAAGAAAATCGCAATTCTGTTTTATTTTAATTGTTTGCTGTGCAGTGAACAACACAGCAACTTTTCGGCATTATGAACTCCTAGCCGTGACTAGGGTCTCTCCCGGGTCGAGTTCAAAACTTTCACCTAAAAGGGGGCATGGTCATTGTGACGGCAGTGAGTGACGTTGCGTTGAAGTCATGTATATATTTTGCAGGGCACTGGCAGCAGGGCTCTCTTTGATGACATCACAAACGTTGATTGGCTGAGGCAGTTGTTGTCCCAGGGCTATCATACAAAATGTTGTTCTCAGGACAACAACCACTTTACCGCAGCAATTGTAGTACTGATTATTTGACCAGAAAACTCCCAGACTGATTGCATTCCTCAATCATCTCACATGATGTTACTTAGTCAATCAAATCTGTGCTTTCTGATAAGCATTGCCACTCAAGTGACTGAGATACACACACAACAGAGACAAGATGAGAGACAACACTCAGAAATAAGTGAGTCAGAGAAAAGTAATTTCACATTGCGTGTTCTAAAGAGAGCTTTTTATCAACAATGGACTGGCTCTTACATGTTCACCACGGGCAGTCACACAGCTGGTATGTCTCTTCATTTTATCCTGAGACGGTGGTGATTATCAAAAATGGCACTGTGAAGCGCCACTACAAAACAAAGCAGTGCATATTTTGAGTAAATACGCCTGCTCAAAACTGAGCTGAGGGTGAGGCTGGTTTGTTCCCCTTCTTAAAGATTAACAAATCGCCTAAGACTTCAGCTCTCTGTTACTAAAGGATTAACACTGGTTTTACTCATCCAAATAACTATTCACATGATTGCATGTCCAACACAATACTGTGGTAAACTCTTGAGCATTCGACCGTATCTGTGCCTGTAATGATGTTCAGTTGAAGCATGCTACCTCCATTCTTTCTTTGTTCCTTTTTTATCTCCTGGGTTCTTGAACTGTCTTTCTCCTACCTTTTAAAGTTCTTGTTTGTTTGCTGCCTATGGGGTACGTACTGCATGTTTTCTCTCCCATGGCTTATTCTCTTTTTCTGATTTTATTGGCTTTCACTTCTTCCTTTCTATCTTCTCTACACTATTGCTTCTTTCACACAGTGAATCAGTGAGAGTGAAATGATAAATAATAGTTTGAAAACGTGGGTCTCTATGTGCGTGTAGCAGTGTTCATAACCATGGTAGTTATAGAAAGGTGACTGATATCTAGTTCTAATATACGGCAACATCCTGGGGGGGAGGAGGTTGAGAAGAAGAGATGTTTGTGATGTTTCTTTGTGGGAGAAACATGACCATGCTCATTACTGAATCCTCAGCCCAACTGATAGAATAATAAATAATATATAAACTCTGCTTTCAGGTAACGTTTCTTTCCCGTCTTTGATGTGTATTCAGTTATGGGCAGTATGTTGCTAATTCAAAGAGCTGAAATGTTGACTAGTATGTATAATATTCTATAGGACACATCAGTATTTTTAACTGTTGGCCTATTTGCAAATGCCAGTATATAAACCATGTTTATGTAGTGTAGCAATATTTGCTTGACATACACAGTGGACTTACACATGGAAATCTCAATCCCTAAATTGATGAATCAAACTTAATATGTATTACTCTGTCTTATTCCCATGGCTTTTTAGCAATGCTAGCATTCCTCACTGAAAACCTCAAGCTTCCAGATGACAGTGTGAATGGAAATAGCTGAATGAATCTCAACATGCTGCATGAATTAGGGAATCCATTAGAATTTTCAAAAAGTCCCTGTGTGTGTGTTGAAGAGGGTTATCAGCATTCAGTGTAGCAGCACAGGGTGCTGTGCTAACCAGACTACTGAGACACCAATAAAAAGCAAGATGATCAGGGCAAACTAATTAGGCAACCGAGGGACAAAGATAAACAGGCTCCACCATCAAATATTTCAGGGGCTCCAAAAAAAAAAAAAAAAGATTCTGATGAGGTCTCCCAAGATCTCTGAGAGCCAATTGGAGATTGGCGATTGGCTACTGAGTTTCAGAGTTCTCAATTACCTAATTTCCCCTGCATGGTTCAACTCAACTCAACTCAGCTCAAGTCACTTTTGGTACATGGTCCTGTTCCCTATTTTTTCTTTTTCTCTTATCAATCAGTGGTCTGCAGTTTTTTAACTCCACCTTCTAGTATCAGCTTGTCTTGTTTGCAACCTAGACCTGAGCAGTACCAAAAAAGTACTATCCACAACTTTTGCTAATGGGAAAACACACACACACACACAAAAAAAAAAAAGTGTCAAGTTGAGTAGGGCTGTGTCATACCACGTAATTGTTGTAGCAGTTCAATTTAGGCCCCAAAATGCTAACACAACCAGGAAACAGGAAATGGAAAGGCAATTTATTGTACTCCGAAGAAGTAGAGCTGAAGGCTTGAATGAAATGATGGCTGAGGTGGGCAGGGAATGGCGAAGCAGAGCGTGCAGAGGGGCTGAAGACAAGAAAACGGCTGGACGTGGCTGGTTACAGTTGAAGCTGGCATAGTGAACCTGGGACACAGAAAATAGTGCAGTTTGAGGTCCAAAAAGACAAAGTGTCAAAAAACGTAGAAGTTGGCCTTTACGTCTGTAGGTCTGAGAGGCCGTTTACACGTTGCCGGCTATTTTCATAAACGGACATTTCACCGTCTCCGTTTTCAAAAAGATCTTCGTTTACACTTACCCGTGTATATATACACAAGAGCATGCCAAACCTGTAGGTGGCAGTGTAACGAGAAGCTCAAGCCTTCCATGTATCCATTGTCACCATAGCAACATAGGTCGCACTTTTTACACAGGCGCAAGTTCCGGCGCATACTGTGACGTTGGCTGCCTATAACTCCGTTTATCTCCGTTTATCTCAGTTTACATGCAAACGCGCAACCGGAGTTTTCCAAAATCTCCACTCTGGCCGGAGTTTTTAGAAAGACTCGTTTTCAGAGGAGAAATCTCCGTTTGCGTGTAAACGAAGGGCACAAACGAAGGAAGATGTCTCCGTTTATCAAAATCACCGTGTACGTGTAAACGGCCTCTGAGGCAGGTTTTATACTGCTGATGAGCTTCAGGTGTGCAGGTTCAGCAGCTGCTGGTACTCAGGAGGATTTGCAGGAGGAGGGAACCAGGAGGCCACGTCCAGCAAACACAGAGACACTAGAAAGGGGAAACAGGAAACACAAGGGAGAAGCAAAGCTGAAACCCTAGTAGTGGATATGCAGTGAAAGTAAACTGTACCAACACATTCTCACCCATGGACTTTACATGTCCACATACAACATGCTAGGAACCCTTGGTGTGTTGATTGTTGACATTTTGGGACACCGTGTCAAGTTCTTCCTGTTAAATACACTGTCTTCTTTCAAGATACACATCCATTTTCATTGGAAATAAATGCACAATGTTGGTACGACACCGACACCGCACATTTTTTTTCCTTCAACAAAGAAAAAGAACAGGGTTTGGCTTTAGAATCTTGCAGGACGAGAACACAGCTCTCTCGGGTGAAAGTCAGTGTTTGTTGGAACCAATTCATTTTGTTTTCTTGACACCAGGCAAAAAATACTGGACAAAACTGAAGAGCAATCATCACATAATAAATGTGTGAATATCCCCAGGCTCATGACATTGTATAGAATTCAAATCCTCTAATTTTATCTTTTCTTTTTAATGTTTTGATAAGCAGATGAACCATCTAAATGTTTTCCCAGAAATGCTATAAAACTATAGATTACTTGATGGTATGCCAATAAATAAAATGCTTCTCCCTACATTAGCCCCCAGTTAGACATTTCTTCCATCACTTTCTCTGTCTCCATTTTTTCTGATGAAAACATGTTTATGAATGAGGAATGGCGGATTATCAGTGATTTATGGTGATTATCCAGAGTAGCAGCATTAGCATGGCCGATTCCATCCAAACACCAACACACCATCTGGACAAATGTTCTCTTCCTGGTAGATCATGTACACACACACACACACACACACACACACACACATGCAGTCACATTCACATTCA
Organism: Epinephelus lanceolatus; assembly: GCF_041903045.1. Lineage (NCBI taxonomy): Eukaryota > Metazoa > Chordata > Actinopteri > Perciformes > Serranidae > Epinephelus > Epinephelus lanceolatus. The sequence continues at coordinate 11,363,909 of NC_135740.1, forward strand.
CACATGCATTGCAGTCACACACACTTGCAGCCCGTGTTGGTGTGCACACTAAGTTATGCATATACCAACAAGCATACTCACATGTACACACAGGAGAACTGTAGGTGGGTGGACAGTCTGTGCACAAATTGAGATATGGTCAGTGAGTTTTTTTTGGTCAAAAACATTCAATTTGTTACATTATTAATGAGTAAAGGTTAACAGAAAGGTACACTATAAAACAATATATAGACTCATAGACTCATATAAAAGTAATCTTGCTCATTCATCACTTATGACCCACTAGAAATGTATGGTGGTGTATTTATTTCTGCCCTCTGTCTGTAATTTATTTCTTCTGTTATGTTTGCTATGTTTGGGACATTTCTGGTCTTGTAGCCCCAAGGCTACAACAGTGTGCAGGTGAGGCTGGGACTTTATAGAAAGATGGCAATCAGTAGCAGCAAGCATCCAAGAGTAAGCTAAAAAACTCGTGGACATACTGCCAAAAAAAAAATCCAAATATAGTGCACTTTTCCATTATAACAGATGGATGGGATGGGATAGGATAGATTTTACTGTCCCACAGGGAACGTTCCTACAACAGTACAGTGGCTTGCAGTCTATGTGCAACACCAACTGTAAAAATAATGTTTGTAGCTGCTGTGACTTCACCCACTGATTTGTGGACTCCTATTTTAAAGCCTCGAGTTCTGTATTTTGGCCATCACCAACTTGTTTTTTTTTTTGTTTGTTTATTTTTTTATTTTTTTTGTTTTTTTATGTTTTTTGTTTTTTTATGTTTAAGGACAGTTTCTGAAAGAATGCATGTTGCAGGTTACTGCTATTCATTCAGTTACATACTTGATGTAAAGTTAATTAGGTTAGGTTTAGGCAAGTAAAGTTACAGAGGTTAGGTTTAGGAAAAGACACATGGTGACGACGTACATTAAAAAAAACTAAAAGTTCACTTGGTTTCACAAGGGGTTCAGAATGGATGAAAGTCCTGTGTTTGTGTGACCCTTTCATCAGCCCAATCTGCCTCTTTACACAGACTATCGCTCTTTATCCTACTAACTCATTTACTCCCATCAGCACGTTGGTCATGTGATCACAGCTTTCCCAATTACATGGGGTATATACAAATTACTGGGTCATGATTGCCTGTGTTATTTACAAATTGTGGTGCATTTCTTTTCAAAGATATATGTTCTAATAGTGCATGAGCACAGCCTATTCAAGCAGAACTAGCAGGGCGATAGAGAGCTAAAAACTTAATTCAGAGGCAAAGGGAGAAGCAGACATGACTAGACAACATCTGAAAGAATTACTTCCATCCTTCTCAGAGCTGTCCAAAGTGTTCACTCGGGTTTTTTGCCTTTTTGGATGCACATATCTGTGTGAGAAATTTTCCTCGACTATGAACTTTGATAAATGCAAGTACAGGTCCAGGCTAAGTGATGGCCATTTTGAAGCTGTACTCAGGGTTTCAACTGTGACCTCCTTCAGAACAAATGTGGCTCAGCTGTGCAAGCAGAAGCACAGCCAGGTGTCCGGCAGGAAATAGAAGAAAGTAAAAATGTAGGCTATTCAAGGATTGCATTTGTTACTTCACTGCAAGGTTTCAAGGGGTTCTTTGAGATAAAATAAAGTAAAAAAAAAAGATCTGTACCGTTTAAAAACAGTGTACATGTATGTATAAATGTATTAAAACTGCTTTTGTATGTTTTAAAATACGATGAATATATGTCTGTAATGGAAATGAAAAAGTACATTTTTTGGAAGAAGCGTGCTATCTTGTGATATTTTAACATTAAGGTGTCCTATGAGGTGACATTGCAGTGCAGTGGCCCCAAGCCAATTTAAGATTGAGACCCCTGCCCTACATTTTCTCCTCATGTGCAATTTTGAGGCTCCCTTGTAATGTCATTCAGTAGGTAAAGCTCATGTTGTGGTTGTTTTTTGTACATACACAGAGTTAAAGTGTAATGCTGCCTCACTCTAGCTTTGCTGTTTTAACTATGGGATTTCCCATTGAACTGATTCTCTGTTAGCATTATGCCAAGTTTTAATGATTGTGGTGCAAAATACCCTACCTTATAGCCTGTTTGCACTGAGTAGTGCAGTTAGCTGTAAACAGCACAGCAAAAATAAACACACATGGGCAGTGGAAACCGATCTTTTTATCTGGGTGACATGTACTACTTGTGTAATTCTGAGTTATGTGAATGAATGTAAAGCACAGAACTCAGTTAAAGTCTCAGATTGCATACTTCCATACTAAACATGCAATATTTGAGTACACGAGTGTGCAAAGTGCGTTCACACTGCATAGTACAGGAAAAGAAAGTGTACTACTGGCACACTCAGAATGGTCCTGAAGTTGAGTGTGAAATGATGGACATTTCTCACCCTCAACAGTTGCCATCTTGTGATGCAGCAGAAGTTACATTACAAACTTCTTAACTTTTGACATGGTGGCTGGGGACAACAGGGAGCCTGAGCTGGCTACATCAAACACTACCACATTGTACAGATGTAAGTTATACATGTTTTTTGCACTAACTACTACTGTCAGTAATGTTTTGGTCTGAATGATTTGGTACTGCAAACATAAATGCACGTGCTAACATTAGCTTGCTAGCTAACATTAGCATTCCCTACCTAGCTAATTGGCTCCTAGCTACTGCTGTACATTTTAATCAGCATTGACGTTGTGGCTTAAGTTTGGTTTATGTGAGGGGCAGAGAGAGCAGTCGACAGACCCTTGCAATTCACCGTTTAAAAAGAAGAGGAAAAAGAAAGAAAGATGGTTAAAGAAATACAGCTGTTGTCACTTCTGGTAAGCGCAAAATGGCAGTGCACGATTTGAGACAACGCCACCTTGTTGAAATTAGTGCACCACACAAGAAATACATAGTTTACATAGTGTACTACAGTGAAGTATGAGATTCCAGACACACTCTTTGTCTACCCCGCCCTGATAGGTTTCACCTGTCCTTCACTAGTAACGCAGTCCACTCACCTGTTCTCACTCCCTTAATTAGTGTCTTTTTACCTTTACCTACCACACCCTCATTGTTAGCCTATTCTTTGTTTCTTTGTGTTTCCCTCCTTATGCCAGTCCCAGCCTATTCCAGCTGTGCCTTGTTCTTCTAATTAGTTCTCTGTGTATATACCTGTGTTTCCCTTTTGTTCCTTCTCAGTTGGTGGTCACAGTTTCCTGGTGTGTCAGCTTGTTTTTTTTGCTTCTCATCTTGGCTTCTTGTGTTTCACACAATCAAGTTTTGTTTTGCCTTCATCTGCCTGTTCCCAGAATCGGGTAATAAATGTTATTTTCTTAAAATTCCTGTTGCTTTACTGTTGCTTTTGCACTTGGGTTCACCTCCCTGCAATATACAACAGCTGGGGGCATGTCAGCCGAAGGCCAGACTTGCCAGTCCACCACTTCAGCAACATGCTGAAGCAGTCAATGCAGTGTTTCTTTGTGGCAAAGTGACAAAGCAGCATACCGGGTGCGTTATTAACAACTTACGGAAACATTGTGTGTGATAGTCCACCTTCCACCTCCTCTTCCCTTCTCTCTGTCACTCTCTTCTTCTAAAACACAAACAGAACAGAGCCGCAGTGCTCAGTCCTTGTCCCTGTCCTTGCCTCAGTCCTGACAAACATGCTAATATAACTCATGCAGTTGGCGGTTTGCGGGTTGGTAGGGTTTTTTTTTGCGAAATTGGCTCTGTTGTTGCCTTGGTGTATTAAAACAGATTGGCTTCAGTACAAAAGCAAACATGATTTTAGGCCCATCCAAACAATCCTGGATACAGTTTAGTACCATGTAGTTCACAGGCTTTTCACAAGTTTTCAGCAATTATTTCTGACATGTTTCATGTGTTTAGAGACAAATCTCTGACTTTACTTTACCTTGACTTTAAAATTTATGTGTGCATAATGAAGACTGGCAGAGGCCTGGCAAACCCTGAAACTACAACCTGTGGCACATGCAAAAGGCACAGATATATTAAATGTGCACATGCAGACACATAGCGAACACACAATTTATAACATGAACCTAATAGCATAAGTAAAATAATAGTAATTGTATTAGAAAAATCCATAAAGCTCTGACAGGTAGTCTTGCACTCATTAAATGTGGAGAGTTCACTGCGCATTTCCTCTTAAACTGAGGTAGTCCACATCGATAAGGTCAGTCCAGGTGAAAGCCATTACACCAAATCCTCTACTTACATTCATACAGAGGAAGAGATACACAGTACAGTAGGTAAAGTTAAGTTTTTTGTTCTGATGTTCTTTCTTGTGCCCATTACTGTCTCTGTCAAATATAAACCCATTAAAATATTTCCCACAGTCAGAAGCTTGGTCTGTCTGTTCTACAGCAGGTTTGCCCAACCTCCTATTAGTCAGCCCCCACTGCTCTCTAAAATCTATTTAATACAGCTTGCATACTTCTGCACTGGCACTCATAATCCATCATTTGAAATCACAAATGTACAAATGTTTTGTTTATCCTTTCATAACTTAAAAATGCCACAGTCATTTTAGTATGTGTGGGTTTTTGTTAATGGATTATTGGAAACAACCGAAGCCTTGAATGACTTGTAAAAGAACAGTAGAAGAGACAGATAAACGTCACAGGAACAGTTTACTGTACATGGTTTGTTCAAACTTTATATGGACATGTGTTTATACTGACATATTCATTTATTCATATATCGCAGGTTGGCTGAACATCCATGAGCTGTAGCAACAAAACCACTCACTAATCCATCCATCCATCCATTCATCCATGCACCCATCCTGTCACAGAGAAACCCCCTGAGCAGTTCATTATGGATGGTGGGCCAACCACATATAGAGTATACAATCATATTCACACCTGGGGCGATTCAGGTTATCCCTGATCTGCACATAAACGGTAGAAGGAAACCACTTTACCTGAGGGAAACCCACACTTAAACAGTGGGGAACATGACAAATTATGTAAAAGATGCTGCTGCTCAATATCAAAATATCCCAAATACAGAGCAGGCACACCAACAAACTTGAGCATCTTTGTATTGCTATTGAAAAATTATTCCATTTACAAGGTTCTTTCTGGGCAACATCAACAGTCTGCATCCTCACTAGCTGTGTTTAGATACACAGTTAAGGTCATAGTCAAGTCAGAATGTTTGGATGAACCTTTGCAACCCTGATATTTGTGATTTGACTGCTCAATATTATGTAATGCTAATACACTGTATAGAAATGAGTCCAGCAGTAATAGTAGGTAGACAACAATTTATTTCAACATCAGTGGTGAAATGAAGCAGGTAAAGTGCTCTGTTCTCTGTTGCAGTGATCTGTTTAATTGTGGAAGCATGAAGGGAATTTAATTAGTAGTATCAGCATGCACTGATCAAGTTATGATGTGTTATATGTGTAAACCAAAATCATGTCAGTTGAGAGGGTCGTATTATTTCTTACAAAAAACATGACAGCCATTAGACACTAAATCATAACCTACAGGTAATTACATCTCCCAGAAGGACATATATTTCAGCTCATATCCCAGAGGCCCCGTTTACACCTGGTATTAACAACTGTCCTGGGTGATCAGATTGCAAATTAACAGCTTTAAGTAAAGGTGTGAATGCATCCTCAATGCGTCTTGAGATCACTCAGAACATATTTGGAGGTGGCCCCGCATATGGCCACATTCTTTCAGCATTGTATGCGCTAATGTGTCTTGGGCCACACTGATGGACCCCCTACTCAGTTGACATCCTTGCTTATTGTCTTATTGCACTGGACCATAGGACCATACCCTGAGTACCACGTCTGCCCCATGCACAAGCTAACGGGGCAGATGTTAGCTGTTAAACGCTCCAAACAAACTCACACCGATGCCAAAATGGCTCAACTCTGTTATAAACCTATTAATAACCATTCGGTAATAGCCGTGCGATGCTAACAGTTAGCCCTGTCACTGTGTGTGTGTGTGTGTGTGTGTGTGTGTGTGTGTGTGTGTGTGTGTGTGAGGGCAGACTCTAACCAGTGAGTGTATAGCAAGACAAACCTCCTGCTGGTCAAAAATAACACATTTGGTCTTTGCAAATGGAAATAAGGCAATACAGTGGTACAGTGGTACAGTGGTTAACAATGTCGCCTCACAGCAAGAGGGCTTCTGATTTGAAGCTGAGGTGGGGAACCTTTCTGTGTGGTGTTTGCATGTTCTTCTTTTGTCAGCATGGGTTTACTGTGGGTACATCCTCCCACAGTCCAAAGACATGCAGGCTAGGTTATTTGGCGACTCTAAATTGCCCGTAGGTGTGAATGTCAGTGTGAATGGTTGTCTGTCTCTATGTGTCAGCCCTGTAGCCCTCTTTAGATAGGAATTGTGCAAATTTGCAGGAAAGCCCAATCAGTCTTTTTTCAGCATTGGCAGTATGAAAACAAAATTGGGGAGTGCGGCAAAATGCCGCCTACCTACTTTTGTTAATACATGATGAGCCTTTTTTGGGGCAATGGGGGGCGTGAGCAAGCAACAAAATGTGTAGCTCAGCGTGTGACGTAAACAGTGACGTCGGAGGGAAGCCGCGGCTGGTCAGTCCTTCGGCGATTCTCTTGTAAGTCGGCCTGTCCTTCACCTTTCCCGTCATCTGACAGTTAATGGCCTCTTCGTTTGCGAGGCCAAGGAGGGTGCGCAATTCCTTGTCTCCCCAGTTGCTCATCTTTACAGTGTCTGTCAGATTTGCGTTTCCCTCTTGCTACTAGCTGCTCGCTAATTCCTGCTATCAGCTGTTTCCTGTTTATCCACCGCCAGTGGCTCGCACGTACGGCGTCATCAACAGCTCCTCCCACAAGTCTTCAACAGTCCCTCTCGTTGCGGAAGGCCATCTTTTTAAACTAAAAGGGTTCCGCCAATATGACTACTCTACGCCTCGTAGAGCAGTCATATTGGTGGAACCCTTTTAGAATTGGGCACCTCAGATCAACTCGCCAATCCGCCTCTCTGTGTATAAACGCTTGCAGCTTGCCGGCAAAACGGCCCAACATTCACGGACAAACTGGCAGTGTAAAAGGGGCTTGTGATAGTCTGGCAACTTATCCAGGATGTACCCTACCTCTCGCCTAGTTGGATAGGCCCCAGTGCCCCCACAATCCCTTACAGGATAAATGATTACGGAAAATGAATGATGAATGAAATGCAAATCACCCAAAACACATGTTATGCCAGGTCTGAAAAGGCTCAAGAACAGCTAATGACTTTGCGCACCCTACACCCCTAGTTTGTCAGCTGCCTGCATCTTTATTGGAACTGAAGTGACACGACAAACTATTTAAAGCGCACCCACCGAGAAATTGTATATTTAAAAAAATTACTCTCCTTGCAGAACACTAATAAAAGGGGTCAGTAACTGCAAAATAAATAAAACTTGTTTGTACTAATTGCAGTTTGGACCAAATAAGAACATATGCCAAAACAATAATCAAGGATGTATTTACTGATTGCGTAGCAAGAATGAAATTTAATTTGAGTTTGACTAATTTGGGGTGAATTTTGGGGTGAGACGTGACACAGTGAAGGATTATTCTAAAGTGCCAGTCAATTGAATAACAGCTACAAAGGCAAGGCAGTTTGATAGAAGTGGCAGAAGGACATGATTGATTTTGGTTAATTTTATGTTCACAGCTACCAGTGCAGGGTGAGGTCACCATTAAAGATTCTGTTCTTCAGAAAGTGACAGTTTACAGGAAGTTAAAGTGAGTTAAAGTCACTTTGTCCGCACACTCTGACTTCAAATCATTGATGCTTTACATACTGCTGATCATTGCTCTTAATGTGCTTTAGAGCTTCTGTTTTTCCTTCCCTGCAGGCAGCCATGGGTTTCCATTTATTTTTTGCACAAAACCAATTTGCAGAGTCTTGGTTGAGTTTTGCAGCCCATCCTTATAAACATCAAGTCTCCTTGATTTTTTTTTCTTTTTCAAAGTTTTATTTCTGAAAAAAATGAATGCAGACTTGACATTTTATAGATGAAATTTACTGTTATGTACATTTTCTTCTTCTTCTCCTCCTCCTCCAAAAAAAGAGTCTGTTTATTGATTTTCATTCCCAGTGCAAATGACTTGACACCAATGGCTACATAGAAAATGGTGGAAAATGCCAAACCCATACATTATCTGAAAGACTGCAGTATAGTTTGTTAGGTGGTCAGCAGTAATGTCCATGTTGCACTACTTGAAGGCGTGTTGCCATGAGCTTGCCATCATGCCTCAAAGCACTCGTTGGGAGGGGAGATTATATCTCTCCCTCAGTTATTGAATGGCACCAATGAGATGGGTGATTGAAAAACAATAAGGGAGTGAACATTGTGTCTCTTTGAATGGAGGTGAGGAAGGATCACATATGGGAGGAGATAGAGAAGCACCAGGGGGGACAAGCACTGATGAGTTTGAATGTAACTGCAGTCTTTATATTTGTATTTATTGTATGATGAAAGGGTCTCAAAGAAATAAAGACAGAGGAGAAGGGAGGAAAGAGGAGGATTCAATGGAGTCAAGGAAAGAAAAAGGAAGAAAGAGAATTTGCTAATTTAAGATTAGTGTCAATCTGAAGACAGAAAGGATAGGGATACATAGGGATTAGTCTGAGTGGGTGGAAGTTCGCTGCATAGATCAGCCTCTCATTGGGTGGAACGAGCCACCCGCTGAAGTCCCGCCCTACCACCTCCGGTTGTGTAGCAGTTTTCAACCGTTTTCAACATGTCCTTTACTAACTTTTACGGTGTTTGATCTTGCGGGGATGTAGCCATTTTTCTGCCATGGTTCGCATTCTGTAGCCGATATTTTTGTGGGCGTGTTACACCAAAACCTGTTTCCCCCCGGCAATATTTTTGCAAGTGCACCGTTGCTGTGGCAAGAACGATTGCGATTGGTTGGAAGAAATACAAGCAGCCGGGGCGTTTTTTCTCCAATCTTAAAGTGAGAGTCGGCCCAGCCAGACCTTTCTTTTCTTGAGAAAGGTCTGGTGAGCGAGACTACATAGGGATAGACAGAGACACAAGGAGAGAGGTCTGAAAGCAGCAGTTGTGATTAGGCACATCCCAAAACATCACAACAGTTATTCCACCTCATAACAGCCACTCTCATTGATAAATATGGCTTCATTTGAATAAAAAGCTCATCAAACCATGATGAAGGTTGGTATCCCTGAACTAAAGTTCTCTCCTTAGTGATGCGTACAGCGTGCTGTGATTAAAGTGGGCAAAGGGGAAGACAGAGAAAACAAAAACAAGACTGATTTGACTTTTGATGTTCTTTAATGACAGTATTCCTCAGCCTCCTTAAGAACTCATCAGCTCCAGCTGCTCCAGGGTCTGTATCAGGGTTTCACCCTGGATCCAGATGAGTCAATGGTGGTATGGGGCAGGGGTGGTCAGACTTAAGATGGACTCATAGTTTGTCATTATTTCCAACATAGTGGGAAATACAGGCACACATGTTTTTTCATCCTTTTCTGTGGTATTTTGCAGGTTAACCAGAACTAAATTGAACCATAACTACATCCTGGTTTCTTTTTGCTGAAGTTCTATGCATCTAAATTTGTCTTTTGTTCAGCACACTTTAGGCTGTCGTTACCCAAAGTGCATGATTTACCTCTTTCAGCACAAACTTGAAGCCTGACTCATCATTTTATTAATTTAGAAAAATATAAAGCTGCCAGGAACTGAAATACAAGCAACATGATGCAGGGACCTATAGAAAATGTACAAAAATGTTCTAAAAAGGTTCTACGTTCCCCGCTTACACAAAAAAGGTTCTATGTTCCCCGCTTACACAAAAAGGTTCTATGTTCCCCGCTTACACAAAAAGGTTCTATGTTTCCCTCTTACTAAAAAAAGGTTCTATGTTCCCCGCATATCCAAAAAAGGCAGGAAACATAGCAGTTGCATTAATATGTTGTTTTAACATCTCTAAACACACACAACGGAACATACCCCACCCCTTGGCTATAACATATTGCAATTAATTTTGCTCCACTTACTAGCAAATTGTACTGATGTACAGTTAGAGCACCAGAACAATCATGCCCCAGGAGTTCTGGCATTGTAGCACCATGAGGGGAGTTAACATCCTATAATTAACACTACCATACAGCTACTTTAAGCAACATGCTAACATCAACATAATAACATGCTCACAATGACAGTGCTAACACGCTAATGCTTAGCAGGTATAATGTTTACTATATTGACAATATTAGTTTAATGTGTTAGAATGCTAATATTTGCTAATTGGCACTAAACCATAGACCATAAAAATAATGGACGTAGTCATCATGACGTCACCCATTGGTTGGTGGACTTCCATTTTGAAGCCTTGAGTTCAGCATTTTGGCCGTCACCGTCTCGAATTTTTGGAGCCAGAAGTGACCATATTTGGAAGAGAGGGTGGAGCTGTGGAGAAGCGAGGGGTGGACATGACTCATAAACTGTGGAGACACCTCACAGGCAGCTTGTCACTCTAATTGCCACAACCTTCGTAAAGTTGAGCATTTTAACATGGGGCTCTATATGGGGAATGACTCACTTTTGGAGCCAGCCTCAAGTGGCCATTTGAGGAACTGCAATTTATGGACATTTATGCATTGGCTTCATTTTTCAGCCCCAAAGATCATTGCTTGTATTAAACATGAAGTACAACTGAGGCTGATGGGAATGTCATTAATTTTGTAGGTAAACCAAAGTATTGGACAATTCAAGTTTAAAGCTGATGATCCCATTATTGAAAAAAACATAAGGGATCACCAAAAGGATTATGGTTCATCCTGAGGGGAACATGAATGTCTGTTCAAAGTTTCCTGGCACACCAATAATTGTTGAGTTCACTTAAAACGGGAAATGTCAACCTCATGGTGGAACTAGAGGTAAAATGGGATGCTCACCAAAGTCAACAGGAATCATCCTCTGTGGATTATGAATGTATTTACATCATTTCATGGCAATCCAATAACTGCATGTTAGACCAAAAACAAGTAGTTTGACTTTATTCATGCAAAACACTTCCTTTTGAATGTACGCTTATTTGATCACTGTTGTCTGTCATCTAATTAGCAAAGACGTCAAAGTAGAAACAATAAACAGAGCTGAAGAAGCACTTTCCATAAACCCGAGAAGTAAATTTGACATCTACACTGATTGATGACTCATTGATGTCACCCTTTCTTTAATTATTCTTATGTGGAATTCATCCCTTACATTACAATTGTCTAGTTTTTTAGTTCCATTAATATTCATAAACAACCTAAGCCTACCAAGAAAATAGAGGTTAATAACAGTTGTTTAATTGGTTAAAATGTGATGGTGAAACTTGGATTCTGAACATACAGTATCTTTACAATATTATTTGTATTTTTCTGTCTGTGATGACTGAAGAATATCTAGATATCCATACACACCCACAACCATCTGACTGACCCATCATGACCCCAGATATTTGTGTGCATGTGTTCCAGAGCCAAAGTGTGTGTATGTGGTTGATTCATAGCTGTTCTTAGTATTAAAGCTAGCTGAAGGGCACTGCTAATGGAGCAGGGACAGTGGCAGACATATTTCTACCACCCGGCTGAAACACAGAAACTTATTCCTCCCCTCAGTAACAGCCCAGTCATATAAATTGTTTAGGGCGTAAGTGCTTAGACCTTTTCAGTGAAGGACCCCAGCTTCAAATTTATAATGCAGTGACTCACCCTCAGACCAGGGCTTGTTAAAACATACCAGGATGTCTGTCATGTAACCAACAAAAGCAACATGGAGAAGGGGACTGCAGTTGTAGCCGAGTTGTTCTATTGTTGCTGCTGCTCCTGCTGTGCTCCATACTAATAAGAATGATAATGGTGTAAGCTGTTCTGCCCTAACAGGCTCAACACAACTAACAGAAGGTGTGCAGTTTATACATGCACAGTCCTGAGCAGTGGTCTAACCAGGCTACATAATGAACACACCTGTGTGGAATATTGGTGTGTAACACAGCAATACTCTAATAGCAATATAAGCATTGCAGCTAAGGTGGGACAAGTTCTGGACATGGCTGTGATAAATTAACTTTCCAATGGAGTCACTGAAGATGCCCAAAAGGACAAAGCTATTGTTGCTTGTTAGCTGTTTTCCACAACACAGTTTCATATATACCCCATGGCCCCGAAGATATTTGGTTTAGGATAATATGGGGAAAGCAAGAAACTCTCACATTTGAGAAGAATCAGTGAATGTTTGGTGTTTTTACTTGAAAATAGCCTTAAAGAAGATGCTGCAGATGAATAGAACTGGGAGGTGGTAGCTGGAAATTTTTGGAAAACAAATTTGGGCCATATCACAAAGCTTCACATAGTCCAAATTTAAAGTAGATAACAGTATCACAGAAAATAAAATCTCCACATTTTCCAAGGTTTTGTCCAGGCATTTGAGTGAAAACTCATCAACATAGACAGAAGTGTCTATTTAGTGGCTTACTGTGTTTAGAAAAAACTAAAAAACTAATTGATAAGAGAGTTGTTTTTCCCCTTTAGACAACATAGGACCCATTTGTTTGTCATTAATGTACTACTAGTCCATACCCATTGAGTGCACAGTTGCCCACGTACAGTTTCACATGGTGTGTGTTTGGGATACAGGTCATAGGAAATTGCAGATTAAATAGTCAGCTGAACCCATTAAGAACAGCAATGTATTCAGACAGAGTTTTTGTGAATTTGATAGTACGATTGCTTTATTGAAAGTACAGTAGTACCATTGCCAATAGTGGGATAGTTAGTGGGCTAAAACTGTACATTAGTAGTTGAGGTAGCACGTTGAGAGACAGATAGTTAAAGTGTTTATATGTTGTTTTGACTTAAAAGTGGGGCGCACTGGTAGAATGACTGACTGACTGACAGAATGACACACTGACAGTTTCTGTGATTATGTACAGCATACCATACCATGACTTAGTCATACCAAAAATTAGAAGAAAAAACAACAACATTGGGCCACAGGGGGAGCCACAGTGATCGGTCACATTTTAGCCATTTTTAAGCATTTTTCTGTTGTTATAGCGCCACCCAGTTGCCAATTAGAGTTAAATTTCTCCAGTCACCTTGAGACGTCCTGTTCTACATATCTACCAAGTTCAGTAAAAATCGATATGGCGGTTAGGCCTAGATAAGAAATTAGCTCTCTAGCGCCCCCATTTTGTTTGATGGGGTCAATAATGGAGGGGTCCCCTCAGATTATGTGTGGTCATATGCCTACAAAGTTGCATGGTGATCGGTGAAACCCTTGAGATGTTATACACCTTTATGTGATGAGCCACGCCCTCCCCAATATTCATTGCCTTATAGAAGCTCAGTTTTAGTAAGTTTTCCAACTTTTGCCAAGAGGGAACTTTAGATATTGGTCCCTAGATTATGTTCACCGAGTTTCATGCAGATCGGTCAAACTTCCTAGGAAGAGATTGATTTTAAGTGTTTTTCAAAAAATTCAAAATGGCGGAAAATCTATATAACCGGAAGTTATGGGTTCTTGAGGCAAATTTGTTCCTCATGAGGAGAGGCATCTCTGTGCAAAGTGTCATGTCTCTATGACATATGGGGCATGAGATATGCCCATTCAAAGTTTGCAATTTCAATCGGTTGCTATAGCGCCCCCCTTTGGCCAGTTGATATAATACTGCTTCATTCGCATCCTCCCATGACCCTCTACCACTGTGCCAAATTTCACATGGATTGACCAAGTCAGTGAGGAAAAAAACGTGGAACAGACACACACCCACAGACAGACAGAGTTTTCGTCATTATATAGTAAGATAATAATTTGGGATGCACCGAAATGAAAATTTGTGGCTGAAGCCGAAGCTGAATAATATTAAACGCTTGGCTGAATACCGAGTACCGAATACTGAATATCGTTGTTTAGTTTTTCATTAGTTTTTGCAGATGAACCCCCTCCAGACTAGTGTTGTCATGGTACCAAAATTGGATCCCACTGTGCGATACCAATGAAAATATCATGGTTCTGAGTAGTATCACGATACCACAGTGAAAATGAGGCAGATGTGCCTTTTGTCATTTATAAAAAGATAAATCACTTTTCTATAATACATCAATGATATTTCAATGGAATAAATTACTTACTGACTTATTCATACTTCAAAAACAGCATCAATGAGTGATGAACATAGGGGGGGTCAAAATAAAATAAATAAATAAAATAAGAATCAACCAGCCACCCTCCTCCCCTTCATTGGTAAAGAACAGTCCCTAAAGTGCGGTGAGGTTTGTGGGCCATGAACGGCTCGTTTCTCCTCTGACACGTCACATACCTGCGTACGGCTGGCTTGGCTGTTAAGGTACTTCTCGGCAGTCATGACACCAAGAAGAGGATATTATTGGAGCCGACTTCCCGTCGCCGGTAAGCCGATGGCCACCGTATTTGACAGGAATACATTACTGTCTGTGTCTGTGACCCCCGTTCAACCCACAATTGGTGGGATTCGCCTTTCGTTTCTGCTGCTGGTTGAAATCTGTAGGCTGCTTGCACAGCGTGCTGAATGATTTAAGCCTATTTTGCCTGCTCAAAACTATTTTTAGTCGCAAATGCGAGTGCGGTGACGGGCGGATTGCCACACTGCCGACATTTTATTCCGCCCATCACGGCACGCTGTTTGATTGCGTTATCAAAACATGCCGCTATTATTCGGCCTTGCTTTTAACTTATTCCGCCGAATACTGAATGTGTGTTTTTTTGCAATATTCGGCCGAATATATTCGGTTACCGAATATTCAGTGCATCCCTAATAATAATTGTCTATGATGACTATAGACCCTTTTACTGTTAGTTCTTAGCTGGAGGCAAAACAATTCTCCATGTGATGTGATAAAATTTAATTTTTAAGCAATGAGTCCTTCTATTTCAGCTCCCAATAACACAACAAGATGACATTTTGGGATTCCTATGTAGCCTACAGCCCTGTGGTGGCGAGTCATGTTTTGCCTCCAACTAATAAAATGATGTCATGTGATGCTGGTCCTAAAAGGATCTATAATGCTTAAAAAAACTCTTCTAGAGGTCAGGAGTGTCACTAACTACAAGGCCCCAAAGCCTCTGGTGAGGTGGGCCAGTCGCTGGCTCTTAAACTCTTTAACCAGCAGCTGCATGTTCAGTAAAACGTAGGACACAGTGTTGTAAGGACTGTGCACCACAGACAGCGTGCACTCTGTAGTCGTGTGGTGATAACCTGGTTGGCTCACAGTAACTCACAGTAACTCACAGTAACAGCTCTATCACCTGTCTGCTTTAGCTCATTTCAATACTTCATTCATGTTTCTGATTATGTGGCCTGTAACAGAACAGTAACAGCTCAGCTCTTCTGCTCATAGCTGGATGTAGCTGTGTGTGTGCATATGTGCACACATACACACATTTGCGCACGACAATCAGAGTATCTCTTTCTTCTGTTTCTTTTCCAGTAGGCCCGTATGCCACTACACTTCAGACAATCAATGCTGCCTCGTCCTGACTGAGTGTAATCAAACACAGAAAGTATGGGCTTCAGCAGAAACGTGTTTGTCCTGCAGTATTTTGACTTTTGCAAACTGGAGCCAATCAAAAAGCAGGACATTGTCTCAATATGTGGGATGTGGGACAAGGGATTAAACTGCTGTGCAGTGCTGCATAAAGCAGGACACCTGGTCATCTCAGCAGCAGAGCTAACAGTATGGTGTGGGAGATGTTAATCAAGTACAGTCTGTGCACACCCACACAGTCCTGAGAAAAACTAAAGGCCTTTCATTTTGCACAGCAGACAGTTTGACTCGACGTGGTAGGAAAAACACAGGTGTTACCAATAACATTAACGATGGCTCCGCTCTATTTAAGTGTCCCAGTAAGCCATGCCAGTGTGACAGTGAGTGACTCTAAAAGTGAAGCAGCTAAATGGAATTCAGCCATCGTTAATTTTATCATTTACGCCTGCTCTTTTCAAAATTTCCTTTGTGAGAAAAGCCTGTCAGCCAAAATAGATAAAACACCTGTGAGAGTGGACAGGACTTAAAAAACATCTATCAAGCCCCAAAACTTGTAGAAACTGATAAAAAACACAAACAGGAAGACATGAAGAATCATGCCTCATCCTCTTGTCTACCACACATCAGTCAGTTATTTACAATAAGGGTAATCAACACTGATATCATCATTAAGCTCGCCTGCTTAAAATTGCAGTGGTCTCTGTAATCAGCTGCCTCAAAATGAGATGAGAGACAGTGTTTGAGGGCTGGAAACCGTATTAAATCTTGATCTAGTGGCAGATAGAGTGTAATGGCCCAACATCACAGCACAGCAGAAATGATTTCTTTTTAGTAGAGAGGCTTAATGACATATAACGTTGGCACAGAATTGCCTCACTGCTGTGTAGTTATTTAACAAGGTTTTTAAATGTAGCCAGCAGCTGTAAGCAACTGAGCTGATTACACCTGCACCCATAACACTGGCCATGGTGTGCTGTGTTGTTTGAAGTGAAACTGGGCGCACACTGAGACCATCACACACCACAGTGCCTGAAGGGCGGCACCTTTACTAGAATTGGATCTGAGTGGTCAGCACAAACTCAGATGCATACTGATATTAAGTTTCTGTAAAGGGTCAGGTCACCTAAATCATTTACATCATGTACAGGCCATTTTTGTTTATCTTAAATAAACCAAAATTGCATATCAAAGAAAAAAAAGACTGCAAAAAACTTCACCAGGACAAAAGGGGGAAACTTCAGGTAGAGCAAGAAGGGAGTGGAAAGAAATGTTTGAATAACACTGTAAAGAAAAATAATATCAGTAAAATGCAAACATATATGTGGAAAGTAAGAAAAGAGGGCATTTAATTTCCAGGTAGAGATAGATTACATATACACACAAGAGGCAAAACTCAATGACACCATTGACGTAGTGAGTGACAGTGAGAGACAGGAGATGCTAACAGAGGATGAAGCCGTCATTCATTGCAGCTCCACTGGTATTAGCACCTGCACCACACGCTGTGCGTAGTGCACCAGTGCTGGAGGGGGCTCCAAAACAGCTCACTATGATCACCATCAATCATAATCATACATACTGCATAAACTCTCTAAGGCCAGGGGTGTAAATATAGACAGTGCAGGCAGTGTGTAACGTGACTCCTGTCTGACTGCTGAGCATGGCCAAACTTTACCTTAAGCTTATTAAAAAATCATCTCATTATACCTGCGTTCAAAAATGGGACAGGAACTGCTTTGCTGTCATCAGCAACAGTAATGACCTCTCTCAGAAGCTGTCACACAGCAACACATTCTCACTCCAACCTCATCACATATCGACGTTTGGTTGTGGACTTTTCATGTCCACACATGACGTGTAAGGTACCCTGGGTGCATCGGTTGCTGACGTTCTGGGACACCGTGTCAAGTTCTGCCTGTGACATGCATTGTCTTCTTCAGTTTTCACGGTAAATTCACGATTTACATACAGTCTCTTTCAAAATAAACACACTACGGCAGTACATCTTTCTTCAACAATTGATGCAAGTGGTTGGGTTTAGGAAAAAAGAACAGGGTTTGGCTTTATAGCTGTGTGGGGTGCAAGCACTTAAGCTGCTTTAACTTCCGTTCTTTTCCCACCACGTTTCCACATGATGCCACCAGGCGCTGTTAAACCATCGGCCATGTATCGTGCCGACATTAAAGGACGGCTATTTTTTGTCAGTGTGTGCCGCTGCCCACATGCTGGATTTCGACAACTTCAGAGTGAGACCAAGTTGCATATAATGACCTAATGACCTTGTATTCAGGTCATGCAGTGCCTTTGTAGAGCCTCCAGTGGCTGCTGATAATGCCTGTTCTATAGTTCTTAGTGTAACATATATGCAAAGTTTATAAAGTTTTGTGACTTATGTTCTGTAATGTGTGAGCTTAACAAGGAAGCAATTATGCTTATGGCACCCACATGGCCAGCAGCAGCAGCTCTGAGTCATTGTCTACAAGCTGTGCAGATATTTTTGTTTTCATATACAGAGGCTTTGAGATATGTGCTTCTGGTCTTTCTTTATGTGCCACACCAGTGCAATGATGAACATGGACTTTTCTTTGTGCCACTCTAATTTAGCAAGATTACATGTAAAAAATTTGTCACTGTTTCTCTGCAACCGCAATAGGCTAATATGCAAATATTTATTTATTTACTCGGTGACTGTGTTGTATGATCTGAGAGTGTATTTATGTATGAATAATTGTGGACACAGTTGTCACCACTAGTGTTGCTACAACTGTTACTACTACCTCCTTTACTTCTGCTGCTACTAATGCTTCTGTAGTACTGCTCCCTCTATCACTGTAGTCAGCACTCAAACTAAACATGGTCATTTACAGGAACAGGTAACTGAACTGTCTCTCTGCAACTATTGTTTTCATTTCTGATATATTTGAGGTAAACATCAGTAAATTATTATTGAATGCACACTCACAGTCTCTTTCCAGGAGAGTTGCGATCCTAGAATCAGGGGGGCCCCTCTCTTTATCACTTTCTCTGGGGGCCCAGTTTAATAGGTTTTGGGGGCAGAGGTGCTCTGTAAAGTGCCTTTATGGGAGGCTTAAAGGGATAGTGCACCCAAAAATGAAAATTCAGCCATTATCTACTCACCCATATGCCGAGGGAGGCTCAGGTGAAGTTTTAGAGTCCTCACATCCCTTGCGAGACCCAAGGGGAGAGGGGGTAGCAACACAACTCCACCTAATGGAGGCTTACGACGCCCAAGATTAAACCGTCCAAAAACACATAATTGAAACCACAAAATATCTCCATACTGCTTGTCTGTAGGGATCCAAGTGTCCTGAAGCCCCGACATAAAAGTTGTGACACGTGAGCGCGGTGCACAGAGAGGCAGTTAGAGCTACAGGCTACAGCGAGGCTAAAAACAGAGTTCAAATGATGTTTTTCCAAACAACTTTTTATGTCGGGGCTTCAGGACACTTGGATCACTATGGACGAGCAGTATGGAGATATTCTGTGGTTTCCTCTCCCCTTGGATCTCCGCAAGGGATGTGAGGACTCTAAAACTCCACCTGAGACTCCCTCGGCATATGGGTGAGTAGATAATGGCTGAATTTTCATTTTTGGGTGCACTATCCCTTTAAGGGGGGTTACAGTTTTCATTGGAAAATGTGCAAATATGAGTGGCCATCAGGGGCCCCATTTTCCCTGTTTTTTTAAAAAAACATTTGCCTGGTTCGCCTCTCTTGACGGTACGCCTCTGGGTGTGTGTGTGTGTGTGTGTGTGTGTGTGTGTGTGTCAGCTCATGATATGAGATTTTTGAAGAAAAGCTATATTTATGGTTCAATATTGTTCGGCAATAACAGTCTTGTTCAAAATGAAAGAACTGTCTAACAGGTGGACAGGAGGGGGAGAGGGGGTGTGTTCAGGGGTGGGGGTGTGTAGAGAGGAGGAGAGGTGACAGTCTAAGAGAATGAAAGGAGTGAAGAAGGAGCAGAGGAAAGCCTCAGGTTTCCCCTCAAAGAGAGACAGACTGCAACGGATGGAGAACAAAAGAGCGATAAAGAGAAGAGACTATTTTGAGTGATATCAAATCACTCCTCCCCACCACACACACACACACACACACACACACAGTCAGCAGAGAGTGATGATGATAACACCCATATTTCTTCTCTGCTATTGCAGGTCTGATCTTTAATATGAACTGAACGATAGTGTGTCTTTGGAGGTGAGCTGTTTCTTCAATCTTTCTCTCCTCCTCTGTTATTGTTTTTCCCTTCGACCAGTCAACCTGAATGTAACAAATTCTCCTGAGGTCAGTTGTAGTCAAAGATAATGTTTCTCTAGCAACCGGAGAGCTCTGCACACTTTTCTTCCCATCTGTCTCATGACATGTTTTTTTTTTATTTTTATTTTGTTTCCTCCATCATCTGGCATTTTATGTCAGCGTCTTACACGCATTATGAGGAGAAAGCTTTTGTGGATTTACAGTATTTATTCACTGGATCATTCTGATTTCACGCCTACTTTAGCCCAATTTCTGCTCATTAGTGCAGCCATTTTTCCACAATATTAAGTATTTTAATATGCACCTGATACCACTGCCTCTTTGAATCAAACAAGCGAGTTTTAAACTTTACAATTTTCCACTGCCACAGGTAAAGTCCTGCCTGGGGTTAGAGGTCACAGATTTGCAAATGTAGTGTCTAAATCTTTTGTTTCTCTACAGACAGTCTCCATCTTTGTCACTGATAAATAGCCAGACGAACTGTAAAATTATCATAATTTGATTGATTGATTTCCATCCTAAACTAGGTCCTTTTTTACTTTTTGCTCGCCAAGTTCGGTAGTACTAACGCACAATATCAACAAACATCATTCAAAAACATTTTTAGCTGATTTTATAATTTTGAACCATGCAACCATGATTTTGTAAAATTTCTTCCTTGAATTTAAGTATAAGAAGTAGACACATACCTTTTTGTTGGTTAATTGAAATTAGCAAACTTTTTTTTAATTATTTTTTTTTTATCTTCTTTCTAACCACATTTTATGTTTGTCTGTTGTTAGCAAGTAAAATATCCTAGAAACCTCTGAAAGGATTGTGGGTGGGGAAATTAGACTTTGAAACAAGCAGCAATTGATCATTATCATTGAGATATTTTATCATGAATTATCCCGAATTACCCCGACTTTCACCCGGAAGGCCGGTGTTGTACCAACATTCCCAGTAAGAATTTTTTGGTTTAAAAAAACGTCTAATAGCCGTCTACATGAAGATCTGACGTCTAGGCTAAATCATGGCTGAATTGGGGCTGTCAGTGAAAATTTGGTGGACGTCTAACCATAGCCAAAGTGTAGACGTCATCAATTATACGGCTATGTAGAGACCATGTCCAAAAAATGGAGATAAACATATTTTAATTACTATTGACTCTCCATATGTGATTGAATATCATACCGCACGCCATCTGCAATGGCGAAAATTACATTTAATCAATTTCAAAATTAAATCGGCTAGATTTGGGTTACATGTAGCTAGACTAAATCGGAGCTAAATATAGCCAATACGTTTAAATCACGACTATTGCTTGCTGGGGTGGGATTATTTTGAAAGAGACTTTTGCAAACTGCTCATTTCCTGTGAAGTGGATTTTGAAAACAGACAATACATGGAAGAAGAACACACACGGGACTGCAGTTCCTCTAATGGCCACTTGAGGCTGGCTCCAGAAGCAAGTCAATGCTCAACTTTACAGCAGAAGTAAACATGTTAACAGCCTGGTACAAAAACCAGCTAATTTCAGCTAAAGCTAATTTCCCTGTTCATGACAACTGTATAGGGGTTATTTTTAATGTAGCTCACCCTTTAAATTTTATTGAGGCTTATAGTTGTGCATGATTAAGGGCGTGGCCGCTTTAAGTGACTGTCTGCAAGGCGTCATCTTGAGTTTGCAGTCAGATCCGCCCCTCGCCCCTCCACAGCTCCACCCTCTCGTCCAATAGCTAACAAGTGTGCAATTATTTATGACCCGCAGTGCAAACAAATGGTTGGAATGTACCTATTAAGCTATAAAGAAGAGACTGTGGAGAGCTGTGAGAGCTCTCTGTCAGACAGAGATGAGACGTTATATAGCGTTATGGCTTGGGGGAGGAATGATTTCCTGTATCAGTCTGTTGGAGAAAGAGCTCCGCTGTCTGTCCAGTATGTGGTGAAGAGGGTGGTCAGGATTATCCATGATGGATAACAGTTTGTTCAATGTCCTCCTTTCCACCACTGCTTCAAATGACTCCAGTTTGCAACCAATCACAGAGCCGGCCTTCTCAATGAGTTTATTCAGTCTATTAGTCTCATCGGCTCTGATGCTGCTCCCCCAACAGACTACTGGCCACAGCAGACTGATAGAATATCTCCAACATCTTGCTGCACACATTGAAAGATCTCAGCTTCCTCAGGAAATAGAGTCTGCTCATCCCCTTCTTGTACACAGTGTCGGTGTTGGCTCTCTAGTTCGGTCAGTTGTCTATGTGAATGCCGAGGTACTTGTAGTCTTCGACCATGGTGATGTCATTTCCCTGTATGCACATATCATGTGTTGGTGTTTCCGACCCACTAATGCTTCAGCTCAAGGATAGTCAAAGAGGTTTTGTTGTTTTTACTTTTATATATTACCACATTCTGTAATATAACATGTATGAAAAATGTCATCAGAAAATTTGAATAATGATTTGAAATATTCCCAGGAAGTCCTCATTTTAAAATGATGGAAAACTCTGGATTCTACCACCCTGGAAGAGATTTGTGTTGGCTGAGTGCTATAATATATATGCTCTATAATTATGACCACCTCTCTTTCTCCAGCACCCTCTTTCCCATTTCTTCTCTTCCTTTCCCACTCCCCCTCTGCTTTCCATTCCCTCTCCTTTTGCTGCGTTCCCCGAAAAAGTTTCTTTTTATCCAGAAAAACTCAGCAGTCAGCTCTGAACTTTGCCCAGTCATATATTACTGCAGTGGATGTGATCATCTGAAGCTACAAGAACCAATTTTTTTTCTCGTCATCGTTCTGTCTCATTTTCTTCCCCCTCGCCCTCATCGACTGGTCTGAATTGGCTCCATTTAAAACAAGCTGATTTGATCATAGGTTATGATATTGATAGACCACTCACCTCTCATACGCCGACTGTGATTCTCAAAAGCCCGCTTACGCACACAAACACAATCACAGACAAAAAGTCAGCCACACCTCAGACTACTTCCTGTTTAAAAGGTGAAAGTGGATTGATTTCCGACTGTGGACTTTTCTCTTCTTTGGTATTTGTGGCTGGTGCATCTTTATTACACCACTGTGTGTGTGTTTGTTTGATCTTTGTGCAGCTTATTTATGCTGGCAAAAAGAAAGCGGGAGAGTTTGGAGACATGAGAGAGATGGGAAGACTTTAAAAGGAGAAGGGAAAAGGTCGAGTTATAGACAAGATGGATGAACAGAGAAACGGAACAGAGACAGAAAAACAAAAATAGAGAGGACGACAGAGAGCGAGCATCACAGAGACAGTCCTCTGGGGAAGATGGGGAGATGAGATTCATATGCCACGGGGGGTCGAAATTAAAGTTTCACAGAACTTAAAGTAAAGCCTATTTATGGGAGCAATTTTCATATTCATGCAATATTTCACACCCCACTCACAAACACAGAGTCACACATACACATACACACATGCCCCCACAGACACAAGTGCTCCTTCTGCTGATAAGAGGCTATACACTCAGCACAGAAACACATTCATTGAGGACAATTCAGTCGGCACACTGCATAAGTTATCAAGTGAAATCTTAAAATAGCAAAGATAGCAATTTAGAGAAAATATAAACAGTCAGAGAGGCCAATTTAATGGGCGAAATATACTTCATATTCATAGAGATTCTGTATTAGCAAAGGACTGTGGAAGTGTGACTCACCCTTATGCAACCGGACTAATGAAGGCAGAGTCACCCCCGATGTACAACTCGCCTGAAAGTCTGACATCATAAGGGGAAGTAGCACCAGAAGTTTTTCTTTGCTCCCCCACTGCAGCGGGAGATTCAGCCAGGTCATTAGAGCTGCAGCATGGAGCATTTTCATACTTAGAAAGCTTTGACAAAAGTTAAATGAGGGGGATTTTTTTCCCATTGGGAATTACTGTTATTACACGACTTTCAATCAGCTCCCAACCTGACTCCCACCTCGCCTGTTCAGGCTGATCAGTGGGATTTGGCAGGACAATATGTAGGCAGATGATTTGCAGATAGTTGGCCATTTCAGATTTTCCCCATTGTCGCAGCATGCTGTGTCTGGGGTCAGTTTTGGTATTGCAAAAACATTTCCGTAGTGTGTGATAATAGCTGTGGCTGGCACCTGTAACAAAGCTCACTGCTCCTCCCCTGATATTAAGCTATTCTTAAGAAGTCTTACATGGTGTTCTATCACTCAGAGCTTTATCATTACTGCTTGTCATGTCCCAGTTTACATTATCACCCCAAAAACAAACATATTTTCCTCTTACCTGTAGTGCCATTTATCAGCGTACATTGTTTTGGTGTGAGCTGGGAATTGTTGGAGATATCAGCTGTAGAGCTGTCTGCCTTCTCTCCAGTATAATAGAACTAGAGCATAATATGGCCTGAGGAGTGCTGAGGGCAGAGGTCACACTTTAGGAAGCTCAAGATTTAGACCTGGGATAACAGCTGAAAGGGTGTTGGAAAGAGAGGAGGTAGGTATCGC
This sequence comes from Epinephelus lanceolatus, assembly GCF_041903045.1. Taxonomy (NCBI): domain Eukaryota; kingdom Metazoa; phylum Chordata; class Actinopteri; order Perciformes; family Serranidae; genus Epinephelus; species Epinephelus lanceolatus. The sequence goes on from NC_135740.1 coordinate 11,388,204, forward strand.
TTTTCTAAGCCCCAGGAATTTCAGTACAGAAAGATATAGACAGAAATGAGAGTCAGTGCGAGCGATAAAAATAGAGCTTAAACCTTGTTGTTTAGAATGCTTAAAGGGACATTGTGTAACATTTTCAGTTGTTTACTGGCAAAAATTGATGTCTGCATTCATAAATATGTCATCACTGGTGTACTATTACCTCCACCAATAATCTGACTTATTCTCGTAAAAGGAGAATTTCGGATTTGTTTGTACATTGTGCGGGTAAGTCGTCTGTGGGGTTCCATTACATTTCGCCATCTTGAGAATACACCCGCCAGCAAGGGACATACAGCACTGCCTTCTGCGTTTTCGTTGAGAGCCAGGCCAGCACTGCGTGACTGAGGAGCCGAAGGAGAGGAGCAAGAGGCACTTTGCTACTACCCTGGCAAATTTGAAACAAAGTCCCACTCCTTGAGCATAATGCAGGATCATGCATATGCAGCATCATGGGAGACGGAATCCTCGTTGCCAAGAAAGCGCCAAGCGGGAATAGAAAAGGCAGCGTGACCGGCGAATTAAAAAAACGAAGGCCCACATCAGGGTAGCCTTTCCCAGGTAGAGAGAGCTGCTGAGGGAGAATGGTAATGCAATCACAGGCCAGCGCTAACAGCGGCTAACAGCGGCGCAGTGATGCGAGGAGAGGGATGAGGCTGTTAGCGACTGGCCGCTAACAGCGGCTAACAGCCAACAGCGGCGCTGGCCTGTGACTGCATTACCATTCTCCCTCAGCAGCTCTCTCTACCTGCGCCGCTGTTGGCTGTTAGCCGCTGTTAGCGGCCAGTCGCTAACAGCCTCATCCCTCTCCTCGCATCACTGTGCCGCTGTTAGCCGCTGTTAGCGCTGGCCTGTGATTGTATTACCTTTTTCCTTCAGCAGCTCTCTCCACCTGGGAAAGGCAACCCCAATGCTGACCCTTGTTTTTTTAATTCTCCGGTCACACTGCCTTTTGATTCCCTTTTGCACTTTCTTGGCGACGAGGATTCCGTCTCCCGTGATGCTGCATAATACATGATCCTGCATTATGCTCAAAGAGTGGGACTTTGTTATGCAGCAGTAGTGCCGCTGGCCACTAACAGCTGTTAGCTGCACAGTAATGCGAGGAGAGGGATGAGGTGTGTGAGGTTGAGCCACTTGTCAGTTGTCAAAGGACAAGACATGATTGGTTTGTTTCAATTTACATCAACAGTCCTACGTTGTAAACACAGCCAGCATGGTGAGGAGGGGGTTTGTCAACTCGCGTCACGTGTGTCTGTGTAGGAGCCTGAATGAAATCTCCATGTAGTATCGGATGACATGGTTTCATCAGTGTTATCATAGCTTTTTGGTACACAGCGGCTACAGTTGTTGCAATACGTGTTTGAAACAGTGAGGCGCTAGAGAGTGCCATCTGTTTGAATACAATATATGATTTCAACGTTAGATGGGAGAAATTCCTACACACTGTGGCTTTAAGACATAAACTGTAAAATTCGTAGATACTGGAGCACGTGCAAGTGCTGGAGTTGCTCTTGTCTCAAACAGGCGAAGAGTTCTGAAGGTCTGACCTAAAACCAGACTGCTACTTGAGGATATATATTTTTCATTTCAGCTTAGGTGCTATGTATCAGTGTAGATAGTTTTGGGGTGAGATGCCGAGTGTTGGGGACAGGGGCGGAAATCCCGGGGGGGACAGAGGGGACATGACTCCACCTTCAGTAAAGCTGTCCCCCCCCCCCTAGAATCATTTGAGACACAATTAATAATTTTTGAACAATGCAGTAGTATTTATTAAAAGCACAATGTAAGCGGTGCTCATTATAATCGCGCAATAATGTGCTATTTAAATCTTAAAAGATTTAGTCCCCCCCTCCCATTCCTAGTAGTGGTATATCCCACACTCTTTCCAACGGGCAGGGCTACTTGGCAGCAGTAGAAGGAACCGCTGTCAACATCGCGCATCGCAGGGTAAGATGTTCACTCACACAGACACAGTTTAACTTACACAAGTTACAACACATCCCATTTACTGTTACAACAAGCCCCAGGCCCAGGCTGATAATATAAACTGTCTGCAACATTTCTCCTGCATTGTTCAAAAGCCTACTCAATTACGAGTGCTGCTAAGCTAAAAGCTAATGATTAAGCTTAGTGATAGAGAGGACAGAAGAGAAAGAAGAGGGAGAGGACAGGACAAGAGCAGTCAGTGGCGGAGCAATGGGTACCTGTCTGTAGGCTCTCCACCTGTCAGTGAGACAAACATGAAAGACGTGCAGTCTAACTGACAAGGAGCGGTCATTACGCGCGACTATTACGCACGGTTGTGGCGGAGCGGCTCGTATGGGTACCTGTCTGTAGGCTCTCCACCTGTCAGTGAGACAAACATGAAAGACGTGCAGACGAGGAGCGGTCATTACGTGCGACTATTACGCACGGTTGTGGCGGAGCGTAGCTAATGGGTACCTGTCTGTAGGCTCTCCTCCTGTCAGTGAGACAAACATGAAAGACGTGCAGACGAGGAGTGGTCATTACGCGCGACTATTACACACGGTTGTGAGGTGCGCAGCGGCAGATCTCACAGCACACTGTTTATAAACCAGTTTACCAGTTTAATTGCAGGAAATGTTTAGTTTTAGTTTTAGTTTAGTTAGTATAGACATTCACTCTGCCTGTTGGAGAGATAGAGAGAAGATTAAAGCGTCAAATTGCGGTAAAAGATGCTGTATAAAGACAGGCTACAACTTTTTTTCCTTGTCCCCCCTGGAATTATTCTCTAAAATTTTACTGTTTATTGTCCCCCCCCCAACTATGAAATGGGATTTTCGCCCCTGGTTGAGGATATCGGCCCTAGTCTGCCTTTTCTCCAATATAATGGAACTAGATGGCACTTGGCTTGTGGTGCTCAAAATGCCAAGAAAGAGAAAACACATAAAACAATGAAAAGCAATGTCTCTTTCCAGAAATCATGACTACCTGCCAACTGTATCACTGTGTGGAAGGATGTGTGCATCTACTCATGGACGAAAGGCTCAGGCTTGTGACAGCATGAGAACATTAATAAACCTTCTTGGCTGAGCTGTGGCGAATGTTAGCTAGGTCAGTGGTGCTAGTTGAACAAGCAGTGGATGAACACTTCCTTCTGCAAGTTAGTAAGAACCAATTATTGTTCACGATGGTGGTCTGGCAAAAAGCAGTGCCTCTTGAGAAAAGATGGTAGGCCTAAAAAGAAATGTCAAAAGTTAAAAAGACAAGACAAAAGCCAGGTGTTAGAGTCATTTATAGCAAGTCCTAGTGTCCTTTTCATTTTTTGAGTCACTTTAATGCACCACCTGGCCTGGTGTCTCAGGAACCTTTAATTAGACAGGTGTGCTGAAGTGAGTGTGGTTCATCTTAGTTTTTTATTGGTTGTTGAAGGCGTTTAATACTCCATTGATTTGAGCTTTGTTTTGGTAAAGGACTGTTTATTGGGGAATGTTTGTTTGGGGATTTTGTTTTCATTTTGTGCAGTAAAATGTTCTCTATCACTGTTTTACTATCATATCTGATGTTTTTGGATTAATATTACTGTTGCATTAACATGTATGTTGCATTTTACTGCTGTGGACATTCATGTTGTGCTCATTTTAACTCCTTTATATACTGTTGCTTAGTTTAATCTACAACAACTCATCATTTTCTATAAGATCATCATATGTTTGTAGCATGGCTGTCCTGCATCTCTAAAAACTTTTCATGATGTCAGAAAAACAGCCCTGCTTTGTGATGAAGCATATTTCAGCTGATCAAAGAGGGTTTTTAAAGACTTTATTTAACTTCAGAAGTGGGAGAATTTTCTTAACACACAAAGGAACACTTCATCCTTCAGTTTATCACAAACATTCAACATCAACATATTGGAAGATACATGGTTTTCACTGGAATAGAAAGAGAAACTGTGACCTGAAAAGTAGCAAATGTAGTGCAGTAAAAAGTACAATAATTACCTCTGAGATGTAGTGGAGTAAAAGTATAAAGTTGCACAAAATGAAAACATTTCAGTTATGTATAAGTACCTAAACAATGTGAATCACCCACACCATGGTGAGAATGCTCTTCCACATTCTGGGAGGATCTTGTTGACCTCCTGACTTAATGGGCCAAAACTTAATGAAGATCCACCACACCAAAGCCGTTCTCTGATGTTGATGTCAGTAAATGTTGTCCACTTTCAATTGATCTCTCCTTATTGAACTTTCATTTTCATCGGGTGTTCGGGTTTGAAGCATTCTCTGGCACAATAATGTCCTTTGGAATAAATAACGTTCTATGAATTGAATTGAACTGAACTGAACTGAACTAAACTGAACTGAACTGAACTGAATTGAATTGAATTGAATTGAATTGAACTGAATTGAATTGAATTGAACTGAATGACAATTCTGAACCTACTACCACAGGACATATAACTCCATGCTGCCTGAATCACTGTACATCTACAGCTAGATGTCACCTCCTGGTTTGTTTTGTCACATCACTACAAAAACCAGCATTGGGCAGTATCTGAAAAAGCACGAGTAGCCCCATTAAGCCTAACAATTTGCTTCATGTTACCTTGAAAATACTAATGCACATGTAGTCTGACATAATACGGTAGTCTTGTAAGAGGAGATCAAAGCATGAGATGCTGAGCTGTGTATAATTCCCCACTGATGACATTATTAGACCATAAACCAATGTTTTGATTCACAGAATCTTCGTCCTGTTTAACCTGATGAAGATCTTCCTGTGGATCAAAATGTTGTTTTATGATCTAATAAAGATGTCAGTGGAGCATTATACAGCGTGCACGCTCCCATCCTTTGATCTTCTCTACTGTCTGCCTCAGTCACACACAGATTCTATTTAGAGGTGCTTGGCTGTCTGTTCTTCTCAGTAGTCATGTCGAACTAATAAATTATTTCCACATGTATTTTTGGATGGGTTAATTGCTGTAATCAAGGAGGCCCTTCAGCACAGGGACTGACAGCCCGTTACTCTCCAGACTGCATGTGATGGGAACTGCTTTACAGCCCAAACCAGGAAGAGGGCGCTGTTTTTCAGTACAGACCATTTTTACCATTTTTGCCTTTTTAAATAAAAGGGAGGCAGAATAGAAGGTGTTAATAATAAATGTGGTCTTAGCATTACAATAGATAGATGCTACCAATCCTCTCCACCATGCCTCCTCATTTGTTACCAGTAGTTACACAGTACATTTAGAACACTGAGGACTAAGTAAGGCTTGCACCTCTTTCAAGGCACAATAAAAGTCATGACTCAGTGTATGGGGCATTCTACCAATTTTGTGCAAAGTGCTGTCCCTTACAAAAAAAAAACAACAAAAATGATAAAATTGAGTATTCAGACATAGATATTTACAAAGATTATGTTATGACCTATTTAAACCCAGGACATTAAATGAAAAAGTGATAAGCTAAATACAGACAAAATCACCATGTATAGGGTACTTTCTATTGGGAAGTAGCTGTCCCCAACCCTGACCTCTAAAATTCAATTCATGTAAATAATACTTAAAACATTTTTCATATTTTTTTCAAAAGTGTAATTTAAAACGTCTTTGTGATTAAGTTTAAACACAAGTTGAACGATTTAGATGTATTGTGGGATTAATTTTTAAATTAAGAAACTATGCTAAAAAAAATAGTGTCCCTTGTTTTCATGTCACTACCGAAACACAAGAGTTTTAATGCACTGGTTAAGTCTGGATTTCAGCCACACCCCTGAATTTCTGAGAAGGGGGTAAGTACTGCACCCCCGTCCCACATGGCTGCATGGTAAGTCACTGACTCCCATCATTTTTTAAATAAATGTCTTCCAAAGTCTGAAAATCAGTGTGTAACTTGTAAAACTGTCACTACTGAACACATGTTCGCTTCAATTATGTAAAAATTTGGGGGTTTATGCAAAATATTATGTTTTTCTGTGTGAACAACTCTTCAAACATGTGCTTGTTAGCCATGTGACTGTTAGCATTCTTTAGCTATCCTGAAAAATAGCTGGGAATGTCACTACTGAAACAGTCACTACCGAAACCTATGGTAAAGTTTCGGTAGTGACATGATCATTTCGGTAGTGACAAAATGGAATGGTCAGTAGTTAAACCCCATAATTTTGTGGTCCAAAGTCTTGCTCTTCTCTGCTCTGCTCTGCTCTACTCTGCTCTGCTCTACCCTGGTCTACTCTACTCTGCTTTACTCTATACTCTACTATTCTCTACTCTACTCTGCTTTACTCTATTCTGCTCTACTTTGCTCTGTTCTGCTCTACTCTACTATACTCTACTTTGCTCTACTCTGCTCTACTCTACTCTGCTCTGTTCTACTCTGCTCTACTCTACTTTACTCTGCTCTACTATACTCTTCTCTACTCTACTATACTATACTCTGCTATGCTCTACTCTACTCTCTTCTGCTCTACTCTACTATATTCTGCTCTACTTTGCTCTACTCTGCTCTACTCTGCTCTGCTATACTCTATACTCTGTTCTACTTTGCTCTACTTTGCTCTACTCTGCTCTACTCTGCTCTACTCTACTATGCTCTGCTCTACTCTGCTCTACTCTATTATGTTCTGCTCTACTATGCTCTGCTCTACTCTGCTCTACTTTGCTTTACTCTGGTCTCTTCTACTCTTCTCTACTTTGCACTGCTCTGCTCTACTCTACTATACTCTTCTCTACTCTACTATGCTCTGCTCTACTCTGTTCTGCTCTGCTCTACTCTACTATACTCTGCTCTACTCTATAATCTACTCGACTCTGCTCTACTCTATAATCTGTTCGACTCTGCTCTAATCTACTTTGCTCTACTCTGCTCTGCTCTACTCTATTCTGCTCTGCTTTGCTCTACTCTACTATGCTCTGCTCTGCTCTGCTATACTCTATACTCTGCTTTACTCTGGTCTACTATACTCTACTCTGGTCTACTCTACTCTACTCTGGTCTACTCTACTTTACTCTGGTCTACTCTATAATCTACTCTGTTCTGCTCTACTCTGCTCTTTTCTATTCTGCTCTACTTTATTCTACTCTGCTCTACTCTACTCTACTCTAATATACTCTGCTGTACTCTACTTTGCTCTACTCTATTCTGCTCTACTCTGCTCTACTTTGCTTTACTCTGGTCTGTTCTACTCTGCTCTGCTCTACTATATTCTGCTCTGCTCTACTCTACTCTGCTCTGCCCTACTCTACTCTGCTCTACTCTGCTCTACTCTATACTCTACTCTTCTCTATTCTGCTCTGCTCTACTCTGCTCTACTCTACTATATTCTGCTCTACTCTGCTCTACTATACTATACTCAGCTCTACTCTACTCTACTTTGCTCTTCTCTGCTCTACTCTATTCTATTCTGCTCTACTTTGCTTTACTCTGGTCTGTTCTACTCTGCTCTGCTCTGCTCTACTATATTCTGCTCTGCTCTACTCTACTCTGCTCTACTCTACTATGCTCTGCCCTACTCTACTGTGCTGTGCTCTACTCTATACTCTGGTCTACTCTACTCTACTTTACTCTGGTCTACTCTATAATCTACTCTTCTCTACCCTACTCTACTCTACTCTGCTCTACTCTATACTCTACTCTTCTCTATTCTGCTCTGCTCTACTCTGCTCTACTCTACTATATTCTGCTCTACTCTGCTCTACTCTATTCTGTTCTGCTCTACTCTACTCTGGTGTACTTTGCTCTACTCTGCTCTACTCTACTCTGCTCTGCTCTGCTCTACTCTATTCTGCTCTACTCTACTCTACTCTGCTCTGCCAAAAACTAAATTGTTTTATTGACCACAAAAAATTTTGTCTTTGAATTTGTAATTCCCACCATAAGGCATACATTTGAGGAAATATGATGCAACCTTAAAAAACAGAATAATTGTCACTACCGAAACAGGACAGTCACTACCGAAACAGTGCAGTCACTACCAAAACACTGGGTGTTTTGTAAAAAATAAAGTATATTGAGTTATCAGCTAAAGTATTATGATGCTAATCGGTTACATTTATGTTCTGTTTCATCAGTTATTAACTCTGAAATCAATCTGATCAGCGTTATGCATTTTACAAAGAAAGATTGCATTTAGATTTTGAAGAATTCTATAATTTGAACTTCGAAATTTGTTAAAATATTATTTTTTATAGATTTAATTGTGAAAACCTTCAGTCAAATTTGTAAAAATTTAAATCTTTAGACAAGGGAAGGAACAAGCATAACAGGTTGATATATATTTTTTTGTATAATATAATACTATATGTTTCGGTAGTGACAAATTTTGGGAGAGGAAAAACATTCCGAAACAGTCTGAAAATACAGTATAAAAATCTACAGTCATTTTACTAAATATGTGACCTTTACATATGGTACAATATATATAGGGACAAAGTTTTGGAAACAAAACATACAAAATTTCAAAATATTTCCAGCCTGACTTTGCACACATTCGGTAGAATGCCCTGTATACAGTCTGATGATAAAGTAGAAGTTTAGTTATTCTTATTCAGGAACTATCCGTCCTTGCGTCTTTTTCCACAGGGACAGCAGAGCCTGTCACAGTGTGCACTTCCGACCTGCCATACATGCCATTCTCTCAGTTAACCCAGTGAATTTCCACTCACCCCGCCTCTCAACCACACCTACCTGCCAGCCTATTGCTTGTCCACACACCTCCCGCTCCTGTTGGTCCACCACACCAACCTCATCAAGCCAACTCTGCTCACCTGCAGCTCATTACCCCTGCCACTATAAATACTCCAGCTTAACAGACACTTGTGGCCAGATTTTCTTTGTCGTATCATGCAAGACTTTCCAGCATGTGTTCCTGGACTGCTTTCTTGTTGCCAAGTTTGCCTGCCTCTGACTGTCCATGGTAAACCACTCAGCCCTCTGTTCTCAACCAAGAGCTTTGCTTCCATGTCCCTGGTTTCTGTTCCTGTGGCTGTGTGGAGAGACAACCAGTCAGCTCTATGTTGTGAGTTTACCTGTTGTGCTGTGGATTACCTCGCTGCATGGCTGCACATTCTGCCTTTGTGTGTGTGTGTGTGTGTGTGTGTGTTGCATCCACTCATTGTCACAGCTGGTTCCTCGTCTCATCGCCGGTTCTGAGCAACTTGCAGCCGGCTCCTTATAGATGTGTTGGCTTTCTTTGTGTGTTCTCCTGGTATTGTATCCTCTGTTCATCTGACATCACCTCTTGTCTGCTCCCTCACAGTATCACAGCACACTTTTGAACTGTTTGCTGTTTGGGTACATTCAGCAGGTGATTCACCAGCTCTCTGCTCTGGTGTGCTACGCCAAAAGTATTGAACTGAACCTGTGTTTTGGAAGGCCCAAACCCAAGAAACTATCTTTCACTGTTTTACCTGCCTGCTCATTCTGTGATCATTACAAACTGTCCTGCCTGCTTTTGGTGCTGCAGTTGGGTTGTAGCCACTCCTGTTACAGAGTCAGATGAAGACCTGCATCACCGGAGCTTGATATGGATGCAGTATCTGCCGTGTCACCCATCAACACTGTCTCCTAAAAACACTAAAGTTTACACCATTGACTACTAAGTCACAACAGCTAATGTTAATAGAAATGTAATGCCATCCAAATTTAGTTTTGGAAAGTTTTTTACAAAGTTGCAAAATGTATCTGCAAAACATGTATTACAAAAACCTTTTCATTGGTTTCCCGATGATATCAGCTCACAACAATTGAAGGAGAATTAATGTTTTATGGTTATGGCCAAAGTTAAGGAGGTTATATGTTTATGTTCATAGCGCAGACTTGTGGTAAGGTTCAGGCTACTAAACTTTGGTTCAAGGGTAACTTACTGTAGGTATTTTTCAAACTGGACCCAATTTTCCCATCTTATGTGTGTAAGTGACTGATGGGAATAACAATCCTTTAAATTTGGTCCAGTATTGAGCAAGACCAGCAAAACAGGCCGCAATTTAATCACTTGAGGCAATTATGCATTGTCAATGTACGCCCACTAAAAGTGCTTGTTTTTGACAGGCTTGGATTATTATTGTAAGTGTCAGACAACATTATGGAAAGAATCCCTATAGACACAGACATTTTTTGTTAAAGTAATATCCCTTTGTCTGAACAGAAACAGCCCGAAAATTTCTATAGTCAAACCCACCGGACTCCTTTTAAATAAACAGTGATTTCATAATCAGAAAATAAACTTCATTCAAAGTCTGAAGAAGCAAAGTAAAACTCACAAACATCTTGGTTCGTCCTTCCACTGTTCCAATAATCACCAGCTCTGGGTTTGTTCAAATAACGCCTTTATCCACCAAAATGACAGCTTATTTAAATTAAGTCTAGTGGGTTTGGCGATGGTGTTTTGGGGCTGTTTCTGGTTAAACAAAAATGATCTCTCTATCTCTGTAGGGACCCTTTCAATAATCATGTCAGACATTTATAAAAATCTGAGCCTGTCAGTGGCGAAAACAAGGACTTTCAGTGGAAGCACATGACTGGTGCAAGTGGTTACATTGCAGTTACCCTTCAGACCAAGTGTAGTAGACCTAAACTCAACATATTCTACATTATGAACCTGAACCTAACGCTTTCTAGACTGAAAAATATTTTGATATTCTCCATGGCAAGACGGCATCACAATGGTGCTTCATTAGCCTTAACATTTAGCCTTGAATTCCTTCAGAGCAGATTAAAAATGACATAAAAGTGTTCAACATTGCCCAGAGAGAGAACATTTTCTTTGATGCAATTAAAATTCTGAAGTCTAAAACGAACTGAATTCGTGAGTCATCACACTCCTACTGTTTGCTGAAGACTAGTGATGCTGTGCTGATGTGAATTATCTCCCTGAGTGCTACTGCCTTTTAGTGATGGTGGAGTTGATGCATCATCACACTTAACTGGCTTATTTCCTCTAAATAAGGAGATTCTGTTTTAGGAAGCATTTTCCATTTAATGGAACTTTTTTCTCGCCTGTTTATTTTTTAAATAAGGCTCTATCTGCACATTAAACTTCATGAAAACATGATGACATACAAATAAGATTTAACTTGACACATTTGACTAAGGGCTTAATGTCATGGTGGTGAATCCAACTGTGGGCACACACACAGACACATTAACACACAGAATAGTTATCTGGCAGTGTGAGTTAATTATGGCCCAAGCGTCAACAACTGAAGAGCTTAACTGAGTCAATCCTTTAAAGTCACAGTCTGCAATTTTACTTAAATTCATGCAATATGGAAAAAAAGATTTTGTTGCCTACATAGCATAACTGGCGTAGGAAATGAATTCGCCTTTTGAAACACTATAAATTGATTAGATGTCAGCTGAATGTCTCCAACCTCATGTTACAAATTCAAGCAGCAACGTAATTCTTGTTTCTATTTGGCTTGTGTGAATTTGTGCCTTAACATTAAGTCAATTAGAATAAGTTTAATCCTGAAGCTTGGATGTCTCAGCGAATTTGCTGGAATGAGTGAAGCCAAGCAGAAAATCTCTGTATAATTTATAGAAGCTTCAACCCAGGCTACTTGACCTTATTTTCAAGATTCTTTCAAGCATCATGATACATTACCAGAGCTGCTATAGTAGAGTATAGGGTTTGTACATAACACTACCTGGCACATTTTAAGGGCAGGGCCCTACAACTCTGTGATACAAAACTTTTCTACCTAAAACCAAACCTCATGACATAAACTGAATAGAAGAGACTTGGGACGGTTTCATGTTGTTCTTGAAACTGTCTTTTTCTTTTCAGCCTTGCTCATAGCATGGTTCTTGGAATGACAGTGTTAGTTGGTTGGTCCACCAGCCTAAAATATTTTGGAAAAGAAATGATCCCCTGACTTAACATTGCCCATAGGTTCACTATTTTGGTTCTAAGTGAAATATCTTGACAACTATTGGATGATCTCTGGACCATTCCTGCCGCCATGACGACCTTGTTTATGGAGCCTTAAAACTGATAAAGTAAAATATTATCAGAAAACGACAAAAATTTTCATGTAGTACAACTTGGAGTCTCCTTGCTCTGTAAGAGTGACTGATAAAAATAACCCAAAACAAAACAAAACAAAACATTTTCTATTCTGTGAACTACTGGGACGATTGCAGGAAATCTGATACAAATACTGCAACAAGTCCCCAAACCGTATGACCACAGTTTGGCTGTTCCTCCCCTCAGGACTATTTCCTACATTAGCACCTTACTAGTGGCAGTAGATCAAAAACAAAAATGAAGTATATGGCTGATCATGGTTGGAATTTCAAATACGTAGTTAACATTGTGAAACGGTCACCGTTAGGCTAAGGCACCAAAACTGTTTAGTTAGGTTTAGGAAACAATCATGGTTTGGGTTTAAACGAGGTCATTTGTTATGTAAATTGATTAAAGTTAAGTATGTTATGTAAGTGACATATCATGTCAGGTATGTGTTGTTAATAGCATGACAAGCGTTTCATACGTGATGTTGATAACGCAGCACTGATCTTTGGCTTCACACGGGACACAAACAGCGGTCTCATGGGTCAAAGTCCTGTCTTTGTTTGACCCATTCACCCATCCAGACCTTCTCTGTATATGGACTTTGTCGCTCTTTATACTATCTCACCTGGCTTCCTCCTTTGCCCCCATCACAATTACTACACTAGGGGTAATTGCCTAACAGTAAATGTAAATATTGGTTATAATAAGCCGCTTGTACCAAGGACTCATGGGGTTATTATTCAGGGGTGGACAGTCTCAGGAGAATTTCTTTTATATAGCATCATAACATGAGTTATCTCAGGACATGGCTTGACCATACTTTTTTAATTTACAGAGGCCAGGCAGCTTTAGCTCAGGAGGAACAGTGGATTGTCCATCATACGGAAGATCTACGGTTTGAGCCCTGGCTCCTTCAGTCCGCAATGCTGAAGCATCTTTGAGCAAGATACCCAAACCCAAATTGCTCCTGATGGCTGCTCCACTGGTGTGTGAGTGTGTTAAAAACTAGCAGGTGGCGAATGTAGGTGAATGTGACTCGTAGTGTAAAAAAAGCTCTTAAGTGGTTGACAGACTACAAGGGTGCTGTACAAGTGCAGGTCCATTTACCATTTACCATCAATACCCAGCAAGCACATTGGTGACATTGGCATGGAAAAACCTCCATTTAACAGGCAGAAACCTCAAACTAGTATCACTAGTGTCACGGACTACAACTAGTAGCACATATTCATGTTCCCCACAAGTACCTTAACCTTTCAGAGGGCACCATCATCAGGTCAAAATTTCAGTTTGCCCAAGACATCTGTTAAAAATACCCAATAGACGTATGTAATTCCCGTCAGCCTCTGCTGTGGTTTGTGTTTAGTGCTAATTCAGAAATATTAGCATGCTAACATGCTAGCTAACATGGTGAATATGTTCAAATGATCACAGAAAGTGTCCCTAGTTTCATCTCATCTTATACCAAGGCCTTCTACACATCATTATGCTAGCACTGTCATTGTGAGCATGTTAGCTTGTTGACATTAGCATTTAAGTCAAAAGCACCTCTGTGCCTACGTTTGACCTCATAAAACCACCAGCACTCGGTTGCTGCTTGTAACCAAACTTGAGGATATAGATTATATATGCTACATTAAATCACCTTATTAAATACACAAACACAAAAAGTAAAGTGTACATTTTATACATTGAATGTAAAACACTGACAACAGAATGCCTGTGCCTTTTTTACCAAGATAGAAGCTGCAGTGTTATTTCTTACGGCCATTACTCCCAGTTGTCATACTTAATTTGACAATCATGTAGTATTTTTTTTAGATACAGCACCCAGTATAGCATATTTAAAGCCTGTAATGACTTGCACAACATTTCAGTGACAGCACCATGTCACTTGTGCAAATCTTAAACAATTTCATGCTACATACTTTGAATAATGCAAAACACCCATTAACTCATTTGCGCTCTGATGGAATGCACAAGCATGCTTATTAGCACTGCATGCTAATCCATCCCATAATTAAAGCTCAACCTTGTCATAAACGTGTCAGCGATACAGCGTTTACTCGCCGCCCCCTCTGATAACGCTGATTAAAGCCCATTTTTCCAATATGAATATATTGACTGGGTCAGTGTTCAAAAGGCAGCAAGTGATTCAAAACAGCCTCCTGAACTTTAATCACGCGCACACACACCGAGCCACACACAGTATTTACACAGCTGACAAGCAATGCCAGATAGATAGGTAGGTTCGGGATGCAATCACCACACACACATACATGCACACACACATCCCGTTTCTCCCTGGATTAATGAAGCTAGCTGAACTGCTCAGGATGTTTTCATATGCAAATCCCGCTGAGTGGTAAGAGCCCCAATAAAGTTCCCAGCTGTTCCCGCCTAGATCTGGATGGGTTTGTTTACTACAGAGTGTATGTGTGTGTGTGAATGTGAGTACATGTGTGCTGAAAGGCTTTATACCTCTGTCTCTGTTAACAGGTGTTTTGCTAACAACCTACACTACCGAATGCCGTTATGGGCTGTTAGCTGTGTCAGTAATCACTTACACACACACACACACACACACACACACACACACACACACACAGAAAATCACACACGGAGTTAGCATTAAATCGCTTGGTAATTATGCTACAAGCTCACACACATACATGCATGAGGGAGGTTTTGGTTTTGGCTTCAGAGGAATTAAATGGTTGGATGATTGAAGTTCAGATGTTTGGGGATGTACTTTATATGTTTGAGCTTGTACCTCACCAAGCCAGACTGACGCTGACTCACACACACAAACATGCACCACACACACACATACACGTAGGTGATTCTTCCTACGAACAAAAGTAGAGTAAAATCGTCCTCTAGATAATGAGTCAGGAAGATTAGCTTTACAAACCTCAACTCACTTTCTTCTCACTCAAACACCTCGTAATGAGATGGGACTGAAAAGAAAGAAAAGAACAACTTAACGAACAGAAGAGAGGAAGACACTGAGAGGGGTAATTAGCCACCTGCAAGTACAGAAACTCACACACACTCTCACAGAGGCACCTGTGCAATCACTGAAGTCAGGAGTCATCCCTGACTACGTTTTCATTGTAATTACTTCTTAATGAGGGGTTGAATCCGTCCTCAAGCAAAACTTGAAGTTTCCTGCATGCTGCTTGAATTTTGGTGCTAAAAACTGAACAGAACTTTTGTTTTTAAGTTTTGTCCCTTCTTCTATGAAGTAACCTGACATCAAAATAACAGTAATTCTACAGAGAAACAGCCGCATGTCTTATGTACCAGAGGATTTAAGGTGCAATGTGAACAATGACAAGGTAAATTGTCGTCATGACGCTCTGTAATTCTCCAACAATAAATATAAGCCATTACAGCATTTGTCTTTCAGTTGGAAATCCCTTTGCTAACCTCCCGTGTCAACCATTTCTTAAGTCGACACAATCAAGGCAATGACTTTGCTCAACTCCAGCAGATTGCTCTTTAGCTGAGCCTGCTGCCTGCATTCCTCTGAGGGAAAAGATGAGTTCCCATAGAGGGATCAATATAGGAAAAGTCCTTATTCCTGGTTTGCAGACTGGACAAAGGTACAGTTACAGGTACATATAAAATGCTCACTATCATCATGTCAAATGTGCGAGGCCTGGGGGTTGCAAGGTTAAGAGGGAACCCCAGTAGTTGCTATAGATGTGACAAATGCAAATAGCAAGATCTTGATTCTATATTGTATTTAAGAGCCAAAGGTCACATTTCCACAGCATGGTACGGCTCAGCTCGACTCGACTCGGCTCACTTTTGGTACTTTTCTAAATCAATGTACACTCCTAAAAAAAATAAGGGAACACTTAATCGTCACAGTACTGTATAACACCAAGTCAAACTTCAGGGTTATCAATCTGTCCATGTAGGAAGCTCAAGTGATTATGAATCAGTTTCACCTGCTTTGGTGCAAATGAAAGTGACAACAGGTGCAATGGAGAGGCAAAAGCTTGACAAAGCCCAAAAAGGGAATGGTTTTACATGTGGTGGCCACAGGCAGTCTCTACTTATCCTTCCTGACCGATTCTTTGCTAGCTTTGTGTTCTGCTAGTGTCCTTGTTACAACTGGTAGCATGAGGCGGTATCTGCAGCCCAATCAGGATGTGCAGGTAGTCCAGCTCCTCCAGGATGGCACATCCATACATGCGTTCACAAGAAGGTTTGCTGTGTCTCCCAGCAGAGTCTCAAGAGCATGAGGAGATACCAGGAGACTGACCGTTACCCAAGGACAGCTGGACAGGGCTGTAGAGGAGCATCAACCTAGCAGGAGGATCGGTATCTGCTCCTTTGTGTGAGGAGGAAAGGAGCCTTGAAGAATGAGCTCCAGTAGGCTACTGGTGTGCATGTTTCTGACCAAACTGTCAGAAACAGACTCTGTGAGGGTGGCATGAGGGCTTGATGTCCTGTAATAGGACCTGTGCTTACAGTCCAGCATCGTGCAGCTTGACTGGCATTAGCCAGAGAACATCAGATTTGGCAGGTCTGCCATTGGTGCCCCGTTCTCTTCACAGATGAGAGCAGGTTCACACTGAGCACATGTGACAGGTGTGAAAGAGTCTGGAGACGCCATGGTGAACCTTATGCTGCCTGTAACATCATCCAGCATGACCGGTTTGGTGGTGGGTTGGTCTGAGGAGACATATCTTTGGAGGGTCGCACAGACCTTGATGTCATAGCCAGCAGTACCCTGACTGCTGTTAGGTACCGGAATGAAATCCTCAGGGCGATTGTCAGATCTTACACTGGTGCAGTGGGCCCTGGGCTCCTCGTGGTGCAGGACAATGCCCGGCCTCAGGGCATTGTTGTAACACCTGTTACGAGAAGTATATAGACCACAGCTCGCACATATAGTCAAATGAATTGTTAAACACACATCTACAACTACACACATACAGAAACATAATGCAGTGATGATGTCATTGTTTTACAAAGCTTTCACCATCACCCACCACTTATACACACACACACAAAGACAATGCCCCCTCTCTGCTCATCACCAAAAACATCATCTCCTCTGGATATAAAGGGGCTGATGGACACCACTGCTGTAATAGAGCAGAACAGATGACATGCACCATGAGTACCATTGCATCCTATCTTACTAAATTACCTTATTTCTTAAATTACCCCACACAGGTACAGATGAGACCACTACATGTCAGGGAAATGGTGTTCAATACAGCGCGTGAAACTCCTCTGTTGTGATCGCTGTCTGAAGCAATCACACCGCCCTCCCTCTCCCATTCCCCAAGTCCCGGCGGAGTTGGCATGCTTGCGTTTTCAAATGGATTTTTAATTGCCTGGTTAACACAAATGTGCTTCTGTAGCAAGCTGCACTATGATGCACGTTACAAACTCGTTTTGGCATACTTGCCATCTCTGTATGTTTTTTAATTGATTGAACAGTGATGCAGATGTTGAAATTAAAATTATATTTTTATTATTGTATTACTTTCAAAAGTGGAATTATATCAAATGGACTGTATAAACTGTAGTAGTCTGCTTGTTTTAATAATGACAAGTAAAGCTGAAGATGTCTGTATCACATGAAGAGATCCTGTTGGCAGTTTTCATAGTCGCCGAACTAACATATGTTATAGTTCACAGACTGAACAAGCTGCCTTGCAGCCTTAAATGATACACAGAGATCCCAATTTAAGTGCTTAAGATATTCATGTGATGTATTTGAAGCAGCTGTGATCAATGTTTTTTTAATAATGTATCAAATGACAATGTTTCGCGTAGTAATTAACCATTTTCACCTGAATCTACAGCTCCCTCGGCTTTACTGAGCTTTATTGTGAGATTCAGCTCATTGCTAAGCTGTCCGGCTGCAACTTTACTGTTGTGGTTCATTCTCACAGCGCTCATAGAGTCATTTTAGGCTTCAACAGGCTGTTTTTGGCCAAACAACAACAGCAACTCTAAAAACCCACTGTACGCTACCTGCTCAACACCAAACAGCAAACGAGTGATAATGTTGCTCTGTAACTGCTGGATGTATAAATAGTCAACTTATTGCAAACGTGTTCACCACTATCACCTCAAGTGGCCAAAATAAATCAGTTATTGCAGGTTTAAAAGAATAACGGAAAAATTCAGACAATGCTTCGAGGCTGAAATATTACGTACAGTGACACCTAACATTAGCTTATTGACCAACAGTCTTATCTCACAGTTATTCTTACTGCTCAAAGATGCTATCTTTGCCCATGTTTTAAACAGGCAATGACTCCAGACTGTTTTGCTGACAAATAATCTTTGTAAAAGCTTACAGACAGTGATGTCCAAATGAAGCTTCATGAACCACCAGTTGTATTTGCTGAACTGACTAGATGGCACTCTTGGTGTAATGAAAAAGGCTCAAGGGATGCCAATGCAGTTTGGTTTCAATTAGCAATGGCCAAATAACGCTTCCTGAACCATTTTCTTTATTTTCTGGGTCTACTCTGGCACTCTTTGTTCAACAAAGGGTTGAAACCAAACTGTATTGCCATCCCTTGAGCCTTTTTCATTACACCAACAGCGCCATCTAGTGGGTTCAGCAAATACAACTGGTGGTTCATGAAGCTTCATTTGGACATCACTACTTACAGACACTGGTTTATTTGTACTTTATTTCTTTGCTTTCATTCAGTGAGGGGCTAACTCTTTAAATAAATGTTGAAACGATTTATTAAATGTAAAAGTGAGAGGCCTGCTAACAGTATTATTCCCACCCCTGATTCTATGGGGTAAAATTGGGCACAGGAAGTTTACAGTGACGTTTGATATTTGAGAGATCATTGTTGCAATCAACACATTCTAACTCCGACCTCGTCACATATCAACGCTTGATCATGGACTTTCCATGTCTAGATACAACGTGCAAAGTACCCTGGGTGGGTTTGTTGTTGACATTCTGGGACGCCGTGTCAACTTCAGCCTGTTACATGCATTGTCTGTTTTCAAAATACACCTCAGTTTTCACAGAAAATGTACAGGTTGCATACATTCTCTTTCAAAATAAACCTGCTATGTCGGTACAACACCACAAACTGACATTTTTTACTTCAACAACAAACATAAGTGGTTATGATTAGCCAATACGCACACATAACTAGGTTTAGGTAACAAAAGCACATGGTTAGCTTCAGGGAAAAAAACAGTAGGGTTTGGCTTTACATCTGTACAGGAAGTGAACACCGGCCTCCCAGATGAAAGGCCATGGCTGTTGGAGCCATCCAGCCTACTCGGACTTTTTGCTCCCTTAACTTATGTTGTTGTCCCGCTGTGTTTACCCTGATGCTGCTGGGTGCCATTAAACAATAATAGTGGCTAGCTGCATGACCAGCCAACATGAAAGGATGGCTATTCTCACTGCTCAAGCGCCACTATTTGACGACATACAGTTTGAACATAAGCTACAAGCAATGTGTTGCCATATCTAAGAATATCTGTGTTTTTGTCTTTGCTTCCCCAACATGGTGAATACATTATGCTCTCAAGTACACTTAAAAGTTTTATTTCCGTACAAAGAAACACAAGAGTAGAGCAGGGGAGATGTGGAGTTTTGTTCTGTTCTAATTGTGCTATGTTTAAAATTGTCACCAGACCACAGCAGTGAGCCTCTTGCGACTTAAACAATGTTCTTGTTGTCTCTTCAGAGAAGTATCCTGTAAATAGATGTGATATTAATGAAAATATAAAAGCCACAGTGCGAGATTAAAAACAAACATAGGACATGAGGGGGTTGGGGGTGGGGGGCAGCATCACCATAGGAGACTGATCAAGTATTCTGACTCAAGATAAGACTTCTTCCCATTCAATTAAAGATAGAAAAGAGTGATGTATTAAATATTAAACGGCATGAGAGCAAATTTTCATTTCATTTCTGCACTGAGTTTAGCTCATGCTGGGCCTCTCAGATATTATCACAGTGTTGCAAAGTACACAAAAAGATGCCAGTTTTAGAGTGACAACCACACATTTTTGGAAAAAACGTCAGCTATAATAAAAGAAACACACAAAAAGCCCCAAAGAAAAAAAAACCACAGACTGGAATCTACAACATTTCCAGACAAGACAAAGCAGGTCTATTGTCACCAGTCCCCAAAGATCTGCTCTGTAAATAGACTACTTCCTGAAAATAAAACCAACAATTGTGCTGCGGTATGACGTACAGACACGAAGTTGGAAAATGGATAAATAATTGCATTTCTCATAAATTAAAGATGACAGAGAACAAAGGCTGTGTACTGCCATGAGAGTTTCCAGAGCAGCACTAAAAGAGCAAATTATGAATAAAATAAAATAAAATTATGCTTTCATTGATAATGACTGCCCTCAGTTTCCTATTGACTCTCAGTCAGCCAAAATCAGACAGAGCTTGTCATCATATTATTCATTATTTAATATCCCTCAAAGGATAAAATAAACTCCTAAAAAAGGGACACAGTGTTATATTTTGGGTGGAAAAGGCATGTATATTTGATAGTTTTCATTCTTATTTTGTTACTGAAACTTTTGTGAATGTGTGCATGAGAGGTGGGAGGAAGTCACACATGCAAGTCACAAGCAAGTCTCACCTTAATCTTCAAGCCTCAAGCAAGTGCCAAGTCACTGTGGAGAAAATCAAACAAGTCAAGTCGAGTCCTTGCTACAAATCAAGCAAGTCAAGTCAGAACTGAGCTCAAGCAAGTCACAAGTCAAGACATTTTCACAGACCCATTAAGATAAGGTAACAGAAGCTACATGTGGTGCTGGAATGTAACTAAATACATTCACTTGGTTATCACTGATAGTCAGTGAGTCAATATATATTAAATAGGGTTACCAAATTTTGCAGAGAGAGAATCTGATTCTCTCAAGTCTAATGCACTGCAGTATCTCAAGAATCCATCTATTATGAGTAGGAGGGGAGGAGTGTGGAAAGTCGTCGAAATCTGGAGCTTGGACAGTGACTTTCGGTGCCAGAAACCAACGAAAAAAGGCATTCTTGAACATCGACATGATACGTGGCCAGTTGCCATTATAGTTTAAGGGCGCCCAGCGGCATCAGAGAGAAATGTGGCGGGGAACTCTGTGTAAGATCTTGCAGTGCAAAAGGCTGTGTCTAGCACATATACAAGAGGTATGTACTTGGTCTAGTGTATGTTCCTATTGTTCATCGCTATTAATCTTTTTTAGTGCAAAGACATTTCATAGTTCCATTGTCATTGTGATGCCATTTCTCATCATTTCCAGAATTTTTACAAACCAAGAAATCAGTTAGTTCAAAATGAGTTCCACCTCAACCAGCTACAACAGTAAAACCCTGCTTTTACATTAATGGTTGAGTCACAATCATCTAATAATAGGCTGTCATATATAATACCAGACTATAACAGTCACAGGGGACATTTTTCTCAGTACAGTACATTTTTCCTGATAATACTTACATACTTGTACCTAAGTAATATTTTGTATGCAGGACTTTGACTTGTAGCAGAGTATTTTAAAGGGTGGTATACTTACTAAAGTAAAGATTTTTCCTCTCCTGCTCCAAGCTCTGTCTCAGTGGTCAGGGTGAAAGACACCTCTCACATAACATACTTGTTGGAAGACCAGGCAGGGAAGGTCATTAGGCGCTGCGGTAGTCCGAAACCCCCGTACAAATAAGGTAGAAGGGAGACTGAGCGCACACACCTAGTAGCGCATGTATCGGCTCCCCACAGTGATGACTGTGTGCGTAATGGCCCAGAGCTGACACTGTGTCGCTGGTTGCCAAGCAGGTTCAGTGCTGAATGAGAGACTGGAAACCTAACTCACACATATCTGGCAGACAGAACAGAAAAAAAGGACACAAGGTGAAAATCACTATGCCTTCCCAGAGGAGAGCTGTACAGGAGGAAGACAGCAAATATCAGCTGTCAGTCCTTGAAAGGACTTGAAAGAAAAATCTGTCTCAAATCTAAGTTAAGTCTCAAGTCATGAATACCAAGTCTTTACCAAGTCAAGTCTTTCATTGGTGTTAGTCAATCAAGTCTCAAGTCCTCAGATTTGCAGCTCAAATTAAACTTAAATCAAATCATGTGAATCGAGTTCCCCACCTCTGTTGTGCGTGCATAAATATTACCAGATATATTTCCACATGCACTGATTCACTGATGGAGGTGAAGACATTCACTTAAAAAAAAACCACGACAGATGGAGCTGAAAGCTGGAAATCCTCCATCAATGTGACGAACTGGCAGTCACACAGTGGGTTTTAAGTGTTGCAGTGAAACACAGGGGTTAATTAACTGCTATTATCAAAGGATGCAAAGGGCAACACAATGTCAATATGACTGAAGAAGTTTCTTATTAAATAGGTGCCACTTTAATCACTGATAAAAATACAAAGAAAGGCATGTTATAACTGGTTGCTCTGGAGGTCCAGGATTCTCTTCTGATGGGAATTAAAAGTTGCTGTCGGGGCCTTCACGCGACAAGGGTAAAAATATGTTTTAACAGGCTCCATTAGAGGCAGAGTTAATTTTGGCTTCGGGATAACAGGTTTCAAAAACCACAGCACTGATGAGAGATTTTCAATAGTTAGACCAATACCAGGCTCTTAGGGGGGATAAAATGGGTCGGAAACCTGAGCTCTGTCCACATGATGTCTATAATTCAATCCCAGATAAATGTGGTCATCTGAGATAATTACAGACTTCCTCTCTGAAGTAAAAGTTCCTTTGTCAAAAAAAAGAACTCCTGCATTAGCTGTCAGTTATAGGTATTTTCCACTACGGAAACTTAATGACCCGTACCTGAATGTGTACCAGTAGTGAGTGAATCAGTGGGTGTAAACATGAAAGAAAATCAATATCAGCACCACATTTTCTATTGTTGGCTGTCCTACAACTGAACCCTCTACTACCTTCTCCGCCCTGTCTGCCTGTGACTTAGTTTGTGTTGCTGTTTCCTTTGCAGGTATTGGAGGTGCATCTTTAAAAACCCTCTTGGAGCTGAGTTGCTGGCTCCCTCCTCTCTGAAACACCCATTTGGTCTTTGGTTAATGTTTTGGCTTGTGTTGCTGCACTGTACAACATCACACTTTTCCACTCATGCACCCACCTACACTGCTGAACTTACCGATTATACATGCCACTAAGTTTTCCTCTTATGCTGCTCTTCAGATTAATAAATGATACGGCTGAAAACACACTGCCACTGCACACTGTATCATATGATGGCTTCAAGTGCCGCCTGTAGCACCAGTAGAAAGCGTCACACTGCAGTGCTACAACAGAAGACCACACAGAGTTATTACTAAATGATCTGAAGCCATTAGCTGAAAATCATGTGTGGACACCCACTAATCAAAACTGATTTCTCACCAGAAGAGTGGATCTCCTGAGCTCTGGCTCACCTGTCAATATCATTTTTGTTGGCATTGTGGGCCGTAGAGTTGGGGATATTTCTTGACCTCAACAACTTCTAATTTTCAGCACACATGGGGGTCAGCAACAGCAAAAGGTGAGAGTTCACTTTATACATCCATGGTGAACAAGATCCCAAGATGCTTAAACTCCTTCATTTGGGGCAGTAACTCTCTCCCAACCCAGAAGGGACAATACTTTATTTTCGGGCAGAGAACCATGGCCTCAGACTTGGAGGTGTTGACTCCCATCCTGACCATTCACATGCGACTGCGAGACGTCCCAGTGCATACTGATTCGCATGATATCCTTGAGAGCATTTATATTTGTGCAGTGGTGTGTTTGTGTCACTCTGCAGTTACACCTCCAGAACACTAGTCAGTGGTCGGTTTCTGTGAAGCGCTGTAAAATTTAGTTGATTCAAAACACACATGGCTTAATAGCAACAATTTCAAACACAAGTACACAAATCAGCTTCACTGTAACACACAAGATTCACAGACAAAGCACTTGTCTTTTGCTGGACACATTTTCTCCACAAATACAACATGCTAATGTTATTAGCACAAGCCTATGCCATTTTGCATTGTATAAATTAGCTTAGCGGCTAGCAGAGATTTCCTCTACTCATATGAAGCCAGGGACAACAGCAAACAAAGGTAACATTACAAATTGTGGCTCCATTACAGCTCACAAGGTTCAATGACAAAACAACTTTCTTATACAAAACATTTCTTCCAAACAAATACAACATGCTAATGTTATTAGCACAAGCCTATGGCATTTTATATTGTATAAATTAGCCTGGCAGCTAGCGGACATTTCCTCTAGCTAGGATAAATCACACACAGGACTTAAAATGCTATTTTGTGGAGCCTTTACTGTCTTCACAATGTATTGTTTCTGTGGAATAAAAATAAATAAAAGCTTCAATTCCACTGAGGGAAATGGTTTCAGCTTACAGAAATAGACAGGAGGTCTGCATCGCCCCAATGTTTTGCATTTCTTTGAAGGTGCATGTCAGGCTATGGCGTAGACTCCCCATCGACACAGAGCCTGCTCTGTAGGTATGGCGTGGATTTGACGCAGAGAGTATAAATCCTGCTTAAGCGCCCCACAAGTGATGTTATGTATGTAATGCAAAGCTATGCACTTAAGGGAAAGTTACGTAGGTTGGGTTTAGGAGAAGAAACACGGTGATGACATACTTTATCCTTGATGCGGGAGACTGGAGTTTGTATCCTGTTACAGACCAAAAATAATTCAGACCAAAAATTTAACGAGGAGTTTTTGTGACCATAACCTTACCTTCAGCATAGTTTATTATGCTACAACCATAGAAACATGATAGCACCATTGCTATTTGCAAATCTTTTAGGAGATATTTCTGGGATTTACACATAATATGGGCATGTTTAATGCACATATATTGAGCCCAGAGCCAGACTTCTAAATTACTAAAACCCAGGGGGGAAACAGTGATACTAGAGGGAGGCTACTTTGCAAGTCTCACCTACTGCTCTACCATGTAATATCAAAAACAGCATCTGAGTATTTTTTACAATATTAACTCAAAATTTGGTTTACTGTAGACAATATTTTGTTAAGCCTGGCTTCAAATGGTTTTAATACTTCCTAAATCCCAAGCATGCTTTGGTACACTTTATGTTTTCCTTGCTAGTTACCTTTACACCATTTGAGACTGCAGAAATCAAACAGGTCAATGGCCCTCCACACACATTTAGTCTTCCTGCCCTGCCCTCTTATTCAAAGCTGACCCAGTAGTTGTACCTTCAGAGCATCCCAAAAACCACTTTAATGAGGAGGCTGACATGTCCTGCTCTCAGGTTAGAAGCCCAGAGGAAGGGTCAGCTGAGGCTAAAGAGCATATGGCATTAGTACGCAAGCTATCTGCCTCAGCCATTGTCTTCACTTTCCTCTTTATGTGTCTGAATTGTTCTGTCTTCCCTTTTTCCCTGCTTTTCCTTCTCCTCCCTTCTTTCCACCCCCCCATCTTTCCTGCTGACCCCAACCTCCCTCCTTA
The DNA here is from genome assembly GCF_041903045.1 of Epinephelus lanceolatus. NCBI lineage: Eukaryota > Metazoa > Chordata > Actinopteri > Perciformes > Serranidae > Epinephelus > Epinephelus lanceolatus. The sequence goes on from NC_135740.1 coordinate 11,413,698, forward strand.
TTTTCTCCCTCCCCTCCCTCTCCCCTCCTCCCCCTTCTCTCTCTGACAGTCACTGAGGTGTGCAAAGTAATTTTTTAGAGGCCATTTCTACGTCCCAGGAGAGGCTCTGAGTTGTAGAATTTGCATTCATCGCGGAACAATGGAGAGCAACGGCTGAGAAAATCTAACTTTCTTCAAAAGATGATGAGAACAGAAGAAGATGGCCGAGTGTATTGTGAGAGATAGTGAAGTGTATTGAGAGTAGCGGAGGCAAACACGGTTTTCTACAGTTGAATAGGAAATAGTTTTCTTCCTGATTTAATAAACATGGTTTTAATGACAAATTTGATTTGATTTGCACTAGTCTAACCTCCACCATAGCCTTTAGTACAATACAGCCTTGTTCTGTCAGGTTTCTAAGGCTCCAGTAGGTGTGCAGTGATGATTTAAGGTAGACCACAAAGATGTGCTTTAACCACCCCCTTTTCTTATAAACAGAATAGATATAAGACATATAACATTTAGCAGTATCACGAGGATGCAAATGGTTTATTCTTGGGTTTCCTTTTTTTAAAGACACCACCAGTCCAGTGTAGGTACATCCAAAACCTTGTCTCCTGGTTAAATGACTGTTATACTGAGTCTATCCATCACTGGTCCACAAAGCTATGTATAGGCCAAAACCAGAATATAGGTAAAGCTAAATTTATAGACCCCTTTTACACTTTGCACTGAAATGAGTTTTGGGTGATTTTATTGCAGTCGGATACTCGGATACTGTGACCATATTTGCACAGGGCTAAATGCACACAGAATGCATTGAAGATGGCTTGTGATCCGATCACCTGGCTGCTATGTATACGAAAAACAAGTGATACAGTATGAAACTGGGATACAGGAAAACCAAGGACAACAACAAGAAAAATGGCGGAGTAACTTGTCCCTTTATAATGAACTGGATGCAGTGCTGGGTGAATGGTCCACATTTTGCCCTGGTGAAGGGGAAGTCAGCTGGACAGTGTGAGCTAATCTCAATCACATATCAATATGTGCAATCTTGAGACACATATTAATACCATGTGTAAATGTTATCAGGTTAAATTGTATCTGGATACAAGCTGTAAACAAGCATTTTACTGCAAGATGTAACAGGGGTCAAGGTTGTGTGTTAAGGGCAGTGTTGTGCTAGTTACTGAAAAATAGTAACTAGTTACTGTTACTTCATTAAAAAGTAACTCAGTAACTCAGTTACTTAAACCAAAAAGTAATGTGTTACTGAGAAAAGTAACTTTTTAGTTTTACAACTATGGTACTTCGATACAAATATGGTGCTAAAAGCTTCCTCTGGGATAACAATGGATATCACATCACTGGATATAACGTTACTGGGACTAAAAATCTACAGAAGCGCTACCTTATTTAATGTTACAGCACTGTGGTGAGGCCAGCAGGTTGACAGTGACTTGGTGAGAGACATGTTTCATTAAGATGCTCTGGTAAGAATTGTTCCTATACCTCTATCTGACCTGACTATCTTTTATTGTTCAGGGCTAAAATGTTTTAGTGAAAGGGAACTTCAGTTTGTGAAGGAATCTTGCATGCTACACGCCGTTTTAAAACCTGTCCAAAAATAACGGAGTAACTCACCGTTTGGTAACGGTAACGCATTAGAGTATTAGTTACTGCCAAAACTAATGGTGTTACTGCCCAACACTGGTTAAGGGGTTACAACATAGCTATGTAACCTCCTCAATAATCTTATCACACATCATGCTTACATCAGGTAAGAAGCAAGCATGCTGGGACTTAAGAACACTACCTGGTCAGCTTGGACTACTTTGGTACCTTACATGTCGTATCTGAATTTGGAAAGTCCATGACCAAACATCAATATATGACGAGGCTGGAGTGAGAATGTGTTGCTACAGCAGGCCTCCTGTTAACCCATTCTGTTGTGCTCTATTATGTCAAACAGGGAGGCAGTAGAGCACGCCAGTCGATTCAAACTTGGCGACTACAGGAAATGACCAGATTGCTTTACAGGTTGAGGAGCTTGGGGACCCCGCAAAGATGATATACAGATTTGAGACAGGGATTTGACCTGGGGCCTTGCTACAGTAATATCAGATGCAAAAACAAACTGTCCTCGACGTTCCTCTGGGTTCATCGCATATGAAAAAAATAAAAATGAAATACCATTTGACCATTTGATAGAGATTTGACAAAGAAATCTACGTAGACCAACAGTCACCTCCAGCGGCTCGACCATGACCTCACATATTGAATCCTTCACTGGTTTCTGAATGTTTGATGTTACGTAGTCTGTGGTTTTATAAAGTGTTTTTGTATTTTCCTGTCATTTAATCTCCATCAGTTTCCCTTTTATATGTCTTAAACTCAGCTGTCTACTGAGGACAAACTTCCATTTCATGTAGTTTAGTGGACTGTAAACTTTTATCTGTCCATTTATATAAAGAGGGAAGAGCCAGGCTTTCAGGGTGAGCTTGTAAGAAAACACTTCCTCTATGATCAGAGGAGTGAAAGCTCACAATGGGAAGCTGGATAGACACATGAAAACAGAGAAAAACATTGCTTCTTCTTAGCCCAGGCACTCTCTATAGCTTAGCTGAGATGTTAAGTGTTCAAGGTTACCTTTTACACAGCCAGGGTCACAGTTAGACAGATATAAAAGAGGGTATACACTTTATTAGTAAAGTACAGAATGAGAGGGAACACATTACGAGGCAGGTGGTGCAATGTCTTCAGTGTTCTGCACAGCATCTGAGGCCTAACTATCCCACCTTGGATGATCAGAGGGCTTGGCAAGAAGAAAATGTATCATAGTTGAAGGCAGGAAATATGCTTGTGGAGGATCTCTCATAATTTCATCACATCAGAACAGATGGGTGGGCAGATGGAAGGGGATGTAGCAGATAATATTAACAAGACAGAAGAATATTCAGGATGAAAACGACTTGGATTTATTTTTTAGCACCATTACACAAGAAATTTGATCCAGTTCTTCTGTACAGAAATACACTAAAACAAGTTATGCAAGTAAGTTTGTTAAAGTGGTACTTTTGAATTGTGTTTACACTACTGCCCAAAATAACAACTGATAATACATAGACAAATAAAAAATGTGTGATGACACTTTTGTACTACCATAATTAGACCAAATGTTATGTTGTATGATATAAAAGGTTGAGATTTCCGGGACATGAACAAACTAGATTTAATAGCCGTGTAAACATGTCATAAATCTCCACATTACATGCGTTTACAGTCTGTCAGACCTCATACATTCTTCACCAGTTTTTATTCTACCGTGCTAACAGCTCTCACTGCAAGACATATTGTTTGACAACAGACAAACATCCACAAAAGATAAGCAAGACAAGCACTAAGCATCCATTCAAAGCTGACAACAAACAGACAAACAGCAAAAGATGTAGAAATGACAGAATTTATGTGTAACTGGTTTGATAGAGCCTGACTTGTTTCTATCAGGGCTAGAGGGCTCAGTTAGTCTGTCAATCCAGGTTGTTGATGTCTTACTAGGCGCACGTGAGTGTGCGTATGTGTCACTATCAACATCATTCTCACTTAAAATGAACCTGCTGTTGACAATAAATGTATTAATGCTTAAGAAGAACAATACAAGTTGAAACAACATCCTAACATGTAATGAAAACAAAGGCAAAGTGAAAAAAACAAACAAAAAACATATGTGATATGTGACTTGCCCTATCATTTCTATTCATATTAATCCTGAAGCACATCTTGAGTTCTACACACTGTGGGATAGGATACAACAAAAACAACTTTTTCAAATGAAAACTTGCACAATATGTAATAATCTAATGCTATCAGAATTATGTTTGTACTCCAAATAGTAAGCAAAATACACCCCTTTACATAATGCCTATCACTAAAGCCTAGTTCACATTACGCAATTTTCACCGCGATTTTGACGTCACAGAGGATCTTGAGAGCCACCTTGGGTCAGAGGTGAGTCGGCAGGTAGTCTGCCCTCATGTGTGAACAACCCTCCGAGCCAGTTGCCCCCTCGTCTGTGACTGGGACTGGATATCTGGCATGCTAGAAAACTGGAGAAGTGTGACACAACTGACAAAGAGCATCAGCCAATGAGAGGCGGGATACGTCCCACGTCAGCACGCAGGAGGACGGAAGAAATGTGAGGAGGACAAGCCGGCAAGCAACAACAATAGCGGCGTCCACAGGAGCATGTAGTGCACGTTGTGTTTGGACCCAGGCTCTGGGGGCAGATCTGATTCATTTATTTTTACTTCCACGCAATTTAAATAACCCACCTGTAGCCAGATAGTGCAGAGTCAAGGACAGACGTTCTCTAGGGGATATGGCAAGCCTAAATCTGGTGTCTTTCCCTGTGATGTTTGGCTCTACCAGCCCCAGCAAGAAATCAAAGTCCTCTGCTGTCATCTGTAGCATTTCCGAAAACCCGTTCGATCTTTCAGCTATGAAAGGGCCAATAATCTGGGTCAGAATACATGCATAGACTATATAGACAGTACGATGAAAGCTAATAGGCTAGTGGCACAGTGGCAACCGAGTTTCATTCACAGAACTCACCTCCAACTCTCTCTGCAGAGTTGACAACGCGCGCAATCTGCGTGCAGCAACCCATTCCTTCACCCAAATCCCTTTCTTCTTTTCCTGTTTATTCTCACCTGCAGAGCTCTGAGCTGTCGGACATCGATGTTGACAAGTGGTTCCGGGGAACTTCATAATATCCTGTTTTTGTCACGCGTGGCAAAACGTAGTTTGGTGACATCACTGTGTTATCTGGGGCTCTGTCGGCGAGGGCTCGGTAGTGAAATCTTGTGATGTGCACACACAGGTCGTAACGCAGTTGGCGAGACACCCCGCTGACAGAAACACACGTCGCCAGGTATGAATACTGAAAAGATCTCCGTGACTCAAGATAGGTTGGCCACTCGTGTAATGTGAACAAGGCTTAAGCCATGATTTTGAGGAAAAGGCCTTAAAGTTTGCAATACAGTGGCCGCAAAGATACGTGACAGCCCATGTGTCCTCCAAACCAGGAGCACATGCTGTACTTCAGACACTGGCCAAAGGTGATAAATACATATTCAAAGAATACTGGCTCATTTATTAGATTATGTGCACAAATGGAAATATAGATGTTGCAGGTGATCAGTTCTTTTTCATGTGAGATAGAATCCTGCCAGTGCCACAGTTCCATTGCATGTTACAGTGGACACTTGTAGTTAGTGGACTGAGAAGCTAAAACCTTTTGTTTATGCTGCATTTGGCTGAACTTCCAGTGCCCTTTGTTTCGTGCATTAAGTTTAATTCTGCATGTTTTTCTGTCTCTCCAAACAGCCTGACTAAACCTAAAAGTTTATCCTGCATGTAGGAGATAATGTCTTACATGTAGGAGATAAATGTTTGGCCAACATTGCCTACAATTCTTTTTTTTTTCACCTTGCCTCTCAGGGTTTCCATAAAAATGGGTTTTGTTTTGTTTTCTGTTCTTCTGACTTGAAATTGCACATTTTCATTAAGATAAAAACATAAATTCACGTTGTTTTTTTTTTGTTTTTTTAAGCTGTTCATCTATGAAACATTTAAATGAAATTGTAAGTTTGTAGCAATTCTTTTTTCTACCATTAGGTATATAATCCAAATATTGTAACATTTTTTTTATTTATTTTTTTTTTTACCATGAGACAAATGTCTCATGGTAAAAATGTTTTTTGATGTTTGATAAATAATGGTGTCTTGCAATCCAGTGTGGATGGGCCACGCGTTGACATTAAAAAGTAACTGACTATATGAATGGAAATCAGTAACATAAACTTAATCAATGCTTTATATATTAGCAGTACAGAGAAATACACACTGTAGTTTCACTGTCCAGGTGGCACTCATGCTTCTACAGACTTTTAAGACACACAGACACACAGATAGTGTAAGGGTGATTTATCACAGCTGAAGACAGGAAATAGACCCTCACAGATCAATCATAGACTTATCAAAAAGAGTCAGGCTTAAAGATTGGCCTTGTCAGAAAATGATACATGTGTGTGTGTGTGTGTGTGTGTGTGTCTGAAAATATGTGGATGCATGTGCATATATGTATGCGTACAAGTATTCATATGTGCATTTGCTGCTGTGTGTGTACAGGAGGTGAGGATCGTATTTACTTGCAGTGACTGTGTGTGTGCATGTGTGTGTGTGTGTGTGTGTGTGTGTGTTCTGAGTTCAAGTGAAACAGGAAATGTATACACCACTCTGATGACAATCTACAGAAATAGTTCCCATGAATAAAGTCTCTTGTGGTTCTAAATGCCACATGCTCACACACGCACGCACACACACACACACACACACACACACACAGCTATTCTGAGGTATAAAAACCTATTTGATGTTGATTGCATCTCTTTATATGCTAATGGTGAGGGCTCCACATGTGATAATAACAGAAACAATTTGATTGATAAATCTTTTCTCATAAAGAATCTCATTTACTCATTCTTATCTTTCTCTCTCCCTCTCTCTGTTACTCAAGCATAAATCCCATTTTTTGCTAAACCTGAAGAAAGCAGACTGTTTACATTCAGAGCGGCTCAGAGATCTTGAGCTGTTGCAGGGTTCAAGGCAAACAGCTGCTTTCTATACATCGTACGTTTAAGCTTTATTATACATATTAGCTTTATTTTGTGTGTATGAACTAAACAACTTAGTGCAATAAACATAAACATTCTCTGACTTTTATTTGAGTTTAGGTAGCTACAGTAGATATTGTTTGTTTCAATAAGCAGTTGTTCATTTCCAGCTAGAGGACGTTTCCTTGAAGAGGACTGCCTCATTTAATACAAGCATTAATTCATTATTCATTCTTTATTCTGCATATATGTTGAATTGCATGCCTGCCTGTAGACACATTATTTGTGCATGTTCAGCTGACATGCTGTGCACTGACAAAACGACAGTGTAGGTTTCGCTGGTAGTTAATTGGAATTAATTAAAGGTGCCCCATGGAGCTGTGTAGTAAACAAACAGTTATTTTTACATTAAGTGTTTCTCACCAAAATGCATTGTGTGTGTATCTAAGGCCTGACAAGAGGAATACATGTCCTTACTCTGTGAATGTGAGATTCCTTTTTTTTATTTTCATTTTCATAAAAAAAAATCTAAAAACCTGATTTTATTTTGTCAGTATAGGGTATTGTAGATAGGTTGATGAGGGGAAAATCAATTTAAAGCTCACCTCCAGATGCATTTTTAAGTTTGTAAAAATACTCTGCTATCATTAATATTCTGTTAAACATGGTTTTAAAAAGTAGGAAAAAAAAATAGACTCCAATACAGCAAACCATGATTTAAAGCAAACGTCGGACAGGTGTGTAACGTTGAGGGGCCACTGGACCTTTCCCTGCTCCTGGCGCCCATGCTTGGACCACATCCATCTTTGAACTGGACCTTCATTGTGATGTCAACTGCTGGAGTGAAGTGTGGAGGCCAATTGCTCCTTCCCTATTTCCACCCCCCTGCTTCCAGCCCTTTTGCTCAGACTACGCCCATCTTCGAACTCAGCCTTCATTCTGATCTCAGCTACACACCTGTAAAGTTTCATGACTCTATCGTGCATGGTTGAGTTGGTATCATGTTGACAATACCTGTCCATAGACAGACATATAAACACATGGCAAAATATTCCAAACTGCCTCTGTGGTAGTTCCTGCAACAATAAGTGTCACAGGGACCACATTTCGCCATAATGAGACACACACACACACACACACACTGAAGAGGTGAAACAACACCAGCCGCCAAAACGTTGCCATGGCTGGTAAAAACTCTTAAAAGGAGTGTGAGCAGATCTACTCTTTCTCCCTCAGTGAAAAACTCTGGACCTGACTTTAAGCCTTGCCCACTGCTGCATGCCCCAGGTTTCAATTTTGCTTTCTTCAGGGCTGCTAGCTCTGACTTGAAATTGAAGACTAGCAGATGTATCTCTGCATTGCACTCGACAATAAGCTCAATTTTGACCAACACACAATCGACATCCACAAAAGAAGCCACCAAAGACTATCTGCCATCCGTAAACTCAAAGGACTTCATGTTGCACCCCATCCCCTCCTGTTACTGTATCCGAGCATTATCCAGCCCCTTCTATTGTACTGTTCCACCTGCTTCTCCAACATCCTGTCTGTCAAAAGCTGCTCCAAACTCATATCCATAACTAACAAGGCTAGGAAGATAATCGGTCCCCCAACACCCAACCTCACAGACATGAACACAAAGGCATCACATTCTCAATAGAACAGGACACTACCCACCCACTCAACCACCACCTCATCCCACTACTCTCCGGACACAGAAACAGGACAGTGCGCTGCAGGAAGGCTCTTCTATCCAGAAGCCTAATCCCATCAGCCATAGCAGCATTAGATCCCACAATAGATCCCACAAGAAACTGAGGTGAAGTCTGTAATGTTGTTTCTGTCCCTGTCCAAATGTCCTGTGCAATGTGCGTATGTGTATGTGCAATGATGTCTGTTCTGTTCTGTATGTCGGTCAAACTGTTGTGGTGCTGTGGAAAAGAATTTCCCCTCTGGGACAATAAAGTCTAAAGTTTATCAGAATGGTCAGTGTAGTTACTACTACTACTACTACTACTAATAATAATAATAATGCAGTTTATCTATGGGCACCTTTCAAAGCAATCAAGGGCACTTTACAATATACAGCAATGTATCCATAGATCATAAAGCCAAACAATTCAATCATATACAATACCAAAAATCACAGTAATATAAATGAGGTATAAAATCATCATCATCATAAAGTCATCATCAGTGCAGGTCTTGATATGTGTGTCACCATTAAATCAGACCAAATATGCCAGCTTGGAAAGTGGAGAGAGTTCCAGATTGCGGAAGAGGATCTAAGAGTACGGGAGGGTGTGTAGATATGAAGCAGTTCAGACAGGTGGGAAGGGGCTTCCTTATGAAGAGCCTTAAAGGTGAGAGGCGGAATCTCGAAATCATTGTGACATTTAGCAAGAAGCCAGTGAAGCTGCTGGAGAACAGGACTGATATGATCTAATAATGATACTGGCAGCAAAATTCTGGACCAACAAGAGTTTATGAAGACAGTGTTAGTAGCTGAAGAAGTCCCTTTCTGGCAGAAAGTCCTCAAGCTGAACTTCTCCCAGCAGCGATTACATCTAAAAACTGGACACGCCACCATGTTTGCTGTCAAAACGTTCAAACTCTGTTCTCTTGATTGACAAGTCCGCTCTGCACCAGAAGTTTAAGATTTCTCTTCAGTTGTTGTGTCAAAGTCTGTTCTATGTCAATATGTGTTTACAGTATTAGACAGCTATTGGCTTTTATCACAGTAATGTACTTAAGCTAGCTTGTTCTGGGTATGTTTGAATCTTAGACTTAAAGGAAGTGCATAAGTAACTTCAGTAACAAACTTTGCACAGATACAAGTCAGTGTAGTGAAGGTCAGACATTTTAGAGGATACAAACATAATAATGAGTAGAGGGGATCCTTAAATGATTTTGGCGTAAAGATGCAACAGAACAAAATGTGGAAAAAGTGAAGGGGTTTGAATACTTTCTGATATGAATTCATTTCACATGGGATTTCCTTGTTGTAAAGTTCAACTAAAGTCTCTCCGCTTTCAGAGTCTCGTAGGTTTTAATCTCACAGAGTGATTAAAGGTCTTGTGGCTGTAATAAGTCTTGCCATCACTTGGCCTGTGCTTGCATCATCAGTTATAGGATTCGGGGTGGTGAACAGACCCTTTCTAGGAGGAACAGAGAGAACTGACAAGAGAAATGGTGTAATACAAACATGTCAAATGTCAAACACTTGGAATTAAAGTTGATGATGGGCAAGGTGTTCAACTGAAGCAAGAGTTCATCTGAAAATCCTGAAGTATCTGCAACTCACACTGAAGTTGAATCTCCGGTCAAGTGTGCACGACTGATAAAAACACTGTGAGGCTGATACTGCAGTTCTGCCCCAGCTTCCTATTTAAGTACAGGGGGACTTTTTGTTTACATTTCCACAACTCCTACAGCATGTAGCCAAACAAGTCACTTTCTCTGCTGCTGCCCTGTTTGTTGCCTTGCTTTGTTTGATTGTAGAAGTCACAGTGTAGCTACACTGGAATAACTCTTTTCTAAAATAACAATACACAACATTGTATGGTAAATATTAAGACTTCAAAGGGCCGCAACATTTTGGATATTGTTTCCTAAGTTATGTAGAGAAATGTGTAAATAATATTCCTTATACTCTTTCTCACATTTTACCAGGTGATAATAAAGTTCAGCTGAACTTGAGAGTCAGTATAAAACCAGATGTAAGAAAATAACACGCATACATCATTTGCCACACATGCACACAGTGAGAGGGAACACTCCTTATGCATACTGCAGATGCACTTTCGGTTTTAAAGTTGTGATATAATAAAGTAGGGGAAAGCCGCCTTAAATTTAGCACGTTACAGTTGTACCATGCAGGTTTTCTTTGCTATGTAAATATTATCATGACATCATCATGTGTGCATGTGGTCAGTACAGCAATACGTGGGGTCCATGTGGGTCGTAAATGGATGTGAAAATGGGCCCTATGTGGGATTGTCCAGAGGTTCCAAATTGGCCCCATGCCAGTTGCACACATGGGTGGGTTTACCCAATAAGGGCCCAGATAAGATGCCAATTTTGGGCCCATACCCACTTGGTACCCAGGTAGCCCTAGCATAACCTATGTGGGGCCCACTTGATTAATATAAACCCTGACCCTATTTTATAGGCCTCTGCTCGAAAATTGCATACCCATAATGAAATGAATATATCTCTGCAACCACAAGGTCTATTTGAATACTTTTGGTGTCATGGTAAAGGGAACACTTGTGAGATTTGTTAAGATGTGTAAATATCATTATATGTGTTATATGTGAAGAGTAAATGAAGATGGCACACAGCACAAATGAAACAATTTGAGGTTTGCCTAAAAAAAAAAAAAAGCATTTTCAGGATGAGTATCCCTTTGGAATGATGCAGCTGCAGCTCTAAACCTCTATCAAATCATAGTACAATATGTGAACATGAACTCTGCAAAGGTTGATTCTGATAAAGTGAAGCAGAACAATATTAGAGAGGTTTTAGTACAGAAAATTCAGGCGAGCTCTCCAAAATTGCACCATGTTTGCATGTGATTTTTGTCATGTACAATCCTATATCTTTCATTTTTTGTTTCTGTAAATCCCTACTGATGTTTAGGATATACACATACAACTGTCCGTTTCATTTTTTTACTCTATTTCCCACTCCAAACTGACCAATACACACCTACTACATTTGAACCTGAGTTTCTATTCTGAGCTTTGGAGGCCCGTATCTCTGTGACGGCTTGGCTGATTTGAGTGATTGACACCTCGTTTGATTCGTTAGAGCCAATAGAATGACGCTATACCCACCAAAACCAGATTGACAGCACTGTAAGCCAATCAGATTCAGCAGAAGGCGTTGTGTGGAGATGTCGGCTGCTGTGAGTGGTCATTGTTTTTGTTCCCCTGAAACCTTTATTTCCGTCTGGATTCATTTGAATGACGGACAACTTCCGGTAGTACGCGAATGGTGCGTGAATCAACAGCAGAATGCGCATTTTACGGTGAAATTAATAAGGTAAGAGCCATTTTATATTTGTAATATGGCTTAACTTATTAATTTCGCCGTATATATTTTGGCAAAGAGATTTCTGTTGTTGTTGTTCTTTGGCTTGTAGCTCTGTGATGGTTAAAGGGAGAGTGATTTGGTGATTTTATACATGTGGAAAGAGTGGAGTCTCAGCTTTGATTTGAGATGAACGGCGCATGTTTTGAATAACGTGTGGTCGAGTTAGAGCCCAAAATATACCATGTGGGTCGGGATATCGGTGCTGTGTGGAGTTGTTGGAGTTAGTTGTTGTTGTTGTTTATTTAGTTGATGTTAAAACTGAGTTTGGGGCATGTAAAAAGTTTTTTTACAGCCTGGTAGCTGGGGAACTGCCCATTGGTCCAACAGCCCATTGTTCCGACCATATTAAGCCCATTGTTCCGACCATATTAAACCCATTGTTCCGAAGCAGGGCTTGATGCTAACTTTTTTCCCAAGGAGCACATGTGCTCCTAAGTTGAAAAAGTAAGGAGAGCACAAAGAACTTTAGGGGCACAATGTAAATTGATCAAATAATGTGTTTTCCGTAATAAACGTGATGCAAATAGACAGGTGTGGGAGCCCCTCTATGCGGATTTTGCATGTTCTCCCCGTGTCAGCGTGGGTTCTCTCCGGGCACTCCGGCTTTCTCCCACAGTCCAAAGACATGCAGATTGGGGATTAGGTTAATTGATAACTCTAAATTGTCCGTAGGTGTGAATGTGATCGTGAATGGTTGTTTGTCGCTATGTGTCAGCCCTGCGATAGTCTGGCGACCTGTCCAGGGTGTACCCTGCCTCTCGCCCAATGTCAGCTGGGATAGGCTCCAGCCCCCCCACAACCCTCAAGAGGATGAAGCAGTTAGAAAATGAATGAATGAATGAAATAAAATCAAAATCAACCAGCCACCCTCCTCCCCTGACAAGTAAAGAACAGTCCCTTCATAAGTAAAGAACAGTCCCTAAAGTGCGGTGAGTTTTGTGGGCCGTTACCTGCGTCAAAGAGGGAAATGTGAACAGCTCGTTTCTCCTCTGACACGCCACATACCTGTGTGCCGCCACGGCTCGGTTGTCCAGGTACTACTGGGCAGTCATGACACCAACGAAAGAGGAAATTACTGGACCTGGAGTCGGACTTCTCTGTCGCCGGTAAGCTGTTATCCTGCGCCGCAGAGCACTATGAGCCTCCGCCGTATTCCTGTCTGTGACCCCCATTCAACCCACAACCGCCAGGATTCGCCTGATAATGTGATAATAGGGGCGCCCCAGTGCCTACTCCACTAAATTGACGCAGAAATGAGCGGTAGTCTAGAAAACTGGTGAGGTTTTTTCTTTTTTTTTTTTTTTTTTTGGAGAGCGCTCGTGCGCCCTCACATAGATTGCGCCCTGGGCAGTAGCCCACATTGCCCATAGCAAAAACCGTTCCTGCCTCCTCCACACTTTGACTTATTTCCACCAGAGTCCTGCACGGGTCCAGTTTTCAAGATCCGCCCCGACCCGACCCGGCAACGTACAAACCCACACCCGAACCGCAAACCCACGCATCAGGCCAATTAGTACCGCAACCCGGTCTGACCCATTGAAACACGACCTGCAGCCCGACCCATAACCCGGATTTAAAGTAATCATTTTGGGTCATATTGGCTGAATATTGAACAGCATATCACCACAGTTAAGGTGCCAGTGAGTAAACAACGACCTGAATGAAGCAGCTCTCACAATAAAAACCTGACTTCAGCTCCATCATCAACCCTCTGTGTTCTTCTCCCATACGAGTGTAAAAGCACTCATTTGTTACGTTTAATGCTTTTAAACTTTTAATCTATGTAAAGGAACTTTACATGTGTAATAATAGACTTACTTTCTGTCCAGAGCGACGTTCAGCAGTTACGAGCCATCACGTGTTTTTAGAATCCATCGAGGAGAGAAGTAATCCATCAGGGAAACACTTCAGAAACATTAGAAAGTGATAGTTGTACGTTTTATCCACTTATTTCTCAAATACCTAAATAATTATTTACTGTTTTGGAAGTGGCACTTGTTAGACGGTGGCAGCCATGTTGATTCTCTCGTCCAATCACAAATTGTGTTATTAGATGGTGAAACGTGTGTAAACAGCTGAACCAATGACCGTTGTGAAATAGCGGAGGCGATCCTCAGAGAGTAAATAATGACCAAGATAGTTATCAGTACTTTACCGAACTAATGACTGATGCGTTTATCTAAAACCCGCGATCCAACCTGCATGTTATTTTTTCCACCCAGATCCGAACCCGGGAAAAAATGTTTTTTAAAAAAACACCCACAAATCAGCTGTTTTTGCGGGTTCCTGTCGGGTAGAGGGAAGGCGGCTGGAGTTCCTCCAACATTTGCGGTTAGATTATCATATTTTTTTATTGACAAAAATATAGGCTGCTTCGGCTGATTTTTTTTATGCGCACATGTGCCCCTAAATATTTTTTACAGTTTGCACACACCTATTTTTAGTCGCAAATGCGAGTGAAACGCTCGCACTGTCGAGCCCTGCAAAGTCCGTTCCGAAATCATCATGATGCCCTGCGGTTAAGGTCTGGTTAGGTTTAGGCACAAAAACCACTTGGTTAGGGTCAGGAAAAGATCATGGTGTGGGTTAAAATGAAACAGAAAGTGACAACCACATAAGCCGTGAGCCTGCTTTGCCTCAAGCCTTTACCAGCTGACCCAGAGCCAGTCGCGGCGCACCATCAACGTAGAAATACACCCGCCGGGAGCCATTTAGCACCGCGGACCGTCAGACTAATGGGATGTCGGACCAATGGGCTGTCAGACCAATGACATGGACCAGGTAGCTGAGGTTCTGCTGTTAATTTGATGGGCAACATCACTATATTCTTCTGATCAGTGTATTGATACACACCAGGCCTTTATTAGCAGCTCTAGAGTTCAACTCTAGGGTTCAACAGGTACCCAACCATGTGGGCAACTGGAATGGGGCCATTATTGAACCCATGGACAATCCCAGATAGGGCCCATTTTGTTAGCCGATTTACTATCTACATGGGCCCCACATACAAATGTTGGCTGGGTAAACATCGCTGAGAAATATCAACAGTATTCGTCCACATTGCAGGGAATGGCAGCTGTTTTTCAGCCGCATTACACCCGTAGCTCATACTGTCACAGTTAAGATGCACAAGAATTGCTGAGTAAAAGAATGGAAAGTGAAAATTATGGAAACTCTACCAAACTTTACCGCACTTTGTATAAGTTCTCTGAACCAATGAGATGATCACTGTCCATATACACACAACAGCAGCAGAGAAGGAATGCGAGGAGGAGTGCATGCATTTAAAGTTCTCAGAACAAGGTCTAATGTGAAAAGTATTATTTTTTTGTATCAGTAGTATTGACAAAACAAATCTTGCTGGTCAGGCTGTTCTCATGAAATGTTTGTATGTTTTCCTCTAAAAAGTAAGGCACTCAAATTCGTCCATATCCCACGTAATCATGAGCCAGTAATTTGTGCCTAACCCATGTATTTTGAAAGGCTACTATCATGTGACCAAACACAGAACTTTTCCCTGGGACTTTCTCAAGCAGACACGTGTTCCGTGAACTTTGAGTCATTTTAAAGCAGCTACAAGGAACTTTTAACTGGATATGCAAAAGTCTCTTGTTTCTGCTGACCTACAACAGCAAATGAGACCATTGGTGTGAAGATAAGCTATTTCTATATAGTGTATATCCATACATTTAGGAAACTGTGTCCGGGTCCGCACCAGGTCGCTTCCAGGACTAAACAATTTAAGGCACTCAGACAGCACACTTCATCTTACCTAGCTGCTTACATTTATAGTAACTCTTATAATCGGTATTCCTCCCCCTCGACCCGACGTCCACGGGGAGTTAAAATAGCAGCACTCACCAACAGTCAGCCACGTCTCAGTCACACAGAGAAAATCCAGTCCTCGGGAAGTCAAGAAATCCTTCAGGATAAACGTTTTGTTCGCTAGCGATCTAGCATTTACCAGCCCAATCCTGGCAGGAGCCGGCGGGTCCACGGCATTAGCTGTCTGGGGAGCCACACACAGAGGGGCCGCGGGGCTGGAACACCTCATCCGGGCCGACGACAGGTACTAGCCAGGCGTCGACAGGGTCCAGCGAGTGCCGAGAAATAAAGACCAAAGTTAAAGACCACGGGCAAAGTTTTCCCGTCTTGTTGTTTCATTCATCCCCAAAACAAACACATGCGCGAGCCAGGTAAGCGTCTTTACGACAATACGCGCTAGAGCTCATGGGAAATGTAGGCTTCATTCTGGCAAAACACTACTGCTTTTGTCCACAGGGTCGCCAAAATCAACTCAAAATAAAAGTTCCTTGTAGGGGCTTTAAGATACATCCTCACCATGTTTCTTTTCCTAGACATAACCTCCGTAACTTAACATTAATTATGTAACTTTGTGTTAAGAACATAACATCACTTATGGGGGGAACTGCCCATTGGTTCGACAGCCCATTGTTCCAACCATATTAAACTCACTGTTCCGAAGTCCGTTCCGAAATCATCATGATGCCCTGTGGTTAAGGTCTGGTTAGGTTTAGGCACAAAAACCACTTGGTTAGGGTCAGGAAAAGATCATGGTGTGGGTTAAAATGAAAAAGAAAGTGACAAACACATAAGCCGTGAGCCTGCTTTGCCTCAAGCCTTTCCCACCTGACCCAGAGCCGGTCGCGGCGCACCATACACCCGCCACGAGCCGTTCAGCACCACGGACAGTCGGACTAATGGGATGTCGAACCAATGGGCTGTCGGACCAATGACATGGACCCCTCATGGGGTGCTAATTCATAGGATATCATATGAACTGTTGTGTGTGCATTCTGTTGCTATCAGGATACGCTGTATTGGTAGTACTGATACGTACTGTAATAAATCACTCCATTCATCCATAATGCAAACAGGTAACCTAACAAGTGTGCATAAATCCTTTTTTAACTAACTGTTTGTGTGGGCCCTGTTCCATAATTGAGATTTATATAATAGAACTATGCATATGCACAGCTTTAAGTCTGATTAATTGAATTTCTGTGTTAGTGCATGCACTGAATTTGGAGGTATAACTGAGGTGTTTTAATGCGTCTGGCCCGTGGTGTTGTTAGTGGTCATATAAAATTCACTAGAGGTTTTGTCTGCTGATAAAATGAAACAACCAAAATCAAAATGCATATGCATTCATTTAATTTGATTTTATGTATGCCTTTGGGGCCAGTTATAGTTCTGGGCCCTTTCCAATTCATCACCTAAAAACAGGCAAACAGAACAACGCTACCACACACACACACACACACACACACACACACACACACACACACACACACACGCAAACACCACACTGTATTGTACACATGACCCCTGCCATATGCATACACAAACAAATATGCATAATCAGATGCACACACACACAGTTTTCAAAGAGAAAAGAGGCAATACAATGTTATGCCTTTTCCCTAAACCCTGAGCTCCAATCTTATTAGAGGGAAGATCAAAGAGAGGCAGTCAGGTTTCTCTGCACAAGGCCTGGCTCTAATTCGCCTGAGGGGGCTCCGAGCAGAAGAAACAATCGTATTTATTCTACTCACTCAGGTTCCATTTCTCTCCTTCCTCTCTCTCATTCTTCGTTGATGTCTCTCTTTAACTGTTTTTGGAAAAGCGTTCCTTTTTCTTTCCTCTCATCAACATCTCCCTCCCATTTTGTTTTTCCTACTGTCACCACGTCTCTGAAAAGCCTCTCTACCTGTCTCCCCTTAACTCTGTCTCCTCTCATTTTCCTCTCCCTGTCTTCTCTCCTTGTATCTTTCTCCAACGCAGCCTCTCAGATCTTCTTAAGCTCTAACAATGGTAAACAATTATTTTGTTGCCTGATCCAATTAAACAGCTTAAAGTTCCATTCTCCTCTGCGACGGGCAAACAGCTTTCCCTTTGTGTATTCTGTAAATCCCACACAGCGATCACGCCTCAATGGGAGATAGACATCTCTCCACAAACTGGCCACGTTCATTAAAACATATCAGGAATTAAAAATCCATTTGTTGTCACTGTGCTCAGGTTGATTTTAATATAGACATCATGGCATACACTGTTATCAAGTTCTTCATTTATCATTTACACAACAATTACAGAGAAGCAGTCACTGACAATGAAAATATTAGGTCTCAGGCTCTCGCCAACAACGAGGTATAAAAAAGAAGAAGATCACAGCAAGTAAAAATGAAATGAGAATCTAAACATGAAATAGTGCAGCTGAGATAAGCGATTAAATATAACATAAATAAATATAAATAAAGTAATATAAATTTGATAGTAAATGCAAATGAATAAACTGGAACATGATAAATGGATATGCATAATAATAATATCCTGTCATTTTTTTTTTTTTTTTCCTAGACGTCCTCCATGGATGGCAGCTTCAATGTGTTGATGTGCTGGGCAGTTTTCAACACCCTACGTAATGCCAACACATTCTCTCTCTGACCTTGTCACATATCGGCATTTGGTCAGGGACTTTCCACATCCAGATACAATGTGCAAGGTACCCTACACATTGTATTGGTTGGTTTTTGAGGTTCTGGGATGCCGTGTCAAGTTCTGCCTGTTACATGCATTGTCTTTTTTCAAAATAAACCTCTTTTTTCACAGGACATGTACCGTATGCAGTCTCTTTCAAAATAAAAGCACCACATTGGTACAACACTGCGAATTGACATTTTTTTCCCTTTACAGTAACAACAAACACGCATGGTTAAACCAATACAGGCATGTGGTTGGGTTTAGGAAAGAAGAACAGGATTTGGCTTTAAGATCTTACAGGAAGTGAACACCGGCCTATCCCATCGCATTTCCCCCTGACGCCTCCGGGCGCCATTAAACAATAAAAGTGACCAGCTGCATATCATGCCGACTTAACGACAGCTTTTCTTGTCAGTGTCTGACACCGCAAGTAACCGACCAAGCGCCAGATTTTTACAACTTTGGAGTGAGATTGGGTTGGTAATGCCTGGCTGTGCTTGCCATACCAAGCAATTGACTGATGGCTAAGCCACGCCCCCCCACTCACTCTACAAACTATCAACATTCAGTGACCGGCGCTATGCCAGGTGTCACAGTACACAGCATTTTGCAGGAGGCAGTTGATGATTTTTGGAGACATAATGATCAGATGTCATTGAGAAGTAACCAAAAGGGCCTAAACTACACATTGGAGGGATATATTCATCATTTTATTGTTGAGAAGGTCGATGAAAGGCTTAAATTACAAGCCAAAATTTACAGGTCCCAGTGTATGCTTGTGAACCGCATCTCGTTGCCGTCACCATCAAAGACAACAAGTTAAAGTGCCACTGAAGTTTAGGTTTTTGGCTCAGAATATGAGAAAAGGATAATGGCCTTTTTACCATCTTTACCAAGAGTGTCTCTCCGTTAGTTTGGTGCTACAGTATTTACACTAAATCATTCAGCATAAGGTTTGCCAACCTTTGTTATCTCTGCGATTACAGATAAGTTAATGAAGCTAAGCTCCAGAAGTTAACGTTAGCTTAACTAGAGCCCTTTGGACAACAGCTAACAATGATGTATGATCACCAAAGTACAAAACTAGAACAAAACAGGCTAATGAACTCCCAGCAAACAAGGTGGCATGATGAACAACGCAGCTAGGAGCTAACGTTAGGCTAACTTTAGCTAACATTAGCTAGAGATGTTAAAGATAACTTTATATTTCTCTCCAGCAAAGTGACAATATGTTGCCTCAAACACAATGTTGACTTACCTTAGAACAGATGTAGACATCATTGTTAATCTTATTCACGTTGAGTTGATGTTGTGGTCTAACGTTACCACACAACTTTATCCAAAGGAGACACTTTTCTCGGTTGAGATGTGGTTTAAGAAAAGGTAAAAAATACACCTCGTCGCCCAGCCTCTCAGGATACCTTGTGTCGGAGTTGCATGTACCCCATGCACACCGTTTAACCATTTTTAAACTTCAAATCTCAGAAAAAGCTCATAAAACCAAACAAAGCTGACTTTCTGTAATGCATTTCAATGGACATCCAGGCAGAGAATGTCCGAGTGTATGGGAATGGCTATACACACTGTGATTGGCTCATCGTGTTTGAGGGCGGGACTTAGCCATTGGTCAATTATCTGTTTTTATTTTGCTCTGTGTGTTTTTATATTTTGCTGTGCTTTTATATGTTGCTGTGTTTTATTTGTGATTTGTGCTTGGTTTTACTGTACTTATTTGCATGCTTTTATTTTATAATCGCATGGTTGTTGTGAAGTTTTATTTCCTGCTGTGGTCCCACTTAGTACCAATTAACCTGCACCTGGCAGAAAAGTCTTTTACAGATGGACAATGTAGCCATCCAACAAGACAAGAATTGAGGTGAGGTGGCAGAGAGGAGGGCTTCAGCGACAAAGGTGTGGAAATAAAGAGGCGGATCGGCAAGGACAGCCAGAGAGAATAGCCGAGAGGACGGCTCAAGGGGAGCATGGAAACAGAAGCAGAGGAAGTGCGAAGGAAGCAGCACTAGGGGTCAGCGGCAAGATGACACCACGTTGGAAGCAGCACGGCAGTCAGCAGTCTATCCAGAGGTGGTCCACCAAGAGAAGTGACCATAGCTATCAGGCAGAGTTGAGACATTTAAAAATCTACTAGGTATACTCCACTCCCTCTTACACAATGTTGCAGCAGATCATAATTCTCTCAATGGTGCATCTGTCCATATTGAAGCTTCTTAGCCTGCATAGGGAGAAGAATCGCTGTCTTGTAGTCTTGGTGATGGTATCTGTGTGGTGAGATCAGCTCAGGTCCTCACTGATGTGAACCCTGAAGAACCTGAAACTGTCAGCTGTCCCTATTATACTCCTGTTGATGGAAACAGGGGTGTGTCCCTCTCCCTATCTCTTCCTGTGGTCCACAACCAGCTTCAATTTGGCTGTTGTTAAGACAGAGGTTATTGTCATGGCCTCCGGATGCTGGAGCTCTGACATCGGTTCTCTAGGTCATCTTGTTGCTGTCAGTGAGGTCAGTGACAGCTGTGTCATCGGCAAACTTAATAATGATTTGTAGCTGTGTGTGGCCACACAGTTGTACATGAACAGAGAGTACAGGAGAGAGCTGAGCACACAGCCATCAGGGGATCCAGTGTTGAGTGTCAGGGTTTGCTTGGCTTTCTGTCAGATTGTGGTTCTGATTTTACCTGTCTTTTGACTTCTGTTTTGTTGTGGTTACAGCTGCAACAAACCACACTTTGCAAACTACAGTATTATATCATATTCCCCTATAGAAAATCCGTTTCCAAGCATACAACTCTGCTGTTTTTTTTTTTTTTCACAGTAACACATGCCTTTTGGAAACATGAAAAAAAAATGTAGCACTCACTCTAGATCTGGAATTTTGTGGCCTAGAACTTGCCACAAACCATAGCAAGGATATGTGTGTATCAGTTTAAAATATAAGTGGCCTCAACCATTCCTTGAGTGTCCTACCTCTGGTAAGCTTTGTTCTTACCAACTAACATTTTGGAACCAGGAAACATTAATGAAGCCCACAGATAGTATCAGTATGTCTGTAAACACAAGTCAAGATCAAATCTGGGGATATAAGACCTTCATAAACGAGGTTGAATATCATGGAATCTACAAGTATTTCTCTTTTCTCTCTCTTTGTCTACAAAAAGTAGAGTCCATAAAATAAAATGACAGTCCTGGAGCTGGTATGGATTGGGTGATTGAGCCATCCAGTTGAAAGTGAGGAGAATCTTCTGACTGACAGGACAAATAACTTAAATAATGATTTTAAAATGCAAAAGTGGCACAACATGACTTCTAAAGCAAAATGAGATGCTTTGTCACCCAGTGGCAAAATACTGAATTCTACTGGATCAATTTAAAACAACTCAATAACCATGACTGAACTGTAGGCTTCATTTCCCATCTCTACTGTAAACTGTTTTTACTGTAAGATCTTAAAATCAAGTGATCATGGAAAACAAATGTAATCAGAGAAAATGCTTAAATACATGGTAAATGCATGAATATTTCTCCAAACTAGTGTCTACCCCTGCTGTTCTGCTCTAACTGCTGCCTCTGATTTGAGTAATAATCAGAAGAGTGAAGAACATCTTGCTTCAAAATTCATAGATAAGAAGAGAGAAAGAAAAAGGTCAGCCCTGAGTTCAGTCAGTTATTTTTCTCAATAATGCATCAAGGCTCAAAATGGTGCTGTAATATGTTACAGTGGCTGATGTAACCTTGGGTCCTCAATGAGCTATATATGAGCTGACACCAGCTGAAAATATATTAAAAGGAACCTAAAGTTTCACGGCCAGTTTTTTCTAGTGGTTTGATTTGATCATCTCTAACAGAGGTCGATATCTTGATAATGTCATCCAGGGACGAGTTTTGTTTTCTAAGATGACAATGAGCTGAATGACGAACTGTTGAAAGCAACCGAGAGGATTTATGGGGACATAGGAGGATACGTTCTGTTTCATTTATGGCAGAATCTGTCCAGTAATCTGGATTTAAAAACTTGACCTCCTGGTCAGACGCTAATGACTTCAAAATGATGCAATCCAGAGCAGTCATAAGAAGTTTTGCTGTTTCACTCAAAATATGGAGAATGTCCAGTCAAGGTTTTTCCTTTCAGTTTCACTTATGTATCCTGTGATCAAGTTGAAACCAAGCTCCAACTTTTGACCAGATAGTACATCTAAGGACTGAGGGCTTTCTCTGAAGTCCAGATTCAAGACCATCAAGTCCTGTGTCAGTGTCCAAAGTTAAGATCAATAAGTCTCCAATCAAGGGCTGAGTCAAGTCCCGCATCAAGACCAACAAGTCCTAAGTCAAGTCCCCTGTCAAGGCCAACAAGTTTTGTGTCAGTGCCACAAATAAAGACCAACCAGTCCCCAATAAAAAATCAAGTCAAGACCAGCAAGTCCTGTGTCAAGTCCAATGCCAATGCCAAGGCCAGCAAATCTCAATCCAAGAATAACAAGTCCTGAGTCAAGTCCAAAGTCAAGCTGAAACCAAGCACCAACTTTTGACCGGATAGTTCATCTAGGACTGAGTGCTTTCTCTGAAGTCCAGATTCAAGACCACCAAGTCCTGTGTCAGTGTCCAAAGTAAAGATCAACGAGTCCCCAATCAAGTGCCGAGTCAAGACCATCAAGTTCTGAGTCAAGTCTCACATCAAGACCAACAAGTCCTGAGTCAAGTCCCATGTCAAAACCAGCAAATCCTGATTCAAAGCCCTAAATGTGGCAGCAGTAGCTCAGTCCATAGGGACTTCAGTTCCTTCAATTTGTGCATTTAAAACAGTGTAATAATGATAAATATATGTCCATGGGATGCAGGGAGTTGAGGGGGTCTTAGGCAGGGTCTTCATTTAGGAGCTTAGTGGCCTGAGCCTCTCAGTGCTGGGTTGGTGTATCAGTTACCTTCTCCCTGGCCTCACCCGGGAGAAAAGTTAGTTATCAGGATCTTCACAATTCTCCTGGCCTTATTTTGCAGCGACTGGTGTAAACATCCTTAAGGCAGGGTAGAGCACCGCTTACTGTATGTTCAGCTCAACAAACCACTCTTTGGGGCCTTGTAAACATTGTATTTGTGAGAGTACAATAACAGTATAGCATTTACTGACACAATTATAAAATGTAAGAATATGTAACTTTGAAATGATCAAGTGTGCCTTGGTATATTTTTCCACTGACTATAGGGTTGGGGGTTAAGAGCATGCCATTAAATCTGAATACAGATTTGAAACCATTATTTGGGTGCAAGTTTCAACATTTGTCACAAAATCCGTATTTTTTGCTGAGAAGCAGAAATACCTTTTTATGGCCACCTCAAAATAACACCTGTTGCTGGCTTGCTTTTGAAGGTCCTGATTCTCATCTACAGAGATGATTAGCTTACAATATTGATATGATGGGAATGAAAGTTAAGTGGGAGTTTCTGCCAACTGACCATCAATTCACCAGAGATGACAAACCGATCTGTTGGTTGTTGACCTACCTGCGAAAACACACAGTACATCTGCTGTTGATCTTGAGCACTTTAATAAAAACTTTTCTGTTGTATCCCCTGATTTGTAAATGCAGGCATCTATGTGTTTCAACCAGTTCTCATTCCCAGGTTGTCAAATACCTACACTGATTTTCGCACCTTGGCTTCCCATTGCAACCACAGGTTACCCTTAATCATATCTATTGGTTTGTCATTGTAGCTCATTCCATAGGGAGGGTCACCTGTTCAAGTCCCCGTCCGGACCAAATATGGAGCGTGGACTGGTGGCTGGAGAGGTGCCAGTTCACCTCCTGGGCACTGCCGAGGTGCCCTTGAGGAAGGCACCAAACCCCCCAACAGCTCGGGGTGCCTGACCAAGGCGCAAGTATATAAATTAATTAAATTAATTAGTGCTCCAGTTTGGCATTTTGGTCATCGCCATCTTGTTTTTTTGGAGTCAGAAGTAACCATATTTGAACAGGAGGGTGGTGCTGTGTGACTAATAGACTGTAGTGAGGCCTTGCAGACAACCTGTCTCTCAAGCAAGCCCACGCTTAAATATGCATAACTTTGGGCCTGGATAAAATGTTAATCGGTGAGTTATAAAAAATATTGACCCCCTATAGAGGTCTCATGAATGTTGAAATTAGCTATAGGGACCAAATGTGTTTTTTGTACCAGGCTGTAAATATGTTTATTTCTGCTGTAAATTTAGGCATTCAACATGGGGGTCTATGGGGTTTGATTAATCTGGGATTGACCGATCGCTCTTGGTCCCAGCCTCAAGTGGCCATTCAAGGAACTGCAGTTTGGCATTTCTGAATTGGCTTTATTTCTCAGCCTCAGAGGTGGCTGCTTGATTGTAACACACCATTTTGTGATTGTTGTGAAATGGTCGCCATAAGGTTTAGGCAACAAAATGTGCTCCCCCCTCCACACACGCACACGCACACACACACACACACACACACACTTTGTTTTCTACCCTATTGCTGATGTTTGACTTTGCTGTGATGTTGAGAGCTACAGGTGGAGGCTGCTGTAAAGTGGCCTGATGGATGTTTTCCTGTGCTTGTCACTGATGTGTATGGAGGATTTCCTCCTAGAGAAGTTAGTGGGCCCTCTTTTATTCAGCAGCTTTTATTCAGGGACTTTAATTAAGCTATAATTTTATTGCTATTATACTCTCTTCAGGCAAATCGGTGCCATTTTATAAGTGTTAGATCCTAATGGAAACTGTTGGAACAACAATATTGAGTTAATGCTACAATAAATAAAATCTAATGATTCAATTGCAATAGGTTTTTTTCCTCACTGTTTTCTGCCAAACTTTCACCACTGAGCACATGCAAATGTATTTTTTTAATATGACAATTAAAACTTAAATCATCATTAGTGTCTGCAAATATTAAGTTGTGTCTGAGGTAGCCTGTTTGCCTTCCCTGCAGCTAAAGTGGTGTGTGTGTGGTGATAAACAAACAGACACACACACACACGCACAGATGGTGGGATGCCACCAGGAGAAATTTAATGGGCTGTATATTTACACTCACATTTGATTTTCTTCCTTTTTAATCTCTCTTTGTCTTCACATCTCGTGCTCTATCTATCTCTCTTTGTGATGTGCAGAAAGAAGGTGTGAAGCAGTTCTCTATTAATCTTTGCTGAAATGTCAGGAAGCATCTCACTCACTCACACTGGCAACCACATGCAGACTCATTTACGCACACAAACACACACTCACAAACAAAATGAAGTGGATGTGCACACCGGCCAACCTTGTTGTGTCATTAAATCATCATCGTGTCCCAACTCGCTCGTACAAACTCGCACACAAAACTAACGGCGCCCAAGGAGGGGCGAGTGCACAGTGACAGCGTAGATTGGTTAAAGAGCAGGGAAGCTGTTTGTTTGAGTCTGCTGGAGACTAACTGGAGGGAGGGAAGAAACAAGAAGGAGAAAGAGAGCAGATAATGTTGAAAATGAGGAATGAGAGGTACTGGAGCTACAGGAAAACTGCTCTGACAACCTTATATCTGTGATTCTCTTAGCCTTTAGTCCAAAGAATGTGTGATCCCTCACCTCAGGCACAATTTCTCTCTGGACGGTATGTGCCAAAATGTTTTAACATGTCATTTTGAATGGTGTCGGACATCCAGTTGTCTCTTTTAGGAGACCTAAAAACAAAAGGTAAAAAGAGGAAGAAGGAAAAGAAAAGAGAAGCCAATATGACAGAGAAAGACAAACACAAAACTACAATAATAAAAAAAACCCATCAGATGTAGGACTGCAGTGAGAAGGGAGAGGAGGAAGTGAGAAACTAGAAGGAAGTAAACAGGTAGAAGGAAGAGACGGTAAGGGAATAACAAGAAAAGCAAAGAACGGGGGTGCAGAGGAGTATAAACAGGGTGGAGAGACGACTGAAATCGGGGAGAACATTGAGGCCAGTTTCGTCACAGGACCTCAGAGAGTCGAGATAAAAGCCAGTTGGCAGCTGGCTGCAGATTAAATCTGTCACTGTCACCTTGGTTTTGACTGTCTCCAGTCTGACTGTGACAGGGAAGGGACTGCATCCTGCTTACGTGAGGGTTTCATCATCTCCAACACAGTTTGGTTATGATCATCAAACATGTTTTTTATTTTTTCTAATTTCTCTTCACAGCCACAGTGACACCAAATAGCCTCTTCTCCTGGGCTTGGAGCCCATCCCTCCTACCTCTGTCCAGTATCTAATCTGTATGTTCTAGTTCCAGGTCTTGGTCTTCATCAGTAATTGTTTGAAGGTTGCGTATGAGCAGGCCTTAGAAGCCTCTTGTCTCAGCTCATATGCTGACTCTACTCCCTCCTGTTCATCTAAATTAATAATGTTTGCTAAATTTCTTTTGTTTCTGTCTGAAGATTTCTATAAGTAGGACTTGAGTTACTTGACTTAAGTAGCTTGCAGTGTGACATTTTTGTGAATGAAACATGCCCCCAAATGGTGCAGAACAGGTAGCCTCACACGACAATTTGAAAGACATTAATTATGATACTGATCAAATCTCACAAACAGGCACCTCCTGATGAGCAACTGGTATTCACCAGGCTGAAACAAAACATGTAAGACAAGTCTGTGAAATTAAGACAGTTGGTGAATCCAACTTTGAACACTCCAGGTGGCACCCTGCAGGGATGAAAAAGGAAGCCAATGTGCAAGTGCCAAAAACTCCTCATGCTTTGTTGCCTAAACCTAATGGCAAACACAACAATCACAACATTAACCAAGTGGCTATCATCTGTTAAAAAGTTGATCAAAGCCATGACATAGCCCCAGATTTACAGAGTATAGGCACAGCCGTAGCTGTCGCTATGTCAGTGTGTTTCCATTTCAGGAAAGTTAATTGTAACATTTTAGCCTAAAAAAGCCTCATACAGCATTTAAAGCAACACTTACCTTTCTGGAAATTTCACGCTTTTCTTTGTTTAGGTTAAAATGCTATTAATAAGCTGATGGCACACTAAAATGTAAGTGAATTCCACCTGAAATAAAAACTCATAATTGTACCATTCTCATATGGTTCGAAGAAAACTCCGACTAATCATTGCATTCGGACCGAATAGTAACAGGGACGCTTGTGGATATAAACTTTTCTCCGTAACAATGGCAAACAAATGCGGACCATGGCTTCCACCTCCAGCCGCTCCAACAGGGAAATCAGCTGACAAAAGATAGAATATAGCAGAAAAAGCTAACACTAAGAGAGAACTCGATGCTGCAAGAGCCAAAACTCGGGTCAACATCGGCTCTGCTTTCGAGCGATGGCGAAGACTGATGCAGCTTCATCTTGAGCTAAAAAGGGATGAGATGGTCGCAGAGTTTCTGCTGGACAGGTATTTTTAGTTTGCCTCTAAAGTAACATAGGCTATAACGTTATATATGACAACACAACATCCAGTTGCTAATGGCTAACGTTAGCCAACTGTAGCGTAGCCTCTGAAATATTAATGTTATCTTCCTTGTGTGTTTCCACTTACTAGTAACGTTAAAGCTACTATCTAACGTTAGCACTGTAACCTTATTCTAAAACTCATCAGTCATCACCGACTCTGGTTGAGTTTTAAAACTCTGTTTTTTTTTTTTACTGTCTTGGTTGTAACGTTACACTCGCTCTCCTCTTCTGTGTACGTTACCTTGCCAACACCTACGTCTATCATAGACGTAATGAGGAGGTAATGGAGGAGGGGGGAGTAGGCCTTTGGAGGGAGGTGGAGTTGCAGGAGGAGAGGGATGGAACTTTGGAGGGAGGCGGGAGTTGTGGATGTTCAATTTTTTTGTGCTGTGTGAAATGCAAGAAAGGTAGGAGTAGCTTTAATTGTACTAAAAGACCCTCTAAAGAGTTGGATGTTCAGTTTTTCCTGTCAGTATGTTCTGTTTTAGTAGTGTAGTTTGTTTTTTCGCTAGCAAAATTAAGTGTTACTGTAATATTAGTAATATCACAATTAACCGTAGCTGTAAATGCATAATGCTGACCAAGCTAGCAGCTGGCATTGGTGTTATTCCACCCTCTCGTCTCAGTACAGGCACCCATGGTTCCAAAAATCTAAGGTGGCAACAGCCAAATGCCAAACTCAAGGTTAAAAGCAGGAGTCTGTGGACTCCTGAACAGCATCCGTCATTTCAGGAAGCGCTCCAAAATAACATCTGTTTACATTAAAGTGACAGCACCCTCTAGTGGCAGTTGTGATTATGACGGGAGAAAAAGGAGGAAGTCAGATACATAGGGGGAGGTCACAGTAGATGGACAGGACTACAAATCACTGAACATTAACACCGGATACTGCAATTTATGTCCTCATTCCAAACAACAGTCAGCGTTGTTTCTCTTTAAAACCATAAGCATGATCATTCACTAACCTTAACCATGTGTTTAATATTGTAATCATAACGACGAACGTCCCCTAACCTTAACAAAGTAGTCATTTTAACCCAAACCCTAATCTTTCCCTAAACCTGACCAACTAATTTTATGCCTAGATGTAATTAAACCTTAACCATGACATGGATACTTAAAAACTGATTTCTTTTTCAACAGCTATTTGTCAATGGTTTTGAAAGGCAGAGAGAAATTATATTGTCAGCTCAGACAGTGCTCCTATGTGTTGATATAGGGGCCATGGACTAAAATGTACATTGGTGTTTAATTTGGAGGACTTGTGGGTTCTATCCCGAAACCCACCCCTATTGTCTTTAGCAAATGAGAGTGTTCAGTATTTGTCTGTTTATTTGCAGTTATAGCGGCTGCCAGTGGCTTTTCTGGGAAATATATCAGTCAGTCATTCAGTTATAGCAGTATGACTACCACAAATGCCCCAGACATTCCCTGATGTCAAAACATACTCAATGAATGGGTGTTGTATGCAGAATTTAACTTGAAAGTAATGTTGTTTGTTTGTGTGTGTGTGTGTGTGTGTGTGTGTGTGTGTCCTTTATAAGGTCTGTTTAATTCCTAGGCTGTAACATCCTGATGAGGCCACATTGGTTTTACAGTCTCATTGGCCCTCTTCAGTAATGGCTTCCTATACAGTAAAAACAAGATGCAAATGTGCCTGGAATTGGCTCTCTATGCTCTTAGTAACTCAGAGTAAAGTGTTACTGCTTTTACTTTTGCCAATATCCTTTTTTCCCCTCTGATGCTGCAGAAGTTAAATATGCCCGCAGGAATCATTAGTTTCATCTCAAGCTGGTGACATAGCCCACAATTTTTGAGTCCACTGCTGCAACAATTTGGCTTGCTGAGTGTGTGATGTATAATATTTTCAAAGACTGGTTGGTCTAATTATCGGTTCCCAGCCTAATCCAATCAAACAATGTTTGCACCTCATCCAACTGACACACTCAGATGGGCACCACATTGCCACAGAAACTAGTTTGGCAACTTTTTATGGAGAGAAAAAATGCTGCTAGTTTCTGACACCATAATCGTCTGTTGTGCAGTTGCAGTTGGTGAAAAACATCACGACACAAGCCTGACAGTGCACTGCACAGTAAAATGTTAAAGTTTTTTCACCACTGATTGTGGAGAAAGTAGCAAACATATATACTTACCTTATATATGTGAAATGACAAAGGAGCAAATATGATATGTAAAAAAGCTGAATGATAGACAGATCCAAAACAGTGTGACAAAATGTGTATTCAAATATTTATGGCCAATTTCAGTATATACAGATACACAGTGCTTGTGACATTAGGTCAGCACTAATGGTCAATTCATTATTCAAGAAATGCTATGAGTACACCAGGTGTACAGTATTTCCCCTGCTCTGACCTAAAGGGCCACCATGTAGGAGACAGACATTATCCTCATTAAGAATTCTGAAGGCCTGAGGGAAGAAGCTCCTGCTGGGACTCTGTCTGGTCGTCAGGCTGCATTTCCAAATGTTGATGCTCCCTGTTGGGATACTTTGCATGGTGCAAAAAAGTTCTTTGGAATTTGTGAGTGCAGCTCAAAGTTCCTCAGCCATCTAAAAGTGAGATAAAAGCATTGATTTCCCTTCTTTACCAAGGGGTCAGTGACAGGGGCCAAAGTCAGGATACAGAGTAGTGGTTCACCTTCTCTACCGGGGCCTTGTTGATCCTGAAATGAAGGTAACCTATCCTGCTTCCTCACAAAGTCCACAATCAACTTTTTTGCCTTGCTGATGTCCAGACGAAGGTTACCGTCCTGACCCCTGTATCAGAAACTCCCATTGTTGGAGACCAGGAACTGAGTTTTGGTTAGGTGTGACTGCAGCATCTGGGATCTACCTATCAGAAAGTCCTGACTAACTTACCTTGATTAGTGATAATTAGAGTGAAGGATATTATGGTGTTGAACTATAATCTCCCTTCGTATTATCCAGGTGTGAGGAATGTAGTTGATAGTGACATCAGTGAATCCGCAGGGGCACTAAGTAAACTGTAATGGGTCTAAGGTGTCTCTTAAAGGGAAACTCGTTGTAAATCAATTTTACATGCAAAGGTGTGTTTGCAGGTCTTGGGATGTACTACTTCATACTCTAAAAAAAAGAGGAAGCTGCATGACATCTATTAAAGTGATGTCACTTGAGTCAGCATTAGTGTTGTTATGAAAGTGGAATTTCTAACTTCGATGAAGTACCTTGAAAAGTATAGATATTTAATACAACTTTTGATACAAGGGGGAAATATTCCACCCATCCATTTTCATCCGCTTATCCGGGGCCGGGTCGCGGGGACAGCAGACGAAGCAAAGCACCCCAGATGTCCCTCTCCCCAGCAATGCTTTCCAGCTCCTCTTAGGGGACCCCAAGGCGTTTTCAGGCCAGACGAGATATGTAATCCCTTCAGCGTGTTTTCCACCTCAACCGACCCTTTTCCACGCAAAGAAGCAGCAGCTCTACTCTGAGCTCCCTCCGGATGTCCCAGTCTAGCCACCCTTCTAAGGGCAACTCATTTTGGTTGCTTATATCCATGATCTGATTCTATCACAGCCTAGAGCTCATGACCATAAGTGAGGGTTGGGACATAGATAGACCAGTAAATCGAAAGCTAACTAATAATACCCCCATTCTATCCTTCTCGAGTGAGGGTAGAATGGAGGAAATATTATTTTTTTTAAAGACATATACCTTGAAACTAAAATTATATATTTGGGATGGTGTTTAGTTCCCTTTGCACAGAACTCTTGCTCAGCACAGATGGGAAATACTACTACATTTGGCTATTAAATAACATATCAGTTACAAATCATTCATGTGATCCAGCTCTGAGAGACAGCACATCTAGGCCAACCTCATGCACAGAGAGAAATGTTTTTTTTGGGGGGGGTTTTTGGCACCCAAGGATTATGGCACCCGGCATACTTATACAACACCACTTTAACCTCTTAAAACAATATTCACAACTTAGATTAATTTTTAATGAAAACTGGTTCTTTTGATTGTTGAACCCTTAAGGACTAAATGAATAAATAATTGAGGAATGGACTCATATTTAGACTTCATGACTGCTTCAGAGGTAGGGAATCATAATCTTTTTTTTGTCTCTCTTGTTCACCATGCGGGTATATCTCAATGTACTGTATGCTGTTGCTCATGGTTTCAGTAAAATGAACTGAGCAATTGATTTGAATTGAATAAAAGTGACATAATAATGTTCACTATTTCCATATTGACAAAAGTTTAAACATTTGTATTTGAATGTGTGAGCTAAAGCCCCGTTTCCACCAAACACTTTAGTTATGTTACCTCTGCAACCAAAAGTAACCATCCGACATGGCACTTAGACCCGAGTGTTTCCACTGCAAACAGAACCCTTAAATGTGGGCTGGGTTGTCGGCCACTGCTCCGGCCAGCACTCAGTATCTTCTCATCGCAGGTGACACAGATTGAAGTCTCAACCTTGTTTATCGTCCACAGAACGAAGTTGCATGCTGACATTTTCAGAACAAAATAAAACAGTCTGCAGTGAGAGTCTCTCTCCATGGGAAATATGAAAATAGTGGATTTGTGCATTTAGTCCTTCTCAGGCAAGCTCGGGATTTAGCATTCCATAGCCAGACACGCATAGCTGAGGTTTAGAATATATGCAGCTCACATAATCCAGCTGAAATGAATATATGTATAAATGCTTAAAGATCCACTCATTACCAAAAGTGTATATCATATAAAAAGTAAAGTGATGGTCAAAGTTGTCACATGGAATATTTAAGGTGTATTGATTGATTCACGTGTTCACCTCATGCATTGAGTAACATTACAAGTTAACGTTCCA
Source organism: Epinephelus lanceolatus (assembly GCF_041903045.1). Taxonomy (NCBI): domain Eukaryota; kingdom Metazoa; phylum Chordata; class Actinopteri; order Perciformes; family Serranidae; genus Epinephelus; species Epinephelus lanceolatus. The sequence goes on from NC_135740.1 coordinate 11,446,230, forward strand.
CCTTAAAAGCTGCTGGCAGTCGACCCGGTGAATTAAGTTATTTTTTTGTCCGACTCCAGCTGCTGCAAGAGGCAGCAGAACATCCTTTCGTTTGATAGTTATAGTCTACTAATAAACTCTTCACTGTATGGACAGTAGCTACATGAGCTTCAAAACCAGCCACAACTCAGCCCTGAGCAGAGTGACCGTCCTCTATTGACCAATCAACAGTGTTCAGAGCTCCACTTTCTAGTACCAGATCAGTATGCTAGGTACCCCAACAGAGAGGGTACCAAAAATGGGGACGGGACAAAACAGTTCCATTGGTACCATCCACCAACTTTTCACAATGGAAACGGGAAAAAAAGCATAGCGAACTGAACTGTACCGTACCGTACTGCTAGGTGGAAACGGGGCTGAAGCAGCTTAGTAGTTTAACTAACTCAAGCAGGTAGCAGAGGACCCCATGTGCTTGAAGAGGTGGTATACATTAAAAGAATTAAACAAAACCAGACCGCACTACTCTTGCACCAATTTTGATCCCTTTTTAAAGACTGGCCATCGTGGGTCTGACAATAGGAGCACACGTTTACAGCAATTAAATGCTTAAGTACTCCAATTTAGTTCTATTTAAATGCTTAATTGCCCTAAACATGTGGGAATGGTGAACTGGGTCAGAGATTGCTGGTCAGCACAGCCACAAAAGCTGCAACTGGAGATACCCGCCATACCTTCTATCTCTCCTGCCTCCTGTTTGATTTAGCAAGTAAACATGAAGTCATTGCAGTGCTTACAGTACAATGGTTTCCAATTTTTCGTCTTATCTCTGGCATCTTTGATGCACTTTTCCCTTCAGTCATTATTATTCTGAATGATGTACATCACCGCTGTATCCACTGCATTAGTTTCTCCTTTGATCTTAATTTCATCATTAATTTCACTTGGCATATACATAGCTGCCGCATCTATACATTTATATGCAGCTCTGTATGAAGCAACACTCAGCTGTTTTTATGTTAAGGCCACGTTGGACTTTGTTGTTATGCTTCTATCAGTTCCCGACCCTCCTACCTCTTGAGGACCTAATAAGTTATTGAAAGGCTGCTGGCAGCTGATTGAAGATGAAGGATTTCATGTCATCTCTGTTTGAGTCTTTCTGTGGCAGAGAAGGTACCGTTTCCTACTTACATTAGAGTTTCATCAGCTGCAACATAGAACATCATGTTTCTCCAGTCTGCCTCCTTAGATTTAGTTTATGAGGGATAACAAAGACACAGAGAATAAGAGGGAAGAAAGACAGAGTACTTCTGTATCTGCAGCATGTTTTGTAGTAGCAAATGTACAGCTAGATTATTGTAGTTGTCAGTTTTACTGTTGGTAGGTGCATCTGCATATGCTACCAAGTATGTAGCCATGCATCACTGAAAGCCATTGTCACTGTTGCTTTGTCCCTGTCAACTCTTATACACTGGTTGTGTGATGCTTGCAGATTTTTCAGTTGACTAATATACAGGGTGATGACTACAGAAACAACAACATAAACCTTTCCATGTTTATGACATACTAGATAAAACCAACATACTTTGCAACTGCAATCATGGATCCCAGCATGTGGCAATTTGGAATTGTGGTCACCAAAGAGAAATATTTAATTGTTCATGATTTAGACACACTGTAAATCAAAGCAGAGATGTATTCTTTCTCTGATGTTTTCAGGGTAAGTGAACCCCTCGAATACTTCATGGTACCTGCCTGGTGGCAGGGTGAAAATCCATCAATTCAAAGTTTCCTGCAAGTTTCTCCTGCTGGTTTTCTGTTAATTCTTCCACACATTGTTACCTTATGTCCTCTGATACCCTCTATTCCTAAACTGGATGGTACCTTATTTTGGTGTCGCCAATCGGCAACCCAACTGCCAGAGTAAATGTACATTTCTGCAAACCACGGATATGTAACATTTGTATGTTATTATGTATAAGATATGCTAAAACTTTGTTTCTTTATGTTTCCACAACACCATTGTTAATATGGTTATGTTTTGGCACAAAAACCACTTGGTTATGGTTAGGAAAAGATCATGTTGTGGCTTAAAAAAATGCCCATTTTTGTGCCACAATCATGATTGAAAATGCTGAGATGTCTCCCTATCAGTTTTAGTGGCACACTTGCCGCTGGAAATGCCACAATATGTTCTTACAAACATTTACTTTTGGTGCCATAATCAGAGCTGAAATGCCACAATATATATATCGCTAAAAAAACACACAGTTTTGTCGTTGATCTTGAACTGTGATCTGCAGTGGTCTGCTGCTTGGTAGAGGTCTTGCCTGAATGTCACACCATCCACCATCCATGACATAGTCACCTCAGAGCTATGTCATTTTAGAAAAGTTAATATGATTAGGGCTGTATTCTCCTGGTCGACTAGTCAATTATTTGGTAGCTATGCTCTCGTCCGACCAAATTCTCATTGTCGAATAATCGCCGTGTTACTTTCATAAGGAGAAAAGTGCTACATAATAGCTTTCCAGGATTAATCCAGTATTTCCTGCGGTGGGGGGACAGGCTAAGTTACCTGTGAAAATGGGGGTGTTTTCAAAACACCCCCGTTGGTGGCAGAAAGTTGAACTCGCCCACCCTCACGCTCAGCGTCGCGGTGACGCAGACCTCTTTACTTGTATTTCACAGATAAGAAACAATAAATGGTGAAGACAGTAAAGCCTCTACTAAAATAACATTTTAAGTCTTGTGTGTGTGATTTATCCTTCAGGGATTTATACTTCGGGATTTATCCTGGCTTCATATGAGCAGAGGAAATCTCCGCTCGTCGCTAGGCTAATGTATACAATGTAAAATGCCATAGGCTGGCGCTAATAACGTTAGCATGTTGTATTTGCTTGGAAAACGTGTTTAGTATAAGACACATGTTTTGTCGGTGAATGTTGTGAGTTGTAATGGAGCCAAACTGTGTGCCATTGCCTTTGTTAAATGTTGCTGTTGTCCCTGGGTTTATTTGAGAAGAGGGAAAGATTGCTAGACACTAGGCTAATTTGTACAATGTAAAATACCATAGACTTGTGCTAATAACGTTAGCATGTTGTATTGGTGGGGAAATGTGTCCAGATAAAGACAATGTTCGTCTGTCAGTTCTGCGATTTATAGTGAAGCCAATTTGCGTACTTTGTGTACTGTTTGAAACTGTCTCTATTAAGCCATGTTTAATGTGTGTTTTGACTCAACTATATAAATAAAGTTAGATTTGAACTAAACGTTACAGCACTTAACACAGTCCTCCACTGCTGACTAGCGTTTTGGAGGTGTAACTGCAGAGTGACACAGACACACTACCACAGAAGTCAAAATAACGCACAGATTTTTTTTTCCCACGACTGATCGATTAGTTGAAGATGTACGACTTTAGTCGACCAAGATTTTCTTTGGCTGACTACAGCCCTAAATATGATACATATATGAAACACACAAATGTAACATATTCATGGTTTGCAGAAACTTACAATGCCAACACTTTCTTTTGGTGACTAGGCTTTGGTGTTGGCAACACAAGCATGTGCTCAGCTTTTGAGTTAGATAAGAATGTGTAAAATGTCACTTAATTCCAGGAAGCATTCGATGGCCAATTGTGTAGTTTTTTCTAATATCTTCTTCTTTTGTCCCAGCATTGCACAAAAACATTTTCCAAATATCAGTCATCATGTCGTGATGACCCTCCTGTCACGCATCTCCTCTGGTGAGGTGGCAAGTATTCCATAATACAGTAAAAAGCTCTTGAGTAGTCTTGGACCTTTTCTGCATTGATCAAACTAATTTAATCTAGGAACAGCACCACTAAGCAGTGATTAAATTATATTTGTGGTAGTAATAATGGATGTTGGAACCAACACAGCATCTGAGGACTTTAGTCACCAGCAGCACAAAAACAACATAGCTGTAAAATCTAAAGACCTCCACCACCTGACAGATTAGAAGACTCCTGGCGTCCTGAGACCTTGACCTCGGCTTTCCATTTCTTCACCTGATGGTCAAGGTCTTGACATAAACATTTACAAGCTCTCTAGTCAACTAACAGACTGGCTGATCCCAAAGCTGTAGAGTTTAACAGCTTTCCACACTAAAAAATGCTCATACACAAACAAGCTTTCCTGTTGCTGCAAGTAAATGTAACTCTGATGAGGTCCATTGCAATCCTTGCTGTTCACGCATGCCTGTGCTTCCACTGTCATACTTTTATGTCTTGTGTTTTTTAACAAGAAGATATTAGGCTTGTCCCCTGCTCTCTCTGGACAGTATTAGCCCATCACTGAGAGTCCAACATCTCCCTTTTCTTTCAAATGAGATACACATTAAGTTGGAGTCTTTAAGTGTGCTGTATTTAACTGAATTATTTTTCAAATTGGCAAGCAGTAAATATTATATATTACAACCCAAGCTTCTGGGGACAGATGCAATAATATCTCTAGTATTACAGAATTCCAAAATTATGATAAATGAGAAAACCATAACCAGCCTCCTCAATGATACACTCTACTGATACTTTCATAATGACAACTCTCACACTAAGACTTTAAAGACCTCTCACAAGATGGATGTGTAATTACATTTGGCCAAGTGACTGTGCACTTTTGCCAGTGGTCGAGGTCCGAGTGGTCTCCCTCTGTGTCATGGTTCCAATATTACTCCATTAATTTTTATTTCTCTCAACTGAAGTTGTACTGCTGGACAGTAAGGAGACTTGGTGAATGGAGACTTCTTACACTATACTTGGCAGCAGGGAAACAGGGTTTCTTTGAAAGTTTTTTTGGAGGGGGGCAAGATGATGGTTAGTTAGTGTGTTTTTCACAAGTTATATCCAACAATTATAGCATGTCAAACTATTCTGCATGGAGAATACCAATGACAGATCTCAGAAGAAGACTAGAGTATGCCTTTGTCCCATAGACGCAAGTAAAAAATTTAACCTGAAGGAGGAGCGACACAAATCATGCTGATCAATCAGAAGTGTAAAACCCAACTTACATAATGAGCTGCATCTGGTCTACGAAGTGGACTGTAGAATTAATCACATTGTGGCTAAGAGGAGAGACAAAGCAGATAAAACAATGACCCCTGACGAAAGTAAAACCAAATGACACCCCATTCCCCCAAAGAAGAACACTGTGAGGTCACACACTCACATGTACGGGTACAGAGGGAAGGCAGTTGGCTTAACGTTGTACAATATTTATTGTTGCTTGTAGACGACGCAGACATATACGCACACGAGCCGGTTCCAGCTCCAGCTCCAGCTCTCTCTCTCTCTCTCTCTCTCTCTCTCTCTCTCTCTCTCTCTCTCTCTCTCTCTCATGCGGCCCTACCGTCCACTCTCTTCCGGACCCAGCCTACTGCAAGAGAGAACCAGAACCAGGTTACCAGCATGTTTTTATAGTTTGACTGTGATTACCTGATTCTGTCCAGCTGTCTGATCGCCGGCTGAGACACTCCCCCTCCCTCCTCCAGCAGCCGGCAACTCAACCACATCCCGCTGCCACAAACATGGCCCAGTAAAGAGGAATGTTCTCAAGGAATAGATAATGACAGAGGCTCTATAACTTTTTTTTTTCTTTTGTAAATAATGACACCAGAAAATCACCGTTCAAACCGTCAAAATTTGTTTACACCTGAAGCAATTTCTTTTTTTACGTCTGTCCTCTGGACATAAGGGTATATTTATGTTCAGTAAGTCTGTACTTAAGTTTCCATTCTGTCTTGTCAGAAAAAAAAAAAATATATATCCACAGCGGCACACGTAAGCAATAAACAACAAAACAGGTGTTTCAGTTAACGATTCAGTTAATTTAATAGTACAAACATACGTGATGATTACTTGGTATGCGTAACTTCATCTCCAATGGTTCTAAACCAGGACAGAACTCTCCTTAGATAATACACCCTGTTTGAATGTGATGACTTGATTAAGTGGCTGGTATAAGTGGTTATATCACCATCATAGATATGGGTTAGAAGAGTCTCGCTACACCAACTAGTATGTTCTAAATGCTGTTAGCGGTGTATGAAACAGCTGTATTTATTGTAATGCGGGGATAGAGGAAGTTAACTGGTGGAGCGTTCCGATAAAGATGGAGAAAGTCCACGTATGGAGGGTGGGTGAAGTGAAAGTGAAACCTGACAACTCTGCTACCAATGCCAGCGGGCATTTATAGTGTTGATGATGACATTCTGAAAATATTAGTCTGTGTAGCAGGACCCTTCTAACCCATATCCATTACACTGATAACCACTAATAACGCCCACTTAATTGAGTAATAACACTGAAAATATTGACACTTATCTCTAAAAACAGGGTCCGTTTGTTGAATTTGCCAGTTGGTCTTTAATTGCATGCTGCGTCAGTACTAAAATAAGCGGCACAAATGTTTTATCAAGATCACCATCATTCATTGTCTTTGTTTTTTTTGAAAGTTAGATCTACCTAATTAGTGTGATTGTACTTTATTTCTAAGCTTTATCCAGCCTTTTGGCACTTCATCTGTATTCACGTATTCTTCTCAAAAGACAAATTGGAGTCATGTTGTTCTTGAGTATCTGTTCTTAGTGTTAAACTAAGTCTCTTCGAAGAACAAAGAAGTTTATAAGGTCATTTAAGAGTCAACAGGGCCTCTCTGTTGTTGCAGTAACCCTTTATCTTGACCATTAATCTTGATGATCACTGTTGTTTGACACTGCAAGCTATAGAAGTGTTACAATTTTAATAGTCATTGTCTATAAATATCACTTGGTGAAGGCTAATCACTGAAGGGCTCTGTGCAGTATTTACGCCTGCAGCAATTGTCTTTGACTTTGATAATGTGTGAGATACCAAATGAAGGCAAACTCCATAAATCACTCATTAATTCCACATCCTTATGACCTTAAAACAGATTTAAACATCAAACAAGCTTACAATAACTAATCCTTCCATCTGCAGAAACTGAATATATTTACTACGATATTTAATGTGATTGATGAGGGGGAAGGCCAGACATTAAAAGAGATTTATAAGATTTATTATTGAAAATGGTTTGGGTTATAGATATTGGAGTTGTGTCGCAACCAAACCCAAGTGAGTCACACATATTGTCCCATCAGGTCCATTTACTGTACTATTATTTTCTGTCATTTGATACATTCATTGAAAAATCTTGAATTGAGTTCTTTGCAAAAAACAAACTCTTCTTCTCACCACTGGCGGGGCTGCTCTTATTCTGCTACATAGTGTCGCACAAAAATGCAATTGCTGGAAGCCATCCTTGTTTAGCAGAAGGAAAAGTTATATTGTCATGCAGCCAATATGCTCATCCTAGGACTGACTGCACTACAGATTAACATGCAAAGAAATGTTCTGACCAAAGGGCCAACATCTGTTACATTTGCAGAAAAAATAAAGAGACCTTCACAAGGTTGTCATACTCCCAGGTTGCTTTTGACTGACAGTCATCTGTAATAAATAATACTTTACGTGGAGGTCACCCTTGTTTAATATCAAAAAAGCAGAGCGAGAGAGAGGCAAAAACACAGCGGTGACAGAATGAAAAAGAGAGACAGTGTTAGGCTGGTTATGCGAGGCAGTGGGGATAGGATCCAAATGTAGACTGAGGAGGTGGCAGAATTACTTTAGTGATTTATTGATGAACTATGGCTACAGGCAGGTACAGGTAGGTGGATGCAGGTAACAGATGGTTGGACACAAAAGCAAAGATAGAAACCAACAAAACAACTAGGACGAGCTGACGGGGTGAATGAAATAGTATCATATCTGGAGGAGTGATGATGAAATTGAGGACAGGTGAGCAGAGAGTAAATTTCACACATTAAAGAATCTCTGTGTTCTTTATTAGATGGCTTAAAAGCAACAGTGACAGTGTCAGTGTCAGTCATGATTTCCACATAGCCAATTCAAATTTACATAAACTGCTCTGTGATCACAAATATCCTCTATATTTAATGTTTCATAATAACACTGAGAATGACCCTGCCCAACAAAACTGGTGTCCATTTTAATAATTGTCAGTGTCAAAGAGGGAAAATGAATGTTTCCTCCAATGAGGAATATTAAATATGTAGTAGGTACCTGCAGAATGCTGACAATTTGAATTCCCATCAAACTCCACAAAGCTCAGCAAAAGATGAAAAGTTGAGAGTTGTGAAGAGAAGCTTGACTAAAAGACACAAAAGCTTTATTCCCTGTGTTATCAGCAAAAAATGCCACACAGGTCAAAAGTGTAAAACTAAAGGCTGACTGCTCTTTATGATTAAGAGATGATGAGATTCACCACAGTTAAGTGGGGTCAATCTCTTTCAACTCACATACCCCTCACTTATAGCGTGGTGTGTGCAGTTCAGATACCTTTGAGCAAATCATCTCAACTCAGGCTACTGTCGTAGACTTACAATGGTCCCAACACCCTGGAGGAACCATTGTGGGATTATACCGACATGTCAGGGTAGTCAGCTCCCTCCAACTTTGATATAATTCAACTTTTATAGGATTATAGAAAACAACAAGGATTCTTTTCACCTGCTAATGCTGTAGCTCAAATATATATTCTACTTAATCACATCTTTGTCAGATTGTGAATGTGGTTTTAATACCAATATTTTAATTCCAACGTGATTTATTCAGTTCCTCTCAGATCCTCTCATGATTCGACGTGTCTTAAAGAAAATACAAAAACCAAGAAAAAAAAGTTTTAGAATCTCATAGAAATTGTTGCATACACAGTCCACGATGATTCCAAAAAGATTTGCATTCCCCGTGTTAATGAATGAATCCACCACCCACTGCTGTGAAATAAAGTCCTTTTTACTTTTGGAAACTCCAGAGAAAACAAGTGAGTGGACCTTGAGATAAGATTCATTTTTCAAGCCACTGTTTCCAAGGTAAAAAAAAGTAACCCTTTGCACTGAAAATTATTCTTTTCAAACACCTGCAGCAAATACTTACCTTTATTATGAATGATTTTCCTGTCTATTCAAAACTATTTAAAATATGCTGACCTTAGGTGTCAGATTGTCTGGTTATAATATTTTCAAAGTGGATTTATAGTTGTGTATTGAGCACAAACAGTATAGCTACTCAGCCTATACATGTAGCCAACCAGCAGGCCCTGTAGCAAAGGCATACCTGATGAAGGCCATGTGTACATATAAATTTAGCTTTAATTCACTTTAACTCCAGAGAAATTACTCACTCAGCTTCAGTTACTGCACATGTGGTTTGAAGATGTGTTATATGTGGTACATTTTGAGGCACATGTGGCTTTCACTGTGATTCATTTGATCACGTGGTTTTCCGACATTTTAAATACATTTTCAAGATGCACACATTGGGCTCTAGTTTCGCAGACCGGGTGAGGCAGAGGTGCAGCGCACCTGCGCTTCGCCAACTGGGTGTGGCCAGGTGGATTTTGCAAGTTTGGCACACCGTGCGCGCTGGCGCAGCTACTCCTCTATCCCACCTTCGTCCCTCCTACCTGCGCAAGTTGGAAAGAGGGAGGAGAGAAGGCGTGGAGTGGGTTTTACACACATCACACCAATCAAATGAGCCCCTCTCCTCGCCCTTAAATGCGCCATGCGAAGGCGTAATGAGAGTTTACTCAATTCGCCATGGCAGAAGAGAGCAGCAGCGTCAGACGGCCAAACTTCTCCCAGGAGGAAACTGATGTTTTGGTCCAGGAGGTCCAAGCTCGCAGTGTCCGAATATACGGAACTGTGAGCAGACCTCCACGGGCTGATGATGCAAAGGTAGCCTGGGAGGAGGTCACCACAATTGTAAATCAATGTTGCGTTTCTCTCGTGTGCGCGCTCTCTCTTTCTCTCTCGCAGTCTCACTCTGTTTCTTTTCTTTTGACTTTTCTAAGATGACAGATGCTGAATATATACTCCCTATCTGATGCTGTGGCTGTTTGTGGTTGGCTGAGAGGGATGTGAACTCATTATTTTGCAGCTGTGTTAATCAAATCAGGTTGGGTTTCCATTACGCGTGCCAAACTGTGCCAAACGTGCCAAACGGTGCCAATCCCCTTTGATCTGAAATCAGATGTGACGGGACAGTCGATATAGAGATACATTTATGTGCTGATTGCAGATAGTTGCATTGAATAGTGGTTTTGTGGCTATTTATTGCATTGTTAATGTGCCTGACATTCTGGAAACCTGCCTGTGAGGTTTTGGTGACGTGTGCGCACTGTCCGCTGGTCAGCCAAACTTCGGCTTACACCGGCTGCGCTCCCCCTGCGCTGACAGTAGACCTGGTTTCAAGGTCTATGTGAATACTTTTGGTGTCATGGTAAAGGGAACACTTGTGAGATTTGTTAAGATGTGTAAATAAAGGTTGATTCTGATAAAGTGAAGCAGAACAATATTAGAGAGGTTTTAGTACAGAAAATTCAGGCGAGCTCTCCAAAATTGCACCATGTTTGCATGTGATTTTTGTCATGTACAATCCTATATCTTTCATTTTTTGTTTCTGTAAATCCCTACTGATGTTTAGGATACACACATACAACTGTCTGTTTCGTTTTTTCCCTCCATTTCCCACTCCAAACTGACCAATCTGCACCTACTACATTTGAACCTGAGTTTCTGTTCTGAGCTTTGGAGGCCCGTATCTCCGTGACGGCTTGGCCGATTTGAGTGATTGACACCTTGTTTGATTTGTTAGAGCCAATAGAATGACGCTATACCCACCAAAACCAGATTGACAGCACTGTAAGCCAATCAGAGTCAGCAGAACGCGTTGTGGGGGAGATGTCAGCTGCTGTGAGTGGTCATTGTTATGCTTATCCCCAGAAGCTGAAGGCCGTCATGTTTTTCGCCCGAATTCATTTGAATGACGGACAACAAGTTGGTCAACGGAAATGAAGCGTGATTTAACAGCAGAATGAGCTTTTCACGGCAAAAACAACAAAGGCAAGAGAGATATTACAAATATAGCTCAGCAAAATGATTTCTGTTGTTGTTGTTGTTCTTTGGCCTCTATCTCTCTGATGCTTTGGTGTAGCGTGCTTTGGCGCATGTGTGGAAACAGCGGAGTCTCAGTTGTGTGTTTTGAATAACGTGTGGTCGAGTTAGAGCCCAAAATATACAGAGTGGGTCGGGATAATGGTGCTGTATGGAGTTGGATTTCTTGTTGTTTATTTAGTTGTTGTTTGAGCTGTGTTTGGGGCATGTAAAAAGGGTTTTTACAGCCTTGTAGCCCAGGTTCTGCTGTTTAATTTGATGGGCAACATCACTATATTCTTCGTGATCAGTGCATTGTTTCACACTGTGTTTGCAAAGTTGCTCCAATTGTGGGACTTTCGGTTTTAACAGGATGTTTCACATGTGGTACACGCTAAAGTGTCACACATTTTAGTGCAATCCATCCAATAGCTGTCAAGGTATTTTTACTTAGGGTTACAAACAGAGACCGAGTCAGATTCGAGATTCTAGATCAGGGGCGTCAAACTGGAAAAAGTTACTGTGATAGGCCAGTATCATTTGATAGAAATGGCTGACCAGCATGGCTCGTTAATAACTGTCAGACTACACAAAGTCATCCAGCGGCCCAGATTGGACCCTTTGGCAGACCAGTTCCAGCCCACTGCCCATATGTCTGACACCCCTGTTCCAGATACTAAATAATTCTTGGTAGGCAATATTGGTAGCATTAAATGCAAAAATTTAAATACAGAAATTAATACCTTTTTTACTCCTGGACTTGCATTTACAAAGCATAGCGAACTAAAATCTGTTACTGCTGACACACTCCACAGTTGTCCTCTATTCATTTTCATACTTGACTCAAAAACTCATTTAGCCCCTTCATAAATTAATGTCATGAACTCGGAATCCTTCAGATCCACTCAAATACACTTGCATGGAGGTCAAATGTCTAATGGGGAATCCTATCTTAATTCCCTAAATTGTATCTTTTAATAGATATGTGACACACACTGCACTGGCCTCAGTTACTGGGAATCTAATTCCAAATTCATTAGCACCCTCTATTTATGTATGTCTGACTTCCAGCAAGTTTGCATGTGGCTGTGAGAAGAACGTCCTTCCTCAAGCACAACTACAACAACAGTAAAATATTCAAATGGAGAAAATAAGGTGTTCATTTGATTTCCTTTAGTTTCTAATAATGTGTTTCTGGTTCTGTAATGAGCATATACCCCACTGTGGTAAGACGAAGAGAAAGATGACATAAAAGTGAAAAGCAGTCAGAAATACATGATTTCCCTGCTGGTAAAATGAAATGAGGGTAGTTATGATGACCACATATTGGTGAGGGAAATAAACAGAAGGGAAATTGAACAAACTGAAATAAAATTTGTGAAAGGCAACAGGAGAGTGGTTCAAGTAAGGGGAGTCTTACAAACAAGCACATAGAACTAACTGTACTGTGTACAATACAGACAGGAAAAGAGATTGAAGAGTGCAAGGACACATTTAAAAAATAAAGACGCTGTCTCTCAGGACACTTCTACTCAAGAGAAAATGAGTAACACACTGGTGGGCAGGCAAGGGACTTTGGGGGAACCAAAGGGCATATGAAGAAACTCACCATAGCAGTGTAAAGAATACTAGACATCACCTGCAGCCCATAGCGACATGCTACACAGGGGAAAGGCATCAGCCACTGCTCCACTGTGACTGGCTGTAAGATGAGACACCAGCAGGTTTCATTTTCAACTGCTCTATCAGTGTGTTTGACTGGCAGCACTGCTGGTTAGTGATGGGCAAAAATGAATGAATAAATCTTAACTGCTTTTTTAAGTGCCTGGTATTTACCGGGTCAGCCTGACAAATGTCTGAGTGCTCATGAATCCCCACCTTTTCCCACTCACTGTTACTGTAGGGTACTGTTCAGCTTGAAAATATTTTGACATGATTAGAAAAACATCCTCAATGATGATGAATGAAGATGAATTTACAACAGATAATGTGCATTTGTGCCAAGTGCTAGTTTACGTCACTAGAATTCTCATCATCATTCAGCCATTTTGTTCGAATCAGTGTACACTTACATCACCAAAGGTTCCTCTTGTGCTAGTAGTGTACCCCCTCTCAAATAGGAGCTACAAAAGTCCATTAAATCTGCATTATAAAAACTACAATCTATCCTAGTTCCCACAGTTCAGACACATAAAAAAGGGGAATCTTAGAACTATGCTCTCAGTGCTCTGAGAAAGTTCCTCACTGCTAATGATGGCCTCCCAAATGCACTGTCCTTGTAGCTCTGTGCAGAGCTAAATTATATAATGTTGAGAAGGCACAGGTTCACCCCTTTAAACTTCTGCCTTTGTTAGGTTGCATTCATCAAAAGGGGTTTCCCATTTAATGTTTTTCAGGGTCAAAATGTTCTTGGAAAATGTAAATTTGGCCATTTCTGAAATTAAAAAGAGTGGCAGTAGTGGCCTCAAAAACTTTTGCAAATTGCATCAAGGACATCTTGATTGAGACACTTGAAGAAACAGATTTCTAATCTAAAAGTTCCTCGGAAGTATGCCCTAACTCTAGTAGACTTACAAAAGAGAGTACCAGAGTGGCAAACTTTATCTTAGGTAAATCTACTTGTAAAAGATATGTGCCAAAGTAGAAATGTTTGTACGTGGAAGGCTTGGGCGCAGCACAGTTTCACTGTACAGATCTGCTCTCACTAACTGTTATATATTGGCTAAGCAGCAGCATTCCAACTGATAGAAATTTCCTCCCATTATAATCATTCTTGATTTTAGTAAAGATCACAGACATCTTATTGGCAGTGGTGGGATTTGAACCCACACCTCCTGAGAGACTGGAGCCTTAATCCAGCGCCTTAGACCACTCCACTACACTACCTGTTACAGGGTAAGCCTTTAACTGCTGTCATCATGCTGGTCAAACCTTTACTCCTAAGAAACCACTGAGCTCTCTAATGAAGAGTCTTCAAACACAAAAATAACTGATGGAGTTTTAGTTAGACCAAAGGGTAGTTAAAGGCCGATAGATTACAGATGTACATGTAACTACAGTGTCAACTACAGCAGCAACATGAGAAGACATCTCAGTTGAGACATTTGTAGCAATTAGCAATGTGTGATATTGGATTTTTTGCCGATATGAGATGTCCCGACATGTAATAACTCATTCGACCTATAACCAATATCGATTTATCCACTGTTTTCCCTACCTAATTTTAGTGATCATCAACTCTCTTCCGTAGTGGAATAAACATCATATTATGCATGCATACTGTTATTGTAATGGTCCACCAGTAGATGGAGAAATGAAATACAAACTTTCCAATGTATATAATATTCACTCATTGTGCAGAATAAGAAAAAACATGTTGCTGTTTCTAATAGTTCATTTCAAAGCCAATATTGGCTGATACCGGCTGATTTAATGCATGTATCTTTACCTTTTGTGAAGGTCATGGACAAACGTCTGATTGTCTCCACTGGGATTTTTAACCCAGGCCTCCTGAGAAACTGGAGCCTTAATCCAGAGCCTTAAACACAGTACATGTAAGGAAGGAGAATAGGCAGAATAATTAAAGGAGTTTTAGTAAAACCAAGTAGTTGAAGGCTACTGCAACACAGCTGCTTGATGATAGCTACAGCAGCCAATGTCATCTGAGTATGGGTAGATAAGCAAGATACCTGCCAGTTGATAGCATTTTGCAGTAGCAGAGAATGGTTTCGATCCATCGACCTCTGGGTTATGGGCCCAGCACGCTTCCGCTGCGCCACTCTGCTGTTGCTTGTGGCTAAAGTATGTCTTTGACTCGATGAGAAGTATTTCTGTAGTAAATCAAGTTGACATAGAAAAGGTACCAGAGTGACACACTCTCTTCCTTGGTTAATGCAAGGCGCACCAAAGATGTACAAAATCAGTAAGTTTCCTCATTAACAAGGTCCAGTATTACCATCTAGACCACAAGATGCTAGTTAAGACACGTGACAACGGATGCCTCATTGACTGAAAGCTTAGCAATGTGGGTATGTGAAAATTGCTGGTTGACTGTATTTTCTATTAGCAGAGGATGGTTTCGATCCATCGACCTCTGGGTTATGGGCCCAGCACGCTTCCGCTGCGCCACTCTGCTCTCTGTTGCTGTTAATAGGTTGTGTATTTGCACTCTGTGATCTCAAATGAATTTCTTATTTGTGAGCAGACAAGCAGTTTCACACTTGTCTCTGTTTTATGGTGGCCATTCACCTTTGGCTACCACTGATATCTAGTTCATGATCACTAAAACATGCTGCTGCTTGAGTTTTTGTCAGCATCCAACTTCAGCCAACTCAAAGACATTAATGGCACAGTGCAGGCACTATTGCCTTTTGCTCATTCCCAAGGTCTAATTGGTAGCATATCTCCAGGCAAACTGGAGCCCTAATCAAGTGCCTTAAACTACGCTTTCAGACAGGGGGTTCTTTTAACTTCCATGATCTCTGTTCTATCAAATGTTGATGGCTTTCTGCATCTTGAGTAGAAGTGTAACAGTCATCACTGTTTGTATGAGCAGTGTTTCTAAATCACGAGGAATTAAATAAGCCACTTGCTCTTAGCTGCCACTGTTTCACAATCAACAAATATTCACACAGTAAGCCATTCTCTGTTTTGTGATAAAGGTTTCAGCACACAAACTTTACCAACTCTAACATACCTTCATTTTCCAGGCTGGGATTTGAACTCATCAGATGAGCTTAAAGGGATAGTGCACCCAAAAATGTAAATTCAGCCATTATCTACTCACAGGCTACGATGAGGCTAACAACAGAGTTCATTTTTCCAAACAACTTTTTATTTTGTTTTGGGGCTTCAGGACACTTGGATCACTACGGACGAGCAGTATGGAGATATTTTGTGGTTTCAGTTATGTGTTTTTGGACATTTGAATCTGGGGCACCGTAAGCCACCATTAGGTGGAGTTGTGTTGCTACCCACTCTCCCCTTGGATCTCCGCAAGTGTTGTGAGGACTCTAAAACTTCACCTGAGCCTCCCTTGGCATATGGGTGAGTAGATAATGGCTGAATTTTCATTTTTGGGTGCACTACCCTTTAAACCAGGGTAATACACATTGCTATTACTTCATTCTCCAAGCTGTCTTTTGCTTTTGTTAGTGGTAGTTCCCATAAAGGTTGGAAAAAAAGTAATATCTAATCTTCATGCTTTGTTTTCTGATGTTTCAAAAACAAAAGAAACCTTACTACTTACTATCACCTGACATTACTTTCTTTACATCCACTGGACTACATCATTGTAAAGCTGTTTTTAGAGAATATCTAGTGTCCGCCATGTTCACAATAACTATGGTGAATACATTGTCATACTATCCTCTTGGTAGCTATGTCTAAAACAATTGTCACAGTAAGTAAGACAGCTGTGGCTCAGGAGGTAGAGGGGTTTGTCCACCAATCAGAAAAGCAGCAACTCAATCCCCAGCTTCTCCTGCCTGCGTGTCAAAGCACCCCGGGGCAAGAAACCAAACCCCAAATTGCTCCTAATGGTCTATGAATGTCTAGAAAACTGAGTAGCAAGGGGTTTCAAAAGAATGATTTTACCCAGAAAGTACTTTTTTATGCAGGATTCATAGCATGTGACAACTTTAGCAGCTTTTGGATTAAAACCCCAGAACAGGTATGTGGCGTGTCAGAGAATTTTGGAACCAGAATTCAAATCCAAGCTTCAGAGAAAACATCTGAAAAGCACATTGGATCAAGTTTGACCAAATATAGTCAACAGTATGCTTTAACATCTTTGTAGCTGTATGTGCTTGACTTTGTAGAGAGAAGTCCACCCCAAAATGTAGGTTAAGCTGAATTAGGCAGTGCTGTATTGATTCACACTGTGGGAGAGTTTCCCAGCTATTGCTTGTCTTCTTTGGGATTAAAACAACACAGAAAGCTACTGCCCTCCCACTCTGAAAGAGAAAATCAGTAGTTACAGATGTCTTTTCCCATTTCATATCAATATAAGGCTTTGACTACAGGCAGGGTGAATTTTTGGTGTTTTAAACTTTTAACCATGGGGGCTCATAAAAATCTATCATAAGAATGTGAATATGTTGTCTAGCCTCACATGAAGACGAATACACTCAGATACACTCAAAATAAACACAAAAGCAATTCCTAATGTGGCATTAATTAAAATTGTCTGGCTATAAAGAGAATACCTGCAAGACAAAGCGGCAGAACAATACAGTAGTATTTACTGTTTTTTTCTACAGGGGTGACTGGCTAGCTTGGGTCATGTCAACAGCTGAATCAGATTCATCTAAACTGGTCAGAAACTGCTGATCTACTGGGATTTTCACACACAACCATCTCTAGGGTTTACAGACGATGGCCCAAAAAAGAAAATATCCAGTGAGCAGCAGTTCTCTGGGCCAAAACGCCTTGTTGATGCCAGAGGTCAGAGGAAGTCAAGATAATAGAAAGGGAACAGTAACTCAAATAACCACTTTACAAACAAGGTATGCAGAAGACCATCTCTGAACCAACAACACGCCGAACCTTGAAGCAGCAGAAGACCACGCCAGGTGCCACTCCTGTCAGCTAAGAACAGAAAACTGAGGCTATAATTAGCACTGACTCACCAAAATTGGACAACAGAAGATTGGAAACACGTTGCCTGGTCTGATGAGTCTCGATATCTGCTGCGATATTCAGATAGTAGAGTCAGAATTTGGTGTAAACAACATGAAAGCATGGATCCATCCTGCCTTGTATCAACGGTCCAGGCTGGTGGTGCTGGTGTAATGGTATGGGTAATATACCATTACACCAGTTGGAACCAAAGATCTCAAATTTGGACTCATCAGACCAAAGCACAGATTTCCACTGGTCTAATGTCCATTCCTTGTGTTTCTTGGCATATGCTAATATTTTCTTGATACACTTTGGGCCCCTTAGCACCAACTGATTATCATTTAAATGCCACAGCCTACCTGAGTATTGTTGTGACTGTGTCCATCCCTTTATAACCACAGTGTACCCATCTTCTGATGGTTACTTCCAGCAGGATAACGCACCATGTGACAAAGGTCAAATCATCTCAAACTGGTTTCTTGAACATGACAATGAGTTCACTGTACTCCAATGGCCTCCACAGTCACCAGATCTCAATCCAACAGAGCACTTTTGGGATGTAGTGGAACGGGAGATTTGCAACATGGATGTGCAGCTGACAAATCTGCAGCAACTGTGTGATGCTATTATGTCAATATGGACCAAAATCTCTGAGGAATGTTTCCAGCACCTTGCTGAATCTGTGACACCTAGAATTAAGGCAGTTCTGAAGGCAAAAGGGGGTCCAACCCAGTACTAGCAAGGTGTACCTAATAAAGTGGCCAGTGAAGTGAGTCTATATATACAGTACAGGCCAAAAGTTTGGACACACCTTCTCATTCAATGCGTTTTCTTTATTTTCATGACTATTTACATTGTAGATTCTCACTGAAGGCATCAAAACTATGAATGAACACATGTGGAGTTATGTACTTAACAAAAAAAGGTGAAATAACTGAAAACATGTTTTATATTCTAGTTTCTTCAAAATAGCCACCCTTTGCTCTGATTACTGCTTTGCACACTCTTGGCATTCTCTCCATGAGCTTCAAGAGGTAGTCACCTGAAATGGTTTTCCAACAGTCTTGAAGGAGTTCCCAGAGGTGTTTAGCACTTGTTGGCCCCTTTGCCTTCACTCTGCGGTCCAGCTCACCCCAAACCATCTCGATTGGGTTCAGGTCCGGTGACTGTGGAGGCCAGGTCATCTGCCGCAGCACTCCATCACTCTCCTTCTTGGTCAAATAGCTCTTACACAGCCTGGAGGTGTGTTTGGGGTCATTGTCCTGTTGAAAAATAAATGATTGTCCAACTAAACGCAAACCGGATGGGATGGCATGTCGCTGCAGGATGCTGTGGTAGCCATGCTGGTTCAGTGTGCCTTCAATTTTGAATAAATCCCCAACAGTGTCACCAGCAAAACACCCCCACACCATCACACCTCCTCCTCCATGCTTCACAGTGGGAACCAGGCATGTGGAATCCATCCGTTCACCTTTTCTGCGCCTCACAAAGACACGGCGGTTGGAACCAAAGATCTCAAATTTGGACTCATCAGACCAAAGCACAGATTTCCACTGGTCTAATGTCCATTCCTTGTGTTTCTTGGCCCAAACAAATCTCTTCTGCTTGTTGCCTCTCCTTAGCAGTGGTTTCCTAGCAGCTATTTGACCATGAAGGCCTGATTGGCGCAGTCTCCTCTTAACAGTTGTTCTAGAGATGGGTCTGCTGCTAGAACTCTGTGTGGCATTCATCTGGTCTCTGATCTGAGCTGCTGTTAACTTGCGATTTCTGAGGCTGGTGACTCGGATGAACTTATCCTCAGAAGCAGAGGTGACTCTTGGTCTTCCTTTCCTGGGTCGGTCCTCATGTGTGCCAGTTTGGTTGTAGTGCTTGATGGTTTTTGCGACTCCACTTGGGGACACATTTAAAGTTTTTGCAATTTTCCGGACTGACTGACCTTCATTTCTTAAAGTAATGATGGCCACTCGTTGCCATAATATGAATTTTAACAGTTGTCCAATAGGGCTGTCGGCTGTGTATTAACCTGACTTCTGCACAACACAACTGATGGTCCCAACCCCATTGATAAAGCAAGAAATTCCAATAATTAACCCTGATAAGGCACACCTGTGAAGTGGAAACCATTTCAGGTGACTACCTCTTGAAGCTCATGGAGAGAATGCCAAGAGTGTGCAAAGCAGTAATCAGAGCAAAGGGTGGCTATTTTGAAGAAACTAGAATATAAAACATGTTTTCAGTTATTTCACCTTTTTTTGTTAATTACATAACTCCACATGTGTTCATTAATAGTTTTGATGCCTTCAGTGAGAATCTACAATGTAAATAGTCATGAAAATAAAGAAAACACATTGAATGAGAAGGTGTGTCCAAACTTTTGGCCTGTACTGTATATATAGTGACTTAAATGTGCATCACATCTTTATGTATATAGTATGTGTGAGACATATGCTGACATATATAATATATGTGTAGTTTACATAATTTAGCGTTTATCAAATGTATGTACTGGTTTGTACAAGTAACAATGCATTTCTATACATGTTAAACCTAGTAGTATAGTAGTATATTAGTAACAGAAAACAGCAACCTTCTATTCCAGAGTGGAGATGAGTGAATCTGAGTATTGATTGATTCATACACCAACTATTTTAATAGATTCAATAGGTTTTTAGATATTGGTACAGCAAAAACAAAAACAGAGGAAACAGCACATACTGAGATCCTGAACAGATTCACGCCCACAGTATAGCAACTACCTGCAATGTGCTTTAGCTTGTTGAACCACAAGAACATCCAACACTTCTGTCTCACAGTACACAGTAGCCTATATGTAGCTGTGGGCGGTCTGCTACCTTTCGTTTCCTGTCAGCTAAAGTGAGAGGAAGGTGATGAGCGACAGCAGGGGAAAAGAGTACAACGATAAGTTGTACCTGGGAAAAGTTTGGAATAGAACACAGAATAAGGTGCTAAATATCGAGACAGATGCCACGAGCAAAGGAAATGGAACAAGTCCCAAACTTGTCTTGCGCTTGTCAATCTGTTGATCTGCTTGGATGCCAGAGTTTTTGTGTTACCTAATCTGACATGTCTGTCCTGCTCACATGTGACTTTGCTCGGCAGAGGACAGCAACTTTTCAGTTTTCCCTACAGAAAATTTCCAAGAAGAAAATACTCAACAGCCTGTTAATGCACGTGTGCATGTGTTTGTGTGCATGTGCCATGAGCCTTTCACTAACAATTCACTTTCACATTCCACAAAGCTGGACAATTAATTGCTCAGATTCTCCCTCTACATCATTTGTTGCAAGAGACCATTGTTGACATGGCAGAGTTGATTAACAGCCATGAAATGATTAAGTCTGTTCACTTAAGCTCGAGGCTTGTCAGTGTTGTTTGACACGAGACATTCAGCCCGTTCATTTAGTATCACTTTCACACACAGACACCTTCATGATGCAGGAGGAAGGAGCAGTCAGTGCATGACCACAGTAAACTGTTGGTTATTATGTGTCAATAAGAGTCGACAACAATGTTAACAGTGCTGTAAGGCTGAACTTTGGCACAGCAGCACTGTGAGCTAAATGCCAATGTCAGCATGCTAACATGCACCCAGTGATAATGCCAACATGCTAATTCTAAGCAGATGTAATCTTAGTTTAGCTAACATTTGCTAATTAACAAAACACAAAGTTGAGGCTTTTAAGAATGTAGTTAGTTTTGCAGGAGGGAGGGGTGGACGGGTCAGACAAAACAAGACTTTCACCCAGGAGAAAGCAGTTTGTGTCCCATGTGAAACCAAAAGTCAGTCTTATTTGTATGTAACTTGATGTAAGTTACGTACTATGTCCCGTGTAAAACCTGTGTTTTAAGGTTACGTAATTTATGGCTGTCACACACTGATGTCACTAACTTGACATATTTACTTCATATGACGTAACAAACCTAAATATTTTAACTCAAAACATTATCTTTTTTCGAAACCTATCATAGTAGTTTTGTTGCCTAAACCTAACCCCAACCGTTTCACAACATTAACCTCATTTTACAGTGTGTTTCAGCTGTGCAACACATCAGATTCACTTTAGAAGGTGGAGGGGTCCAAAAAGTGTGTGTAAGATCGGAGTGCCAAAAAGTGTGTGTAAGATCGGAGCAGATGGTCATTGCCGATGGGGCAAGGTAATGTGCTCTCAGACATAGGCCCAATCCCAATACCCCCCCTTTGCCCACTACCCCTTGGCCCTTAAAATGAAGCAACAAAGGGTAGGGGTAAAAATCTTTCCCTAGGAATTGGGACACCACTCACTACGTCACCGCGTCAGTTACGTTTACGCATACGTAACTATTTTAAACAGGAAGCTGCGAGCCATCTGCATTTCCAAATGGACATCTACAATGGAGTCTCATTCATCCTACCGATTGCGTTTGCCGCATTCATCATGCTTCGTTTGAAGAATGACAGACAATAGAGGACTTCTGCTAGCTAGCTAACCAGCTAACATTACGAGCCAGCATAGTTATACTAGCTGGCGTGTTATCATAATGTGAAAAGTCTTTCTTCCCCGTCTCTTGCTCGGTGGTAGCCATGGCAACGTCTACCTGTCGCTGGCAAGTCAGTATCTGAAATCCCTCGCTCTGAAGGGCTAGTTTCATACCCACTACCCCTCGTTATGCCCCCCACCCCTACACGCAAAAAGGAATTGGGACACCACTACCCCTTGCGGGAACTCACAAATCTAGGGGTAGGGCCAAGGGGTAGGGCTAAAGTGGGGTATTGGGACGGGCCCATACTTTCCACAATGAACATCCACCGACTGCTGTGGTCACGTGGATGCACATACAGTACAATTGACGGGCCGTGTCAGCCCCCAGTGGTAAACAGGAGGGTGAGCATCCGTCCACCTACTGCCAGCTTTGGATAAAACTGACCCTAAGAAGTCGTTGCTGGGTCTGAAGTAAATGTCTGTCAAATATCCAACCTAAAACTAACTTCTCTGTGGTGCAGCTGGCTTGATCAGTGTTTTGGGCTGGCCTATAGGCTGTGGGGAGATGCAAGACTGATCCAAGGGGAAAACTCTGGAGATAGAGGGGCAAAATGGAGAGAAATCCGGATTACAATAAGGTGTGCTTTTTTAGCACTATTATCATGCAACAGTGACCTGCTGATCAGGACAATGGTCGGCGTTTTGGATTTTACCTATAAATTGCTCAAATTGTCAGTGAGATAAAGGATAAAAAAGTAAGGCAAACTTAACTAGCAGGGCAGGCGACCAGCGTCTGTCAGTGTGAATCAGATTAAGCAAAAATGGCATGTAATCCACTGTAGCCTTACAGAAATGTCCAAAATATCCAATATCCAAAAACCCCAACACACTCAAACACACCAAGCTCAAACCCAAAGGCAGATTGGCCTTCGGGACATTTGGGACGAATCCCAATGGGCTGATCACCAAGTGGGCTGGTATGTTAAAACATCAACATCCACCTGTACTTCCAGATCACGATCTATCAAATGATGCATATGCACATATGCAGAGAGAGTGACAGAAAGGAGAGAAAGAGATTGGCCCCTTAATTTTTATCAAGCTCCATTACGTACAGACATGTCATTCAGTTTCACATCCAGACCCATTCATTATTGCTCTTGTCCCACTTACCACCTGTCCATCATATCTTTACTCTTTTTACATTTTTTTTTTACTTTTTTGGCATTTTTGTCTTTACCTGCCAGGACACCATGAGTGACAAGGAAACAATGTATCCTCATACAATGGTTCATATATCATACAAAAATGCACACACCATAGATCATATGCTATCCTACGAATTAGTGCCCCATCGATGATGTTACATCTTTAACGTAAAGTTACGTTGGTTAGATTTAGGAAAAGAAACATGGTGAGAACACACCTTAAAATGACTCATAGTTCACTCAGAGTTTACACACTTCCAAACACTAGTCTTCTGGGGAAATAACTGTATTTCCCCTGGGGAAAGTCCCGAGAGAAAGTCCTGTGTTTTGTGCCCCATCCACCATCCCAACCTGCCTCCTTATGGACCGCTGGGAACCACTTCCTTTTTTACTATTATGAGCACACTGGTAATGTGAATGTAGCCCTCCAAAATACGCGGGTTATGCAGGAATCACAGGCTCATCATAACGTTAGATAGGTACGAATTATTATGCATTACTCTTCTTAGGAAAACTTATGAAGCTCAGTGTAAGTTCAGTCAGGAAGATCCTTCTCGTGCTCACCCTTCCACATTTCTCTCCATCCCACTCTCACTACTCCCTCCAGTCAGCTGACTATGGGTGTTCACTCCTCTAGTTATCCAATCACACTTTGCCACGATCTCTCAGCCAATCAGGATTCCACTGTAAAATTTGAAATCTGCTCTCTTTTCTGCTGCTGTCAGCCATCATTTTAGGCAGAATCTTCACACCCTCCTCTACCCCGGTCACCTCCAGCCATCATATCCAGAGTCCAGGACAACCCCTTAAAGACTCATTCCTCTACTCATCCAGATCATCGGCACTTCTCCATCTTCCTCTCATGTCATCTTCACCACCTCTACCACCACAAGTGTGTAGACCCAGGGGGGTGGGGTGGGGGGTTACCTATTCGACTATGGATTCATCACTCTCCTTAAATCAAACCATCTCTACGGGGTCTAATCGCCAAAGACTTTCCACATTCCTATTCATTCGTTCACATGTTAATAACTATTCTTTTACCATAAAAACATGTCTCTCCTGATTGAAATGAACAGTGCATGAGAACAGCCTGAGGATAAAGAGAAACAGGGCAATGAAAGCAACGAAATCCTGGTCTGGGTTTGAAAGTTTGATATTGCATGGTTGGTTTGTACATCATTTGTTAAACTTTTCTTAAGGTTTTACAGATAATTATTTTTGCTTTTATAATAAGCAGTATTTTTTCAGCTGGTCATCAGTGTTATAACTCTGACGCTGCTAAGGTGGTTTGCCTGAAAATCCCGACAAGCTGAACTGTACTCTTCCAGTCTTTAAATAAGAAATAACTGAGCAACAATAACTGCAGTGATGAAACACAGAATCCACGGTAGCAGTTCCTGACATCCACATATAGTAACTGTCTCATGCCTTTGAAGTTCCACACTATAAAAATCACCTGTATGTATTTTAACCACAGACAGACTTGAAGTGAGCTCATGAAATAATGTCAGTGTGACACTTAAAAGCTTTGCTCTGTCAAACAGTTACCATATAGAAGGGACTGTTAGTGGAGGGAGGGGGAAGGTAAAGAAGCTTTACACAGAGCAAAAGCCTGACAGGGGAAATTATTTTGGCACGTGTAATTAAAAAATGCATTTCTCAATGACTTGGGAATTATCTAGCATTATTAAGCAAAGACTATGATGTAGATCATTCTCTGCCTGTCTCGCTGCTGTCAGTCTCCTGTCAATCTTGCTCTCAGAGGATAATGAGGCTACATGTCATGTTTATGTTAAAGAGTCTGACCTGATGACAATCCATCACTGATTAAAAGTTTTTTTGATGTTTAATAAAGATCTGAATGCACTTTTTGTGTGCAGGTTCTGACACCAGTGAACATTTGACCCGATGCATGATTTATGTTTAACATTAGTTGAAGGTTTTGTGTGACATTCAGAGCATTAATATAGCAGCAAATAACTATTTGCTATGCAAAGATATGGTAGAGTAATCACATCCTGAGGAGAGAGTGAAGTCACACTACCTCTGTGTGTGCTGTAATATGAGCGTCCCCTTTATTTGTGGTGGTAAGCTGAGCCAGGAGCATGTGCATGTATGTGTCCAACTGGATAGCACTGCACTCTTACAGCGGTTACCCTTGATATTAGGATGGAGTCATCACAGTAGCATAGCGCCCCCCCCTCCAGCCCCCCCCCCTCTGGTTACACTGTTAGCCCTGTCAGCACTGTCACATAATTTGCCAACAGTTCAGCCACCTTCATGTTGAGAACTTGGCATAGAGCCTCTTTAAACATTGGCTTTAAAACTAAAGTGATATGAAAAGGTACATAGCTCAGTGAGAACCAAGGCACTGATCACACACAAAGTGTTCTGCAGACAGCAAAACGCAAGGTGCACCGCACTACCTTTTTTTTTTTTTTGCCAGGCAGCCACCCCATCACCACCTTACCCTAACCGTCCTGTGTAATGCACAGGCAAAAAGTTCTTGCTCTAGCTCTAGTTGAGGGTGAGAGGCTGCCAGCAAAGAGTTTGTTGGGCACATGGAAACAGAGATCTGTGCGAATACATGAGACCCTAAAAATGAGGGTGGATCACGGGGAGAACCACCAGTTGGTTCAGAAGCTTCGCCTCGCTGATGGCAGTTTCAAGTACTGCACTTATATGCTTCTACACCTGCTGTTTTCCTATTGGGATTTTTGTAACTATGGCTTGTAAAGTCATATAGCTCTGGGTATCCAGCAATTGCTACCACCAGTTTCTCCTCCATTGTTTACCAACTGTAAACTTGTTGTCACGATCACCACAGAAGGCCTGCCTCTCAAATCATCTGATTGGACAATGGAAAAAAAGTGGAGAAAACATGGGCCGCTTTTCTGCTCTGAGTTGAAGCTTTTTCAGCTCAAGGAGTTCCGATTGGCAAAAGCGGCAGGTGCTTAGAGCGCAGAAATGCAAGGCCCGTAGCAACGCAAAAACAACAAGCAAAAAAGCTTTACTCTCATTAAAACAATTACAAAAAGCTGCCTCCAGCTGCTGAAACACTTTCTGTGTGATCGGGGCCCTCAAGGGTCAAAATGACACTGCTAACTGGGGCTTAGCAGGTATAATTTTCATCTTCACTGTCTTCACTGTCTTAGATTAGCATATTAGTATGCTAACATTTGCTAAAAACACAAAGTACAGCTGAGGCTGATGGGAATGTCATTAGTTTTGCAGGTATTTAGTCGTTAACTAAAGTACAGAATAAAAAAGGTGACCTGATGATGATGCTGTACCAAATACGATGAAATTACCATATAAGACAAGGCAAGTAACACTTACTTGAAATAAGTCCTGCATAGTCAATACTAGATAATACAACATGTATTCAAAACAAATGAGTATAGATTTGAAATCTAAATGTATATTATAACGTATTACCTAGTTTACGCAGCTGCAGGTTGAAATGAGCAATTTATGACAATCCGTACATGTTGTGATAGGTCTCCTGGATAAGTGAAAAGTTTGACCTGTTGTAGCCAGAGAAGTAGCCAGGGAATCACCAAATGCAGCAGAACTCATCATCTGGGTGCCATCGATCTCTGGACCAGATAAAATGGCAATCCCTCCAAAAGCTGGTGAGATATTTCAGTGAGGACCAAAGTGATGGAAACAAAGACCGACATTACCATCGACCAATGCCGCTAGCATGGCTAAAAATAGCTTTTAATGTTAATTTAAAAAATGACTAAGCTTCATTTTGAGACATTCACACACACACATACACACACACACACGTTAAAGGGGAAATTCAAATTTACATTTTAATCTACTTGTCAAAATGAACCACATGTATCTTCTTTATACCCCAGATGAATGACAGACCACACTGACACATACGCACAGTAGCTAAAGGGTTTGCTCTATACATTCAGGGGCAGCTCCGTTTCATAATTGAATTCCAAACCCCAGTCAATTCAATATCACACAGCACTCAAAGTTATTCCTCTCCATTCTTTATAGGTTGGATGCGACAAGCTTATGCCTTTCAATATTTCATTTTTTGAGAACACTCCAACTTTCATAGGAGTGAGAATGAAATGAAACCATTCGTGACACATTAAACCAAATCCATGTCTGACACAGTGCCTCTAGCTCCTTAAGCATAGCAATTTAGGCGTTTGGCTCTGAAAAACCCGCCGAAATAATGTAACTGCAGCCCCTATTGTGTGACTCCCCAAGAGGCATCATATTGATGCATTCTGCTGGTTGTCCAGTGAAGGGATACGGCAGGTACAAGTGAAACACAGAATCACCACATAGTTATTATCAGTCATAGTCTGTCAGCTCACACATTAAACTGATAAAACCATGTGTATGGGCTGAGAATGGATTGGCAGAAAGAGTGCTTTTTAAGCATACTGATGGATCCAGTGTTGAGTGAGGCCAGCAGATGCAAAAAGTATTGTTTCGGGTATGTGGACCATGTGTGGAGCAAGTGCTGAAGCATTGCAATTAGTGTTACCATTTGTCCAGCCTTTTTCTTTTTACCTTTTTAGGATCCAGTATTTGAACATATTCTGTGTTTCTGCTCTGCTGATCAGAGCACACCAATCCATTCATACTGCAAACATTATGCCCATATATTATCATCCTGAGACCCTGTGTCCTATATGAGGACATTAGCTTTTGGGTTTACTGGACTTTACTGGACTTTTACTGGACCTTGTCCGTTTTTGTCCCGCCTAGTGGTAGTAAGAGCACAATACACTAATCCATGTAAAAGCAAGATGGTAGCCATCTCTGCTAAGTCAGTCTGCATCTGATCCTAACACAAAAGTGGACAAGGTTCAAATCCTGATCACATTCTATGGTTGAAACTTGTTTGTTTATGATCAATAACGTTACAGTCAATAACAGTACAGATTAATAACAGTATAACAAGCCAAGACGCTGCTAATTAGGAAGTTCTCGTTTGAGAACATTGGGACTTTATTATTGTTGACAATGTTTAGTTTTTTATACTTAGCAGTAGTGACGTCCAAATGAAGCTTCATGAACCACCAGTTGTATTTGCTGAACCCAGTAGATGACGCTGTTGGTGTAATGAAAAAGGCTCAAGAGATGGCAATACAGTTTGGTTTCAACCCTTTATTGAACAAAGAGTGCCAGAGTGGACCCAAAAAGTAAAGAAAATGGTTCAGGAAGCGTTATTTGGCCATTGCTAATTGAAACCAGACTGCATTAGCATCACTACTTACCAGGTCCCACTAATCCCAAATAGCTGGGACAAATTAAAAATGCATACCAAACAAAAGTTCGGGTCTCAGGAGGATATGGTGTCTGGATTAGGTATCACTTTATTGATAAAGGAAAATCATTTTTTTCCAGTTACATTCTGCCACTTTCTAGAAAAGTGTTGACCTGCCCAGTTGGATAGTATTATACAAATACACTAAAATCAAAGTAATAATCTGCAGCCTTTCTATATACATTACAAAAATTTTAATCTGTAGGTTGATATATGGTAAATCAGTGTTAGAGTTCATTCTTAACCTTAGCGATTGTAGTTTAATGAAAAATCTTAGAATCAATTTAATCAATTTTATTTATAAACTCCTCTTTGTTTAATTTAGATTTAGATAATTTAGGTGGTCGGGGGACAGACACCGTTTGTATAAAACTATGGGCGGGTAACTGCACTAGAAGCTCAGAGAAGCGTGTAGGACTGCGACTCTGAGTCCTGATCTCAACTCTGGGTTGTCAGGTATAGAATATGGAATTACATCCACCAAACGTATCACTGCTCAGATGGCAACGTGCATCTACTCATGAACGAGAGGCTAACGCTTGTGACAGGGCAAGATGCAAACATTGTTGCCGTCCTTCTCAGCTAAGCTGTAATGTTCACTCAGTGGTTCTGGGTGGGCTAGCAGTAAATGCATGGTTCCCTCTGCATGGTGATACAGTTGGCAGGTGCAGTTCGGTAGAAAGAAAATAGTCCCTATATGAAACTGCTCACAACAAGGTCTGTGGATTATCTTGAGTAACGGGGTCATGATTTCTGGAAAGAGACATTGCTGTTGAGTTTTACAAATGTTTTTTTTTTTGGGGGGGGGGCACCAAAATTCTTACGTATCGCACTTAATGATGAGCTAGTAATTCATGCAAAACCCACGCATTTTGGGAGGCTGCAAAAATATGAATGCGCCGATGGGGAAAAAAGGACGCAGAAATCCAGAGTTAGGAGGCAGGTTGGAGTGGTGGACGGGTCACTCAACACAGGCTTTCCCTTGGGACTTTCCTTAGGAGACCGATGTTGGGAACCATGTCAACTGCATTTTGAAATATGTCCTAACTGTTTCTTTTCCTTAATGTAACCATGGTAACTTGCCTAAACCTAACCTCCATAACTTCATGTTAATTATGTAACTTAAAGTTAAGGAT
This sequence comes from Epinephelus lanceolatus, assembly GCF_041903045.1. Lineage (NCBI taxonomy): Eukaryota > Metazoa > Chordata > Actinopteri > Perciformes > Serranidae > Epinephelus > Epinephelus lanceolatus. Next base: position 11,475,961 of record NC_135740.1, read on the forward strand.
ATAATGCCAGGCACTAATTTGTACTCTATTATATGAACTGTAGTGTGTTCACTTTTTTATAGGATATCATATGAATTGCTACATGAGGATATATTGTTCCATTATATTTGTGAGAAGGCAGACACCTCTACGGCTGATATCTCCTACACTTGTGGCAACTCACATCAAAACAATCTAGATTAACAAATAGCAGTACAGGTAAGAGGAAAAATATGTACAGTATTTTTAATTATGGGCAGGATTCTGACCATCCCTCTTCGTATCAGTGACTCACATAATAACTGATGAAGATTGTGAGATATGGTTGTGTGTGTGGAATATGCCTCTTGGCTGGTTTGAATGAGCACCATCTACCGAGTTCTCCAGTAAACAATCCGAGGAAAAAGATGTCACACGGCTTGACATCCTCTGACAAGTGATTTCTGAAAAGGCAGTGCACAGTGCACAAACACCACAGACATCTTACTTATGACTAGCTTTGCCTCTGCAAGCCTTTAAAACCAATTCAAAGTGAAAAACCTGAGAAAAGAAACACAATTTTGTGGTTGAACTGCTTCCAAATAGTGGACACCTACAGCCTGTTACAAACCAATATGTTTCGGAACCCCTGTGGACAGGAAACATTATTTTAAAGCTTCTCCACACTATGCAAAGGGAAGGGCAAGGGCTAAAATTGATGCAGTTGGATGAAGGCTGTAGGTGGTTCTTCTTTGAAATAAAATCTTAAACAAAACATGCTAAGCTGTATGCTCATGAGGTACATGTAGATAATAGTCTATATACAAACTATAAGATTAATTCAAGGGCTACAAAAAAGTCTAAAAGGCACCATACCTCTGAGGGAGTAAAACTTTTGCTAACAGTAGCATCATAGAGCTTACAGCCAACACATGGTCTGTATTTCAGACAGGCTACACAGAAAGGAGAAATAAATGAAAAACCCTAACTTAAAAGAAGAATAAATATTGTCTCTGGACTTGAGGCTCCATCGATAATTTCAAGTAAGCTATTATACTGTCACGTGTTTTTACCATGGTGAAAAATGTACAGTATTTGTATCACCCTAACAAATATGGTTTGGCTGGGTTTGAGCCTTGCATTATGGGGAACGAGGGAGCTTTTTCATCCAAAGCCAGCGGTGAATTGGGAAGAAGAGAACAGAGGGGAGCTGAGGGTACAGTGAATATTGCTTCTAAAGCCTGGAACATGAATCACTTTAAAAAGGCCCACCGAGACACAAAGAAATAGCTGCTACGCCCGCGTGGACACACACACACACACACGCTCAAAGTATTGGTGGGAGCAGGTTCTGTTTCCGTGTTTTCTTTAGTTCCTTTCTGTAATTTCATTGTTCCTTGCAATCTTCCCCTCCTTATTTTTCTTCATCTCTCTCGCTGTGCCTTTCTCTTCTCCTTTGTTTCTCTGTATCAATTTGTATTTCATACACCTCATACAATCCCCCAGATATTATTACAGAGCGCTGAGCAGGATCTAATCGGAGTCATACCTAATAAGGAGTGACGTCTTCAGGAACACACCAACACATTTGGGTGGGTTAAGTGAGAGTGAGAGGAGAGGAGGGTGCCAGTGGGGCCGCAGGCTGCAGGAAGACAGGAAATTGTGAGAACAGTTGAGAGGGTAGTAGCGAGAAAAGAAAAGAAAAGAAAAGAAAAGAAAAGAAAAGAAAAAGGTGTAGAAGATGGATGGATGGATAGATAAACAACATTACCCAGGGGGCATTTCATGACACTCACCTGTTCGCATTCTCACCCGCCTGCTTTTCTCTGCTAGTCTAAGTAACATTACATTACAATAATGCTAGCCTAACTCTAAAACACAATGAGAAAAATAAACAGAGTAATACAATAACACAACAGAGCTTCAGAGTCAAATTCTAAATGTAGGCCGGAAGCAGCAACCTAACATTAGTGCCACACACAGACTGTATACAGTAATGGACGTAGCTAACACAACATCACAAATTGGTTTGTGGACTCCCACTTTAAAGCCTTGAGACCAGCCATTACCATCTTTGTTTTTTAAGTTAAGTTGTTTTACGACCATATTAGGGCGAGAGGTTGGAGCTGTAGAGGAGGGAGAGGTGGATTTGACTCATTCAACACTTGTACAATTGTCATGAATGTTTAAATTAGTTACAGAGACCAAACCATTTTTGTACCAGGCTGTAAATATGTTTAATTCTGCTGTAAAGTTGGGCATTTTTAACATGGGTGTCTATAGGGATTGACCTCTGGAGCCAGCCTCAAGTGGCCATTTGAGGAACTACAGTTTTTAGCTTAGGTTTTCAGCCCAGGAGGTTAATGCTTGGTGCTAATCCTAGCAATGAAGAGCCCATTTATGTAACGTTAGCATTAGCAAAAACACCTTTGACTACTGACATTGCTAGCAACTAGAAGACCAGTTCCTTTAAGTAACCAAGGTGGTGAAATTTGCCCGGCACTAGCGAACTGACTCATGAAACGACCCTTCTGGTTCACTGACTGACCCCCCCAGACACAAGTATTATTTAAGACACCTGTGCATATGAGTAGCATGCCTCAGCAAGTGCGTGCGTTTGAACTCTGCTTGTGCATCCCATATTGCAGAGTTCAAATGCATGTGCTTGCTTAGATGTGCTACTCATCCATGCATGAGACTGTTTACGCTGAGGTGTTTAAAATAATAACATTTTAGTGAAAATGCATGTCTTCAGTAGGCACCGGGGAAACAACTGGATAAATAAGACCTGGATTATACTGCATGAGATGCGGAATAGTCCATCGAGATTTTTTGCAGTTTTTGGATTCGTCATTTACCATTGAAGCATGCAAGTAGAACAAAGCTTTCTTTCCAAATTCAACATAACACTGGGTGAGTAACTGACACACAAAAGATCATTTTGTGTGTTAAGTATTCCTTCAGGAGCAAAACTCATCACAGTCACAAAATACCATCATGAAAGCAATGATAGTTTAAACCCTATGTGAGTGATTAAAGCCACTAATACAGTCAGAAAACTACAAAACCTTTTAAAATAACTATAAAACACAATACAAAAGCTAAAATGCTAAGAAAACCAGCGGTATGCTTCAATTACTGTAATTTACAAAATACAATGAAACTATTTACCCTAATATTGGGAGATGACAAGTATCGGTGTGATCCATTTGCATCAACGCAACAATCCAGAAATAAATACAATGTAGGAAAAACAAGAACAGCAAAGTATTTCTCTTTAGCAATGGCAAAATCTCTGAGTCAGTGTGACTGCAGTTAGCGCTCTGTAGTTGCATGACACCAGGTCTCACACAGCCAGCATGGTGTCTGTCAGTAATCTGAGGCAGATCTCATGCTTTGATGTCCTTTTTATCTGTGAAAATGCTATCTGACAAAGATAGTCACTCTGCAGTTTGACCTTTAGTGCACAGGAAGAAAGAAGTGAAAAATCTTCTCCTACTTACAAATTCCAAAAAGTTGTCCCTTGCTATAACCTGCCATTTCATGCCACTTTGCACTTCAACAATTTCCATGTACCATGTTTGCTGAAAGCAAATTCTGCTTCCGTATCAGTCTGAATAGTTTGGAGGTGAATTTGACAACATCCTCCTTCTCAAGTCAGTTGCTGTTGTACGAGGAAAGGACGGAAATAAACAGAAAGAGCTTTTCTCGCATTCTCCTCCAGCCTCTTTAGCTCTGGGAAGGGTGTCAGTCTCCTGTTTCTGTGTTGTGAGGTCCACAGACCCACCTTTGCCTTGACTGTACTGACAGTGCTGATCATGTGTGCCACGTCTTAGGAGTCTAGGAGCAGTTCTTTGTGCACTGCGATACGTGACTCCTCAAAGGAGCTGAATCGCTGCACTGCTGCATGCAGAACAGGTCAACAGGGCTGGTTCTGCGGCTCTTTTGTCCACTAAAATAGTTTTCAAAGTCCACAATCTTTGTCAAGTGCACATGAATAAGTCACACAATGAGAACTGATGAAGTTGCAGCACGTAGCAACAAAACCAAAGAGTGTGATACATGCCCTAGAAGAATAGACTTCACTTTCTTTATCTTGGATGTATAAAGAGAAGTAGTCACATCATTTGGGCCAAGGCCCTGTTCATTCTTATGAGAGATACTCAGTTGTGCATGAAGCTTAAAAGTTTGACTTTCTTGGTATTAAATTTCCTGGATCTTCTGCGTTGTTGGGTCCATGGAGTGGCTAACTTCTGCCAGGAGGTGGCATAATTTTAGTTATATTCAAGTTAGCCCAAAGCTAACTTGAATATAACTAAAATTATGTAATCGTGTGGCTCTTCTATACATTTCAAATGTTATGTGACCAAATGGATCAAGTCTTGCTAATGAAATGAGTCATTCCACAGGGGTCGTGACGCTCCCAAAAATTTATCTACTGATTTTTCAGCTGTGCTAACAGTTGTGCTAACTAACTGGGGAAGGCAGTTATTGCTATCATGTTGACTTGTAGTAGTTTACACAATTCGCAAATACATATCTTCAGAATTTACCATTTACAGGGTTCCCATGGACCCTTAAAACATCTTAAAAGGCATTAAATTTATTCATCTTAAAATAAGGCATTAATTGGTGCTAAAATGTCTTAAATCAATCCTTCTGAAGTCTTAAAATGTTTGGGACATGGGAAGTATGTAATCTATGAATCTTTTTTTCTGACGTTGCATTTTAAAATTTCAAAATAATTGGTGACATCTATTTTTTTTAAATAATTTACCAAATGTCTGTTGCATTTATGTCAGGCAGAACAGAGTAATAGAATAGAGTGGTCCTAATTTCATTCTGAGTTGCATTAAAAAAGTCTGAAAAAGTCCATTTAGTGCGTTTTTTTTAAGCATAATGTTTCTTTATCTGTTGAACCAGCAGGACAGCCAGATACAGGCTGGTTTAACATTCCGCCTCATTGGGCCATTTTTCCCCTCGCTTATATTTTAGGCTTTTTTTTCCCCATTATCCTCTACTATATTTTGCTGCATTAATGTGATCCCTGCTACTTTTGGCTGTGTTCTTTGTGTTCCTGGCTACTTTTTGCAGCCTCACCGTCGAACAAAATCAAAGCATAGCATTAAAGCTCCCGAGCGTAGTGACAAGAGAGGCCTAGTATAATGGCCTCCATGCCGTAAACCATAATGCTGTCTAGTGGATTATTACTGAGGAAAACACTGTACAAGCTTTGTTATAAACCTCCAAGACATATATACACACACAGAAACACACACTGATCCGATAATAAGTCAGTAAGATCCTACAAGACCCCAAAACAGACAGAGAAGGATTGGGAAGTAAGCAGAGAGGAAGGGGGAGAGAGGAGCTTCATTAGCCACGAAATGTGTGTTAGATTAGTACAAAACAAATATGTACATGTCCTGTTGGAAAGTCCCAGAGAGAGGCGGAGGAAACAGAATCAGATGGATTAGCCATAAAATCTGTGAAGAACTAATAGCGGCTTAAAGGTGAACCAGCAGGATGTTCACAGGGAGTTGGTTTTATGGAGCTAAACAGGTGTCCGCTCGTGTTTTCAGCTGGGACACAAACTTGAGTGCCATTTTGTGCTTTGCAGAGGTAATGCTGTGCAGCCAGGCCAACGAGTTTTTGGCCGAAATAAGTTGTGTCATGTTCGGGGACACGGCCAAGGCCAAAATGACCATAAAGCCCTCTAGGTCTTTTTGCCATAATTTAATAATTTCATGGCGTGACTTTCTAGAGACCACATTTGTGAATGTGAGTGTGTGTGTGTGTGTGTGTGGCACAGTGGAGTGAAGGGAGCGTGGAGCTGCAACTTGGTAAACTGAATGGAAGAAGAAGATTTTACTGGCCCCAAGCACAATGTGACCATAATTACAACTACTTTGTTTCGTAAATAAAGAGAGCATGCTGATCATAACTGAGTACTTGGAGCTGTAAAATGAGAGCACAAAACTGTGTGTGTGTGTGTGTGTGTGTGTGTGTGTGTGTGTGTGTGTGTGAAACTGTGAAGCGAATGTGCAGAGAAGATTGTGTGCGAGCAGAGGGGCACTGTGGGAGGGAACCTTTCTTTTTTGTCTGCAAAAATGAAATTCTTTGTGCACTAAGCTGTGATGATCTCCCAATTGTCTCATTGTATTAAATGTACGTGGTGATTTGAGATACAATGTGAGGTGTGTACGTGGTTTATTTTCCTGTCTTTGTAAAGTACTTGCTGAAACAGTGTCAGAGGAATTGGTTAAACTCTGTTCATTTTTGAGGCTGTGAGTTGGTGATGGTAGATAACATGTCTCTTCATGTTTAAAATTACCTACTGTATCAGTAGCCCTTGACATTATGTAGAGAGCCAGAGACTACATGCAGCATCACCTCTTAAGTACTATGTATGTATATATATATATATACATATACATATATATATATATATATATATATATATATATATATATATATATATATATCCACTGACTGTTGTTAGGTAATTTTGCTCTCTACATCAGTAAAGATTTTCAACTTGAATAATTCATTCATCAAGACCTGTGTGTGTGTGTGTGTGTGTGTGTGTGTGTGTGTGTGTGTGTGTGCTTTTTAAGTCTGTTTGTTGATGTGGTTGCTGAAATTATATTGTGCTAGAAATGACCATGTGACGAATCAAACATGGGCAATACAGCTACAAACATCCATAGCTACAGTGTTATATGGTGCACCTGTAAACCCAAGAAGCTCTCACAGACACATGCAGATTACAGAGGCAATATTCCTTATTAAAACTTTCCAACTCTACCTGAGATACTGCAGCCACCAAATCACTCCTGCCAGAAAATCCACTTTCTGCTGTTGCTTAATAGGCTGCTTCTTCTACAATGGATATATTTTGGTCTCAGACTGTAAGACAAAACACGCAATGTGAAGCTGTTACCTTAATGGTCCAGTGTGTAGGATTTAGGGACATCTGTTGAGAGAAATGGCATGTAATATTCATGACTATGTCTTTATTAGTGTATAACCACCTGAAAATAAGAATAATTGTGTTTTTGTTACTTTAGAATGAGCCATTTACATCTACATATGAAGTGAGTCCTCTTCCACGCTGTGTTATTTTAAAGTAGCCAAGAGCAGACAAACCAAACACTGGTTCTAGATCTACACTATTCACGCTTTTGCATCAGCCTCAGTAGTTCTCCTACACACTTAGCACAGGAAAAGTTTTAGTTCTTGAACCTTGCTGCAAGATGCCACTAAATTCTTGATAGTGGATGTTTCATGGATGAACTGGTTGGTAGTGTGGCCAAGTGGTCCAAGGCGCTGGATTTAGGCTCCAGTCTCTCAGGAGGTGTGGATTCATATCCCAACACTGCCAATCAGATGTGCAGCCTTTGTTTATGCAAAAGATAAAGGTGTTTGCATGGACTTGGATGAACATAACACCAACTGGCAGAGAATATGACCACATCATGTTTTGGTGTTCATGAAACAATGGTAAATGTCTGCTTTTGTCATGTCCTATAACACCATTCTTGATTTAGCTAAAATGAAAATATTGTTAACCAGCAGGTCTCCATTTATTTGCCTACCTACATTGCAAAGTATCTACATACAGAGTAGGTCCTCTTCCATGTAGTCCACCATGTTGTTTTTGAAAGTAGCCCAGGACGGACAAACCAGATATTGGCTCTATAGGGCCATCCATGTTTTCATGTTTTCGCTTTTTCACATCAGCCACTTTAGTAGGCCATACACAGTTTTGCAACCTCACCACTAGATGCCACTAAATCCTGCACACTGGACCTTTGAGCTGTGTTTAGACCACAGAAGTTTTGGGATGATTAATCCCTGATTTACCCATCCTGAAAATCAGAGGAGAAATCCAGTCTGGGACCTTAGTTTTTTTACCAATTGGCTCAGATTATCTTGTAATGTAAAGAGTTTACATATCTAGTCTTAAATCTTCTGAACTGCTTGCAGGCACAACGGGGCCATCCTGATAAATTGTTTGATATTTAGGATTGGAAGTTTGGATGGTTACGTTTATGATTATGTCAGTATGGAGCAGTTGAAAGTGTCGCCAAGCAATGGTAAACATTCTAGCCCTTAAGGTTAACATTAGCATACTACAGTTGACAGACCTTCAGCTCTCACTGAGAATAGACAGCCGGAATTGACCATGTCTTCCCAACCCTTTTCTCATCCAGACTTGTTTAGTTTTCTGCTTTTGCTTTTCTCACTGCAAAGAACTGTTAACATTACAGCAAGTTGTCAGTCTGTGTTTGTTTACATCTGCTACCCTATGAGATCACGTAAGGTGGTGCATTCAAGCTTTCTTTGGCACAATAATCTTAATAGTATCCTTTAGTGTGTTATGTGCCTTTTTCAGATCTTGTTTTATGTGCATGTGATTACAGAGAAGAACATCTCTGAAGTTGTTGCGTGATGCAACCTGATTTTAACTTGGGATAGGATTTAAAAACTCTATTTTCTTTACTCTATTTAGCTATTTTCTAATATTCTATAGACCAAGCAATCAATAGATTAATTGAGAAAATTATTGACAGGCTTATCCGTAATGGTAATAATCAGAATTTGCAGGCCTAATTTGGAATATACTGAACAAACGATTAACAATGCAGGGGTAGTCTGAGACGTTTCTACAGAATAAACAAGGAGAAATCCTATAGAGATGAGGCAAAGATGCCAATTACTTCTCCAAAAGGAGTCTCAATAGACTAGAACTCGATGCAGCTGCGGGAAATGTTGGGTTGAGTAAGGGAAGTAATGTTGAGGGAGAAGTGGGTGCAACAAAAGGGTAAATTGCACCAATTCATCATAAAATCACTATTGAAGTGCATTGAACATCAGTGATTGATGCTCAATAACACTGTATGTAATGGTTCAATGTTTCTCTACCTGTAACATTGATCAGTCGGCCAATTTCTTCAAAACTTTTTCCAGACCTTAACACAGGGAATGATTTCAGTGAGCTCCCGTCTATGATGTTCTGTTACCCATTTCACTCATTGCATCTCCCAGAGCAGTCCACTGCCCGAAGCAAAACACAAGCTGTACTTATGAGTGCAGGGTTGGGGAAGGTTAGATGTTGATTCATGGATCTGCTCGATATGATGCCTGCTCATCCAAAAGTATGTGATATCGACTGTTTGTTCCTCCTACACTGTCTGCCTGGTAAACCTCTCAGATGTGTGATGTGTGTGACTGAGTGAAAGTGTGATGCTCTCTGCATTATGATGTGGTTTCATTTCTATGGGTGGAATGAACTTTTTCGAAGTCTCTTTTTGTGTGAGATCAAGTTTAAGGGTGAGGTTGAGTGTAATTTAAAATGAGAGTATGTAATGTTTGCTGAGCAGCAGCAACAGTGGCCTCTGCTGCCACAAATGGTGATTTTTTAACACTCTTATGACATCCTTTTCATGCATATGGCTGATCTGATCTGATCTACCATGACCAAAAACATCTGAACCCAGCTGGTGGGTCTTAAATAATTACTGCACCCCCAAATTACCATTTGTATATCAATTTTTCACCCTGTGTTACTATGAACTTTGAAACTTTGGTTATAAAACACAGTTATTTTACTTCACTGAGCACAGGAGCGACTGATGTACCACTGCCTCCATCAGTAGTTTGATTGTGATATTGCGTGACTTTGTTGAATCTGAACTCACCCTTTAAAACAGCAAAGTCACACAATAACACAAACTAAATGATAGAGGCAGCGGTTGACCGCCAGCTCCCATGTTCAGCGAAGTAAAATTAAGTTTTGGAGTCTTAAAAAGACTGGCTTAAACGAGAGCACAGATAAATTTTACTTTCAGTTCAGTTTTAAATAGTAAAGTTTTAGCAGAAAATGCATGTGTTTGGGAAGTACTCAGCATACGACTAGATAATGAAAGTTGGATTATAGTACTGCACGAGTGAGTGAGCTGTGTGAGAGTTTGTTAAATGGATGTTTTGATGTAGTTTTGCTGTTGTTAAATGTTTATCCCTATGACTTAAATTCAATTCATTTATTCACAGTAAAGTCATGCAAGAAAAACTAAGGGCCAGATCCTCAAAAGGATTGCACTGCTTTTGCGACCGCTAAACCTGTGCAAATGAGAGAAAAAAATAGTGTGCAATCCACAAAGCACACGCAAAGGGTGAAATGCACGCAAACTGAACACAAACTGCACTGCCACTCCTAGCTGCGCCAGTCCAATTTACATGCATGTAAATTAGGGAATATTCATAAATTCTGCGCAAAATTGCCCCCTTCTTATGCAAATAAGCCTCATTGCAAATACCACCTAATCCACAAAGACCAGCGCTAATTGCCACAGGCAGTAAAGCGGTGCTATTTAACGCCAGTGAGACCCGTGTATTAAATCCGCGCAATTTCTCTTTCTCCCTCTCTCACTCTCTCTCTCACGCAAAATGATTGCAAATTGCACTCAGTTGGTGGTAACTGTGGAGCATAGCCTATATAAGGGCTGTCATGCCAGGACTCCGGTAATCATGGCAGCAGTGATTGTAGCCAGGCGAAGGCACCGTAATGGCAGGCGCGCACCAGAAAGGATTTATCGGAGGAAAGTATCACTTTTTGATTTAAGTGACAATGAAATCATTTGCAGATACTGGTTGCCAGGCCGCATGATACTTGCACTACTAGATGACATCAAGGATGACATTGAGCCTGCCACCCAGAGATCCCATGCTTTACCTGGCATTGTCAAATTAGTGTCTACATTACAGGTTCTTGCATCTGGCTCTTTCCAGAACCCCATTGCAGGCGTCTCAGGGCTCTCACAGTCATCCATCAGCAGGGCCATGTGGGAGGTTGTACCTGCCATTGTGAGAAGAGTGGGCAGCTATATTAGGTTTCCCCAAAACCGACGTGACATTGAAGTGACAAAACTTGCATTCTTCCGTATTGCCGGCTTCCCAGATATTGTGGGTGCAATTGATTGCACACACGTTCTTGTTGTTCCACCATCAGACACCGAAAACGTGTTCCGAAACAGGAAGCATACCCATTCTATTAATGTCCAGGTAGTGTGTGACGCAAATAACATCACGCATGTGGTCGCCAAATTCCCTGGGTCTGTGCACGACAGCTATATATTTAGGAACAGCAGTGAGCACAGGATGGTGCAGGGCATGGATGACAACTGCTGGCTACTGGGTAAGAAAGTTTGTTTATTTATTTAATTATTTATTTGTTTATTTTTCAGAAAATGTCCGTACTCTAATACTGATTGCTAATGTGGGGGAAAATATGTGCAATTCATTATAGGTGACAGGGGCTACCAACTTCAGCCATGGCTGATGACTCCGGTGCGCAATCCAGCCAATGATGGGGAAGCAGCCTACAACCGGGCACACATCCGGACACGGGGTGTGATAGAGCGCACCTTCGGCATTTTAAAGAGCAGATTTAGATGCCTGGATCACAGCGGTGGAGCTCTGCTATACAGTCCCCCCAAGGTATGCCGGATCATAGTGGTGTGCTGCATCCTCCACGACATAGCCATGAGAGCTGGGCTGCGTGTTGAGGAACACGAGGATAACGATGACTCAGGGGATGAAGAAGAGGAGCCACCTGCCCCACTGGTTGATGTGCGGGAGGACGAGGGCAGGCGTGTCAGACAGCATATTATTCAGAATTATTTCCAGTAATTTGTTTTAGTTAGGCATAACGTTATTTCCAGCGACATGCTGTGTTTTCAGTTAACATTATTTCCAGCTATATAAAGTATTCTGTTTTACAACATTACTTTAAGCAGTGTGCTGTGTTTTCTGTTGTGCAACGCGCTAAATAAAAGTGACCAGACTTTCAGTAATATAGCCTACTGTGTTCGTCTCTGCGACCATTCCACCTTTTTTAAGTAAACATAAATAATTTGTCTAAATACAGTCTGTTAAAAACCCCTATGACCCCCTTGACCACTTTTTGGTCATTTGAGTTGTATTTTCTGCATTTATTTTGGCTGTTTCAATAACAAAGGCAAAAAAACAAAAAACGGGATGAACAACAACAACAAAAAAGACAAAAAAGCGACACGTATGGACATATGGTCCTTTGACCACTTTGAACCACTTTGTGTTCATAATAAATAATTTGAAGTTTTTTCTTAAGGGGCACAATTAATACTTTGACATTTATACACTTGGCGGCTGTGTCTCAGGAGGTAAGGGTCGTCCACTAAATGCGGAATGCATCACTACATAAGGGGATAAATCAGTAATACCCAAACAAACCCGAGAAATAAATGCAACTCAACCTCTCACCCTGACAATAGTAATTCAGCGGCCTCAGTGATAGGTCACAGTGGGCTTTATGTTGACCTAAAGTCAGGACCACGGACAGCACTGCTCTAAGGTAAATAGGTCAGTACAAAAGATTCAGGACCATGGACAGCTCAGCACCAACTTGTTTATTTTGTTAAGATGCAATCACAATTGTGTCATGAAAAAAAATTAATTGACTGTATACTACAAGTCGACCTTAACCCATTTATACACTGAAGATCATCAGGAGGAGTCTTTCCATTCACACACAATAAATCAACATATAAAGCCTTAAGCATTTCTGGAAACACATGAGTCTGAAAACGAGAACAAAAAGTGAATGTCAAATAAGGTCATTATAAATTAAATTTTTTTACTTTTTCATTTCTCTTAATTGCCATTGTGTGGCAGGCGGCTCAGGCTCTGTGGCAGGCGGCTCAGGCTGACTCTCCCCCCTTGCAACGGAAGCATTTCTGGCCTCAAGAGCAGCAGCAATCCTACTCATGGCCCCCATCATCTCTGCATGACTCGCCTGCATTTGTGCTCTCAAGCCCGAAATGTTTTGGTTTAGGCCTGCTAGAGCACTTACCAGCTGACGTGCACTACTTGCTATAGCTGCAAGTTCGCGTCTTGTGCCTCACTGTTCAAATTTAATGCCCTTCAGTGTTACTGCATATTGTTCTTGTGCCGTTGTTTGTTTTTGCTGCTCAGTGTAAAGGAGACGGTCAATCTCCTTGAAGTTTGCAGGGACAGATGGGGGTGGAATTTCAACCGGATTCTGGCCGGGCGCCGAGGCGGGAGGTGTGTGGTGGGATGTGGTGGTGTCCTCCAGATGGGTGACCAGTGTGTTCAAGCCGGATGGGCCAGGCATTGGATCGTCTAAACAAGGGTGGCATATTAATTTATGTTAGCCTATATATTTTTTAACCATCTAACCCAAGTTAAACATATGACACATGCTGCATACAGAAATGGACATTTTTAATATACATACCTTGATATTCTTGTAAAACACACTCGCCTGTGTCTATTCCCTCCAGGCCAAAAATTTGCTCAGGCTGGAGGGTCTGCTGAACTATTTCCTCAAGATCTATTTCCTCAAGATCAAGAGGTTGTTCCTGGGGTGGCCCCCCGCCAGTTGCAGATGCTTGGTTGTGGTTGTATGACTAGTTGTATGTATAAACTCTGAATCCATCGCAATGGTTCAGCATATTTGCTTATATATAAACGGAAGTTGGAAATGGAAATTCGCCTCCTCAAACCGGAATGCCAAAAAATTGGGGGTCTGCCTCCAGAGGCTGTATCGCCATCTGCCGGAAGTCAGACGCCGAATACAGTCAATGGGTTCTGAGAATGGCTTCCATGTAACTTAGCTCTGCTGATAACCAGCTAAATTACATTAGGTGAGGTAATGAGCGACTGTAATTCACAGAGGGTCTGATAGATTAAGGATGGCAATTGTGATGCATGTGATAAGACTGTATGTTTAGTTACAAGAGGGGCAGATAAATTAATGAAAGCAATTGGGAAGTGTGTGGTAATATCTTTGGTTACTATTAGTGGTGATCTCATGACAAAAATAAACCTGGCTATGCTTGACAAAGAGGTAGTTTGTGTTTACTGCATGTTACCTACACTTCTGCTCAAAAAAAAAAAAAAAAATTAGTTAGTTTACTTTATAGCAGTAACCCTCCTAAAGCTAGGGTTTGAGACACAGCCACAAACACTAACAATAACAGGAAAAAGCATTTACTTCATCATAATTATGCCTAGAGGAGGTCAGTGGTAGATGTTATGCTACTAGTTGCGACTTCCAAGTCTGCTTGGAACCCAGGCTGCTGCTTCACTTCTTCCCATCATCTCATTGTTGGACCAAGGCTGAGATTTTGTCTTACTCTGCTATTTGTCTCTTCTCTTTTTTGGCCTGCTGATCGTCTGTGGATGTCACTACGGCATGGTGGATGCTGCTGTGTCTTTGCTTTTCCCACAGAGCCTTTGTTTCCACCTTGTTGCTTGGAAACAGATACGACAGTACTTGTACATTGACTTTCATTATCACATCAAAATCATACAGTAGAAAAATATAGATGGAAATTAACATGATGGACTTCCCTCTTACTCCTCTTTTTTGCTACCCTCTGTCAACCACCTCCTATGTGATCACTCATTCAGATGACTCCCGCCCTCTCACTTCATTCCATATCTCTCCTCATCTATCCATCAATCCATTTACTCATACTGTTATCCACAAGAGAGAAATAAAACTGTGTGGCCACTACTAATTCACTCGATCCCTGCATCTAACTGTCCAACCATTCTCTCTATCTCATCCCTAAAGATAAGTTGAAAGCAGCGAATATATTCCCTTCTATCATGGAGGATTTAGGAGACCATCTCAAGTTAATGAGGGGTTTTAAAAGGTAACAGAAAAGCAGAGTGGATGATAACAGAGGAGAGTTATTTAAGGGGAGTAATGCGTGTGTCGGTGCACTCGTGTGTGTGTGTGTGTGTGTGTGTGTGTGTGTGTTGGAGAGTGGGGTTGATATATTGTAATACATTGTGAGTTTTCAAACTTTTAAGTCAGAAATTGTGCACTTGTGCTCTGAGTGTGAGGTGATTCAAATTGATCAGAAGTTGTCTTAATCACATGTTCAACATATCACCAAATTACATGTGGTCACAAGCCATGTCATATCTACCTCTTCTCACTCCCAGGTCTTCAAATACTGATGCTTTGTGACTCACAACTCCAGTTGCACAAAGCACCACTGGGTTTTCAACGTACCAAGGTAAATCCATCCACAGCAATGTTTGACTATCAGAGAAAGGTCAAGGTGGATGGATGACTCACACACACACATAGGACTAACTCCTCCATAATCCTAACCCGAGAGACTGCTGATGTACAATCAAAAGCCTAGATTACAAGGTCCACTGAATGCTTAACTTTGCAACCTGTACACTTGTCAATCTTGGTTCCCCAAAGTTCCTAAAAAAAATGAGCCAAATGTGCTAGGTCTACATCCAAGAGGTTGAAGGAGTCATACCATCATCTGCTGTAACTGCTTTGGATAAGCAGGATGTCTCTGTCCTTTATATCCATGTTCACTCTGCCATGTTATTAGATGACTATGCGTCCATTGCCACAAGTGTCTAAAGTGAAAAGTCATGCCTCTTTATTCCTAAATCCGACATCCTCAAGAACCTTGTAGGGTATTGGGAAAAGAGAAAAAAGAAGGAGGGTCACTGCAAGGTCCACCAAATGTTTAACTTTATAACCTGTAAGCAGCTGAAATTTTGGTTTCCACAGCTTCTCAAAAGTTCCCACAAAGTTGAACCACAGATTTGTAAGCCCCTGACTCTTACGCATAGAACAGAGTGGTGCAGCAGCAGCATACTGGGCCCATAACCTAGATACCGATAGATCAAAGCCATCCTCTTCTAATTATATGCTTTGTCTCTTTCCTCTGCATCTATGCTCACTTTGCCATGTTATCAGATGACTAAGCTTCCATTGTCTTAAGTGTTAAAAGTGCATCTTCTCTCTGTTTTGCTAAAGTGGATGTGTTTAAGTTTATTAGAGGGAACTGGAAAAATCACTAGAAAGGTCACTATGAGGTTCACTTAATGCTTAACATTGCAACCTGTATGCTGCTGAAAGCTTGACTTCCACAGGTTTCTAAAGGTTCCCACCAAAGAGTGGAGCAGCAGAAGTGTTCTGGGTCAAGGTGGATGGATGACTCACACACACACACACACGCAGGACTAACCCCTAATCCTAGCCCAAGAGACTGCTGTTTGGGTCTCCTGTACAAACAAAAGCCTTGGTTTAGTGTGTGGGATTGCCTCAAATACTCACAATTTTACTGTAACGAGCATTTTTACTATAACAATATACATATGTTAATTTTTTCCCAAGAGATTCTTAATAAAATACTTGCATGGCCATATGTAAGTTCAAATCGTTATAGGATGCTTTAATCATCTCTCCTGCCCATATGGTGCGTGAAGAGATGGGTGACAAAATTCACAGTCCTTGTTCTATGCAAAAACTAATTTTAAAGCTCAGCTGAAGTTAAAGGCACTGTATGTAAGAATGTGGCCAAAACGGTTACTGCACTCAAATTCAAAATACTGCCGCGAGTCGTATCCACCCCCCCTCCCCTACAGATTCAAGGTTCCATTCCAGAGTACAGCTACCGTCGACTGTTACTGTTATGAGTATTCTCTGCCAGTCTCACCTATTTGAGCATCATGCTCTTTCCTCCTAAAATTATATCCAGTTTGCTGTTTACCGTCTGCCTGAATCCAACATAAGTTGGGCTTTAGAAGCCTTATCATAGCTTGGGCTGAATTTGGGAATTAACTTTTGTAGGTATTGAAGACTGTGGGTTTTGTGCTCGACCTCTTACATAAAAGAAGAACAAAGGTGGCATCTCCTTAGGGCTACTGTAAACAGGAGGAACCATCACACCGATTACTACAATAACTCCTGCAATGCACATATGGGCAAGTTAGTGTTGAGATAGAGTTTCCCTCAAAACTGAACCAAGTGTGCTAGGCCCACAACCAAGAGATCAATGGATCCAAACCATCCTCTGCCAATTGTGAATGCTTTAGAACAGTAGGATCTCTTTCCTTGATCTGGGAAAAATTACTAGAAAGGATTTCACTACAAGGGCCACTGAATGCTAAAAGGATAACTTCGGTATTTTTCAACCTGGGCTCTATTTCCCCATGTGTATGTGTGCGTATGATTCATAGGTACAACTCGTTCTAAAATTGGTTCAGTATTGAGGGAGGCGGATGCAGCCGGGAGCCGCGAAACGAGCTAAAACAGTAACGGGGGCAAATGTGTCCCGTATAAGTTTGCGCATTAAAAGTGCTTTTTTTCGCCACTGACCGTTTCAGACCGCCAGTGTTATCTCTGTAAATAGCATATTGTAGCGGCCCTGGGGCAGTGTTGAGTATGGTATGAGTGGAGTCAGCTGTCAGTCAGTGTTGGAGCAGAGAGGGGGAGGGCTGCCCCGCTTGGTACTGTAAATGAGTATGTGTGTATGAAGTGTGTGTGTTACGCTAGAAGAGTCAGAGGACGGAGTCTTTTACGTGCTACCCCCTGGAGTGTTACCGGAGTTTTTGGAGTGCTCAAATAAACGGGCCTTTTTCCCGAACGCAAGAACAGGATGTCGCGCAACACCCCGTACAGCTTTCACAGGCTACCTTTGTCGGACGGCGAGATGCTGAAGTTGTGGCTAGTTGTGCTACAAATGGATGCTAACACTCCTGTCCAGACACTGCGCTTTGCAGACCATCGGGTCTGCAGTGCTCACTTCTCCCAAGATGACTACTGCCAGCCAAAGAAGAGAAGACATCCAATCCTGAAACACCTCTTCCTCAAGAAAACGGCTGTCCCACGAGTAGAGAGAGCTACAGACACAGTGGAGCAAAACTCGTGACATCACACAGCCCAGAGGTAAAGGAAAGGCTAAGTTAGTATGCTATTTACAGAGATAGCACTGGCGATCTGAACCGGTCAGTGGCGATAAAAAAGCACTTTTAATGCGCAAACTTATACAGGATGCATTTGCCCCCGTTACCGTTTTAGCTTGTTTCGTGGCTCCCGGCTGCATCCGCCTCCCTCAATACTGAACCAATTTTAGAACGAGTTGTACCTATGAATCATACGCACACACACACATGGGGAAATAGGGCCCAGGTTGAAAAATACTGAAGTTATCCTTTAACTTTGCACCCTGTATCCTCATTCCCAAAGATACCCACAATGTTGAACCACAGATTTTCAAGCCCATTAGCCCAACATGTTGAGCAGAGTGGCGCAGCAGAAGCATGCTGGGCCCATAACCCAACGGGCAATGGATTGAAACCACCCTCTGCTAATTGTGAATCTGTTTGATGTGGAGAATGCTACTGCCCTTCCCTTCCCATCCATACTCACATTGCCATGTCATCAAACAACTATGCATCCATTGCCACAAGTGTCTAAAGTGAAATGTAATACCTTTTTATTGCTGAAGTGGACACCTTCAAGAACTTTGTGGGAAATTGGGAAAGAGATAGAAAGTCACTACAAGGTTCACTAAATGCTTCACTTTGCAAGCTGCTGAAAGTGTGTTTTTCTTGTTGTTAAAGGTTCCCACAAAAATTAACCACAGAATCTCAAGACACTGAGCCCATAAGTCCAAAAAGTTGAGCAGAGTGGTGCAGCAGGAGCGTGCTAGGCCCATAACCCAGAGGTCGATGGATCGAAACCATCCTCTGCTAATTTAAAAATCCTTTAGCTAAGAAAGATGTCTCTCTCCTTCCTCACTCTCCCATGGTACCAGATGACTAATCATTAATGATCAAATCAAAAGTGAGTCTTCTCTTTTTTTTTTTTTTTGACACAGTGGACATGTTCAAGATTATTAGACATAACTGGGAAAATCACTAGAAAGAAGGCCACTACAAGGTCAAATAAATGCTTAACTTTGCAACTTGTACACTTGTTAATCTTGGTTCCCACAAGGTTCCTACAAAATTAAAAAAAATTAAATTAAAAGTGTGCTCGATGGAGTGATACCATCATCATGCCTCTTTATTGCTAAAGTGGACACCGTGAAAAACATTTTAGGTAATTGGGAAAAGAGAAAAAGAAAGAGGGTCAGTGCAAGGTCCACCAAATGTTCAACTTTGCAACCTGCAAGCAGCTGAAATCTCAGAGTACCACAAAATTGAACCACAGATTTTCAAGCCCCTGACTCTGACATATGGAGCACAGTGGAGTGGCGGAAGCATGCCGGGCCCATAACCCAGGGGTCGATTGCTCAAAGTACTTGAGATCAGTAGACTTCTTTGTCCTTGCAATCCATACTCACTTCACCATGTTATTAGATGACAAAGCATCGTTGAAAGTGAGTCTTCTCTCTGTTTTGCAACCTGTAAGCAGCTGAAATCTTGGTTTCCACGGGTTCTCAAAGGTTCCCACAAATTGAACCACAGATTTTTAAGGCCCTGACTCTTAAATGTAGAAGATAGTTGCACAGCGACAGTGTGCTGGGCCCATAACCCCAGAGATCAATGGATCAAAACCTTTCTCTGCTAATTATAATTGCTTTGTCTCTGTCCTTTGCATCTATACTCAGCATGTTAGCAGATGGCTAAGCATTCATTGTCCCAAGTGTTGAAAACAAGTCTTCTATCTGTTTTGCTAAAGTGGATGTGTTTAAGTTTATTAGAGGGAACTGGATAAATCACGAGAAAGGTCACTATGAGGTCCACTTAATGCTTAACTTTGCAACCTGTATGCTGCTTAATCTTGGTTCCCTCAGGCTCTCAAAGGTTCCCACAAAATTTAACCACAGCTTTCAAGTCGGTCAAGCTGGAATGTTGAGTGGAGCAGCGGTGTGCTAGGCCCATAACCCAGAAGTTCATGCATCAAACCCATCCTCTGCTAATTGTACATGCATTCCATCATAAGGATGTCTCCATCCATACTCTCTAATTAAAGAGACCTGGGAAAATAACTAAAAAGGTCTCCACAAGGTCCACCAGATGGTTCACTTTGCAACCTGTGTGCTGCTTAATCTTGGTTGATAAAGGTTTCCACAAAATGGAACCACAAAATCTCAAGCCAATGACTTTAAAGTATTAAACACAGTGGTGCAGCAGAAGCGGGCCCATAACCCAGAGGTCGATGGACTTCCCATCCATTCTATGCATTATTTTCACTGATATGCAGGTGTAAAGCTACTTAATGCAACTACATCGCTGTTTTCACAATACTCACATCCCAGGCAATTAATATCTTTTACTATGACCTTCCAATGGTGGATCATATTTTAATTGAAACAGTTCAGCGTATCCTGCCTATTTGCCTTTGTCAGAGAGTGCAACAACAATGGATGGACACTTGCTGGTAGTGTGGCCAAGTGGTTATGATGACATTAAAAATCAGTACATAATTCTTACTTACATTGCAGCCTTTAAGTCAGTGCAGATGAATCTGATTGTCCCCTCTCTGTTCTCTTTGGTTCATCAGCAGTTTTTCCAATGCCAGGGACAAGGAGTGCCACCTGGTACCATTCCAGTGCATCAGCTAGACGGAACAAGCATCTTCAACAGTTTTGGCTGCACGTGTGGTTCTTCCACATCTGTTCCAAAGTGCAGCACAGTTGCCAAATGTTGAATGGTACACTTTCTTGTATGCCTCATTGGATGTTGCTTTCATGGCATCAACCGTAGCTATTAGGTTGAGTAGGTGAAAAACACAATCCTGGTGCTTTAGAAGCGCCAACACATCAACAAACCCCACTTTTTCACCCCTCCTTGATCCTCTTTATCAATTCCTGGTTGCATCACCATCACTTCTCCCTTTGTTGTTTCTCTCATCTTCACCAAAAACTTGAAAAGCTTTTATGAAGTTATAACTATTGTCTGTTTTTGTTCTCAAAATTTCCCCCCAAGCTCAAAATAGATGTCATTCAGGGTGCTTACCAACACATGTGTGCAAACCTCTGGAACTGCAGTGCATCTTATGACACTGTCAGGGTCAACCCAATGGGCAGTAACACCAATGAAGCTTTGCCTTGGTGGTGGCGATATAGTCAACCTCATGACCTCAGTCACTGCATTTCCCATTCGCTTTGAGGCATCATTAATCATGGAGTGCAGGATCAGTCATGACTTAATTTTCTCATTACACTGCAGTTCCTTCACAGAATCTTTAAATGGTTCTTTTTTAGCAATACATGATTGCTGGAGCTCCTGGACCACATACTTCACAACAGCTTTGTCAATGAACCTCTGAGACAAAGTCCTGGTGTTCAATGTGGTCTGCCTGCTGGTGAAAGGAGTCTTAGCAGCCATTGCTAATTGAAACCAAACTGCATTAGCATCCTTTGGCCTTTTTCATTACACCAAGAGTGCCATCTAGTGGGTTCAGCAAATACAACTGGTGGTTCATGAAGCTTCTATACCACTAAGAGTATTTTATAAACTTGTCTTCTGAGCTGGTGTTGAATTATTCCGCCAAAATCCAGAGGTAAGCATCAACATGAATGTGCTAGCTTGAATGGAATATAATAAGTTACGTTAAGGTGAGATAGCCAACTCATTAGCCAGATATTTGAACAGGCTTAACATTAATGCTAATCATGATAACTAGATAATAATCACTCAAAAAAGCGGAGCAGAGTGGCGCAGCGGAAGCGTGCTGGGCCCATAACCCAGAAGTTGATGGATTGAAACCATCCTCTGCTAAATGTAAACACTTTGGATCAGGACCACTTCTCTGTCCTTTCCATCCACACTCTCGTTGCCATGTTATCAGCTGACTGAGCATTCATTGTCATTAATTTTTAAGAGAGATATTACAAATATATTTTGGCGAAAAGATTTCTGTTTTTGTTGTTCTTTGGCCTGTAGCTCTCTGATACTTTGGCTTTTGGGGGACTTTCGGGTTTAACGGGTTTGTTACTGTATTGATTTTTAAAGTAAACAGGAAAAATAAGCATTTATCAGGAGTCCTTAAGTGTTATGGCAAAAGTCAGTGCTACCAGGACTGATGATAAAAACAACAATTTAGGTCTCTCGGGATCGTCTCATCAATTAGCTTTAGCCACCTTTAACAGAGAGGCTGAAATAGAAAAGACCCGGCCTGCAATAGGCCCAAAGAAAAATTATGTATACATCCTTTAAACATTAAAACACATATCTAAGGATCTAAAAACTACTTAAACTATGGTATTTCTTTCTCTCTTTCTCATTAATGTTAAGTAAATCAACTATATACATGACTACTATGCATGGCTTCAACATTTCCATACAAATTTGTTGCTCCAACCACAAATTTTACTCTCCATCTTGTTCCTCACTGCCACCACACGTGTAAAAAAGAAAAAGAAAAAAAACCCACACACACACAGGCGACAGGGTCATTACAGCACATGACCATGACGTAAACAGAACTAACATATGACCAAGCAACTCAAATTAGCATTTTCTTAATCATTTAACAGTTCGTACAAGTCAAAACCAACTAATTCACCCACAAAATAAGCAATACAATTCACTCACCAGAAAAGTTCGGTTTCAGGCACACACTCCAAATATTTACGAGCACAGCTCATAAACTCCAGGTTTTTCTCCACTTCACAGAGACAGGTGACATGGGAACAGAGTAAATGGCATTTTGAATATCTAATCTCCAAATAAACATAAACCAAAAAATCAAGAAAACATGTATCACACCAGTGCATTTAATGCAAAAAAGGATTTCAGATATCCCAAAGCAACAGAAAACAATCTTTATAACTAACCAAAAAAAAAAAATCAGAACAGACCTTGTTAAATAAATGAAAAAAACAAAAGCAACATTATAATGAGTGTAGTGTCGTGTTTTACTTTTTGTCCTGGAAAATGACCGAGTGTATTGTCTCCCTCTGTCTGTGGACTGCTGAGTAATTGTGATGCCTGGTTGATCAGGTCCAAGCTCCTTCACTTCGAGCTTCTCCTGCAACGTCCTCCTCTCAAATGGTGTTGTTTTTAAAGACTTCACCGTATTTGCTTTCTCTTTCTCCATCTCCATCTCGTTCTCCGTCACCAACTCTCGCTCAAACTCAAACTTGTCACTCCGCACTTCATGACAGACGGCTTTGACGTCATCCCACTGGCGATTGGGTGGGACGTAAATCAGCTGCATTCAGCTTTGGGCGCAGGAGAGCTGTGCCCCGACAGCTCCTATCTCTTGTATTGAAGAGGAGTGAACTGCGCGTGCACAACTTACGAGAGTCAATGGGCAAAGATTCTTGCGCCCCAGGGAGGAAACACGTGACCAATCAGTAACTTTAGACAACGTAGAACATTTTTAATCTACATTTTTGTGCAGATGATACATTTTACTCTCTAACTATATCATATTTATCTTGCTCATCTAAAAAAATGTTTATTTTATTTTTTAAATGTGGGGAGAGTGGTGTGGCGGCACCCTAGCGCCCTCTATTGACCAGCTGCCACTCAGGGCGGGTGAGCTTAATTGGCACAGAGCAAGCAGGGCTCTGATTGGCTGATGAGGCTATCAGCCCTGTATCATGCGCATATCACAATGAACTCACCAAATTCAGTGCTATCCTCCTCTGATGTCACCTGAATATTTACAAATGTTGAAAATGTTTAAAAATGTATTTATCTATTAATGAAGTTAACTATCATTACTTTCTTTAAGTTAAATATGATTTTTACCGTAATATTTTTTAACAAACTTTGTCTTCATCACCATCTAACATTTAAGGCCTAATAACCTGGATAACACATTCATTGTTGAAAGAGGGTCTTCTCTCTGTGTTCTTGAATGTGTCACTTTGTAACCTGCGTTAAAAAATGTGCTATATAAATAAAGTTTTACTTGCTTACTTACTAGAGTGGACAAGATAAAGATTGTTCGAGTATACTGGAAAAATCACTAGAAAGAAAGTCTTGACAAGGTCCACCATATGCTTCACTTTGCAACCTGTATACTGCTCAAACTTGGTTATAAAGGTTCCCACAAAATTGAACAAGAGATTCTCAAGCTCCAGGACCAGAAGTGTTGAGCAGAGTGGCGCAGCAGAAGCGTGCTGGGCCCATAACCCAGAGGTTGATGGATTGAAACCATCCTCTGCTAATTGTTAGTGCTTTACGTCAGTAGGACTTCTCTGTCCTTTCCATCCATATTCACTTTGTAAACTTACTCCTCTGTTTTGCTGAAGTGGACATAATATTGAATAGCATTGGGAAAATCACTCGAAAGAACATCACCACAGGGTCCACCCAATGCTCGAGTGATATAATTTTATCTTGTCAAATTTGGATGCAGTCGTTAATTTGATAAAGCTGGGATGTGATTCTTAGATTTTTATGTTTGAAATGTAAATATATTAAAACAGAAGTGCTGTCGTGGTATTTATGGCTATTAATGCTTCTGGAAATGTATTCCAGCTTCCAATGTTTAATTTTAGCTCTTGCATGTTTCCATAATTATACCATATTGATGCTTATTTCAGGTTAATGACGTACTTAAAATCTATCTTAGATTTATTTTGGTTCTGGCGCTTCCTAATGCATGTTAGTCTACAGAGAAAAATTATTGGACACCACTACAGACAGAAAGTGGGAAAGTGAAAGGAAAGGGAGAGATTTCCCATTTGGACAAAACTACAAAGTCAAACAGAGGAATGATTCTGGTCAGGCCAGAGAAAAGAGAAAGGAAATCAGTGCCAGTATCTACAGATGGTAATAAATGTATTTCTTTAGCAAGTCGGAACCATTGATTAAGAGTCTGGTCAGTACAGTTTTCTGTGGCTGCCTTGTTAGTTATGCTGTCTTGCTTGGTGGTTTTGCTCAGTGACTGGTGATTATTTTGATTTAATAACACATTATTTTTGTTAAGGCATTTAAATTCAACAGAGGCATGTAGTTATGTTGCTGACAGGCCTCCGCAGATTATAGGGAAAGTTAATGAAAGCTTGCTCCAGAAGCTACAGCTATAGATTAGTGTCTATTTTGTGATTGGTTAAAAAAATGATATTTATTCTTAGAGATTTGCCAGATTAGAAGTCACTGCTGTGACAACAATCTTCCAAAGTGAATAAATGCAAAAATCAGTCAGACAGGATAAATAGAGCAAATCAGTGATGTTGCAGGTGAGGTGGATGAACCTTAGCTCTCTATAAATGAGGGCACATTCATTGATTTTTTAAAGAATTATACTGAGAAAGCAAGTGGTTTCAGATTATTTATGCAAAGCAATGACTGCTTTTATTACTTTCAACAAGGATCTTTAAATACTGAGGCTGTACTATGAGGGATGAAGTTATTGTTAGACATTTACTGATAGTCAGGGGCTACCTGTTTATTTGTGCATGTCTAAACCCCAGGTATTAACGTAGGCCTCTGGTGAGAGGGGAAACAGTTAGATTTAATTGGGAATTAGACAACTGCTGAATATTTATAAATTAAAATGTTAATCGTCCTGGCGTAGAGAAGCTGTTGTTGGAGTGTTCACTTTATTGTTGTTAGTAATGTGTTCGCCTTGGGTTGTCAGTCAGAACACAAAGGACTCGAGAATACTTTTAGTTACAAAATGCTAAAACTAAAGAATATATACAGTCCCAGCTTGTCCTTTAAAGTGAGCCAATTTAACTTTTGCTGAATAGCAACCACTGTGAGGCCATGAATAGCAGTTACGTGAAGATGATAGGTATGGAAATGTAATGTATCAGTAGCAAAAGCATATACGACTCATATAGCACACAAAATAATCTCAACCTTGGCTGACTTAGTTTCTCCAAAGCTTTTGACCATAGCATTGACTGACTTCCAAACCCAATCTGCTGATTTAGGCCATGAGAAGTGGTGGAAAAGTTATCAAGTTGACCTTGAGTCAAAGTAATTTGTCAAACTGCCATGTGCAAGGTTGCACGAACATGCACATGCAACCAGCCCAGCTACCAACACAAAGAAAGGAGAAGCTCAGATTAGATCTATTATATCTTTACATAGCAAATAATTGCAGTGGTGAGCATTGTTGCCTCACAGCAATAGGGTTCCTGGTTCGAACCCCTCTGTGTGGAGTTTGCATGTTCTCCCCGTGTCAGTGTGGGTTTTATCAGGGTACTCCGGCTTCCTCCCACAGTCCAAAGACATGCAGGTTAATTGGTGACTCCCAATAGATGTGAATGTGAGTGTGAGTGGTTGTCTGTCTCTATGTGTCAGCCCTGTGATAGTCTGGCAACCTGTCCAGGGTGTACCCCAGGGTGTGTCTCGCCCAGTGTCAGCTGGGATAGGCTCCAGCCCCCCCGCAAGCCCTAACAGGATAAGCAGTTACCGAAAATGAATGAATGAATGAATGTTTGCTGCTATATTTATGTTCTTAATTTTGAATATTGCACCTTTGACATTGCAAGATGAGTCATTTGGGCTTGGTGGAGGTCTGCACTCTAAATTCAACTTTTCATCTGTAAGAGAAAGAATGTGTTATTTCTTGACTTTCAGAAGTAAAATAGTCTCGCTTTAATTTGCAATGCTCGACAAAAGATGTGGGTAAGCCCTATTAGAAAGGCTGCCTATTAGTTCTAACTGGTATGAGATTTATTAGGATGTTTTAGGTGAAATCCCCCGGTGGTTCTGATGATTGAATAGTCTGAACACCCAGTAAAAGGCAATAAGGCAATGTCAGTATATATTACAGGTCATAACCATTAAAGGGCCAGTGTGTAATATTTGGCATGGTTTATTGTCAATCTGAATCTGAATCTGAATATTCTACCCATTAATATGTTTATACAAGTGTATAATCGCTATAAAATAAAATTCGATTGGTTTTCGTAGCCTTATAATTATGCTTTTATATATATATATATAGCAAGGGCCTTGCTTTAGAGAGGTCGCCATCTTGCGCCACCATGTATGTACGGCAGACTGAGCAGACAATCCAGCCAGCCAGAGAACGAAGGAACGAACGAATGAACCAATGAAGACAGCGGGAGGAAGGAAGAAGGAGGAGGAAACAGCAGAGAGTGTTAGTAGTTCGTTGATAGAGAGTAGTGAAAAGTTTTTTTAGTTATAAAGTTTGCGAATGGACCACACTTACCACGCAACAGGAGAGAATGAACCCGAACCGTCATCTGCGAGGAAAAGAAGATGCAACTTCACTCCTTGTGATGCACTCTCTGCGGCGCTTTTCCTCCTGATGATATATCTCCCCAACGATGGCAGCAGTAGCACCGAATCCCATTCTGTGCATTCAGCTTCTCTTCTCGCCCACTCAGCATCAAACACATGGAGTTCCTCATCTGTGTGCTCCGGCTCAAACAGGTATGGCTCTGGGTCTGTGTCCGCTACAAGAAACTCTTCAAAATCACGTTCAAAGTCGTCCATTGCAGCTACTATAGTCCGGAGATATTGCTAGGCTAAATAAACAGCTGAGCACTGTTTACCGGCTACGCTGTCAGTCAGTGTGCGGGCTGGAGATTGAGCAGAGAGGGGAGGGGGGTCCCCACTTAGGATGGTAAACGAGTATGTGTGTAAAGTTATGGATTGTGTCTGTTACACTAGAAGAGTCAGAGTTTGGGACGGAGTCTTTTACCCCCTGGAGTGTTACTGGAGTTTCTGGAGTGCTCAAATAAACGGGCCTTTTTCCCGAACGCTCCTCTGGTCTCCTGCTCGTGAGGGATTCATTACAATATCGTAACATGGTTTAGATTTCTAAATAAACATTCACCTCGTCGCTAGATAGACGTACTCCTGAAAAACTCGTGCGCAAGGCTTTTTGTCCCTACGAGGCCGCCGTCATTTACCCGACGGGAGGGGTGAGCAAGTGAGCCCTGCAATCTAGAATTTGGCCACTGATGTCACTGTTTCCAACCCATTTTACACACTGGGCCTTTAATCCCTGCCTTAGATCTGCCATTCTTTAGTGCTAAAAGCTGGTTTGACAGAAAGAGAACATAGATCAAGTAAATGTCACTTCAGTAATGCAGCGATGATGCTCACACCTCTTTGCTGTGTTTCTGCATTAGTATTAGTATTTTCATCAGTATTTCAGGCACCAGCTTTGAAATGAACAATTGTCTGCAGTGTTTTTTCCCATATACTGTACTTTTCACGGCATGGTGGAAAGTGCATTAAGACCACTCACCTTTGGAACTAATATTAATGGTATTGTTTTGAGTAGGATGGCCGCTGCTTTATATTCAGGAAAATATTCCACTTCAGCGTTTTAAATCACAGATCTCTGACAATGACTAATCTCCTCCCTGGAGTGCCCTTTGCAGGTTTTCACACCCTATGTGCAGTTTAGCAGAGCAATGTGAGCTGAGCTGTAGAAGAAATGGAAAAGTTATTATTCCTCTTCCAACAATTGTCAATGAAAATCTGTCTCACAAGTGAGACTCCAATTTTAAGGCCACAGAGCTCAGACCTCCTACTTTCTCTTATGCCCATCTCTCTGTAGTAGAGGTATAAAGTGGCTTTAAATCCAGCTGCAGAAGTCACCCCAAACTTTTTTAAAGAAAGAAACTTATATCCATCCATTTTTGAAACCACTTCTCCCATTCAAGGGTGGAGGCAGATGGAGCCTATCCCAGCATGATTGGGCGACAGCCGGGGTAGAGCATGCATGGGTCATCAGTCAATCACAGGGCTGAGAAAGATACAGTATAAAGATGTTATTGAGGGTTTTCACATAGCATATCAGCATATCAGATAGCACTATGCTAAGATCACAACTGACTGTTTTTATCCACCTTTCACATATGGTGTAAGTTTATGCTGTGGCTTTCTGTCAATGAGAGTGTTTTTACTTGCACATTATATGTTACAAAAAAATCATTTTCATACCATAAAGCAATCAAACAGATCTTAGTATATAATGACCAAAACTCTGTGTGTGTGCGTGTGTGTGTGTGTGTGTGTGTGTGTGTGTGTGTGTGTGTGTGTGTGTGTGTCTGTTCCACGTTTTTCTCCTCACTGACTTGGTCAATCCATGTGAAATTTGGCACAGTGCTGGAGGGTCATGGGAGGATGCGAATGAAGCAATATTACATCAATTGGCCAAAGGGGGGCGCTATAGCAACCGATTGAAATTGCAAACTTTGAATGGGCATATCTCATGCCCTGTATGTCGTAGAGACATGAAACTTTGCACAGAGATGCCTCTCCTCATGAGGAACACATTTGCCTCAAGAACCCATAACTTCCGGTTATAAAGATTTACCGCCATTTTGAATTTTTTGAAAAACACTTCAAATCGATCTCTTCCTAGGAAGTTTGACCGATGTGCATGAAACTCGGTGAACATAATCTAGGGACCAATATCTAAAGTTCCCTCTTGGCAAAAGTTGGAAAACTTACTAAAACTGAGCTTCTATAAGGCAATGAATATTGTGGAGGGCGTGGCTCATCAAATAAAGGTGTATAACATCTCAAGGGTTTCACCGATCACCACGCAACTTTGTAGGCATATGACCACACATAATCTGAGGGGACCCCTCCATTATTGACCCCATCAAACAAAATGGGGGCGCTAGAGAGCTAATTTCTTATCTAGGCCTAACCGCCATATGGATTTTTAGTAAACTTGGTAGATATGTAGAACAGCACGCCTCAAGTTGACTGGAGAAATTTAACTCTAATTGGCAACTGGGTGGCGCTATAACAACAGAAAAATGCTTAAAAATGGCTAAAATGAGACCGATCACTGTGGCTCCCCCTGTGGCCCAATGTTTGTTTGTTTTTTCTAATTTTTGGTATGACTAACTGTGCATTCACACCAAAAGCGTCATGAGCGTCATGAGTGTCATAAGCGGCCGGCAGCCATTCATTTTCAATGTATGCTTGCTACGAAGGGCGTCTGGAGTGCGGCAGCAGTGAGCAGCGCAATGCCAGCGACCGGAGCGTCACTGTGAAGTTGAGAGAAGCTCAACTTTATACAAATGAGCAGCGCCACCGCCGAAGCAGCAGCGGGCAGCAGCCAGTTGCAGACCGTGAATATTCTCAAGGTGGGACAGTGAAAGAAAGAAAGAAAGAGATCTTCTGCAGCGTAGCTTGAAAGCCCCGCCCCTTGGCAGCCTTCTGCAAGCCCTGCCAGAGCTGCCAGACAGCGCAATGCCAGCGACCTGAGCAACTGCTGGCGCTCATGACGCTTTTGGTGTGAATGCACAGTAAATCATGGTATGGTATAGCATTGAGGATTGGCATAGGTAGAAGGTGACAAAGCTACCAATGGGTATGGACTAGTTTCTTACAGTTCTACATTTTACAATTTCTACAATCTTATCTAATGGCACACAATGTAAAATGCACTATAGAGGCAACTAGAACTAATGTGATGCAATTTATTGATTATACAGACAGTATTACTATAAAGTATGGTAAAATATATGTTAGTAATGAAGTTATTTTTAAGGAGGTTATGAGTGGGAATGGCAGCCTAAAACCAAACTGTATAGCCACTTACACCTGGTATTAAGGTGTGCCTTGGTTTATCGGATCACAAGTGCACAGCACTAAGTACAGGTGTGAATGGACCCAATGTGTACTTGATGCATCTTCAGATCCGATCACTCGGACTACATTCAGAGGTGGTCTTGCCACATTCTTTTAGCAGTGTTTATGCTAGTGTGTCCTGGGACATATTGAAGGACCACCTACTCAGCTGACATCCTCACAACAAGAAGAATCCACAAGAGTAAAAGAAGAAGAAGACACCATGGCAGGGAAAATTGACTCGCTTCAATTGAAACACTGTCTGATGTCAGTTTGGGCCGAAGAGTCAGTACAACAGAACAGGATGTTTCGTATCACAATGGGGCGATACGAAACTATGTCTACTGAAACCCTGGGCAATGACAGCGCCAGTGGTGGTATGTTTGAGGAACAAATTTGAATTGTGTTAAAAACAACACTGATTTTGTCTTTGGAAAAAGAAATGATGTGCGTATTTATCTGCATACAGAGTGGGGAAGTGAGATCCGATCACCTGTGGTCATTCGAGATGATTGTGGAGATGCAGTCTAATGCCAGGTGTGAACAGACTTAGAGCTGTCCACTAGTGATTGGATCACCCATAATACTGGGTGTAAAGAGGACGTCAAAGTACCATGTTTTACACTGGCAGCTACACAGGGCTACAATAATGCCATTGTGAAGACAAAGAAGACTCTACGCACAAACAAAAGACACAGGGTGAGTTGATTAGGTTTAAACAGACAAAAAGATACGATGAGTGTGCCAGCAGCTACAGATGGAAATCAGTGTCTGTGGTCTGAGCCCATGGTTGAAAACCATCCAGCTCCCCTCACAGACGTTTGCCAGGCTTTATGGCAGTTAGTGCACTTCAGCCTCCCACCCATTTCGGAGGAACATTTTAAAACTTGGCTTGACTTTTTTGCTGTTGTATACTGGTTTCCTCCAAATTTGGAGTACCTAATTCCTTAAGCACTGCAGCCTTGTCATGACTAACTCCACTCCTGTTAACATGGTACTTGGAATGTTTGGCCACAGGCTCAGGATTACAGCAGGAACCTGGGCTAACTCATCTACACAAATGTCATTAAAGATTCCCCCCCTAAAAAAGGCGTCACGTAACAGCTTAACTGTGTATTCTGTAATCTGGAAGGCAATGATTTTCCGACTTTAACATCTAATAACTTCTCCATCAGTATTTTCAGGGTGAAAGCCAAACTGTCTTTTCTCCTTCTTTACATAGCACTGTGTTGAAAGACAGTCTTCATTATTTCTATTTGTCTTTATTTGTACAGATTGATGACAGCAGCTAAACCACTGTGATAGTGTGGAAGTGTGGCTGAGTGGTCTAAGGCGCTGGCTTAAGGCTCCAGTCTCCTAGGAGGTGTGGGTTCAGATCCCACCATTACCAATAAGACTGATGCATGTGGCCACTTGACAGGGTAGATTGACCATCCAATTCTTCAACTTGCTTTGGTGAGCTGGAGGTCTGATAAATATCTGAGTTTTCATGACTTAAAATACCATACTTGATGACACTACAATCTTGAGCTGCAGGTGTCTGGAGAAGGTCAACATTACTGACACAAAATTAAAATGTTGTGAAATCACAGATTGCATTTGCATACCCTCTTGTTGGCACTTCACAGCAGAGTGGCGCAGCGGAAGCGTGCTGGGCCCATAACCCAGAGGTCGATGGATCGAAACCATCCTCTGCTAATTTCCCCAAATGTCTCAACTGAGAAGTCTTCTGACTGTGAATGTCCAAAAGTTTAATTGATTTGCTTTTAATTTGCACTATAGTAAATGTGGGTAAGCCCTATTAACAAGGCTGCTTATTGGCTAGCTCTGACTGGGATAAAATTTATGACCAGGTTCTCAGAAGAACAGGCACCCATTGCCCTAAGAGTCTTAACCAAGATGTCTTACAGTGTTGCTTTTGAAGTGGACCCTGTAGCTATGTTTCGTCCAGCTCTGTTGTAGCAGCCTTTGACTACATTTTGATTTTTGAGTTATTCTCCCTATTCAACTCAGATGACAGCAGTTAAAGGCTAGTTTCTGTTTGGTGGTCTAAGGCGCTGGATTAAGGGCCACAATCTCTCAGGAGGTGTGGGTTCAAATCCCCCCCACTGCTAATCATATTGGTGTCCATGACAGGTCAGGTCAATCTGTAGCTGTGCCTAAACTATCACTCAGGGTGATATACTTCCGCTGCCATGCTGTTATTCATTATGTCCTTACCCCTAACTGCTGCATTATTAGGTAAATTATGGCTTTTGAACTGTTACAGTTAAGATACATAATAAAGACATTTATAAATAAGATTCTACCAAAAAAACTGATTACTCAAATACTCCCTTTGTGTGTTACTTTAAAGATTCTGGATGCGACATTCAGAGCTTTAATGAAGCAGCAAACAGCTATTTACTATGTAAAGATATAAAACATAAATGGCATCCTGAGCAGAGAATGAAGTCACGCTGGTTACTGCTGATATCAGTACAGTGGTGGCGTGGAAGCATAGCGCACATCCTCCAGTTCCCCCTGGTTAACACCATAAGCTCTGTCAGCACTGTTGCCATTGTAATGTGCTGTATATGGAGTTAGCACCATTAGCTGCTAGCCGCCGGATCGGCCACATCCATGTTGAGAACCGTGTCCAGACAACTTATACGCTCTAAATTTCGCATAGAGCCCCTTAAAGCAGCGACAAAACAGAGGTCAACATGACACCACTATTTTTATTGGTCTTTTAGGGCCTGTCCACACCAACCCAAATATTTATAAAACCGTGACTCTTTGCTCATGGTTTGGCCTGTCATCCACACATAACCGCAGTTTTGGGCCTCTGTAGTCCAGGGTGAACTTTTTGGAAAAGTCCGGTGTCAGCAGTCATGTGTGGACAGGATAAGTAGTAGTTAGTTATAGTTATAGTTATTATGTCTCGTCTCCATTGTATGACGTCACAGTGTGCGACGTAAACAGAAAACAGCTGTGCTATTACCCGGTCCAGTGTGTGCGAGGATGGACCTAAACAAAATACTGCTGCTATTTAGCAGCATATCAGCACTTTGTGGCTGTATCATCATGGACGTCGGAACTATTTCCTTGGGGGGGGATTTTTGGGCGGGGGAAGCACGCACACTTATCAATGATTAAGGATTTGATTTGAAGTTATTTTATAATAACAAGCAGTTATAAGTGAACTAGAATGGATGAACACGGCATCTTTATTGTTAAGAAAATGAAACTTTGATAACTAAATCAAACCATTTAAGGAACATAACAGCATTATTTGTAACCTTGAATGAAAAAAAGAAAGGTCTGCGCTCCTGACTCGGGGCTTTCATGCATTTCCAAAAGTGGACCTTCTCTCATGTTGACCTCCTGATGAAGAATTTAAGCTCTCTGCACAGAGATGCATTTATTCATAGTTAACGCATTTTATAGTGAGCAGCATACACATGTCCCCTACAAATCCCAACCGTGTTTACAAAGTTTGAATGAACGAGACGGGCGCAAAGGAAACGGAGCGCATTGATCCTTTTGCCCCTGTCTGCATGATGGGGTCAAACGGATCATGTGCATAATTAACCACAAAACAAGCAAATACTTCATCTTAATGACATATAACACTCATTATGCTTAAGCTGAATCCTCTATAAGCAAATGACCATGTTGAATTGAAATTAGTTTACCACGTTAAATGTCCGAAATTGTATGAAATTGCTCCAATGCGTTAAACCAAACTTTGCGCATAATCACACAGCCTGATATGCCCTGGCAAACACAGTGGGACTGCTGTACAGACCGTTGGTCTTTCTTACCCTAACCCTGGTTATTTTCTGAAAGCACAGAGCAAAGAAATGTCTTTTTTTCTCCCCCGGTCTGCTGTCAGCAGGAGCGGCGGCTGCAGGAGGGATTTCAGCACCACGGACAGCACACGTATAAAGACTTGACAAGCGTCTCCTTTTAAATGTGTTTGCTGCTAGTGAAATTATACATAGGCCTAATAAATGAAGACAGTGACATATTTTCAATAAAAAACAATGAGTTGAACGTTCATTTCAAGCTTTAGTAGTACAACGAATTTCAGAATTGTGCGAGTGCGGACGGAGAGCTGGCAGCAGTGTTTGATGCAGGAAACTCGATATGGACTTGAAAATCAGTTTCGGACTGGGGGGTTTTCGGAATGGAGGGCTGTCCCATGTTGGAACATTGTGTGCGCACAGCCCTTCACCGCCTAGATCCTAAAATAAATACCTGTTTTATTACATAATCATGCTTCCGTGTTGTGCCATTCATTAAGATCCGATATTTCTGTAATTCAAATAACAAGAATTGCAGTTTAATACTCTTAATTATAACAGCCAACTTATTGAAAAATGTCGGGTTTTAATCGGGCTTGGGCCCATAATTACAGTTAATTGGAGGGCCGGGCCGGTCCCGGACAAAATGTGCACGGGCTCGGGCCGGGTTGGGCTCTTTTTTGTTTGGGCCCGATCTAAGCTCTATTAGCCACTCTGGTGGAAAGGGGGTCAGTTCCGGGGAACCCACATCCACTCGTTTCCCCTGAGCCGTCTCAAGAACTGCCTGCTCTCGCCCTGCAGCTACGCAGAGTCCCTGCTGATCAAAACGCTGCTCCACCTCTGTAGTCAGGCAGGCTGAATATCACATCAAAAGCACAGATCTATGCATTCATGATATGAAAGAGATAAATGTAAGTCAGACAAACTGAGTTTAAATTCAGATTCTTTTTTTTTTTTTTAAAGCGTAATGCAGTGGGTAGGGAGGCTGATGGGGTGCAGGGGTGTGGATGGGAGGGGGTCCGGTAATTACGTTTTAATGCCTTCTGATTGGCTACAATGGCCTTACAGTTAGGAGTTATATCGCCATCTACTGCTTTGGCATGTGTATTACATTGCTTGATAGTGGAATTTGCGGTGTCATGTGGACGGAGGTATTTTTATTACACCACTCGTATGGACGCAGATTTTTTTTAAAACTGGAGGCCAAAAAAGTTCGGTTTTAAAAATACCCGTGCTTGTGTGGACTAGGCCTTAAGGGTACCAGGTATGACATACAAGCTTATGACAGGGCAGAATGACTTCAGATAAGCTATAACATTTGTCCTTCTCTATTGTGCTCTGTATCTCTCATCAGTACATCAGTCAATTTTATTGAAAGGGGTCATGGTGGGGAAACAGCACTTGTCCCTGTGGACGATCAGTTTGAGAGTGGCAAACAAAAGGTCTGATCAAAGGATTGCTCCGGAAGTGGAGGGTAATAGTCATATGCTGCCTATTCTAGTGTCTACTGTGTCACACAAATATTAACTTGTACTTTTTTTCAGCACGGACGTTCTGTTGGAAGCCTCAATGTTTTATTTCTTGGACAAAATTCACCTAGTTGTTTCTTCCCTCTGAGCTGTTGGCACAGATGTCCTTGTATTTTCCGCTCTATGAAGACATGACAGCGTTACTTTGTCTTTGTCATGCAGTTCAGCCACAGAGCACAGTGTGGCCAGTGGGAGTGCTGGGATGATTCACACAAGCCCAGTCCACAGTTTAGGGGGCTTTTGATTATGGAAGGATTCCTCGGAGGCTAAGTCAGTGATGATCGGCATGTTTTGATGTTTATTTATGTCTCTGCTGATACTTCTTAGGGTAAAATCTAGCACTACTAAACACAAAGCAGTTTTGTATCACGCATTTACAGGGAGGATATGTATTCATTGGAAAAGACCCTGTTGAATTATTGCACGTCAGAATATTAAAGCCATTTTTCCATCATTTCCGAAATGGATGGATGTTATCGGTGCACATTATTTTGTCCATCTTTTTCACCCAATTTCATTGCTGCACTGAAGTTTGTTAGTTCTTGTAAATGTCACAGTGATTTTTCATATCACCACAGTCATAAAGCTCCAATCTGCCTGAATGAAAGGAATGAAGGGCACTGAACAACTCCATTTCTACACACAAAGAGAAGTGGACAGATGTAGGTGTTGGTCAAGGTGAAAGCAAATTAGCACCAGTTGATGTTAATTAAATCATTATAATAATGTGAACCTGTCTCATTTTGTTTGTCTTTGTTGTGCTTTTTTTACCGTAAGTACCAATCTGAAGCTCAAACATTCATGTGTTTGTTTGATTTACTTAGCGGAAGGGTCTGTGCGTGTGTGTAATTGTGTGTGTGATATGTGTTTGTGAGAGAGAGAGTCTTGTTGCCTCTGCTGTCCAAACTGAATTATCACCTCTTTAACACAGCCCTCTGGATGCTGATCCACTATACAGATGGATACTGTACCAGGCAGACCCCTGTCATCTTCAAGGCTTCAGTGTGTGTGTGTGCGTGTGTGTGTGTGTGTGTGTGTGTGTGTATGTGTGTGCATGTATGTGCCCTCACTTTGTGTGTACATTTCACCATAAGCACACGGTATGAGTGTGTATGTGTAGCATAGGTCAGCAGTAGGCATGTGATAAATGGTGGCATCCATTCGAATGTACAAAATTTACCTAAAACACTGTTTGCTTCATGTATATATCCCTCTTTATTGTGATTTATTTTCTGCCTTTAGCTCCATGTATCCAACCAAGTAAAAAGACTAATTAGAGGAGAAAGGTAAGGTAACCCGAGTCACATGTATGCTTATATGATGTGGCTGGGAAATTGTAAAGTAAGCAAATAAACATACTCATAGATGACTGTGTGTATCAATCAAGGATGGACTGTAAAAAAGAAGTTCATTTCTTGCAAAGGTTAAAAAACTGGTTTGTATTAGGTATTACTCTGTAAAGCCATTTCTAGGGATGGGTATTGTACCAAGGTATCAACCGATATAACAAATAGTATCAAACTTCTTCAGTCAAATGATACCTGCCTTCGATACTTTTTATACCCAGATCTAGAAAAAATGACTATTTGTATGGTTTTGCTTGCAGCCAATTGCCACAAGTGTCAGTTTGATGCATGGTAGTGCAACAACTAAACATTTTTCCCATAGACTTCCTGTAAATGCAAAGAAAGGGGTCAGTTATTACTGTTTTTAGGATTTTTAGGATTAGGATTCTTAGGATTTTTTTTATCAATCAGGAAGGTTGTATATTTTTAGAACTTTTCAAGGGTTCAGAACAGCATCCACAGAAACTCTATGGGTTGACTGGGGCTGAGCAGGTGGGGCAACGGAGCAAAGCACTAATGCTGATGTGCTGCGTGTGGGCCGCACAATACAGAGGCCAACCAAGGAGTGATGAATATTTTTTGGCCCATGCACTGAACAATCAATTTTTATTCACAGATATGGATGGTATCCTTGAGTGCAGTATCCAGTTCCTCCAATACCCATTCACAGAATAAATGCACTGTCATAGTATTACATAAAATATGATGGTGGCCATGTTATTTTAATAGACAATATAAAAAAAACAAAAACCATGCAATCAAAAAAGTTGCCCATGTCTCCAACAACTCTGGGCTGAGTGGTAGTTTTTGTGGTGGTCACAGGTGGAAATGCAGGTCACAAATGCATCTTTTTACAACAGTTTTTGTCTTCATAGCTAATTCACCTGTTCATGACTACTGTACTGTATATAACTCACACATTTAATTGTTATTAAGGCTACAAGTCATGCATAATTATGGCGTGGTTGCTTTGAGTGACAGGTGGGTGCCATCCATTTACAAGTCGCCACCAGCACAACAACTTTGGTTGGGTAACGTAACCATGACATAGCCCCAGATTAACAGAGTGCATGCATAGTTGTATGCATTTCAGTGTGTTTCCAGTTTATGAAAGTCATTTTTAATATTTTGGTCACCTAAAAACATCTTGTTTAACATTTTGTGGTACTAAACGATCCTTTCAGAGTCGGATACTCCAATTTTCCAGTAAGGATGCGGAAGGTCCAGGGTTTGAATCCTGCTGGGGTCGACGTCAGCAGAGGCATGTGGTCGCAAGAGGTTCCGCTGAATCAAATGGGATCAGATTCCTTAAGGAGGCTTCAGGATAAGAGAGTAACTCTGGAATCTGAGCCAAGTCCTCAAGGAGGACGCGTCTCAAGCCCGTTGTAGATGGGAGGTTCCAGACGTAAAAGCGGTTTCATTCATGTTTAGCGTTTGTGGTTTGAAGCCAGTTCTTTGAAAATTAGCATTAGCATTATTATCATTTTTACTTTAACTGTAAATGCGCCGTGCTAACTAAGCTAGCAGCTAGCTTTAGGGTTAGGTCCACCCTCTTGTCAAAATATGGTCACTTCTGGCTCTAAAAAACAAGATGGCCAAAATGCCAAACTCAAGTCTTAATTGCTGATGTGTTGCAAGTGGGCTGCACACTACAGAGGCCAACCAAGGAGGGACAAACATTTTTTGGCCCATGCACTGAACAATCAATTTTCAGTCACAAAAATGGATGGAGTACACAAACCAATGGATGATGTCACTGTGCATACATCCATTATTCATACAGTCCATGGTATTATCACATTTGAAGGCATCACTGGGTTCATTTAAAAAATAAAAAAGAAATAAAAAAGAAAGAAAACACATGAAAAGCCAAATCAGAGAATTATTCCCCAGGCTAAATGAACAGAAAAGGAGCAGGGGCTAATGGTGAATTCCACTGGGATTTATTTTTGTGATTTCTAAAAGATTTTAATTCTCTTTGATCCTTTTCTCATGGCAACATCCTACCAGAGCAAAGTGAATATATTCTTGTATTTTTTGGGTGTTTGTGTGCTCCCACACAGAAGAAATAGAAAGGACTTGAGAGAGAAAGTGTGTGTGTGTAGTACATGCTTTTGTTTATTGTGTATTTGGATCCCCACTCTGCCTGCGCTCCATATGAAAAAAATAACACGGTATAATCTGCAAATGCTGACATAATGTAAGGTATTGTAAGGTGTCCTTGGGTGCTCAGAAAGGCGCCAAAAAATAACATTTATTATTATTATTATTATTATTATTATTATTATTATTATTATTATTATTATTGTTATTAAATATAACATGAACAGAACATAAACTGAAGAACCCTAATAAAAATGTTTGTGCAGACAGATGTACATTTGCATGTTATGGATTTCTGGGAACTGTAGTTTAATTTGGAACAGTTACCAGCTGCTGCCATGTGGAGCTGCTAATGTGCTTGGTTTCCAGGTGTAGCTTTAAATTTGAGTTTGAAACAAAAAAAAAAAGGATTGGCAAATTTTCTCATCTCATATTCAGAAAAATCTATGCATCATCAGCATGAATGTAGACTCTGCATTATCTGTTTCTTTTTTCTGTGAAGGGCGTTTGAGTGTGTGTGTGTGTGTGTGTGTGTGTGTGTGTGTGTGTGTGTGTGTGCCTGAGGCCTCTGCAATTGGCATTCCAGCCCACATGTAGTCATTCTGCCTTGGTGATTGAGCCTGTTGTCTAAATGAGGAGCGGTTAATTACCTCCTCACAGCAGCTCTGTTCACCATGCAGCCTACCCACCAAGACCACAGAACAGAACACAACACGACACCTCTGGTTAACAAATTAGACAGAGAGGCAAGGAGAAGCAGGGAGACCGAGACGCCGAAACAAGCGAACAGTGTTGGGGAACAAATGAGAGGAAGAAAAGACGGGGAAAGGGGAGATGAGATTAAAGAAGTGGAAGCGGGCAAGTGGGGAGAGAAAGAAGAAGAGGAGGAGAAGGAGGAGGATGAGAGTTACGGGCAAACAGAGATGAAAATGAAGAAGAAAGACAACCTCAGGAAGCTGGTGAATAACTGAGAGGCCAAAACAAAATGATGAGAAGTTAAAACAGATGACAAAGAGCAGTTAAATCAAATGAGATGGCGACATACAAATGGGAGATGGAGAGGGAAACCAAAAAGAGAGAAGTGGAGAGGAAACTAAAGTGACAGCGAAACCGCAGGAAGCTGCTTTAACAAATGGGGCCGTGCCGCAGCCTACCAGCACTGTGCTGTGATACGGCCCATTTTTCATTAACGCTGTGATTTATCAACACAGTTCTGAGAGGATCGTAGCGGGGGCTTTTGATTAAGGCCATTAGATATTAGACATTAGCCGTGAGATTACTCACACTGCTGGTGTGCTTTTGATTTTTTTATGCGAGGGCTTGCCCAGGGGCAGCTTCCGTGCCCTGCTGACTGCTCTTTTTGAAGCAGCTCTTGACAATGATGGGGCCTCCCCAGTGGCCCAGCGGGTGACGAAGTGTGCCATAGGTTAAGTACACAGTGCTGAGCTTGACCTTTGTCATGCCTTCCATACTTTTTCTCCCTCTGCTTTTATATGTCTTGTCTATCACTCGCTGTCTAGTTGTACTGTCTAGACGCTGAATACATACAGTATAAGTTATGTTTGTCTGAATTTTATTTCATAAACCGAAAGCTACACTAATTAATACATTTTTCATACACATTGTATCAATTAGTATTTATAGTGTGAAAGGGATCCTCTGTACAGACAAACCCAGAGAGAATTATTACCCGACTCTCTAGTTCCCATCAGCTCTAAGGAGCATTTTAGCATTTAGCTAATTGGTTTTCTGGCCCACAACTCTGCTCTCATCAACCTTGTTTCCAACGGTAACTCTTTTTTCAGCAACAAAACTCTGATAAATCCACTGTACACTGCCTGTCAACCACTAAATGGCAGACAGACTAATTTAGCAACTATCTGGTAAACATAGTGGAGTATTTAGCAGCTAAAAAGCCAGATATTTCCCACAGGAGTTCATGAAACTGAGCTAAAAGAAAAGTGAATATTGGACAGAAACACGCCTCCAAATAAATGATAATGTTGCTCCATGACTGCCGGTTGTGTAAATAAGCAATTATTTGCAAACACTTTGACCACCGGTGTCAGTTTTAGCTTGCAATATTAGGATGGGCTGGTAGAAATAATAGGTGGGTGAGCTGGGTGGCAGGTAGCCCAGAGGACAGCAAAGCAGATTTGTAGCCTGAAGGTTGCTGGTGTGAATTCCTAGAGATGAAAACTATGGCAAAATGACAGCCTGCAACTGGAAGGTTGTCATAGTCACATGACATATATTATGTACTTTATTGTCCTTGTAAGGAAATTTGTCATAATAAGATCCGACCATTGTGCTCTAAGGCCTCTCCAGCTGTGTGTTGTCTATGTGGCATTTGGCTAGGTTGAATAGTGGAGATTATTTTCTCCATGGGGATTATTAAAGTAGTATATCATTCTTGCCATATCAAGCAGCAACCTCCGAGAGCAATGAGAAACGAAGACAATGCTGAAGGTGCCAAAAACTGCAGTCCATCAAATGGCCACTTGATGGTGGCTTTGAAATAGAGTCAATCCCCACAGACCTCCATGTTAAAATGCCAAACTTTACAGCAGACATTAACATGTTCACAGACCTTGTACAAAAGTACATATTTAAGGTTGGGGCAACTTGAGTGACAGGCTGTCTGCAAGGCACTACTACAGTTTGGTTCAATCGAGCTGAAGTTCATTTGACCCATAAGTGTGGTTCATTTGGGCAGGTGTGGACACAGAAATCACACTCGGGTGTGCAACAAAACAACTGCACCAAGACCTGCTTAAAGAGGTGGTCTCAGTCTGGTCACAAACGAACTCTGGTGCGGTTCGTTTGTGGTGAGAATGTGTTCTGACCTTGATCAGAACCAACTGCAGTCACATTATGCATCGTTTGGGGTGTGCGTCTCCTGCTGTACCGCCTTAATATGTGCATTCAGAGCATCCAATGCATTAAAACATTGTTTTCTAGCTGGAGCTGCGCCTCATTTTCAAACTGTTTGGTTTGCCCTAAAAAGCAAGCAATATAGTACACGATGACCAGCGCTAAAATCAACCCGTGTAGTTGTCCCTTCATTGTGACATTAGAAAGTGTCACATTTATCTTGCAAGTTTACTCCTCTTCAACATTTTGTTTACTTCCTGGATTTTTCCCGCATGGAAATTCTGACCAATCAAGGGCAGCATTCTTGTGCAAGGCATTTGATCTGGTCCACTTGTAAATGCTGCTGTGAGTAGTGATGTCCAAATGAAGCTTCATGAACCACCAGTTGTATTTGCTGAACCCACTAGATGGCGCTGTTGGTGTAATGACAAAGGCTCAAGGGATGGCAATACAGTTTGGTTTCAACCCTTTGTTGAACAAAGAGTGCCAGAGTGGACCCAAAAAATAAAGAAAATGGTTCAGGAAGCGTTATTTGACCATTGCTAATTGAAACCAAACTGCATTAGCATCCCTTGAGCCTTTTTCATTACACCAAGAGCGCCATCTAGTGGGTTCAGCAAATACAACTGGTGGTTCATGAAGCTTCATTTGGACATCACTAGCTGTGAGAACATGAACCAACTCTAGACAATTATGCAACTATGTAACAAAATGAGTCCCTGATTCAGACCAAAGCAAGACAACTCTAGCACCCTGTGAGTCAGGTGCACCACTCGCTCCTCCACAGCAACACCCTGTTGTCCTAATAGGGTCACCTCTGGCTCCAAAAAACTAGTGATGTCCAAATGAAGCTTCATGAACCACCAGTTGTATTTGATGAACCCAGTAGATGGCACTGTTGGTGTAATGACAAAGCCTCAAGGGATGGCAATGCAGTTTGGTTTCAACCCTTTGTTGAACAAAGAGTGCCAGAGTGGACCCAGAAATAAAGAAAATGGTTCATGAAGCATGTTTTGGCCATTGCTAATTGAAACCAAAAGAAAAAGGC
This sequence comes from Epinephelus lanceolatus, assembly GCF_041903045.1. Classification (NCBI taxonomy): domain Eukaryota; kingdom Metazoa; phylum Chordata; class Actinopteri; order Perciformes; family Serranidae; genus Epinephelus; species Epinephelus lanceolatus. Next base: position 11,518,934 of record NC_135740.1, read on the forward strand.
TCAAGGGATGCCAATGCAATCTGGTTCAGACTGCATCCCTTGAGCCTTTTTCATTACACCAAGAGTGCCATCTAGTGGGTTCAGCAAATACAACTGGTGGTTCATGAAGCTTCATTTGGACATCACTACAAAAAACCAAGATGGTGACAGCCAAAATACCAAACTTGAGGCTTCAAAACGGCAGTCCAAAAATCAACGGGTGACATCTCGGTAGCTAGGTCCATTATTTTTACAATCCATAATTTATATTATTATAATAGAGTGGTGCAGACATTAGTCTGGAACCTGGAAATGAGTTAGCATTTTAGCACTTCCGGTTCTTTGGTCTTGAAGTCAATGGCTTTTTTGAACAGGTTTTTGTTAGATGCCTGAATTAGTGGCTAAGTGAGACTACAGAACGTCATCACGCTCAACGCAGCTTTACAGCCTTGTTATGGTGGTGAAGTTAAGTCATGCAACTGTGGTGTAGTTTGTTTACAGCATAATGTTAGCGTTTTACTTCAGGTGATTGTATTTAGGTGTCAGATATCATAAAGGTGGCGTTCAGTTGTGAAGATTATCTTGCTGAGCAAAACATGTTAAGTATCATGAACTTCTGTTTGCCACAGACCTTATTTTCTACAATAATCCAAAATCCAATAAAAAAATCCCATTGGCCCTTTAAGGAGGGACCAAGAGAGACAGTTATTTTCTCCATCAGCTTACATGTCTTTGCGCTGTGAGTCAAATAACATGGGAAAAAAACACATTAATACAGGGAGATCATGCAAACTGTACACAGAAGGGCCCTGGCCAGCTGGTGAATGCGAACAGAGAAACCTCTAATGGGCCTTTTCCACTCTCGCTTCTGACACTAAAACACTCCATAAAGCTGACGGGAACAGCAGAGTCAGGGGATTTTCTTTGAGTTAGTGACTACCAAAAGCCCCCTTCATACTATACATAATCAGATGATCCACTTTCATAGAAAAATATTGATTAGTGCAGCTTTAATTTGAAGTCATTATATGCCCGCTTTAGTTTCAGTTCTGCAGCTAATGGCTGGAATTTGTTTGTATATGTACAGAGCTTTCTCCCAGGCCTCATACGGCCCCACAGAAGCTCTATACCAGTCAAATGCATCAGTGTCAGTTTGATGCTTGCTGTAGCTCTTTTATTATGACTGTATGACAGTCTAAGGAGTTCAGTATGCTTAAAACCAGCTAGTTTGAATGATGTGTCATCCCACCATGTCTAAAAACAAAAGTATTCATATTAATTCCGGTTGCAGAAAGCCTGCTGTCATAGCGTCCTTTGGCTGCATCTCATTGCCTCACTGAACTCTCTTCGAGAATCCTGCGTCTTCAATGTGTCTTTGTGGTCTTGACATAATGAATCGTGTAAATGGAGATAAAAGTTCACAGTCCCTGTACTTCATACACTTTCTAACACTTTTCATGCTGGCTCTTCTCGAGGGCGTTCATTGTCATGCATTCTATTGTACATACAACAAGTGACAGAGATGTTTTGTGAAGTGAAAGAAGTTACCTCCGTACACCTGGCCAATCACTGCACAGAATGAATGTGTGTGTTGGATTGTAGGTTTTAGAAAATTACAAATGTGTTGGACACAGAGTCTTTACGTGCACTAAATACACAGGTAAATGCACAGCGGACTGTCCGAAAATATCAGGCTAAACTATCCAATTTAAATAGAGAAGAATCCAAGTCCAATATATAGACATGTGGTAAAAAACACTATAGTATACTGAGAGAAAAACTGGGCTGGGACACTCACTGAACAGATGAAACCAACTGGCACATACAAATTGGAAGACACAGACTAAATACATGCGGGAGGCAGGGTAATGGAGGACAGAACCCCTACCTCACCCTGGGATGAATCAGGGCAGGGTATACACTGGTGGGAAACACACAAGGGCAGGAAGTGAAGAGATCTGAAAACAGAGACAAAATAAACAGCTCATTCTCTTTCTCATCCCGCTATTTTGTCAGTGATCTGGACATGAGATACCAACACACAAAGGCAATCTCCATGGCGGTATAATACACACCAAGCGGCTGCAGTTTGTAACACCACTTGCAACTACCGTAGTATTAAGTGTGAGGAAGTCACTATAGGTAGGGATGGGGGGGAGGTGGATGGGTCAAACGACGTACAGAAACCTTTTCTTGGCACTGCGGCTGCATGAAGGGGTGGAACTGTCCTCCCATTCTGTCTCCACATTCTGTGTGTGGTCCACATCCTCCTCCTCCTCTTCATCATCATCTACCTGAATATTACTATCTGACCTGTTAAAAGTGTTTGAGTTATGAAATGATTCTGTGCGCCTTGATCCTCTATCTTGTCGTGATTGTGTCCTGCTGCCACATATTCTTTACTGACTTGTGGTCAGACAACTCTCTTAAGGCTTCTGACTGATAGGAAAAATGCAGAAGATCGAAACCTGTTCTGAGAACTGTAATGACAGATGAAAGTTTTGGACTCAGCGTGTAAACGTGATCGACACAACGTGAGGTTGTATTTATTTTTAGACGTGACAATTTCTGACAAAAAACAGACTCAGTGTGCAAAGGCCTTTACGTATTCTTACCTTTCGACCAAACACACATTGGAATTAATAGGAGACCTACCCATCTACCTAGTAGTACACCCAGCTCATTAAGGGTTAGGGTTAGGTATCTCATACATTATCTTGGTAAGAACTAAACTTATTTTAAGTGAATCCATGATGGGGTTTTTTCTACACCTAACCACGTCCTTTTATTGCTTAAACTTCAACAACAACAACAACAACAACAACAACAGCAAAAAGTACAATTTAGGTGTTTTAGGTGTAACTGGTGGACTCTATGATGCCTGGGTTGTGCAGATATATAGAGGCCCAGACCGTGGATACCTTCAGAGGCGATCTCCATTTATTCCTGACAAGTGGCAAAACAAAATCCTCTGTCATACACAACCACACAATGTTGTTAACTTCTCCCACAGAGCACAACAGCAAAAGGAGAGAGGCAAGGCGGGAGACACCCCGTTATAGGTGGGGTACCCCCAAAGGTGAAGTAGGCGTACAGAAACTGAGTATCAAACATTCCGCATGTTGACTGCAGAGGCCTAAACGTGTCAGGTAATAACAACTAAAACAAATTCTGTGTAACTGTAATACTTAATAGTACAAATAAACATGCTTAAAAAAAAAGAATGCTACTGACAAGTTCCTTCGGCCCATTAGCAGGCACTTTTGAAACAGTCCCTAACCTCAACTTCTCAGTTTCTGATGTTATATCAAGTCTCACAACATGCCACCAGACTTCAATATTAGATCATAAAGGCAAAATTAACAACATCCATCAGCTTTTTTCCACACTATGTGATCTGGTGAGAGGCCATGGAAAGTTACTGCAATATTACTGCAAAAATTTGATGTTTTTCATATCTGCTAAAAGCACATTTTATATGCTAACAGCATTTTAAGATCCTCTGTGATTAATAGTAAGATAGCAGCTATCAGTTATGTTTGTTCACAACTTCCACAAGAGAACCTCACATGCACTGGTGCATGCGAGTACAGGTCACTCCAGTGGAAAGGTCTCCATACCACCCTCTCATTGGGCACCTGTACGGATCCTCACCCTGCACCCATACACATCAAACGCAGCAGCTTTTACTTCCCTTACTGATCAGACCATAACAGACATCTCGATTCTTTCATCAGCATGATGAGTGGGTTTGATAACCACTATCTTCTCAAGAGGCGGACAGAGCCGTTGCCATAGCGACAACCCTATAATAAACACAATAATGATGCCCAAACTCCAGCCAACGCTGCCATGCAAACCTGGCACGACTATGAGTTGGCCAATACACTGTGGTTATCAGAGGAGAGACTATTAGTGAACATCTCTCACCCACTTGACTTTTTTCTGTCTCTGAATCTCCAATACTCTTGATTTCTCACCCACAACCAGTAATATTCTCTCTCTCTCTCTCTCTCTCTCTCTCTCACACACATACAAACAGCCTCTTCTGCCTCTCTCTCGTGCTCCCTCTTGCCTTGCCTCTAATTCAATTACTCCTTTGTCTTATCTGGCTCTTCACTGCTCTCTAAAGCTAATCTGATTATGAAGGAGAGCTGGCAATTAAAACACAGATATGAGAGAGATCTATCCTTCATGCTCGCTGCCTTAATGAAATCCAGCTTCATGCCTCTTGTGCAGCTAAAGTTCAATTAGGTGACACACTTGAGTGAGGAAGATGGTCTCCATGTGGAGTGTACAGCGTGGCACCCTCTCCAGTATTTCACTGCCTGTTTGGATTCTGCACATCTGCAGCTGGCGAATAACAGCTGGCACAAATACACTTTATTTTATTTTTTTTACACAAGTTTTGGATTGGCATTTTGCATCAAGCAAGATGTGTTTTTTAGTGCTAAAAGTCAACAGCTCTCATTTATTACATAGCATTTTTGATTTATATAATCATGCAATAGTTATTTAATCTATGCTGGATCATCAGCATCATATTTTTCCTTTGCTTGCCGACAACACCATCCGACCAGGTATTGTTCGACCTGAACAATTTCCCAAAGAGAGCCAATGACACATGCCTGCCTCTGCATCTGATCTGATTCTCTCTGACTCACTGCCTGACTGTAGCTCCCTGACATGGCCTACTAATTTAATTTCGTAATAACAAGTAATTGTAGTAATTTGAAAACAGATGACTTTCTCTGATGGTAATATTCTTTACCCTGCTATCTTGGTTATTAATTTAGAGCAATAAAACTGAGCCACACTGTCTGCTGTTCTGGCGAATTAGCCACTGGACTGACTGTGGATTGAAGGACAGTGCAGATTTGTGTGTGTATGTGTGTGTGTGTGTGTGTGTGTGTGTGACAGAGAGGGACTAATTGTTTGTTTGTATTCAGCATAGACTGTATATAAAGATGGACGACACGTCACCACTTCCTCCCACTGTACAAAACTGAGGCCAATATATCCTGGATACGGCCGCTGCCATGTTGCACTGGCGACTTCATTTGGAGCCTGAGTCTGTGCTGTAGACACCTCAGCAGTATTAAGTTCACGCCTACACACCTGTCTGACCAATTGGGAGCAGCGTCATAGATTGCGAGCACACACAGCTGTCAATCATGACATCAATCCACTTTTTATAGCATCAAATTACTAATTATAACTAAACTTATCTGACAAATGAACACTTGCACATATAGCAGCATGATAAGAACAAGTCAAAATGACAGAAACCATCTTTGGGAAACATTTATTTGATGTGTACTTTGAGTTTTAGGATTGGCCAATGTCCCATCCATTAACATGGAAGGGGCAGGGTTTATAACCTATACTGCAGCCAGCCATCAGGAGGCGATGTAGATGTATTAGCTTCCCTTTTGGGGAGCGGTCATGTCGTCCATCTTTACTATACAGTCTATGATATTCAACCAACAATGATTTACTCATAAACACGTGGGTTATGAAAACAGAGGTATGCATTCAGGTGCAGTCACATCGTGCTAATTACAGCAGATGTGTGCCTTAATTGATAGGTTTGGATTAAGAATGAGTGTTTTGGAAGTTTGAAAGTCTGTCTTAAAACAATAGCCTTCTCACATGCTATTAACCTGTTTGTACCTGGTATTAACATGTGTTTCTGTGATCCGTACACAAGTGGAAAGAGACAGATCGCAGTTCACACCTGTCTCTATTGTGTGTCTCCAGCTGACCACTTGTGTTTTGGATTCTGTTAGTGCCTACGTCACTTCCCCCAGAAGGTCAAAGGGCTCCACACAGTTATTATGTCAATATTCTTGTTAGCTGCTAGCTAGCATGCTGGCTAGTCACATTAGCAGTTGCGTTGGTACACTCAGTGGTATCACTGTCAGCAGAGTTCAGAATATCTCCTTCAGGCAAAATGATGGACAGTTACGCAACACTTTGCCACTTTGTCGTAAAATGGACAAGTTACAGAACGTTAGCGTGCTGTCACCAAAACAACCACCACGTCCTGCATTGATGATGTAATCCTTGTTGACGCTGCATTAGCAATTGGTTTGAAAGATCGGCTCACAATACTTCATGGTGGTCGTTTACACTTGTGATGACCTTATAATCAGATCACCTGAGACACATGTTTATACCAGATATAACCAGGGCATATATGTACTTTAAAAGAGTTACTGTTAGAAACGGTGGAAACAATCTACAGTACTTGTTCTGTGCAAAAAATCAAGAGGGCATCTTCCATAGATACTGTCTTTTTACTATTTGTGTTTCCATGAGCAGTGTTTCCTTGCTGAGCTGTGGCAGAGATATATGCCCTGATAGTTGCATAGAAGCTTTCTGCTGGGACACAACATTGACAATAAACAGCCAGGATTTAGATACTCACTCGATTAGGCTACCATGCTGCTGGGACATCATATTAAAGGTACCCTGTGGAGTTTTTGATCACTAGAAGTGCTATGGTGCAGTGTTTTTATGATTGGGTTCTCGTATTATACGAACCGTGCAGGCTCACATGCACAACCATTGCGATCGACATCCTGTGGTTGGGTCCGTGCCATTCTGCTAAACAGCTGGTGGCAGTAACGTACCACCAGAGGCAGAGAAGAAGAAGACTGCTAGCAAGTAAAGATGGATGTAAACAATGAGCAAGGTAAAAGATTTGAAATATGTTATGAGGACAGTACTCAATAAAACCTTAAGTAACGTACCTCAAGGGAACCTTTAATTTAAAGCTTTAAATGCATTTTGGTATAGAATGAGGACTGTGTTTCTCCACTGTAGTCTGTACAATAGGATCCTTTTACATCCTGTATAAACAGTAGAATGATTACAACAACCAAGAACTCTCCAATGCACACATGTGATCACTGCTATCCTTCAATTTAAGGCAATGCAAGTTTACAACGTATTTGCAAAGCACTTTCAACAAGGTGACTCCAGAGCTTTACAGAAGACATACATCTTTAAGGTGTACTGTGCAGGATTTTCCAAAAAATTAAAAAATGTATACACACATACAGAAGTAATCCCTTGCAATCATTACCTATGATCCACTAGAAGTGTGTGGTGGTGTATGTATCTGCAGACACCCTGCTCTCTGCCTGTATTTTCTCATTTTCTTCTTAATTTGCTGTGTTCAGGACATTCCTGGGCACAGTGTACAGGTGAGGTCATTACTTTATAAAAGCATAACGACCAGGTGCCAGAGTGTAAGCATCATGCATCCAAGAGAAAGCTATCAAAACGGCGGGTACAGAGCGGAAAAAAGCTGAAATAATACCATATGAGAGTGAATCCGAGGTTGGCTTGCACTGTCACTTTTGTTCGGGATACTGTTAACAAGTGGTAGCCGACAATTCTTGCATAGTATATCTTTAATATAACACATTTTGATTTAGCAAAAGTGTCGAGAGGTGTCAAGATTGCTTAACTAATAAGTGTCCTGTGAAAAACAGCAAAGAGCAATAACATTTTATCAGTAGCTACTGAGAAGCTGTGTTTGCTAAAGCTACTGCAGTGCCACTACTACAGTGTTCAAGGTTTATCTGTGAGAACACTTTGTGCTCAGAGACATCTCCTTTTACAATAAGAAAATCGACACCCTTAAAGCTGTAGTTGGTAACTTTTATAAAATAACTTTTGGCCATATTTGCTGAAACTATCACTATATCCACACAGCACTAAATGAGAAAGACAGACTGTGACTCGTAGTGCTTCTAATTGCACTTGCAGTAATTCACTGCACATGAATGAAAACAACCAATCAGAGCCGAGGAGTCTCTAACGCATGTCAATCACTGCTCGTGGATTGCGGTCAGACTGTCAAACTAGGCAGTGCTGATCAAGTACAAATTGCCATGCTATTTAGCTGTAAAATGAGTAGTGTTGGGCAAGTTACTCTCAAAATGTAATATATTACATATTACTAGTTACGTTCATTTGACAGTAATAAGTTACATACATACATTACATCACTGTGTGGAGTGATAAGTTACTTATTACATTACTTTTGCTTTACTTTCACCAAAATGACCTCGGAAGAACTAATGTTGATTGTAAATGGATGATGGTCATGTTGTTTCCCAGCAGGTAATCAAAGCACAGAAGCTCCACTTTATTACAGTTCATTTCAAACCCAGTGCTGCTCAGGTCTGACCCATGTATGTATTCACATACAGTGGTTACCACTTTGTGTTAAAAACATGATGCATGATGATATAGAACAATTAAATAGACTAGACCTTTTTACATAAATGAACAGCCTTGGACACAGGGAGGGGCAACCAGAGGATCAAAGTCTGATTATTATGGGATATGGATCAATATTTGTGGGCCTATGATATGAAACACAATAGTCAGGTTAGCACAGTGAACAGAATGGCGGGTGAGTAAATCACTATGACAAGCGCAGATTAATACACCAGGGCTGAAAGACCCACCTGCCGGTTCCCAGTGTGCAGGTCAGCTACAGCAGCACCGGAGAGAGAGTTATGTATAAGAATGGGACAGTGTGCTGGTGTTGCTCTGCGGTTGTATGGGATGTGAATGAAAACATATCAAACATATACCAATACCATCCATATATGTCAGTCACAGTGATGGGGGAAAAAATTGAGTGGAGGCCAGCTCCTTATCCCCGCTGCTTCCAGGCAGCCTTAGGATGCAAAAGGAGAATGGGATGCGGTGTAGGAATGGAAACGCACTGGACATGGTAACGCACACTATCACTGCCACTCTTCTATAAGGTAGTGTATAATGAATGACATGACAGCACACAAGAACCTTCGGGGGATGTTTTTTCTGGTGGCACACCGGCGGAAGGGGAGTGATGTGGATCAGTGTAGATAAATGAGCAATGAAAACCATGAACAGTTCATTTTGGGTGGTAACACATTACATAAATGTAATAATACTACCGTAAATCCTGTTTGTAACACGTTATATTACTTTGTTACTGCTAAAAAGTAGTATATTATTGTAACGCATTACTTTTGTAACATGTTACCCCCAACACTGGAAACGAGAATGTTTGTAGCCCAGCCTCCATGTTGGAAGCAGTCAAGCTGAATCGAAGCACTGCCCACCATCTGGAACGAACACTCATTCTACAGCTAAACAGTGCACTAAAATATATTTCTGAAAACATTTAAGGTGAGAATTAGACAATATGGTAATGGAATCCCAATGCGTATTTGATCAGTGTTGCCTTGTTTGACTGTTTGACCGCAGTTCACAAGGAGTAATTAACATGACTGACAACAGCATCAGAGAGTCCTCGGCTCTGACTAGTTATTTTGCTTTAGTCATGGTGGATTCTAGCAAATGCCATGAGGAGCACTATGAGGAGAAGGAGGGCAAACCTAATTTTTTATCTGGTTCATACTTTCAGGATAGAGAGAACATTTCAGCAAACATGACAAAAAGGTGTTTGTTTTTAATTACTAATTTTAGCTTTAATCAGTGGACTTAATATAATGGGTATTTTAATAATTTTACCAATTGAAAATATTTTCAGACTTTAAACTGCTTGCATATGCAATGTCTTCTACAAAATTATTCTTACAATAGGGCATATTCATAGAAGACATTTTGACATGTCACAGTGGGAAAAAAACAAATAATAAAATGAATAATGGCTGTAATTCCATTTAGTTACTGGGACACTTGAATACAACAGAGCTATTGTTAAACACCTGGGTTTTTCCATTTATCTGCTGTGAAAGGCCGATGAGTAGCTATGGTTACTGGGTCTACAGTATTAACAGGTCTGATATGTTTTCTCATCCTGTGATTTATGCCTACAAATTTATTTCTGTAGTATCTTGGTGAGTGCTGGAGGCTGGCGTTCATGGCTGCTGCACCCTGTTGGCTGTTTGCGGCCTCCTGCCTATCAGAAATATTTTGCTCACAGCTGATATTTACTCATCTGGCATGGCTGGCCCTGTGTGAGTGACTGCAGAGGTGTGTATTTCTGTGCACAGGTTTGTGATATTTACTCATTTGGCTGGCTGCGTCCTTCATATTTATGCGTGAGTGACATCGCGCGCTCGTGTGCGCACTCATGTGTGATGTTTGCTCAACTGGTCATGCAGGTCCTTTGTGTGTGTGAGGTTGAAGTTTGCTGTGCGGCTGGTTGCCTCCTCCCAAGGCTCCATAATCCCAACACATGCATGTCATTTTATACTCACTCACACACACAGAATTACCTCGCTCCTATGTGTCATCTTGACCAACGATGGCCTCAAATTCATAACACAAAGGCATGAGACTGTGTTAAAATGCAAAACACCAGCTGTGACATTTATTGACTTGCGTACATGACACCAACAGAGACTCACTGACCCCAACGCCCTCTGAAAGCAACTAGCTCTTTTATAGATGCTGAAGATAGCAACAGGGTGCAGCCAAGACCATATTTAATATCTACATACATCTACACTAAAGATAATCACAACCCAAAGACTAAAAATTTACATAAATACAGATTCCTATAAATAATTCAGTGACACTCAAATCAATATAATTCCTCTGGCAGTGATCTTCTGTCTCTTCCAGAGTTCAGGCTGAAGACTTAAGGGCCCTGAGGCTCTGGAAGGACCTGTCCAAGAAAAACACTGTCTGAGTCAGCTCCTCTGAAAACATACTTGTATCGGAAAGCATCCTGATTTCATCTGAGCTGCCTGTTTATTTTATTGATTTTTTATTAACTGTTCATTGTTTTTCATTTTGTCCTTCATTTATTTTGCTATCCATTTTGTGTTATTTGTTCTCTGTGAAGCACTTTGTACTTTGCTTCCATAAGAGCGATATTAATACATTATAATTGTTACTACACAAATCAGCACTACTTCTGCTTCCACTAAACCCTCATTACAATGCTGCAATCCTGGCGCCAAGTAGGTGCTTGTGCCTGTCAGATTCTTTTTCATCACTGCCACAGGTGAGAGAACTGGCAGCTTTCATACCGCAGTCTAACACTGAACTGTGAAACAACAGAGGAAGAAGGAGAAGAAGAAGTTGTCTTTGTTCTCAACATCCTGCTGAGAAGCAGCCCAGTTGCCAATCAGTATTGTAAGCTTCTGGAAACCGTGGGTATGTTACATTTACACAATTTATATGAATCACATCAATGTTTTTAAAGTTACGTAGTATATGAGCTGACTTTTTCACCAGGAGGTCCCTCTGTCCTTTGGACCCTCACAGCGGACAGAATAGATCAACATAATAAATGTGCAGTAATCCATATGACAAAATGAAACATAAAAAGAGGGAGAGATGCAGGACAGACAGTAATGACAGTAGCTTACAACAACATTCATTTTAGTAATACTACTACCCATCCATCCATCCATTTTCGTATCCTCTTATCCTCTTGAGGGTCATGGGGGGGCTGGAGCCTATCCCAGCTGACATTGGGCAAAAGGCAGGGTACACCCTGGACAGATAGCCAGACTATCACAGGGCTGACACATAGAGACAGACAACCATTCACACTCACATTCATACCTTCAGGCAATTTAGAGTTGGTAGAGAGGTGTATTATAGGAGGTCCCCCGGCAGACTAGGCCTAAGTCAGCCTAACTAAGGGCTGATACAAGGCAAGCCTGAGCCGGCCCTAACTATAAGCTTTATCAAAGAGGAAAGTCTTAAGTCTAGTCTTAAATGTGGAGACGGTGCCTGCCTCCCGGACCACAACAGGAAGATGATTCCACAGGAGAGGAGCCTGACAGCTGAAGGCTCTGGCTGGGTTCTGGTGGGATAATATGGCACTATGAGCTCTCTAAGATATGACAGAGCTTGACCATTTAGAGCTTTGTAAATTCGGAGAAGGATTTTAAATTCAATTCTGGATTTTACAGGGAGCCAGTGCAGAGAAGCTAAAACAGGAGAAATATGATCTCGTTTCTTAGTTCCTGTTAGTACACGTGCTGCTGCATTCTGAATTAGCTGGAGAGTTTTTAAGGACTTACTAGAGCTACCTGATAATAGAGAGTACAGTAATCCAGCCTTGAGGTAACAAAAGTGTGGACCAATTTTTCTGCATCTTTTTGGGACAGGAAAGGCCTACTTTTTGCAATATTACGCAGATGAAAGAATGCAGTCTGTGAAGTTTGTTGTATATGGGAGTTAAAAGACAAATATTACTCCGAGGTTTCTTACAATTTTCTTTGAAATATGTTGGATATGTACAAATTTGAGTGCATTACTTTTCGCAGGAAAACATAGAAACGGTTTGTGAGAACAGCCTGGATCTTTACAGTGGCTTACTTCTTTAAACATTACCTGTACTAGTGTTTTGTGATCCATCCTGAGTGCGTGTTTTGGAGGTTGTAATTGGATGGGACAAAATTCCATAAAATCCAAACCACAGTGTATTTTCTCAAGCACACCAAACATCTCCTCTCACAATGACCTACAAAAGTGGAGAAATAAAGAGTGTACACACACCAACACAAATAAAAGGACCAGTGCAGTGTGCACCTTTTATCAGAACATGCTTATCAATAATGTATTTACAAGATACCCCTGACTAGGGAACAAACAAGGCGAGGGGTTTACTTTTCAATTTTAAAAGATACAACTATTGCAAGATGAAGTAACATCAGGAATCAAAATGAACAGCATCCCAGACTCTCTGAGCTGATAAAAAATTGATTTGGAACACACTAAATAACATTTGGGACCCGTTCTGGATGATTAGACTGAGGAGTACACAAATGATACAAATGAGTAATACATCCAAACCATCAGGCGTAGACATTTGGTGGGATGAATTTTATGACACTTTTTTTCCCTGCCAATCACACAGAAAAAGGAACTTAAAACCCCTCTATCTTGAGTAGAACTTAATATTTACTTAACAAAAAGCCGTCTTGTTCCGGGACGTGGGAAACGTTTGTTGGAAAGTGTGAAAAAAGGTGTAAAGAAAAGTTTTGGCTTAGTGGAAAAAAAAATATCTGTGATGCTTTAACATGTGCTAGGAAGCATTGACAGTGTAAAGGATGTAAACTGGGTGAGGCAGGCAGAGAGAGAGGGAACGGAGCAACAAGCCATAAAGAGACAAGGAGCGAGAGATCATTGCTCCTTAAGTGTATTCACACCCAAGTATCAAGCCATCTGCTATGCTAATGCAACCTTCTCATTTAAAAGAATAAGTGGAAGACACGCAGATGTTTAATTCATGCTAAAATAATGACTGCAAATGAGGCTAAACTCCAAAAGAAAACATTAACTTGTTTAGAACATCAAAGTAATGATGAAACAGATGCTCAGGACCAGTGATGACTTCTTGGCTTACCTTTTGCTTTCTTGCCTTTGGGACTCTCTGCATTGTTCATTGGTCCCTCTCTTTTCTACAACAGCATATTGGGGCCATTATAGGGAAAAAAATGCAGAATGGGGGGTGATATTCAAATTACTAGACACCTCAGGATTACCAAGATGGAAGTCCTAAATTTAGGAGATAAAAATTTAGATATTCTCTACGAATAAAGTGGAAAATTTATGAGAAAAAAATATGATAACGATAAAAAAATAATTTGCAAGAAAACATAGAAGTAGTAATGCAATCACATATTTAATAATCTCTTATCTCAATTTACATTGTAGAATCTGTCGGCAGCCCTGTGTGAAAGACGACTAGAGAGGGGGGGAGGGCGGGGCTTTGAGTTTGAACGATCCTGCGCTTTAGCCAATCACAATGGAGGGGGCGTGGCCGAGATATGCAGGTGTCCCCAGGAAATGTGTACCAAAACAGCAAGCTCCGCGTCCATAGCGACCGCTCCACCCAAAACGCCGTCTCGTCAATGTGAAAAAAAATATGTTTTCCAGCGGATGTCTGAGTTACAACATGATTGAGCTAACTGGAGTAGTTTCATATCGTATCCGACAATGGGAGGCTTTTAACAGATGACGTCCTGATGTTAGCTTTGCTAACTGTCACTGCTGCAGCCACTGATGCTTTCTAGACATCGTGATTTCCCAAAACTGAATAAATACCACACATAGCAACACAAAACTGCTTTGCTAGCTCAATCATGTTGTAACTAAGATATCCGCTGGAAAAAATATTTTATTCACGGACCATTTATTGAGTTATTACATTATTTTTATACAGTCTATGGTTATTACAGACACTGCTAACGGCTAACGTTAACAGCTAACAGTTAGCCCTGCTAATCTATGATAACCATATTATTAATTACAAAAAGTGCACACAGAAATAGTAATGTTTATTCAATCACTGTGTTTATAGACTTAACAAACATCAGATTAGTCTACACGGTGATATAGTGACGTGAAAAATGTGATATATAGCACCTGGAAGTATTTGTAAACAACACGGCGATTCCCTGGGGGCACCGCCGGAAGTGAAGGGCGTGAGCGATCACCGAGGCCCCTGCACTTCCGTTAGTCAAAAAACTCTGGGCTGTGCCTCCAGAGGTAAAGGAAGAAAAAAATTTTTTTTTTTTTTTTTTTTTTTTTTACCGATGGATTTCCAGATTGCATATTCAACGATGAGTTGCCATTACTAGAACTCTAGTTACGAGTGAATAGTATCACTCTGAGAAAATGGCTAATTGATGCAGAGACGTTTATATATTCGTACATCAGTTAAATAAACACGTGGAATTTTAACAAATGTATTTATTGATTGATTGTGTATTGCAGTTTATGTTTCACAGTGAAGACACTGGGCTGTTTCACTGCGTTGTTCGCTCGCCTGTGAATGAGCTAAATACATACATTGATTTATGACTCAATAGCAGCAAAGTATATGTTAATTGAGGAATATAATGTAAGACTAAAGGCAGATTTATATGTGTCAGCTCTATGCAAAGCCTACACTGTAGCTTACACGTGCAGCAGTTATACTTGAGCAGTGTGTCTGTGTCACTCTGCAGTTACACAAGTTGTAAAGTTTAGTTGATTCACAACACACCCATAACACACATTAAACATGGCTTAATAGCAACAATTGTAGACACAAAGTACACAAATCAGCCTTATTATGACGTTGAGGATTTACAAACAAAGCAATTGTCTTTTGCCGGACACATTTTCCCCACAAACACAACATGCTATGTTATTAGCACGAGCCTATGACATTTTATATTGTATAAATTAGCCTAGAGGCTAGCATCGATTTCCTCTGCTCATATGAAAGGACAACTAACAAAGGTAACATTTCCAAATTTAGCTCTATTATAAGTCACAAGGTTCACCAACAAAACAACTGTCTCATACTGAACACATTTTCCAAGCAAATACAACATGCTAACATAGTTAGCACAAGCCTATGGCATTTTACATTGTGTAAATTAGCCTAGCAACTAGCATAGATTTCCTCTACTCATATGAAGCCACGGATAAATAACACACAACGTTTAATGTTATTTTGTGTCACCTTTACTGGAAGTGGTTTATTGGCCTATGCCATAGGTACATCATCAATTCAATGCAGAAGTATAAATCCTGCTTGATACCAAGCTAATTGTAATATTAAACTGAAATCTGTATCATGCCAACATTTACCTCTGCCTGTTCTCCTTCTGCCAGGGTGTTCAGGCAAAAGCATCCCTTGGGGGCTCACACACCTATGAACAGTTCAGGATGGGGAATAACAAGCAGAAAGTGGGGCTTTATTGAAGAGTGGCCAGAGGGTTCAATTTAAGTCTCATATGACCTGGGTACCTTCATCCATATGTCCCACATGCCTTGAGGTGAACTCCAAATGTGTTTTTATTTCTTCTGTAAGCAGTGTGTCTTCCATAAAATCCAGCTCTTTAAAGTGTACAGCTCAATGTGGTCCTGTGGACTGATGCTTCTGCCTCCACTGTGGAGCTTTTCAGCTCCTTCAGGCTTATCTTTGGTCTCTTTGTTGACTCTGATTAATGGCCTCCTTGCCTGGTCTGTGACTTTTGGTGGGCAGTGCTCTCTTGGCAGGTTTGTTGTGGTGGCACACTTTTTTTATTTTGTAATTAGGCCTATGGATTTAATGGTGCTCAGTGGGATGTCCAAAGTTTTATATATTTTTTTTTATGACCCAACCTTGATCCGTTCTTCTTCAGAACTTTGACTAGACTTGCTTGGACAGCTCCTTAGTCCTCATGGTGCCTCTTGCCTAGTGGTGCTACACTAACCAGGTGTACTTTATTTAACTAATTATATGATTTTTAATGGTATTTGGTATCGCCAAGTCTTATTTAGGGGCATTACAGCAAAGAACAATGAACAATGAATACATATGCACACACTCCTTTTTAGTCTATTATTCTTATGCCTTGGTACCAGTGATAGATGTAGATGTAGGCGTTATGTTTTCAGGTTGTCCATCCGTCCGCTAGTCCATCCTGTTCTTGTGAATGCGGTACAACAAGAACTCCTTAAGGGAACTCAAATTTGTCACAAATGTCCAATTTGGGCTCTAGTTTCCCGGTGCAGCACAGGGTGGCGAACCCCGCGCAGAGCTAGTTTCGAGCAGCGCAACCCGAGGCACGCTGAGTTTGGTAGTTTGGCAGACCGAGGTGCGCTGAGATGGGTGTGGTGGCGCAGCAGAGGGAGGTGTCGACAGATCCAGCTTGGCGCAGTGACAGTTTCGTGCCAAAAGGCTTCGCCGAAGATGCTCTAAAAGCTCGCCAGCTGAAATCAGGTCTACTGTCAGCGCAGGGGGAGCGCAGCCGGTGTAAGCCGAAGTTTGGCTGACCAGCGGACAGTGCGCACACGTCACCAAAACCTCACAAGCAGGTCTCCAGAATATCAGGCACATTAACGATGCAATAAATACCCAAAAACCACTATTCAATGCAACTATCTGCAATCAGCACATAAATGTATCTCTATATCGACTGTCCCGTCACATCTGATGTCAGATCAAAGGGGATTGGCACCATTTGGCACGTTTGGCACGCGTAATGGAAACCCAACCTGATTTGATTAACACAGCTGCAAAATAATGAGTTCACATCCCTCTCAGCCAACCACAAACAGCCACAGCATCAGATAGGGAGTATATATTCAGCAACTGTCATCTTAGAAAAGTCAAAAGAAAAGAAACAGAGTGAGACTGCGAGAGAGAAAGAGAGAGCGCGCACACGAGAAACGCAACATTGATTTACAATTGTGGTGACCTCCTCCCAGGCTACCTTTGCATCATCAGCCCGTGGAGGTCTGCTCGCAGTTCCGTATATTCGGACACTGCGAGCTTGGACCTCCTGGACCAAAACATCAGTTTCCTCCTGGGAGAAGTTTGGCCGTCTGACGCTGCTGCTCTCTTCTGCCATGGCGAATTGAGTAAACTCTCACTACGCCTTCGTGCAGCGCATTTAAGGGCGAGGAGAGGGGCTCATTTGATTGGTGTGATGTGTGTAAAACCTACTCCACGCCTTCTCTCCTCCCTCTTTCCGACTTGCGCAGGTAGGAGGAACGGAGGTGGGAAAGAGGAATAGCTGCACCTGGCGCATGATGTGCCAAACTTGCAAAATCCGCCCACACCCAGTTGGCGAAGCGCAGGTGCGCTGCACCCCCGCCTTGCCCGGTCTGCGAAACTAGAGCCCTTTGACTCCAGGAGGAACACATTAGTTTTGGGGGGTCATATCTCAAAGCTCAAGGTCATTGTGACCTCATCTGTCTCATTCTCTGGTCAAAAGTCATCTTCACTGTGACATCATAATATTCTGCAAAAACACGTATGTGGCCTTTATTTAATGTCATATCTAAGGAACAGAAGAGGTTACATTTGGTCAGATACTGAATTGGTGACACTAATCTTAGGTGTCCACCTTGAAACTGTGCAGATTGTATAGATCCTCTGTGCTGCGGGGGAAAGAGTTGTATACTGTAAAGCAACTTGATGGGTTTGCGGAGGTGTACAACCCAGAAGCAGTAACTCTAGTTTTATATTTTTCAAAACAATTTGTTTTTTATTTTTCATTTCACTTCAGTCCAATTTTGACTTTTTTTGTGTTGGTCCATCATGAAGAAATCCAAATAAAGATCCATTGAAATTATAGGTTGTAATGCAAGTAAGGGCTGGTACCCTTTTGTTTGCCATAAACTCATTTAGTAAGCAGTGTTAGGAGTTAAGGTTATGCACATGTTAGTACATGTTTGTTGGGCTTTAATACATTTGCATGGATATACTTAAAAACTATGGCTGTTTTAAGTGAAAATAAAATCCATAAAAAAACAAAAACAGACCAACATAAGTCAAGATAATACAAAAGCTAGTATCAAAGGAGAAAAGCTCTTAATGGTGTTTTTCCACCACAGCATTCTTGGATCATAACTTTTAAAAAGCCATGATGAGGTCGTGAAAGGTCACTTGGACCTGGATTGCTGTATAGATGAATGGTTTGACCTTAACAAAGCACGTAATTGTCACTGAATGGCTGTGTAAAAAGAAACAAAACAAAAAAATCACAGTTTGTGTTAAGATTTTGATCTGGTGATGAAGCTGCTCTGCTCTGACGTGCATGTAGTCCTGTACATACTGCATATTAGATGTATGTGTATGCATTTCCACACGTGCTGTCACTGTGCTTAAAGGCATGTATGTTCTGCACATTTTTGGTGGAACACAGCTTAGAAAATTTACTGTCAGTCTGACCTCCGTACTACATGAGGCAAGTATAAATTGGCCATTAGGAAGAGAGCTGCTACATAGATGTCATATGTCAACGTGAGGTCCCTCCTGTCTTCTTTTACACTTTCATGTCACAGGTTGAGCTCCTGTGTGCTAACAACCTTTAGGCTCACACTATCTGCTGCATGTGGAGCAGCCCATGCAGAAAACTCATGAGTGAAATGAAGATGTCAAAGTGACTTTTCTATTCTATTTACCTATCCAGGAGAACAAGGAAACAGGAGCGACATTTTGCACCAAGTTCAATTATTTCACTTTGTCTAGAGCAGCATAAGAGGCAGCCAAATAAAGGTCTGTTTGATTCAGAGCCATTATTTGGGTTTGATTTGATTGGCTATGGACCAGAAATGATCTGCTGCTCCTCAGACTGTCAGCCAGCAGCTGTCTGTGGCTGCTGTTAGCATTGTTGGCATTGAAGAAAGAAAGGACTGCCACAGTGGATCGTCTGCTCTTGGCCCCAGAGTACTACAGAGTCAACAACATTGTCTGCTTGAGGCCAGAGCTCCATCCACAAGCCCAAATTACTCCAGCAATTCTGATAATCCCATGGCACTCATGACAATTCCAAAATACTCAAATAAGAAACAGGTCAAACTTTTAGCATGCCCATCATTTTGGTTTATGACTTAAAGGGTAACTCCTATATTTTTTACCCTGGACCTTATTTTCCCACATATGTCTTAGTGACTAATGGAGTTAACGATTTTGACACTATTGTACTGAACGAGAGTGCCGCAGCCAGCAGTGGCCAAACAGGCTACAATGTAGCCACTTTGGGCAATTGTGCATCATCAATATATGTCCACTAAAAGCTTGATTTTTTCCACTGACAGGTTCAGATTGTTATTCTAAGTGTCTGGCAACATTATAGAAAGGATCCCTACAAAGATAGACCTTTTTGTTTAAGAGTAATATCATTTTTGTTTAACCAGAAACAGCCCCAAAATAGTTATCGTCAAACCCACCAGACGGGCAGTTTCTGGTTCAACAAAAAAGATATTTCTCTTCAACAAAGAGATCTCTTTCTGTAGGGATATTTTTATTAAGTTGTCAAACGCTTAGAATAACAATCTGAGCCTGTCAGCGGCAAAAACAAACACTTTTAGTAGACGTAAATTAACGATGTTTAATTGCCCCAAGTGGTTACATTACAGCTTGTTTCACCACTGGAGTCTGTGGCCCTCTTACTCGATACTGAATCAATTTCAAAAATTGTTGTTCCCGTTTGTCACTTAGACAGAAAAACTTGGAAAAATTGCATCCATGTTGGAAAATACTGCACTTACCCTTAAATACCTGCAAAAAGAATGACACTAATTAGCAAATATTAGCATGCTGAAAATAACATGGTGAAATCAGCAACTAACAACTATTAGCATTTATCTCAAAGCACCAACATTTTCACTGAGTCACTATCATGACTCCTACTCTTGTTTATCTTATTTTAACATAACCTGCAAATAAAACTTAGCAAACACCCAATGATTTGACCAATTGTTAAATGTATGGCCCTCCTATATATATCCGGGGAATTCCTCTAAGCTTGTCAATCCTTTAGACCAGGGGTTGGCAACCTTTACTATTAAAAGAGCTGGCTCTCTTTGGCCAAAAAGAGAGAAAGAAAATATGTCTGGGTCCACAAAATATATTTGAATAAAGGTAAGGGATTATTAAGTCTAAATTAGTCCATCAACATTACGAATAGGTCTAAATGAGCAATGGGTATTAATATGATTTACTACAAGGTGGCTACTCTGCATTGGGCTATTTGGTTTTTTTCAAATGAGTTCTTGAATTTTGCAGCATTGGTGGTCAAAGAAAATGAATCTGTCCACACATTATTAAAACCATTATTTTCCTCCAAGACTTTTCCTTTTTTGGATTTGGAATCCATAGCTAGCCTTGCTACAGACTTTTAGTAGAAACATTTTAGTTGAAACATTAAAACATTCTTTAATGCAATGGATAGGCTACACATTTTTACAGTTGTAGAATGCAGTAATCACTCTAGGCCTACAAGAATGACAAATGAAACTCTGAGTGTTAAAAAATAACCATTATGCCACTTCAGACCCCCTGGAGAGGGTCTGAAGAGCCACAGGTTGCCTACCCCTGCTTTAGACCAAAGTGAGGAATGAAGGGGGCATCCTCCTTATATCTGCTGAAAAAATAGCTCAGGCCATAATTGTAAACTTGTTGTCAATGCCATATCTCAAGTGGGCACTTGTAAGGAAAACACGACAGTCTTTCAGCCATTTAAACAAATGACCAATGCTGTTGTTTATCTGTCAAAACCTGAGAGCTTTTTTGTAGAGCTCAGTTCTGAGCACCAGCAGTCTAATGCATCATGCAACTGATACACCTGAGCGGCAGTCAGTTTTTAATTAGCTTGCAGTCCTTGTTGCTGAAAGGCTACAGCTGTTTTCACAGATGCATGTCATTAAAGTAATTCTGTTTTCATATTTTCATGTGTGCCAGCATAACACCAGCCCACACAGAAAATGAACACACTAATGAAAGCAAAGAGGGGAATGTATCACCTTTCCAGACACAGTCATTTAGATCAGTGACTCTCAACCACCCAGTCCCTGCAGTGTTGGCTACCGGGCCACAAAGATGGTATCTAACAAGGGTGTCATTTGAAGCATAATTATGTAAATTAAGTTACTGAAAAACTCTTAAACCCATATGAGACAGAATCATTAATCAAAGCTACTTATTTTCATATGTCTCTAAACATGTCAGGCGGGAATCTTTTAAAGCAGATCCCAATTGACCTGGCTGACCATGACTGGCTGAATGTGCCAGGAGAAGGTCAAACTCACTTCCAGACTTCACTAAGTGAGGAAGCTTCACTTTCTGAGGAAGACTCCACCAGCATAAACTCAAGTGTCAGTGTAGAAGTTCATCCACAGCACGCTGGAGCTCATTAAAAGCACACTGAGAAAATTCACAATTGTTTCACGCAGTGCCAATTAAAAGTTTGCGCCCTATGACCTATGAGGTGCCACATGTGTAACTTGGAGTCATGGCTGAACAAAACTCTTGTAGTTGCTGTCAAATCAAATATATTTAGATCACAAATATTCTTAATTTGTTGATATGCTGCTCTGTGGTGCACACATTTCATTCCAATGGTATAGTATAACTTCCAGGTCTGCCTCACTTCCTTTTCTGTATGTCTTTTTGGATCATGAAAATTAAATACTGTGTATGACTGAGCAGGTCAAAGGCAAAATGTGAAAGCAAAACAGTGAGATGGGACAAAAGAGCCCGTCAGCAAAGACACCTGAACCGAATCAGCTTAGCACTTCAGCATTAGAGGAATGTGACAGAGAGACATACAGTGGTAACCAGTGTTACCATTGAGGAAGTAACATTCAATGGCAATAAAGGGATAGTTCAGATTGTTTGAGACAGGTTCTATGTGGTACTTAAACATAGTCACTGTATTACATAAAGAAAATATGTGTTGCCAGCTGGAGTGCCAACAGGGTAGCAAAGTACTGCTGTGGATATGGGGGGAGCGTCATCAGTAAAACATATTTTAGCCACCAAAAAGTCTGTAACAATTTAAGTGGACTCTCTATTGAAAGTTTTAGCACTTTATTTTTCTGACAGACAGCCCCTCCCGACTTTGGAAGCTGTTAGCAACTTCAGTTCCTCATCTACGCTCTCATCAAAGCCACCAGACTCTACTGTCATTTTGGCTCGCTGAACACAGGAGCTGCTGGTCTACCGCTGCCTCGATCAGTTACTTTTCTTTTTGTCATTGTGTGAGTTAGGTGACTCGAAACTAACCCTTTTAAATCCAGAGTCACTAAATAACACAAACAAAATAGCTAATGAATGCAGCGTTCGACCAACAGCTCTTCACAATGGAGTCGGGAGTCTCTAAAGGCCAGGATGCCAGAACCATAGACAGGTGTCCAAGACATTTCCTTTATTTACTGTAATTACTAGAATATTCTAATATATTGCTCAGTATTCCTATATGATGAGGTGTTTGACCATAGTATTGTAAATGTTTTGGACTTCATACATAAATACATTCATGTAAACCTCAAGAACATGTTCTCATTTTTTCTGACACTGTTATCAGGATAATAGCTTCAGAGATGTGTTAACAACTGCCTCTATAATATCTGTAGCCTTGGAATGCCTTGGTAGCCGAGTCGTTACATTGCATGCCACGTTATCACAATGTTGTGGGTTTGATTCCAGCCTTGGAACCTTTGTTGCATGCTATTGCCCTCCTCCTCTTTCCATTATACTCTGTCAACTAAAGGTAAAACTGCCCCAAAAATGTATCTTAAGCCAGAATTACCACCTTGTGGTTGTATGCCTTTATGAACCAGTCAAGTTGCAACTACAGTTTACATCCATGTCTGTGGAAACATGGATGCTTCACACACACCTTCAACCCAGCGACATACAGGATCTATACAATCAGCAGTTTTAAGGTGGACACCCAAGATTAGTGTCGTCAATTCAGTATCTGAACAAATGTAAGCTTTTTCCTCTCTGAGATATGATACCGAAAAATGGCCAGAAAAGTGTTTTGCAGAAGAATATGATGTCACTGTGAAGTTGACCTTTGACCTTTTGGTATAAAATGTCACCACTTAATGATTTTTATCCTACTAGACATTTGTATTATCATATCGCAGCGGTGCCTGGATAGCGTGACGTGTGTGGTTGTGCTGCTGCCGTGGTCCTGCCAGATGCCTCCTGCTGCTACTGCCATCATTAGTCATTAGTCATACTTCTACTGTTATTATACACATATGACTATTGTCACACGTGTATACTGCCAGATATTGATACATACTTTCAACATATTGTACCACAGTAGCCAGAACTATAACTATAATATTATTACTTTCAATAATGTTGTTGTAAGCTACTGTCATTACCTGCATCTCTCTCTCTCTCTCTCTCTCTCTCTCTCTCTGTGTCTCTCTTTCTGTCTCATTGTGTCATACAGATTACTGTTAATTTATTATGCTGATCTGTTCTGTACGACATCTATTGCACGTCTGTCCGTCCTGGAAGAGGGATCCCTCCTCAGTTGCTCTTCCTGAGGTTTCTACCGTTTTTTTTCCCCATTAAAGGGTTTTTTGGGGAGTTTTTCCTTATCCGCTGCGAGGGTCAGGACAGAGGGATGTCGTATGCTGTAAAGCCCTGTGAGGCAAATTGTGATTTGTGATATTGGGCTTTATAAATAAAATTGATTGATTGATATTAAATTTTGTCATGATGAACATGTATGAATTTTTGAGTTATGGCCAATAACATGTTTTGTGAGGTCACAGTGACCTTGCTCTTTGAGCACCAATTTCTGATCAATTCACAAACTGAATTGAGGCTAAGTGGAGGTTTGTGCCAAATTTGTAGAAATTCCCTCAAGGTGCTCTTAAAACATCATGTTCACAAGAATGAGACGGATGCAAGGTCACTGTGACCTTTGACTTATGACCACCAAAATCAAATTAGTGCATCATTAAGTCCAAGTGGACATTTGTGCCAAACTTGAAAACTTCCCTCAAGGCTTTCTTTCAACAGAACCCAGAGCCTGATTATGACAAATAGTAAATTCACACACACACACACACACACACACACACACACACAGTCTGTGGCTGCAAGACTTTACGTGTGAATGCAGCTCTGCATCACTGTTGCATGACCTCTCTCTTTCTCATCTCTTTCTACAATCACCTAAAGGTAAAGATGCCAGCTACCCTCCATTTTGCTACAAGGACCATATTTACAGTTGCAATCAAAATTATTCAACCCCATTGCATATTAGGCTTATTGGCAAAATGTACAATTTTTCAGCTGTTTGCAATAAACAAAGTAGACAAGCACAGTTGAAATATAATTATTCAACCCCCTGTCTCAAGCACACCTGGTGCAACTAATCAAGGGCTTCATTAGTTCAGGTGTGCTTGAGATAGAACACATAAATACCTGGACTGGCTAGGGTTTTGTTGAGAGTGACGTTTGATTGCATGTTAGAAATATGGCTAAGTCAAAAGAATTGTCCAAAAAGTTCAGAGAAGAAATCATTGCCTTGCACAAACAAGGAAAAGGATACAAAACGATAGCAAAAGCTCTGAATGTTCCTAGAGATACAGTTGGAAGCATAGTTCGCAAGTTCAAAGTTAAAGGAACAGTGGCTACACTATCTGGACGTGGCAGAAAGAGGAAACTATCAGCGGCTGCCAGCAGATTCCTGAGAAGGCAAGTGGTCAAAAACCCTCGAGTGACTGCAAAACACCTGCAGCAAGACTTGGTGGCAGCAGGCACTGAGGTTTCAGTTTGCACAATAAGGCGCATACTAAACACTGAAGGGCTCCATGCCCGGACTCCAAGACGTACACCACTACTGACCCAAAAGCACAAGAAAAGTTGGCTCCAATATGCTCAAAACCATATAAATAAGCCACAGAAGTTTTGGAATTCTGTTCTGTGGAGTGATGAAACAAAACTGGAACTTTTCGGGCCTATGGAACAGCGGTATGTCTGGAGGAAGAAGAATGAAGCATATGCTGAAAAGAACACCCTGCCTACAGTGAAGCATGGTGGTGGCTCAGTGATGCTCTGGGGCTGCTTTGCTGCCTCTGGACCTGCAGTGTGTGGAGGGCACGATGGATTCAGTCAAGTATCAGGAAATCTTAGGTAAAAACATCATGCCGTCTGTGAGGAAGCTGAAGCTTGGGCGTCATTGGACCTTCCAACAGGACAATGATCCCAAGCATACCTCAAAGTCCTCCAAGGCTTGGTTTCAGAAGAAGAAATGGAAGATTCTAGAGTGGCCGTCAGAGTCACCTGACTTGAACCCCATAGAAAATCTCTGGTGGGATTTGAAGAAGGCGGTTGCAAAACGCACACCCAAGAATATTACTGAACTGAGGAATGGGCTGAGATTCCTCAGGAACGCTGTCTGAAGCTGGTGTCTGGCTATGCATCACGTTTGCAGCAGGTCATACTTCAAGTACTGAAGATGCTTGTCATGAAGGGGTTGAATAATTTTGAGACTGCAGTAGTCATTAAAAGTAGCATTTTGTGTTGAATTTGGATCAAAATCCTTGTAATATTAGTTTCATTGAACTACTTAAACAGTTCTTGTGTAATTTGTTTATTGCAAACAGCTGTGAAATTGTATATTTTGCCAATAAGCCTAATATGCAATGGGGGTTGAATAAATTTGATTGCAACTGTAACACAGATTCCAGCCATCAGAATAGTATATTTTCTGAAAAGTCTGAAAAGGGCAACATGCAGCTTTAAGGTTCATTCTCAGAACACAGCACTGTCTCACCTCCTGTAGCTCTCCCTTCCAGGCATGATAGCACCTCCAGGCCAAAACTCAATGGCCCTCACAACAGGCTGTGGGCTATCTTAACTCAACATCCCAGGTCGGTGCGGTCTACCTCAGCACAATCAGAACGGCTTTCGTCTTTCTGCAGCACCTTTCCAGCTGTGCACAAACAATCCTCTATAAGTCCTCTTGTAGACACCAGCAGCTTCTTTCTGCCTCCACCTGGGTAGATTTGCTTGAAAGGCAGATGGTGCCTTAACATTTCTAGCTGTTGCATGAAAACAAGGTGTTTACAGACTGAAAAAAAAAACATTCAAGGTTATATCTCCCTCTGAGACTGAATTTGAGAAAGAAAACACTTGACTTATCTTTCACATCACAATAAACCTTTTATCTCAATTTGAAAATTACATATTTATGGTGAAATACACCATATGGAATTTTACAATTGAATGAATGAGTCCTCTGTCCTTGAAGGAATTCATCCTTCACAGTGTAGTAATTGCTTGCATCCTCTTAAGCAGTTATGTGCTTCAATAACCTGCTTCATTTGAAACCACTTAGTAATGGTCTTTGAAATGTACATTTATGCCCACATGTAATTGCCCTCTCATTGGCAGAGAGATGGAACAGACATAGGAAAAGATAATGACCAACTGGAATAAGGATGACTGAAGAGGCTGTACAGGAATATATAACTCAGCAGGGAATTAAATTAATTTCCATACTTCAGTCCCGTTCTCTCAGTCTTTCTATTTCTTTGTCAAGTTCTGTCTTTCTTCTTGGCCATTTGGCTGACTCACAGGGACAAGGTTAGGCTTCTGGGTCATGTGGGGCCCTCAGCAATGCTGAAAGGGAGAATATGGTGCATAGGACGTCTCTTCAAAACTATAATTGAGACCTTTGACTGTTTAAGGACTGCAGAATGAGCTATGCTGAGAAAAAAGAAAGGTCTGATTCTCCTTAAATGTCTAATGCCCTGTGTGGCCTGTAGATGTCACTACATTGAGTTCAAGATTGGGAGACCTGTCCATACACAAATAAAAAGGTTGACATATGTTTCATGTATTAGTCATATCAGACTGATTCTACAGCCTGTACGGTGTGACTATGAGGTGACTGAGCCTATTTCTAAAGTTAAGATGGATTCTTGCACAAACTTAAGTCCCCCAAACCCTGGTGCCAGTGGTGCTATGTAGTGATGTCCAAATGAAACTTCATGAACCACCAGTTGTATTTGCTGAATCCACTAGATGGCACTCTTGGTGTAATGAAAAAGGCTCAAGGGATGCCAATGCAGTTTGGTTTCAATTAGCAATGGTCAAATAACACTTCCTGAACCATTTTCTTTATTTTTTGGGTCCACTCTGGCACTCTTTGTTCAACAAAGGGTTGAAACCAAACTGTATTACCTTGAGCCTTTTTCATGACACCAATAGCGCCATCTAGTGGGTTCAGCAAATACAACTGGTGGTTCATGAAGCTTCATTTGGACATCACTAATTCTTGCACAGATTTAAGTCCCCCAAACCCTGGTCCTGGTGCTTTGAGCTAAATGCCAACTTTGCCATGCTACCCTATTCAAAATGTTGCTAATGCAAGTATGACTATCACGTTTATCTTTTTATTTAATGTGTTAGAATGTTAACATTTGCTAATTAGCTACATGATACACATATCTGTACGTTCAATGTGATTAAACTGCCATAAAAGATGCTCCTCAGAACTCCAGAACTTACCTGAGAGTCATCAGGTTTTTTAGTGTCTTTTGGTATCACAGTTATCTAGTCATAGCTGTTTGTACATTCATTGGTACACTCCAAACCCTAACTGCTAATAGCTATCAGCCAATTTGCCAAAATGATTGATTGATTGATTGATTGATTGATTGATTGATGTTCGATCCCACTGACAGTGTACTTGTTCACATGCATTCATTTGCGTCCTCATTTCGTCACTGGATCATGTTTGGTGATCATTATCATTTCTTTCTTGAGCCTGCAGACTCTCATCGACCTCACAGTGATATTCTGTGCAGCAGTCAGCAGACGCCTGGCTGCTGTAATTGTGATCAATGTGTTTTTCCCCTGTTTTATTTTCCTTCTCCTTGGTGATAGAATCTATCATGGCTGAATAAAGTTCAATGATCATTTAGCGCTCCTGCACTGTTAATAAATAAATAACCACTTTGATGGTTCTTTGATTAAGTGGAATCTTTAAAACAACAATTTCCAGCTGGAGAAGCTTATTGTGGAGTTGCATACAGATGTATTTTGAAGGAGTAAGTGGCTGTGGGTTTAGGTTTTGCTAACACAGTGTTTTTGTCATACCTGCAGTCATTACATGCCCTCTTTAGCCCCAGTGTTGTGTCCTGAGGGGAGGCTACTGGTTACTAGAAGCAGCAGCAGCAGTAGCAGCAGCAGCAGCAGCAGCAGAGGTAACCAAGACAGTTTTCGTGAGTTTTACTTTGTTCAGGTCAAATTTTAGTGAAGTGTGTTTTAGTTTGGAAAAAAAGAGAAACAGGAATTTCTTCCAATCCATCCCATTCTAATTGTGCATCTGTGCATACTGTGACCATGGATGGATTACTGAATGGGCCTACCAGGCCCTGGCCAAAGGGGCCCAAAGTGTTAGGGGCCTTCCTGCACACAGCCACAAAATAATTACTAAAAGGGGTAGAACAACCATTAAGAGAAACAAAACAACCACAAAGAGATACAAAAATGACTATGAAGAAACACAAAAAGACAACTGAAAGGGTTTTGTGTCTCTTTGTGGTGTGTTTTGTCTGTCTTTGTAGTTGTTTTGTGGTTCTTTGTAGTTGTTCTGCCCCTTTTAGTAGTTACATTGTGGCTGTTTGCACATCCATTGTGGTCTTTTTGTGTCTCTTTGTAGTAGTTTTGTGTCTCTCTGTGGTTGTTTTGTTTCTCTTTATGGTTGGTTGTTGTTTGTCTCTTTGTGGTTGTTTTGGAGGAAAAAAAACAAAGAGAAACAAAACAACTTCAAAGGGACACAAAACAACTAGGGCTGTAGTCAACCAAAGAAAATCTTGGTCGACTAAAGTCACACATAATCTTCAAATAATCGATTAGTCGTGGGAATTTTTTTTTTTTTACTTCTGTGGTGGTGTGTCTGTGTCACTCTGCAGTTACACCTCCACAACACTAGTCGGCGGTGGAGGACTGTGTTAAGTGCTGTAATGGTTAGTTCAGATCAAACTTTATTTATATAGTTGAGTCAAAACACACATTAAACATGGCTTAATAGAGACAATTTCAAACACAAGTATGCACACTGGCTTCACTATAAATTGCAGAACTGACAGACAAACACTTGTCTTTATCTGGACACATTTCCCCACCAATACAACATGCTAACCTTATTAGCACAAGTCTATGGCATTTTACATTGTATAAATTAGGCTAGCATCTAGCGATCTTTTCCTCTTCTCATATAAACCCAGGGACAACAGCAACATGTAACAAAGGCAACGGCACACAGTTTAGCTCCATTACAACTCACAACATTCACCGACAAAACATCTGTCTTATACTAAACACGTCTTCCAAGCAAATACAACGTGCTAACGTTATTAGCGCCAGCCTATGGCATTTTACATTGTATACATTAGCCTAGCAACTAGTGATTTTTCCCTATTTATATATAAAGCCAGGGACAACAGCAACATGTAACAAAGGTAACGGCACACAGTTTAGCTCCATTACAACACACAACATTCACCGACAAAACATCTGTCTTATACTAAACACGTCTTCCAAGCAAATACAACGTGCTAACGTTATTAGTGCCAGCCTATGGCATTTTACATTGTATAAATTAGCCTAGCAACTAGTGATTTTTCCCTTTTCATATATAAACCCAGGGACAACAGCAGCATTTAACAAAGGTAACGTCACACAATTTGGCTCCATTACAACTCACAACATTCACTGACAAAACAACCGTCACACTAAACATGTTTTCCAAACAAACACAACATGCTACCGTTATTAGCGCCAGCCTATGGCATTTTACATTGTATACATTAGCCTAGCGACGAACGGAGATTTCCTCTGCTCATATGAAGCCAGGATAAATCCCGAAGTATAAATCCCTGGAGGATAAATCACACGCACGACTTAAAATGCTATTTTAGTAGAGGCTTTACTGTCTCTACAAGTTATTCTTATCTGTGAAATACAAGTAAATACAAGCTTTGTTTCCACTGAGGGAAATGGTGTCAGTATAGAGAAACAGACAGGAGGTCTGCGTCACCGTGACCAAAGATACTGTATTATAACAAGATGGCCCACCTACAATATACCCCCATTGTATGAAATGGTATACATTTCCGGTCTCCTAAGTAGGCGTTGTCTCCCGTAGCCCAATCAAAGACGATGGAGAACCGCCAATCAAAGACGAGTATCCCCAACCTCGCTTGGTTATCGTAGATTAGCTGGGCTAAACGTTAGCTGTTAGCAGTGTCTGTAATAGGTAATAACTCATTAAATGGTCCGTGAAAAAAATATTTTTTTCCAGCGGATATCTTAGTTACAACATGATTGAGCTAGCAAAGCAGTTTTGTGTTGCTATGTGTGGTATTTATTCAGTTTTGGGAAATCACA
Organism: Epinephelus lanceolatus; assembly: GCF_041903045.1. NCBI lineage: Eukaryota > Metazoa > Chordata > Actinopteri > Perciformes > Serranidae > Epinephelus > Epinephelus lanceolatus. Next base: position 11,549,556 of record NC_135740.1, read on the forward strand.
ATGTCTAGAAAGCATCAATGACTGCAGCTGACAGGGACAGCTAACACTAGCAGCAAAGCTAACATCAGGACGTCATCTGTTAAAAGCCTCCCGTTGTCGGATACGACATGAAACTACTCCAGTTAGCTCAATCATGTTGTAACTAAGACATCCGCTGGAAAAAATATTTTTTTAATCCAGTATCTTTGGTGAAACTGCACTGATTTCAGCACCAGAGAGGAGATATCTGTTGCCCCGGATCTCGCGAGAGTGTGTTGTTGAGACAGAGACAGGTCTTGAACAAAGTAAATTTTCTCCTGATTTGTCCGTCTGAAATTTGCCATTTTGGTGTCGGAATGTTCTGAAGATATGTGGCTTGTGATAAATGGGTCCAATATTTGTTTCTGTGACTATGGGGCGAAAGAATCGGCCATAATCTGTAATCACGTTCATTTCTCCCACTGAAGTCAATGGACTCAGGACCTGCTGTTAGTCTCCTAAAGGGGCGTGGTAGTTGTGAACCCCATGTGACACTGATACAGGAAACTGACTTGCAGTTGACCGTCTTAGCTTATCCACTGTCTTTGCCGTGACGCTGAGTGTGAGGGTGGGTTCAACTTTATGTCAACAACAGAGGTGTTTTGAAAACACCCCCATTTTCACAGGTAACTTAGCCTGTCCCCCCACCGCAGGAAATAATGGATTAATCCTGGAAAGCTATTGATGTAGCACTTTTCTCCTTATGAAAGTAACACAGCGATTATTCGACCAATGAGAATTTGGTCGGACAAGAGCATAGCTACCAAATAATCGACTAGTTGACCAGGAGACTACAGCCCTAAAAACAACCATAGAGCCATACAACAACTACAACAAGCTACAAGACAATTACAAAGAGACACAAAACAACTACACAAAGAAAAAAGAAACACAAAGAGAAACAAAACAACCACAAGGAGGTATGAAAACGACTACAAAGAGATGCAAAACCACCACACGGAAACACAAAACAGCCACAAGGAGACAAAAAACGACCCTACACAACAACAAATAAATAAAGGCAAAATCACCACAAAATCTGTGCATCTTGCTCCTGTGTAGGACAGGTGTAGGGGAATCTGTGACCAGGGGCCCACTCTCACAAAATCTGCCTATGAGTGTGACATGTCTGCATGAAAAAATAGACAGGGGAAGGGAAAAAATGTATCATGCATTTCTCCGTCACTCTGTCTGTCTCTCCATTTCTATAATCTCTGTTAAGTGAACCTGCATAGATCTGTGATTTACAAATTCCCTACCTTTCATCTTCATATTGCTAAGCCTTTCTGATTTAATGTCTCTAATATAATGTGCTCATATGTGCATCTATGATCAAATGATCGTCTCTCGTCACGCTTCTGCATGTTTAACTGTGCATGAAATAATGGCTGGAGTGAGATCTCCAGTAACTGACTTCATTCATGGTGCACTGGATGTGCTGCTAATAAACACCGTTTAGAAGAGATGGGTTTTCAAATGAGACGAACAGTAGCTTTTCCACTTAAAGTTAATGCAGCTTTAACCAAGAAACGTTGAAGCAGAAACCTTTGATGCCTTTCTGTTTATTGCTTTTAAGCTCCTCAGGAAAAGCAGCACACACACACACACACACACACACGCAAGTATGCATGTGAAAAAATGTTTAAAGGCAGAATAAAACACACAAACACACATCACGTATCCAAAAAATACACATTCCCAATACATCTGTTACCTGAGTGATTTTGGGAAAGCAGAAGGTACACAAACACACACGTGCTTTTAAGCAAGTTTTACGAAGCGTTAGACACAAGAAGACACACACACACTCTGCTTGACACATTATATGTTGCCTCAATGAGTGTTTGAAAGGCGAACAGCGATGCACCACACATCAGGTGAACAGCAACTGGCTTGTTGAAAATACGCCTTCAAAGAAAAGTCTCCCAGAGAAGTTGTGGAAAGACATTTTGTCCTCAAACTTGTTCTCAAAGTTATTAAGACTTCTGGATATCATGCCCCCCACCTGCACACATCAAATTCTCTTCAGCTCATCTTATCATTTCAATTCAGGTTCACCTCCATTGTAATTTTCCTCAAAGGCCAAGGTGTTTTTCATATTTGCAATGCAGCCGGTGAGCAGGAGGATTTGTGGCGAACGTTGTGGGCTTTGAGAGTGAAAATGAAACAATACAGTTGATGAGAATTTTTGCAAAAAGTTGCAAAAATAAAAGTTGTTGCACATGAAAGGAGTGTATTTACAGTTACAATTGTTGTTGCATAAATGCATTTGTGTCACATGTAAAGTGTGGAGGTTCTTGTGGAAGCAATGCTTAGATTTTCTGAGGCAAATACTCTCAGAGATGCAGGTCTTCAAGGATTACAGTTAAATCGGATGGCTCCAAACAAAACAATTTATGTCCAGTGCCAGCATCTGCCACCAATGCATAAGGAGGTAAGATATCCCGACTTTTACTGTTTAGTATGGGTTAGGCTCTAACTGTACGTTCACACCAAAAGTGACCAGAGCTTCCAAAGCGGCGGAAGTCATTCATTTTCAATGAGAGCCCAGCAACTTGGGCGACCAAAGCGACCGGAGCGGCTCCGGAGGGGAGTTAAAACTTGTTTAACTTTATGGTAATGAGCTGTTCGGCGGCAACCAATCGGAATACTGACGTGCTTCGATGAAGCGGGTCCCAGAGAACAAGCCGTGTAAATTTGGTTCCTACAGCACACTTGTTCCGACAATGGATATCGAGAAGTTTATTACTTGCGTTCGTGCCCACTCAATCCTTTATAATGTGTCGCTGTTTGGTTACAGAGAACAAAATAAAAAGAATGAGTCTTGGGACCGTGTTGTGGAGGTAGTTGGTTGGTCTGGTGAGTTTTAAAGTGTGTAATGTTAGTAATAGAGGAGAGAATTGCAGGCTAATGTTTTCATTGACCAAACATAACTTTCTGTAGGCCAACTATGAGCTTTTTGATTGGACAACAGCAAGCAGCCACTACACTGCTTTCAAGCCGGTAGTCCGCTTTGTGGCTCCTTTAAATTGAAAAGCACGATCAAACATTCAGTGATTCAAGTGATGAGCGACTAGAGCGACCAAAGCTGCCACAAATATATTTGACAGTTGTGCTTCTTGGGCATCTGCAACAGACTTTGCCTCTTTGGAAGCTTCTGGTGTGAACGTACAGTAAAAATGCCGGATTCTACTGTTCCCATAATACAATTCAATAGTAGGGATAAACAAGTACACCATTTCCTGTATCTGTTTGACCAACTAAATTACCTGTATCCTTATTCATTTTAGAACTGGTGGAGTTTAAACTGTAAGTGGTGGGACCTAAACCAGAAATAGTTATTTTAAGCTTAAAATTGATATGGGTTGATAAGAATTTACTTAAGCAATATCACACTCGAGCTCGTGATGTTGTACTGTGATATCGTCACGGCTGTGATTCGGTCGTAGGCACGAGGCCGCTGTTGCTTTTATACAACAGTTCAACAGTTAAATAAGCAAGGCTGATTAAGAAATGTTGAAAAATGAGGACAAAATAGATAATTTAAGCATTTTATTTGTCTTCCACCAACAAAAATAGTTCCCTCAGGACTCCGCTGTCACCGTTGCTATGTAACGCAGACATGGTGAGCCAGGCACTTACTCTTTACACACATTTATCTGCACGTTTCCATTAATTGTGCAGCCGGTGAAATAAGTCTCTGGTGACTGCATGGTGGACTGTCGCTTCACAGGCACAGCTGACTCTGCCTTCTGATCTGACAGTATGTTGCTTTTCTCCAAGTCATTGAGCTCTGCTGATGAAACACTGACAAACCTGGATGTGTGCTCAGATGGATTCAGCTTCTCCTCTCCCTCATCTTCCTCTGATGACCATTCATAGTTCAATTCAAAACTTATTTTAGGAAATAAATCCATATTTTTGGCTGTTTGACAGTGGATGAATTAATTAGCCTACAACGCAACTGCTGACCTAACTGACACTAACCGTCAGTTTTGATTTGATTGTTGATTGCAATCAGCTGTGAGGCGGAGTGATACATACACAGTGAAATAACCGTGATGTTGTACTCCAGTATCGTCACAGTTTTACTGTCTCTCGACCAATCAGATTGCAGGGCCGGAACTAACTGTTGTATAATATTCATTATTTATTAAAAACCTACTTACACAACAATCTCAAGAGTAAGAGATTGAACACTGCTACCTAAATTTACCTTCACCACGAGTTTTAATATTGACAATTTTATTTGGGAAATATGTGTACGCATAAAACGTACATTATCCATACCAGATACTCATTTCATCCAAGTATTCAGTTCAACCCTACTCAATGGTGTCTGTAATAGTGTTTGTCAGCTCTATGCAAAACAATTGTTCACCCCTTTACAGCTGCAACAGATGCAACGGAGTAGGCTACAGCTTAGGCAATAAGCTAACATGCAATAAGCTAACATATCCTCATCCAATGCTTACAATGATATCTCAAAAAAATTCTCGTACAATGGTTCATATGATATCTAACAAATTAGTGCTCCACAAATGGTGTCATCATGTTACATACTGAACATAAAATTATGTACTTAATGTGATGTTAAATTTGGCAGGTTTAGGAACAGAAATATGGCTGGGCATTGTCACATAACGTACTCAATATTAAGTTACATACTTAACGTAAAGTTAACTGGATTAGGTTTAGGCAAGTATGTTAAGTGGGTTAAGCTTAGGAGTAGAAATATTGTTGGGCATTGCTAGATTTGGTTTAGGCAAGTAAAGTCAAGTGGGGTAGGCTTAAGAATAGAAATATCATTGGGCATCGTCACGTTACATACTTAATGTTAAGTTACGTACTTAACTTAAAGTTACCTGGATTAGGTTTAGGCAAGTAAAGTTAAGTGGGGTAAGTTTAGGAATAGAAATATGGTTAGGTGTCGTCATGTTATGCACTTGATGTTAAGTTACAAAGGTTAGGTTTAGGCAAGTAAAGTTAAGTGGGGGTGGGATTAGGAATAGAAATATGGTTGGGCATTGTCACGTAGCATACTCAATATTAAGTTACATACTTAACGTAAAGTTACCTAGATTACGTTTAGGCAAGTAAGTTAAGTGGGTTAATCTTAGGAGTAGAAATATTGTTGGGCATTGTCACGTTAGGTACTTAACAGTAAATTATGTAATTAAGTTAATGTTACCTGGATTAGGTTTAGGCAAGTAAAGTTAAGTGGGGCAAGTTTAGGAATAGAAATATGGTTGGGTGTCATCATGTTATGCATTTGGGGTCCATGTCATTGGTTCGACAGCCCATTGGTTTGACATCCCATTAGTCTGACTGTCCGCAGTGCTGAACGGCTCGCGGCGGGCATATGGTGCGCCGCAACCGGCTTGAGGTGGAGCAGGCTCACGGCTTATGTGTTTGTCACTTTCTTTTTCATTTTAACCCACACCATGATCTTTTCCTGACCCTAACCAAGTGGTTTTTGTGCCTAAACCTAACCAGACCTTAACCACAGGGCATCATGATGATTTCGGAACTTCGGAACAATGAGTTTAATATGGTCGGAACATTGGGCTGTCGAACCAGTGGGCAGTTCCCATGCACTTGACGTTAAGTTACGAAGGTAAGGTTTAGGAAAGTAAAGTGGGGTAAGTTTAGGAATAGAAATATGGTCGGGTGTCATCATGTTATTTTTAATTAATTTAATTTAATTTAATTTTTATATACTTTATTAATCCCAAGAGGGGAAATTCAATTTTTCACTCTGTCACTTTGTCAATTACACACAGGTCCGAACACACACATGCACAAGCAGGACCTATACATGCACTAAGTGGAGAGATGTCAGAGTGGGCTGCCCATGACAGGTGCTCCGAGTGGTTGGGAGGTTTGGTGCCTTGCTCAGGGGCACCTCGGCAGTGCCCAGGAGGTGAACTGGCACCTCTGCCACCAGTCCACGCTCCATATTTTGGTCCAGACAGGGACTTGAACAGGCAACCCTCTGATTCCCAACCCAAGTCCCTGTGGACTGAGCTACTGCCGCCCCTATGCACTTAACATTAAGATCGAAGGTTAGGCTTAGGCAAGTAAAGTTAACTGGGGTAAGCTTCGGAATAAAAATATGGTTGGGTGTCCTCACGTTATGCACTAAATGTTAAATTACGTACTCAACTTAATGTTATGTAGGTTAGGTTCAGGCAAGAAAAGTTCTGAAGGTTAAGTTTGGGATCAGAAACATGGTTACAACGTACTGAAAAAGAGCTCAGTGTTCATTTGCTTTCACAAGGGACATGAACACTGGTCTCCTGGTGTAAAGTCCTGTGTGTGACCCATCCACCACCCTAACCTCCCTCCTAACTTGCCTCCTTACACTGACTTTTGC